>NC_086179.1:19003945-19628945 GCF_023053635.1 Elgaria multicarinata webbii | reverse complement strand
TTACATAAACATCTAATCCCGCTGGTTTCAATGGGATTGCATGTTTGAATAATGCCAACTTGTGTTCCTGTGTGGCAAAACATAGTCCCAGATGCTCTTCTAAAGCCACTGGAGGGTACCAGGGCAGTAATTCTAATGCCAATTTTGAACTGTTTTTGTCTGTCTAACATTCCTTTTTAATCCCCATCCTGCCTGCCCCTTCCTTATGTAGGGTTACTTTAGTGATCCTTGGAATGTTTTTGACTTCCTCATCGTAATTGGCAGCATAATAGACGTCATTCTCAGTGAAACTAATGTGAGTATTACTCTACCCTCCCTAGGATGCCACCAAATCCTCCTCCTCTTCTTCTTCCTCCTGTTTCCTTCTTTTTTCCTTCCTGGTTTATGTTTTCTTCCCTCTAGTCATGCTTTTATTGACCTTGCCGTCGTCCTTCTCCCAGGGGGAAAAAAAGGAGGGGGGTTGAATGCCTCCTTCTTTTTCACTTGTCACAGCTGTGACTGGTGAAAGCGCACAGAGCTTGGGGTACGTGTGCTTTTTTCCCTCCAAAAAAATAAATAAAAAAACAGACATGTGTGAGTGTAACATTCTAACTAACCAGGCTTTTGTCGATACCCTCCATCATGTTACAGAGGTATGAGCAGCCAGTACTGTAGAGTGGTAAGAGACTCTTTAATATGCCCACGTAACCTCTTTCTTTTCTTATTTTTTTCTCTTCTCTCCCTCTTTCATGCTTTGTTTTTTTATTTTGTTTTTTATTTATTTTTATATATATCCTCTTTTTCTCTCTTTCTCTCCTCTTTGTTTCTTTCTTTCTCTTTTTCCTCGGCTTCTCTGCCACATGCAGCACTATTTCTGTGATGCATGGAATACATTTGACGCCTTGATTGTTGTGGGTAGCATTGTTGATATAGCAATCACCGAGGTGAACGTAAGTAGCTGGCGTCTGTCCATGAATGTGCCTGCTCTTAACATCCATTTGTCTCTTCCGGTTTTTTTAATCTCTTTTTTATTCTCTTCCCTTCTTTCTCCCTCCCTTTTTATTTAAAGTTTGTTTTTTTAAGGATTGCTTTTTTGGGGTTGATCTGAATATTTTGTTTTTGCTTGTTTCTTTAACTTTTGGAACAACTTTGAAAACTTTCTAATTGTTGCATCCTTTTCTTTCCCTCATAACAAGCCTGGCATGAATAAAAACTGTATAGTAGGAAACCAATTATAACTATGTGGAGTGAATGCACAAAGAGCAGGTTTGTGTCCTGCAAAGTTGCAGAAGTTATCCAAATTTTATTTCATTTGGCAAAGTTATGTTAAACTTCCCAGGGCACTAAGATACCTGCCACTTCACAGAGATCTGTAGAGTAACTCTTTCGAGGTGGAATAGTGGGAACCACATGTGAAATGTTTTCTGCCAGGCCTTTAGATTTCCTACTTTTTTCTTCAGACATAAGCCTACAAAACCTCACAACATTCTAGAGTACATTTTATGTATCATATGGAGTCATACAGTTTGTTACCCTGCTATTTATGAAAAGGCTGTAAGGGGGGTGGGGGAGTTTTCTTATCAAGTTACACAAAGACCTGCTTTTGTGTATTGCTGCTGCAGGGTGGCAGTAAGTAATTATCACAGGAGGAAGCAGCGCAGGCTTTTCAGCAGCCATGCAGCTCACTGGGCCCACCCACTGTCCCTTGCCCAGCTTCCAGTGACCAATAAGAGGTTGCCTTCTGCCCAGAAACACCCCTGGTGCGACTCCAGAGCAAGGACAGATGGCGGAAGAACCATAGTGACCTTGCTCTGGCAGGAAAAGTCTGTATAAGTCTCCACCTTTTCCAGCATGCAGCTTTGCACGAAAGCCTGCAGTGGCTGATGCGTCGAATAACCAACACAGTGCCACCACACAGCCACTGCAAGGCTTTTAAACCCCCATTACATACAGACTTCCTGATTTGGAGCACATTTTGCCATTGCAAAATCTTTCAGCCTGACTTGCTGATTATTTGGCATATATGTTACTTGTGTTCGAAATATGTCATAAACAGAGTGAAGCCTGAGATGAAGAGCATGGGGTTTAAAAAGGGGGAGAAAATCTGTACAAGAAACAATATTGATGCACTACAGATATATACTGGAACAGATTGGGATGAACATATTGAGACTGTATTGAAGGCCCAGTGTTCTGTGTTCATATTTGCAGTAAATACTTAATATTTTGGGAACAATTTGCTCTGACCACCAGAATATATAATATTGAACACTGAAACATTCCCAATCCTTATGGATAAGGATTCAGCTCACATATTGTGTTGTTCAAAAGTATAAATGTACTACAAGAGATAAAAAAAAATCCCACTCCTCGAACCTCGGCCACACAAAGCAATCCATGCTCTATCAGGTCTGTGCTTGCATTCACCAGCTCCTGTCATACTGCTTGTTTGGGGAGTGAGGAACTTTATGCCCTCCCATGTCCAAAAGAGGAGGTGCACCAATCAAAGGTGATTGTATACACCACTAGTTTGTGTGCATATAGAGATGCTCACCAATAGCTGCTACAATGTCCAAATCTCAAGGATAGTGATATGTGATATATAAGCCGGTGTGATTAGATAAATCAAATATAGGAAATGGTGTCTGAAATATTTTTAGGCATACCTCCCAACTCTACCACTTTCCTAGTAAATAGGTGCTTGATATTCTGGAAGTGGAATATATTTGGTAAATCTCACTGAGCTGATTTCCATTCCAGATCAAATTCTGATCTAGAATTCAGATCATATAAATGAGATTTATCAGCCATAACTTCCCCACTTTTCATAGGTCAGTCCCATTTTTTATCAAGAAAACATAGAATCGGCAGGTATCTTTTAGTCTGTGTCCTTAAAATTAACCCACTGAAAATTAAATAAATGTGGTTAAATAGGGGAGGTCTGAATAGGGCAGAACTTGATCTAAATTCAACAGTTATTTGTATAGCTCAAAATCTGGCCAAGGTTGTCTTTCTTCCCTGCACAAAGTGCCTCTCCAAATTTTATAAGAGATATTGCTGATGGGTCCCTGAATCCCCTCTAAAGATTACCCTCCTACTATACAGACAATACAGACTTCTGCACATGTCTTTTTGTTACCTGGCATGTTTAAATTTTCTCTTTTGAACCTTTGCTATTTATTCCTAACATTTGTTATTAAGAAATTAATTGGTTTTGATTTTTTTTCTTGTTTAGTTTTTCCTTTCCTTTTTCTTTCTTTTTTTTTTTGGCACAATATCTGATGCACTGATAATTTATATCAGTTAAGGATGGAGTTTGTTCTGAATTGTTTGAAATCCTATTGCACATAATCCTGTTGAATAAGAGAATGAATGGTGCTGTACATCAATTTATCCCATCAAAATACTCTTGCTGCTTGTGGCATTTGGTATGAAACCCAACAGTTCCCTCCCACAACTGCCCCAGTAGACAGGCACTAGTAGCTGCAGATCAAATTGAAATGTTTTATTCTTCCTTGGCAGTGCAAAATGATTTGCTGATCTATTGCATCTCTGCTTCACCCTCCCCACCATTAGGATGGTGCTTTGCTCACTGTTTGTGAGCCTGACCAAATCTGCCTTGTGTGCCTGTCTGCTGGCTTGTTCTGCACCAGCTGGTCTGGAGAGGAGAAGAGGAAGACAATTCCTCATAAGCTCTACATGTTGGTAGATTTTAACTTGATTCCAAACCCAGGCATTGCATCATAGCATCCAGCTCTCTAGTAACTGGGCAAATTAATTTGTGGTAGAAGCCCAGACGCTACTGAGCTAAGAATGAATGGTAGCACTCAGATTTGTTCTACATTAAAGGTGAAGCTTTCTTGGCATGCTTTATTTTGTCATGAAAGGGAATAGATGGAATGAGCAGAACATGGGACTTTACCATTTGACTGGGAAGCACTTAATTGCCAGAGCATTAGAAGGCAAGAGTAGAGAACACAAACAATATTTTCTTAGGGGGGGGGTGTACCTGTGTGTGTGTGTGTGTGTATGTGTGTGAGTGTGTGTGTGTGTGTGTGTGTGTGAGAGAGAGAGAGAGAGAGAGAGAGAGAGAGAGAGAGAGAGAGAGAGAGAGAGAGAGGAAGAGGAGCTGGATTTCTTTTCTCACTTAAGAAGAAACACCCAGAGTTGGAGGATCAAAAACTTAACTCATTTGTAAGAGGGCCACAGATGAGCAAGAGAAAGCATCCACACTGAGGTTGGGAAATTAAAAGCAATGCTTTGGGGACAAGTCTAGGAAGACCTGGTCTTCCAAACCTGAAAGAACATTCAATTCCATGAACAGAGCAATAAGTATATAAGTCATCTTCAATTTCTCATGAAGCTTAGATTGTTTCTCTCATCTCATAATCAGCAACATACTTCACTACTTCTCACATGGCCACAACAATCCTTATTTGTGTCACCTCTGTAGAGAATTATACTAAATTCATTGAATTTGAACTAAATTTGAAGACAAAGCAAGATAAGGAGTGCAACTTCCTGCCTGCTTCACAGTTCTAGCTTGTGCTCAACTCCTTCCTTCTGGTTCACAATCAAATTCCAAAGCTGATTGGGAGCAGTTTGTCTGATCAATATTTTGATGCACCGATAAAAGAACATCTGCCAAGAGAGAAGGTTGTTCTGCAATAACTACAGCTTTCAGCACTATAAATACTTGCAGTGTAATCTTGTGCCCATCTACTCAGAAGTAAGTCCCATTGAGTTCAGTAGAACTTACTCCAAGGGAAGTATGTATAGTATTGTAGCATAATGTGTGAAGCATTAGGACAGTTGCAGTCATCTGAAATACTGCAGGTCAGAAAACACAGTTTGAAGTTTATAAGAGGGGTTGACAAGGACCATTGTCCATTGTTGGCAGATTAGTAGAAATTGACATAATTGCAAGAAAATTATTCAAAACTAGAATAATCAAAACTATTAATGAGATTTCAAAAAGAGAAGCATAGCATAGCATCAGGAGTCCAGAGAATGGTCTAAAGGTGCATATTTCTATCGAAGAAGCTAAGCAAGTCTGAACTCCTCAGATGGGACACTTGATATATTCATTCTTTGTGAATTCTGATCTAATCTGCACCTCCCAGACTAATGTGTGGACTGGAAATTATTATTATTATTATTATTATTATTATTATTATTATTATTATTATTATTATTATTTACATACCACCCCATAGCCGAAGCTCTCTGGGTGGTTTACAAAAATTAAAAACATTGAACATTTAAAAAACAATATACAAAATTTAAAAGCATAAAAGCATAAAAACAGACTATATACCAACTATCCAGGGATCAGTTAAAAAACTCAACATATGCTGTTCAATGCCTGGGAGAAGAGAAAAGTTTTGACCTGGCGCCAAAAACATAACAACATTGGTGCCAGTCGAGCCTGGTTGGGGGAGATTGTTCCACAGTTGGGGGGCCACCACTGAAAAGGCCCTCTCCCTCGTTGCCATCCTCCGAGCTTCTCTCGGAGTAGGCACCCGGAGGAGGACCTTAGATGTTGAGTGTAGTGTTCGGGTAGTTTCATGTCGGGAGAGGCATTCCATCAGGTATTGTGGTCCCAAGCCATGTAAGGCTTTATAGGTTAAAACCAGCACCTCGGAAATGTACAGACAGCCAATACAAGCAGGCCTGAGTCGGTCTTATATGTTGGAACCTTCTGGTTCCTGATATCAATCTGGTTGCTGCATTTTGCACAAGCTGTAGCTTCCAAACCATATTCAAAGGCAACCTCACATAAAGCGCATTGCAGTAATCTAACCTGGAGGTTACCAGAGCATAGACAACTGAAGGCAGGTTATCCCTGTCCAGATAGAGGTGTGGCTGGACTACCAACCAAAGCCAGTAGAAGGCATCTATGCCACCAAAGCCACCTCAGCTTCAAGGGACAGAGATGGTTATAGGAGAACCCCCAAGCTATGAACCTGCTCCTTCAGGGGGAGTGTAACCCCATCCAGAACAGGTTGATCACCCTCTATCTGGTCAGAAGAACCACTCACTGACAGCATCTCAGTCTTGTCTAGATTCAGTTTATTAGCCCTCATCCATTGTCGCAGTCAGGCACTGGTTCAGCAGATCCACAGCCTCACCTGATAAAGTTGAGGAGAGATAGAGATGCGTGTCATCAGCATACTGATGACAACGCACTCCAAAACTCCAGATGACTGCACCCAACTGTTTCATATAGATGTTAAACAACATGAGGGACAAGACTGACCCCTGCGGGACCCCATACTGGAGAAACTATGGGGCTGAGCAATGTTCTCCAAGAACCACCTTCTGGAGCCAACCCGCCAAGTAGGAGCAGAACCACTACAATGCAGTACCTCCCATTCCCAACTTAGCTAATCGTCCCAGAAATATATCATGGTTGATGGTATCGAAAGCTGCTGACAGATCAAGGAGAATCAACAGAGACACACTCCCTCTGTCTTCCGACATAGATCATCATACAGGACAACCAAGGCTGTTTCTATGCCAAAACCAGGCCTGCAACCTGACTGAAATGGATCCAGATAATCAGTCTTGTCCAAGAGTGTCTGGAGCTGGCCTGCAAGCTCAAGGACCTTGCCCAGGAATGGAACATTTGCCACCGGCCTATAGTTATTAAAATTTTCTGGGTCCAGGGAATATTTCTTCAGGAGTGGTCTCACTACCACCTCTTTCAGATGGCCTGGGACCACTCCCTCTCGCAGAGAAGCATTAATCACTTCCCTGGCTCAGCCAGCTGTTCCATCCCTGCTAGCTTTTATTAGCCAAGAAGGGCAAGGATCCAATACAGAGGTGGTTGCATGAACCTGTCCAAGCACCTTGTCTAAGTCCTCAAGCTGTACCAACTGAAACTCATCCATGAAAACAGGACAAGGCTGTGCTCTGGATAACTCACTTGATTCACCTGCTATAACACTGGAGTAAGTCCTGGTGGATGCCAAAGATTTTATTCTGAACGTGCCTAGCAATTTCATTACAGCAGGCCTCAAATTGTTCTACCATGTCCTTGGGACTGGCATGTAATAGCCCCCGGACAACTCTGAAAAGCTCTGCTGGGCAGCAGATTGATGATTTGATATTGGCAGCAAGGTATTGTGTGTGGGTTTTTTTTGTTCCCCTCACTGCCCCTGAATATACCTTACTATAGGCACTTAGCAGTGTTTGACTGCATCCACTAGGAGTTCAGCTCCATCTGCCCTCAAGCCATCTCCTATTTTGTTTCATCGCTCTCAGCTCTGGAGTATACCATGGAGCTGTATGAGCTCTACTCAGGAGAGGGCACTTAGGAGCAATCATGTCAACCCCCCAGGTAATTTCTACATTCCAAAGCTCAACCAGGGTTTCAACAGAAGCGCCAGCCCTATCAACCAGAAGAAAATCCAGAGCCCTTTGGAAACCATCTGGATCCATTAGTCTCCGGGGGCGGACCATCTTAATAGGTCCACCACCCTTGCAGAAAGGAAAAGCTGCTGTAAGTCTAAACTTCAGCAAGTAGTGATCTGACAATGACAAAGGGACTGATGTGACATCCCTCACTTTTAGATCACTATCTCTATGTCAAGTAGCGAAAACAAGGTCTAGGGTATGCCCTGCTACATGTGTTGGGCCAATGGCATGTTGGGACAGTCCATGGTTGTCATGGAGACCATGAAATCCTGAGCTGCTCCGGATAAGGTGCTCTCAGCATGAATGTTGACATCCTCCAGAACCAACAGTCTGGGGGATCTTAGCAGTACACCCAACACCAACTCCTCCAGCTCACCTAGGGAGTCTGTTGAGCAGCAAGGTGGGCGGTACACCAACAGAATCCCTAATCTGTCCTGCTGACCCAACACAAGGTGCAAACATTCCAGACCAGTAGTCACCTGGACAGGGAGCTTGCAGAGGGAGATGGAGTTCCTATAGACCACAGCAACCCCCCTCCCTGTCCCTCAGGTCTACCCTGATGCTGAACCAAGTACCCCAGGGGGCATAGCTGGGGGAGGCTGACTCCTCCTTGCTCACCCATCTAGGTCACGGTTATACATGCCAGATCGGCTGCCTCATCCACAATTAAGTTGTGGATGAGGAAGGTCTTATTATGCACCGATGTAGCATTTAAAAGGAGCATCCAGAGGCCAACACACCTGCAGTTGTGGGGAGGACTGGAACACGACACAGCCTTTAACTGTCTCTTACCTGGCAAGTCCTCCTCACAACGCCATATTTATTTATTTATTTATTTATTTATTTAAGTATTTTTATGCCGCCATTCAGCCAAAAAAGGCTCTCATGGCGGCTTACAAAAGTATTTCTTGACATATCTCCCTATACCCATCACTACACTGATTGGGGGCCCCTCAAATCCCCCACTTGGCTCTGTATCCTTTCTTCCAGGTACATAGCTCAGGACCCCACAAAAAGCCAGGCAAGAGGAGGAAAGGTCCCTCCTTCTGCAGCAGGCACTGGCTTTTCCAGGACACCTCAGCCAGCCTACTTATGTATCCCTCTCTAGGGAGGGGGACAGGTGGAGGATGTCAGCAGCAGCTGCCTGAATACCTGGGGGCCTGGTCCTGCAGGGCATGGCAGTCTGCAAAGCAGAAGTCAACAGGGAGAGTGCAGTGGTGGTAGCACAGCAGCAGCAAGCAAACAGGCTGACTGCAGCAGGTGGCTCTCCCTCTTCCCTGGGTGTTGGTGTTGGGGATATTGGGGGTGGTCCCGGTCCCCTCCACCTGCAGGCACTGGCTCTCCCAGGATACCTCAACCGACCAGCTTATGTATCCCCCTCCAGAGAGGGGGTCAAGTGGAGGATGTCAGCAGCTATCTGACATGCAGTTACCTTTGTATTTTGCACTTCTCCAAATTATGTGATGCAAGTCTTGCTCAAAAATAAATAAATACCAAAATGCTTATTTTAGAATAACTTTTCTATTATGTGAGGATAGCATATGGTACTACCATTGCTGGATCAAGCACAAATTAAACATTAGAGAAATTAGCACTTTTAAATAAATTGTCTGGAAGAGTTCAAAGAAATTAAACCCCAGAATTTTCCTCATAAAAGGTTGCTGGTTACAGTAAGAACTTGAAGATTTGTGCTTATTTTTAAGTACAGAAGGCTCTCAGGCTACAGTTTAAAACTGTATTAGAGAATAGCTACTAATGGTGTGTATGAGTGTTTTTGCAAACACATTTTTTTTAAATCATAGTTGCCTACATCTACAGCTGTATTTAGTGGGTGTATTTGTACAGAGCCAAATTGTGCATCTCTGGCTATTGATAGATGTGTATGTGGTTTTAGTCCCTTTCTATCTGTTGTGCTTTTCAGGATATTTCAGATAGTATGAATCCATTTACTCAGTCACATACTTTTCTACTTATCTGAGTGCAGGTGTATCTCTTAGGGCTTGTGCACACATTAACTTTTATCCCTTGGTTGCTGTACCAAGAGGGTAACTGCTTTGTTTACCTCTAGGTAGCAGCAGGCTAGCTCTAAACAGTGCCTAGAGCTAATTCACTAGAGGTAAGTAAGAATCCACCTGGTGAACTACAGCCCACATAGGACAGGTGCCATCCACCCCTGGGTAGATAATGTGTGCACAGGCCTTAAAAGTATCATTGAGCTTCTATATGGATGCATACACTCAAATGCCTACATTTCTTGGCATGTATCTCTGTTGCCTTGGAGATGTGGATGCATGTGTGTACATGATTTGTGCATGTGCATGTTTATTAGCATGACTTTGTGATTCTATGCTTGGCAATGTCAAGGTGTGAACACATGGGACCACTCCTAAGGCTACATTCACTTCATACAGACCCCATAGTTACAACTCCTACTCCAATGTCATAAAACCTAATCCAGCACTAGTTATGATATACCATTTTCTTACTGTATGTCTCTGAGTCAAATATCGAAATCACTACAGAGTGTGTTACCTCAATTACACTTCACAGCTCTCTAGTGATCCATGTCTCACATCAATGACTGGCACATCAGACATCTCATTTTAAAAATCTGAGATTGAATTTTGCACCAGAAGCCATATATAGCTTCTAATAAATTTATTATTTACTTGGCTTGGTTTCAAGCCTACCTTATTTATTATTTTTTCAGGAGTTTGAATATATATTTACAACTACATCCTATACATGTTTATTTGGAAGGAAGTCGAACTGAACATACTTTCAAATAAGGGTGCACAAGATCATTTTAACCTTTTAGACTCCTTAGGCTTAGCAAAAAAAAATACAACTACATTCCCAGTGCCCAAATATTCCTTGTCAGTTTACCCCTTTATTTGTTGGTTTCTTTTTACTTTCATACATCTGATTATATCCAGCCACTTCTTCAAGTTTAAAATCAGCTAGATCTGTTTTGTACATGATCACTACGTTTGGATGCTGGTAATGATTATTAGATTAACAGAAAGGAGGAAAGCATAAAAGCAGCTTGTAAAATCAAAGAATAGTAGAGTTGGAAGGGATCTATAGGGCCATCAAGTCCAACCCCCTGCTCAGTGCAGAAATCCACATTAAAGCTTACCTAGCATATGGCTGTCCAGCTGCCTCTTGAATGCCTCTAGTGTGGGAGAGCCCACGACCTCCCTAGGTCATTGGTTCCATTATTGTAAATCATGGGTGGGCATCTTCAGGAAGTCTGGGGGGCATTTTTGCCCCCAGACACTCCCCCCACCCCCATGGGTACTGAAAAATAAAATAAAACATTAAATGGTGTCTGTAGTGGCTACTAATTTTGCCTCTTGTGGTACTAATACAGGTGTATTTCCCCCAAAATGATAATTAAAAAAAGAATTTGAGGGCAATGTGAACTTCAATGGGCCTGCAGGCCCCATGTTGCTCACCCTGTTGTAAACAAAAGTTAATCCCAAGTACAAATTTTATTTTAAAGACAATATATATTGCTGTCC
The DNA here is from genome assembly GCF_023053635.1 of Elgaria multicarinata webbii. Taxonomy (NCBI): domain Eukaryota; kingdom Metazoa; phylum Chordata; class Lepidosauria; order Squamata; family Anguidae; genus Elgaria; species Elgaria multicarinata. Next base: position 19,618,023 of record NC_086179.1, on the reverse strand, counting down.
TGCCAGTGCCTCAGCCTTCTGATTTTCTTGATGAAATCAGGAAAGAGCTCTAGCCTTCTGTCAAAATACAAAAACCAAAACACACAACAAAAACAAATCCATACACCAACACCCATATTCTTTATGAAAGGCCTCTACAAGCCAGTCTATGCACCCATAGCTGGGACCATTCGTAAAACTAACCAGATATAGGTCAAGCCAAGAGTATGCCTCTCTGCAAGTTGCCACTCTCTTCCTCTATTTTGAGCTACAGCTGTAAATGAACAGCTCTCCATTCCGCCTCAACTGTGTGTGAAACCTCTCTGCCTATTATCATTGATAATTTCCTGTTTTCCTAAAGGTTCAGAATATGTTTTGAAATCTACTGGAAAGATTATATAACTAATAATTACTATTTCAACAATGGACTGAAAACCTTAATGTGTTCCACTTCAGTCTCCATTTTCATCAGAAGTGGTGGTAAAGCAAAGGAAGAGGAATTTCTATTTCTATTCTCTTTTGAGTAGCTATGCTTATGTGTGTGAAAAGTACAGGAGTGAAGTGCTTAGTCCTGTACAATTATTGAGGGGCTTTATGATACGTACTTTTGCTTTTTTTGAATGCAACTTCTGAGATAATATTTCAAGAGATTTGGTTATAGGGGCTGAGAATAACTTTATATATGGATACATACTTGATGTTATTTCTTTCTTTTAGCCCATAATGTTGCTTGAAAAATAATTCTTTCCCCTGGATGACAGAAGGCTTTCATTACTCTTTTTTTAATGTGTAAAGAAGAGAAAAGGGATTTGGATTTTATACGTGCTTTCTACCTTTATGGAATGGGAAAATACCAGCCAGCCAGCCTTCATAATATTAACAGTATATGCACACATACATCTTGGAGTTCAATGTTTAAAACTAAGCCAATGTACATCTCTAGTCTTTAGTAAACCTTCCTCTTGTTATCCTTCAATTTAATATCTGAAGCCTATCTGTTGCATCTGAATCCTCATTTGTCTGCAGATGCAAGAGTTGGAACATTACACATTTATTTGTTGGGATGTCTATGGCAAAACAGGTGGCCTTGTTCTTAGTTTTAATAGAACAGACGCTCTGCATCAGGAACATATAAAAGACCTCTACAGAGATGTTGAGGTTTGTGTATCCTTATATTCACCTAGATATGGGTGCAATTCTGTTCTCTGAAAGGCAAGTGGGGGGGGTTCTTTCACCTACTTATGCATGGCTAGCAATGTTTGTTTATGTGTCTGTGTATCTGTCAAGAAGCTTGAGAGGGATATTTCACATGTATGGATGTTTATGGTCATATTTATTTATTTATTACATTTATATACCGCCCCATAGTCGAAGCTCTCTGGGCGGTTTACAAAAGTTAATCAGTATGGTGTATAGGGTTTGACCATCTGGGTGCTAATTTTAAGGCATAGTCTATGTTTTACTATGAAAGGGTTTGCATGTATGAGTGTGTCTGTACACTTAAAGGAATAAAGGAAAGAATACAATGTTATCTTCTATCCTTACATTTCAGTGCAGTATCTGGAAGATTATATTTAGGAACCAGCCACTAGTACTGTAAAATAAGAATAACATGATTAGGGGAAGATTGAGATTATCACTTGCATGAATGAAGTACAGAGATGATTATAAGGGAATGATGAATGAGGGATATAAGAGGATGGTGCTGTCTCCCAGATTTCTCACTCAGGCTTTGCACATGCCATCAGTTTCTGGATGTGCTTCCCAAAAAAGTAGACATTGTTTTTCAAACCCTCAAGAACTTTTGAAAAATTAGCAGGTACTTGTGACTCTGTGCCAATACAGAGATGTCTCCATGTATTTCCCCATGACTGTTCTTATCCCTAGATACATAGTCACATAGTCATGCAGAGAACATAGTCTGTTACTTGGGTCACTCACAGATACAGCTGCAGTTTCCCAGCATTGGTTCCTTTTGGGGCAGAAGCTGAAAATTCTTCTGCCACAATAACAGAAATCAACTCCAGGAAATGTATCTGCGAATGTCCCAAGTAACACTCTCATTCCAAATATGTATCCAGAGGATGCTGAAGTCAAAAGCAATATGAACTGAGAGATAAACATACTTTTAGAGCGTTTGTCTATCTGCAGACAAATGAAGCTGCTCTGTAATGGACCAGGCAAAGAGGGGTTATCTCTTTTTTTAGAGACATATATGTTTTTAACTCCATTCGGATCCCTGCAAATGGTATGCCTCCTGTTCACATTCTCTGGAATATTTCACATTCCCTTTTATCTTGAGTGGTACACTTTCCCTTTAACTCTCTTCCTCCCTTTATCAATTCCCCACTTTTTATGCCCTCCTCACCTTTGTTCTTCTAGATAGGCCACACCTCTCCCAGACAATATTTCAGCAGCAAACATGTCTGAAGGCAGAGAGCTGTGGTTTGTATTATACAGTCCTTACTTAGGCAAAGAGAAAATATAAACTGGGGACTGGAGGGCATCCCTCTGTGTAAAAACTTTGAAATATCCTCAACAATTCTGGACCCTCTGTTTGGTGGGATTCAGGCTACACTCCTACTTGGAAGTAGGTTCTATAGAAATAAATGGGACGTGTTTTCATAAAAATAGCTTTGAGCCTGAAGTGCTAGATTTCTAGATAAGATGCTAGATAAGGTATGCCGGTTTGAAACTTTACTGTGGTTGCAATCCTTGACCCACCTACTCAAGAGTATTTCTAAAGTAATTCCATTGGCTAAACTGGAGCAACAGCATCTAGTGTGAGGATTGTGGTCTAAAATAAGCCCCGCCCTTTCAGTGGAAGAAAGATTGGTGGAAGGACGGCATGCACATAAGCCTTGGCCTTTGTTTCAGATTCTGCATCCATCTCTGTTGCTGTATTGATCTGTTTTCCTCTCTGTCGCTCTGTCTGATCCTCTAAACTTTCCAGCCCTTTGCTGATTTGCTGATATTGGAAACAAATCTTTGTTTTCCACATACATGTGATCATTTTAGGACTGCAATGTTCCAAAGGCAAAAACATGGAATGAGATTTTTTTTAAAAAAAAAGGTTTCTTCCAAGACTAGTGTGTGGATAGTGAAGTCCTCCAATATACAGCTAGCAAAGGGCAGGAGAAGCCCAGCAGCTTCTTTTAACATCCTGTATTATCCCTCCCTTAGTGTTGCCATCTTGATGGTTGTATGTCCCTATATTTGTGGTTTTGTGTGCATGTTCAATTTTGGTATTATTTTATAGGGAGAGTTGTTTACTGGGAATTTTTCCCTCCCAGTTTTGTATTGTTGTTTTTCAAATCAAATGCAATGCTCAAGCAAAGAGATTGGCATTAGGTGCAGAATTCAACATTGTGGGAATTTTGGCTTTCATTTTTCACAAAGCAAGTTTCTAACCCTCAAGGGCTTGCAAATCTGTGAGCAATGTCTCATGAAATATCAGAGGGAGCTGACTCGAATTTCCAGTGGTCCAGCAACTGGACTCTGCAGTGCTCTGCATAGCTTTTTGCTTCACTACATTTTCAATTATGAAAAATAATCAAAAAGAGGCAAAGTTACTTATTCTATTATTTATGCAGATCACAAAATCCAGGTTTTGGAGGGTGCAAAATTTGATTTCTTTACAGGAAAGAGTATAAATCACCAGAGCCCATCTTTGTGAATAGAAAAATACTAATATTTAAATAGGATTTTGAATAGAGTGTGGCAAACCAACTAATCCAGGGATAGTCAACCTGGTGTCCTCCACATGTTTTGGACAACAATGCCCATAGCCCTGACCATTTGTCAAGCTGGCTGGAGCTGATGGGAATTGTAGCCCAAAAAATCTGGATTCCCATATGGTAAAGCCATCATAAGGTGTCTCCTTGCTGCATACATGGTTACTTTCTTCTGAACTTTCTCCAAAGTTATAAGATCTGATATTATTATTTATTCGTTGTTTTTATTTATTTATTATTATATATACAACAATCAGTTTGCTGCATCAGACTAGTACAACATCCTGGAAAACCCAAATGCAGATCTTATATTAGACCACTTGAGGAAAAAGAAAGCTTCATCATATTAAATGAGAGTCATGCTAAGGTGGCTTTAAAATGTAAATGTGAAAAATGGTTCTTGGTGTTGCCACCTAGCTAGGAAACCTCTTTAAAAAAATCTGTCAGTTCTAGTTAGTGGGCTATTCTAAGATTACATACAGTTGTTTGGGAGTTCATGTTCCCTCTGTGAATGAAACATTTTTTATTCTGAACATTTGGTGTTAGATATTACAGAACACTTTCAGAACTCACAGGTGTATATCCGAAGATTTATTAAAATGTAATATCAGAAGTAGAATTTCTGCTTGTGCAAATCCCTGAAGTTGTTTGCAGAGTAGATGCAATGATTCTCTGGTACAGATCACTGTACATAACATTACTCTTTCATTAATTATAAGAAACAGATGTGACTCCTGTGTAGATTCATATTTTTTGAAAATAATATAAATGCCTTAAAACATTGTAGCCTTTAGAAATCAATTGTGTAAATAACATGGTTCAAGAACATAGGTGCATTGTTTTTCTTTTTGTTTTCTGTAGATGTAAGAAGGGTGATATATTACAGTCTACAACAATATCTATATGGAGTTATTTAAGAAATACTTTTTTTAAAAAAAGGAAATATAAGACAGTATACAAGTCTGTCCACGTGACTGCAGGATTCAATGCCAGCACAACAGGCAGTTAACAGTTAAAAAAAGCAAACAGAAACAAGCAGAAATGCTAGTTTCTGGAATAGGACAGATGAACGGAACTTGCAGAAGGAAGCTGTGCTGACCAGAAACAAGCATTTTCACTTATTTTAGAAGTTGCTTTTTGAATCGCTAGCTTTCTATTCTGCAAGTGGTGGGTCGCACTGGTGCAACATAATGAGCAGGAATGCAATGGCTATATTGGATTCTGCTCACAATAAATCATGCTGACTTCTCTGCAGACCCATCACCATATACTATGGGTGCTAATAATAGCAAGCTCCATAGTCACTATGCCATCAACTATTTATATACAATGAAATTCTAATTTTGTGGAAATTGTAGATGTATGTCATTTCCACCAACCACATCTTATTTATTTAAGACTATAGAATCTAGAGGATGAGACAACCACTTTTAATACATGATACACTTCATACAGTATCATGAAGAAGAGAAAACAAGAATAATTTCTGAGTAAGATAATGACATGGGCTGCAACATTCTCATTAAATTCAATTGGACTACTCCGTGGCATGAAGGTTATGGATCTCAGTCACAATAAAGAATCTGAGCAAATAGTTATGAATCTGCCTACCACTTTATATCTGTTGGCATCTGAAAAAAGAAGTGAATGAAAAAGCATGTAAGACTTTTCTCTTGTAGCAGGTAACAAAGGCTAGGCCATAGTATGATGGCTCTAAAGCAATTGCGTTTTAATAGGATTACTCCAGAGTAAAAATGTTTATGGAGTACAACTACAGGGAATAATGTTCCCATTAAAATTTAAGGGTATGTGTTGAAAATGTAGCATTTTAACTAATAATTGACTTGGATTTGAAGGCCAGACAAAGAGTAGCTTTTACACAGCATTTTTTTGTATTTAGGTTCTTGCTTTAAAAAGATAGAACTGTATTAGATTTCTATTTCTACACATTCTCTAGAGCAGAATGTTTCTGCTATGCACCACATGTATGTTAAGCTATGATACAAGCTTAGTGACACCAAATGACATAATTCCACACCATATCTATTTCTGAGACAGTCAAAAGTATGTGAAGATATTTACAGTTTGTTGCCCCACATAGATCTTTCTAAGTGATATGTACCAAGTTCATACCCCTTGTAGACACTGGAGTAACTTGTAAGAAAAATCCTGTGATTAAAATATGGGTATAATCTAGAGAAGCCCACAAATTGAACAGGTTGCAGAAAAACATCTCCCCCTCATTTCAATGGGACACATACAAAATATGTTCCCACTGGGTTTTGCACTCTTTCTATTTTATCCATTTTCTCATCTATAAAATCAGGAGATCAATGTGTCAAGATTTAATCAAACTGTACCCCTTATTTAATTTTATCTAAATATATATATATTCAAGAAACAGTTTTGCTGCAGTATTTTTTTTTAAAAAAAAATTGGTTAATTCCTCCTCCCTTCAGTCACATAAATACTTATGTGATTCTTATTTAGTTTAGGAACTGACAAAAAAAAATGAGAAAAACATAAAAGAATAATCTAACCAAAACCTATATACAAAAATATTTAACATTTCATCAAAATATTCCACAGCTGATATTTAAACTTTTTTGTGAAATACTTTGCCATATTCCAATTTAGAAGTGATATGTGACTTATTATTACTATTATTATTTATATAGCAACTGTAAATGGTGCATTTCTTAGTTCATAGTTTAAAAACATGCAGTTAAGCAATGCATTTCTGTATTCTTTATGCACAGAAACACATCCCCTCCCCTTAGGGCCCCCTGTGAGGGAACATCAGGCAACCAGATGCAATGCTTTATTTATGGCATAACATTTATAATGGTATTTCACTTTAATGGGGAAAAGTTAATCATTTCCAGTTGAGGAAACCTGCTCTCCCACCCATATATTGTACATCAGCCTTCCCTAGCCTGGTGCTCTCCAGTTAAGTTGGTCCACAACCCCTGTCATCCCCAACTAGAATGGTCATTGGCCCAATTGGAGGAAACCAAGTTGGGAAATACTGATGTACATGCTTAAGCCCACAGTATCAATCAGTCCAGCAAGGAAATTCCACATATAGAACAAGCCTCTGTATAGCTGATGTGATGCACCTGGATACATATTTCTACTGAAATGCTTATCTGGGTCCCACTGAACTACCTGGATGCCTCTTTGAATAAGGTTATGGTGATGAGTTTTCCCATTTGGAGCCACAATTTGGTATCGATGTAGAGCATAATTGAGGTCATAGAATACGATTTTCTATAAACTAGGGGCTTTATACCAAACAAAGTTCTGAATTATCTGTTTTCTTTCATGTTCATTATCATGTTCTTATTGCACTGCAGATAGACCCTTTCTAAGCAGAAGTGAGGGAAGACATCACCAATTATGCTCAGGGAACAAAGTAATGCAGCTAACAATTTACCTACCTGAGACAGCATTCCTTCTTGCAGACTTCTATGGCTGTTTTTTATTTTAAAAAGACCAAAACCCTATCAAGAGACTGTGACAACATCTGCCACGTATTGCCTAGCTTGGCCTTAAATCACTTCTTAATTAAATAAGCAGTAAAAAGACACAGAAAATGAATTAAATGTTAAGTGTGTTGCTTTCCAAATAAAAATTACCTGGCAGTAAATGATTTCTTTCTGCCTATCCATGTATTTGAGCTGAAACATTTTACTGTGAAAACTCTCCTCTCTGAAGACATCAAATTGGCCTTCTTATATTATTTTTCTGGAATATATACTCCATTTTCAGATTAATAAATGCTTTCTTTCTTTTCAAGATAAAAATACCTTCAGCATATATGCAGTGTACATTAAGTACATTGAAGTAAAATCAGACCCATACATGGAACAATGCTAGCCTTATTGATCCTGTAGGTGGAGACTGCACTAGGACACTTCCTTAGGCAACCCGGAACTTGGGAGCTATGCTGAATGTGGAGTACTGAATTCTGTCTCCTATGTAGCTGAGGACACTACCTGGAACCCAATCTCTCAAGCCAAGTAAACATTAGAAAATTCATAATTGACTCTCCTTCCTAAGGGTATAAAAAACGCCTTGCCAGGTCAGATGAACAACCCATCTAGCTTAGTATGCTCTAACAGCAGCCAGCTGGATGTACCTAGGAAGCTCATAAAAAGGGTGTCATTGAAATAGCCATATCATTGTTTCTAGCATTGGCTAAAATCCTGAATACCAAGGCTCAGTTTTAATATCATAGCTAATTTCTCTCTGTCAAAAACTTTGGTCCATGCTGTGGTGATCTCTTGCCTTGATTATTGCAAACTTCTCTTTAGTCCTCCTTTGTCTCACCTTGGTATACTCCCATCAAACCAGTCCCATGCTCACCTTTATGCCTCAAATTGACTCCCAGAATGCTGCTGTGAGATACTTCCTTTATTTCCTTCAGATCCATACTCCAGCTCACATTTTCCTCAAACTCTTTGGAACAACCCCCTAGAACCAATACCCTACTGTAACTAAGGAAAAATATATGTAATTGACATAATGGCAAATTCTTTCCTTGTTCACCTCACCTCTGTTTATCTCCCCTTTCCCTTGGAGTTTTTTAGAATGTAACATATTATGATTATAATAGCAGCTATGGATAGACCTATCCTCATTAATTTGTCTAATCCTCTTTAGATGCTATAAGGACAAGAGGCCATCATCACATATTGTAGTTTTAAAAAATCCATAAATTAATTTCATGTTGTGTGACAACACACTGTCTTCTGTCTGTTTTTCACCTATTGTCAGTTAATTGCACTGGATGACTCTGAATTCTACTAATTTAAGAGGAAGAGAGAAAACTTTCTCATCACTCATTCTACACCGTTCATAATTTAGGGAACCTCTATCATATTCCCCTACCACACTTAGATACATTTATTGAAATGAAGTGACTAGCACACAGTATTCTGAAGCGGATATACAGGAAGTTTCTATAATGTTATTGTGATTTCTTGCTGTTTCTTAGTAAGTCCTAATGTTGAATTTTCTTTAAGTGAGCCTTCCACTATGCCCCAAGGGATCTTTTCACCTCTCAGCGTTTGAGCAGTGTTCAATATTAGCACTTTCATTCTTCATAAACGGTTTGGTTTAGTGAGTTCCATTACTGTATTTTTACATAGCATGACAAGATGTTCCACTCATCTTGCCATGCTATGCAGATACTGCACTCAAGGAGATGCCCAACATTTTATGAATAATTATCAGATAAGTGAAGAACAGTTGACTTAAACTCTTAAACAAGGGAAGACAGAAGTTAGGGGGGAAAGAATATAAATTGTTTCAATAAGCTTAATTAATGCACCACTCTTCCCATCACAACATATGCTTGACAACATATTGATGCAGGGAGAGAAGGGAAACCCCATGAGGGAGTGAAAAAACAAGCCAAAGGCAGGGGTAGAAGCAAGAATAATCTTGCAAAATGTTTATATAGAAAAGGGTTTAATGAAGGATGCCTATGCGTTTTGGACAAAAAACATCCTTCCTAAAGGCTTACCTGAAAACAAAAAAATCTTTTGTAACAAAAAAATTACAATAGAAAACACTTTCCAAGCAACTATGCCTTGAAATACATAATATCATAATAGAAACCGTTTAAAATGATAAGTATAAAGAGACATACATATTAAAAACAAAAAGTTAAAATATATCATTATTCAGCCTGTAAATGTGACTATACGAAGTACAACAAACAGCGAAGAATCATCTATGTTACACAAATAACATTCAAGTACTTACTCAACAAGGTTTTTGCAGTTGTCTGCTCAATGAAATCATAGGTTTGACTGGATAACTAGGGATATTGCTGGTTCACCACTATGACTTACCAAGATGTTTTGATTATTAGGATCAAGATTATTAGGATCAAGTCTTTTCCAGCTGAAAAGCAGGGTAAAAATGTTTTATATAAGTATATTACAGATAGATTTGAGTATACTTCTATACCAAAATCTGGATGTTTGACTAGTCTGAAGGAATCTTAATTCTTCAGACCAGTTTGATTCACAAGTCACATCACAGCTATAAGCGTCAAAAAGCCACTTATTTGGCAAGTGCTTAAGATTTTTAGACAAAAAGCCAAAACTGCAATCAACTTGTTATAGACAGGAACATAGTGTGTCAGAAAACACTGTCTGATAACATGGTTCAAAAACTTTTGTTTCTTAGAGAGCTGTGAGCTCAATTATCCTACAGCATCTTGTCTTATTGCCTCTATCTAATAAGAATTATGAATACATTCTGAAAACTAAGAATCGCATATATTTAGCTCCCCATTTTTCTATAATTTCCCCCTGAAATTAAATTAAGAATTGAGCTCTCAACTATATAAAATATTGATCTTCCATAACCCAATCAATATGTAATACTGTGTGGAGTCATTTGCATAAACAGACTTTCATTATAATTACTTCAGAACTTGGAATGGTAAGATTATAGTCTGTAAATATGTGCTATTGAAATAAAGGTTGTATATAAGAATAATGCTAATGTTGCAATCATGCTAATTGCAGCAACTTCTAAAACTTACCAAAATCCATAAAAATGAGCATAAAATGGATGGCTTAAAGCCACATTGAGTATATAAACTACCTTACATGTTATTAAACATACTAAAATAGTGTGAGAATGTCTACATGGAGAGAATGTTTCTTTTCTAGGTATATATATAGAATCCACATATACTGTATCTACCTGGATAAGGAACTACACATGAAAAAGGTGCTTAGCATGCAGTCCTTGACAGCTACAAAGTCTCATCTAGTAAGCTGCTACATGTGCATAGTCCTGGTTAGAGAATCAGTGCCAATCATTTGTTCAAAAGGCAGAAAATGAGAATGAGGCACTGGATTCAGTCCTTTTCTCTGTGAGCAGATGAACAAGGCCATTAGTAATGATCCTGTCAGGGCTATTGCAGGCAAAATCTGAATGTTTGTGTCACCTGATACATACTACATAGCATGCTGTAACTGAAAAGTAATTTGTATTGACAAAAAGAGTTGCATTACGCATTATTACTTCTGACAGAAATAACACTTTTACTTAGTGTAAACATAACCGCACAGGAATCACTTCTGCCACAAGGCAAATCTACATGACACATGTTGCCTGCTGAAATGTTAGTTTCATTCACACTGCAATAGGAACATTTGATCCAGGTGTGTTTACTATCTCTCAACTTTCACACAATTTTTTTGTTTGTGGAGATTGTCTCACTCTACTGCTCTCTTATCTTCTCTCTTAACTGCAGGAACATATTTGTACATATTTTCTTCTTACCAGTCCAATGATCTTGTCTAATAGTGCAAATATATACTATTTACACAGAGAATTGACAACATGCTTCTGGTGTGTCTTCCTCTTGATGTTATAATATATAAGGGACTTATTGCTCAAGGGCCAGCTCCACAGTTAAGTGGGACAGTTGTCTTGGTGGCATGGTTAAAAGAAAACTAAATGACAGATCTTGAAGGATTAGAACCACACAAGAATCTGATTCAGCTTTGGAACTCATGTCATGACTGGTATTCCTGCAGCTGGTTTGCCCATACAGATAACTTGTTTCTTACATGGACTGTTGCATGAGGAACATAATCTAGGACGCTGTGGTGCCTCTTCTGTGATTAGAAAATGACGTGAGCCAAAATCATCTGTGAGTCTCCTCTTCCCACCATATATATTACGTTATATGGCTCACAGAATAGCACCTGCACTGTCTATTAGAGGCACAATCAGAACTCCATAGATAAGGCAATACAAGGGTAAAGGTTCAAGACATGGATCTAAACTAGCTTCAGGAAGACTCTGAATTTCCTATGCTTAGAGTTTAAGAATGAAAATCTGCAAGATGTGGCATACTGGAGGACTCCACAAAGAAGCAATCCAGATATCCATTCTGAAAAAAGACTGAAACCTGGATAGGGAACAGCCAAGGAGACAAAGGTGATCTCTGATACCTGGAACAAAGTATTTGGATACCTGGATACAAAGAGCAAGATATCTTGAGGTGAACACCAATTCCATCTGATGAGAAGTTGTCTTCCAATCTCATCTAACAAATCATATGTCCAGTAACAATCAATAAAATAACACAGGATATGGCAATTCCCAGTAGCTGAGTTCCGGGCAAAATTCAATCCTGATTTAATTCAAATCAGGACACTTACCTCAGGCTATCATCAGGCATGTTGTTGTGGATTTTTTATGCTGGACTGAGGCTTGCTGTACATCAACTCTCAAAAAAAGATTAATTACTACTCAAAGCAAGGAAAATACAGCTTGCTAAAATTGCAGAACTAATACTTTAAGCCATCAGCTATTTGATTTCTCCACTGATGTCACCATTGAGTGTATAAGGGAGCTAATTTCATTTTGCAAAAAAAGTGCATTTATATGTGATTTATGCATTGGTTCATAAGTTGTATTTATTTACTGTCTATGTGCCTGGGTGACTCCACTATGCCTGAAAACATAGCTAAGATGCTACCTTTTCCATAGCTGTTACATTCCCAGTGTTCCACAAAGCACCATTGTAAGTAAGAGGGCTAGTAATAGTACTTCAGTCCAGTCCATTCTTAAAGACATTTTATGATATTCACTGTCTGCTCCACTGGATATTGACCAATTTGGAATGTATAGGCTTCAGTCAAGCCCAAGTCTTCAAACAGTGATATTATATCTTGAGAACTGAAATCCATATAATGCATTGGCAACAGCAACAGTGGTGCAGAACACTAAGTGAGCATAGCTTCTCATTTTTAAAAGATAATATTAATGCAATGAGCTTTTGCAATTCACATCCAGAAGAAAACACAATAATCTACAACTGGTGAAGATTACCATGCTTGACAAATGGATCTCTTAAGGTCAGACCCTCACACAAGTTGTAGTCCTTGAATGCTGGATGTTCTGGAGTTCTTCCATAGACATTTCTCATATGCAGTTGAACTGATTGATCTCTGCCACAGACAAGGATACTGAGCAGCATGAAATATGGGGCTCATCTTTTACACAAATCCCAATGTCTTCAAATGAAGGTATTTTCTCTTAGAAGCCTAGATTTCAACAAAGCTCTCATAGTAGAGATGCACCATGTGCATCCTTTCAAAACATATGAATTATTTCATTACTGTATTAGTACTATGAAATACTTGGCAATGTTTACAAATCTTTTGTGTAGAAAGTACAATGCACTCTACTTTACCAAATACACTAGCACACATTCATTATGTCCACTATAAAAATGGGCTACTGCAATTTTCAGGCATTACTTTTCCCTACTCACGTTTCAAAAGAAAAAACAACACACTGCACATTTTTTTACTCACTGAATTTGAGAGGAATTCATTTATGATTTTTCAGACATTATGAAGATGTGTTTGATGGGCAGATTTGGACTCCCTTTCCTACATGTTTATTTATTTAAGCATTTTTATGCCGCCATTCAGCCAAAAAAGGCTCTCATGGTGGCTTATAAAAGTATTTCTTGACAGTCCCTGCCCACAGGCTTACAATCTAAAAGATGTGACACAAAAGGAAAGGGGATTGGGAGGGAGGAGGAGGGGTAAAGTTAACTTACTATTACAAATAAAACAGCATATATCACAATGCCATAACAAAAACTCTCATCCTTACAAAGCACAGCTCAATTCTTTAAATTTAATGCAGCCGTTAAATAACTTATTTCAATCACTGTTTGAGATAATAGTAGAAGAAGCTTGCAGGCCAGATAAGGAACCATGATGGATACATCTGGCCCATGGGCCAGAGGTTCCCCATTTGTGCTGTATACCATCTGAGATAGTCACCATCTCAAAAAAGATGTCATGGAGAAAGGGAAGATGCAAATATATATATATATATATATATATATATATATATATATATATATATAAAACACACACACACACACACACACACACACAAAAATGAAAAAGTGGATATCTTTTTAAATAGACAAACTGATGGGGTATAAATCTAACAATGTCCAATAGCCATGATAATTACTTCAGAGGAAATATACCTCTGATTGCCAGATGCTGAAGGCAAGTAAAAGATGGTTACCAACATCACGCCCTGCTTGAGAACATCTGACTGGCCACTGTTGGAGACATAGTGCTGGAAGGGTAGACTTTTTATCTGATCCAGGAAAGCAATTCTTAAAGTTTTACAAAGAAATAATATTGGAAGGTGCAATTAAATGTAAGCTAAATAGCTACCAATTTATAAAGTGACACAATCAACTGTCCATAGTAGACATGTATGATATAGCTGGAGAGTACATTCCATCATTTTACTTATTAATCTTAGAAAGTAGAAAAATATAGAATGTAGCCATACGATACATGTGAAACATTTTTAAAATAAATGTGCAATCATGTATATGTCTCCTCAGAAGTAAGCTTCAATAAGTTTAATAGGACTCCATGTAGGTATGTATAGGATTGCAGCCAATGTTAGATAAAATATTAGTAATAGTTATCAAAGTTATTGAAGACACAAGAAATATCAGATGGAGGAAAAGGTAAGGAAAAACAGACTTATATCAATATTGTACTCATCAAAACCTTTTGCTAAAATCATGACAAGCTGCTAGGAACAGAGTCCGAAGAAACGAAGATTCTTGTTATTAGATTAGGCCAATTATTTGATATTGAGTATCCTTATCCCTTTTCCAAAAAGCACCAAGAAACTGCTTATAAGCTGTTTTAATTTTCCATATAGCATTGGATGTTTTGGGCAACCAAAACTACGAGGTATATTTAAAATAGCAGTACAAACAAGTTTAACAATCTCCCAAGTTTCCCCCTTAGTGTGATCACCCTGCAAGAGTTTCGGAATGAACTCAACAGCAACATAAGGAACAATGCACTTACAAGTATATGGCCTTTGTTTCAATGCAATTAGGAAAAATGGACTGAAAAATGGTTTTACATGCCTGGTTAAAACACAGGTTATGTCATCTCTAACAACAGGGTGCTATAAATATCATTCATTGTTTTCCTGTTTGCATTACTTCGTTAAAGTAATGGGGATCAGGTTAGTAGGTAGCATGATACCATTATTTTTGTTCTTCCCAACACATGTCTGCACAGGGTTTGCATCCCATTCCGAATAAAACAGCTGCTATATATATAAGTTCATACTTTCAATTTAGCTTTGACTCATGGTGCAGCCAGACCTATAAAAGCAATTGTTAAAATTTCTGTCTACATGCTTCTAGAGAAGAGCAGGGGCTAATAGCATATATAAAATTTTAGATTTAGTTCTTAGCATCTCCAGTTGAATTTTCAATAAGTATTAGTCTGTGAAAGACTTGGCTGTGGCCCAGAGCAGAAAGAACTGGGTGGATTAGGTTGGCATTAGTCAGTTTAAGGCAGTTCTGTCTAGTACTCTGGTCCTTAAATCTTATACAACCATTTCTCTAGGAGTCTCTTTTGCTCCTTCCAGTGTGTACTAAAATACTAATTAACTCTTTTTTTTAGTACTGGAATTCCTAGCACTGAAAATGGGTCCAGATATTAGTAAAAAAAAAAGTTATTATCTTAGCAGTGGCATACTGAGACGAAGAATGGATTAGATAAGGAGAGGTCCTCTCCTTCCAGATTCTACATGCAATTTATTGTAGTTGCACTCCTAAAACCAATTACTTTAGAGTAATGTCATTAATGCCACGGAGACTATTCCAAGTAAATGGTTCCAGGCTTCCCAACTAAAGGAGCACATTTGAGAAAATAGGTATAAGAAACAAACTGGGAACTCCCAGATCTCTTTTCAGCAGATGACAAGTTGTCTATACATCTATAAGACAGTGGATCAAAATTCATACCCACCAGAAGTCTATGTATAATCGTGCATTCTGCTGTATTCAGCAGGAGGACTCATCTCTTTCACCATGGCTGAATTTGATCCATTGCATTCTAGAGAATCAGTAATGTATTTTCTATTGTGTAGTCATTATTATTATTATTATTATTATATTATTATTATTATTATTCTCCTCCTCCTCCTCCTCCTCCTCCTCCCTTGCTGTGGTGTGTTGTTGTTCCTGTGTTGTCCAAGACATAGCCTACTGGGCCTCTTCGCTAGATACTTATTACAGCTTATCTCTGTCTGCCTTTCTTTAAAGCCAGCTGAACATACTCAATGCTCTTCCTCTATGGTAAGATCTAACAGAACCCCCTTCCAGCTTCTTCTGTGACACACTTCTTAACCTCCTAATACACTCCTTATTCTCGCTACACCCTGATCACCTAGGTTTCTGTCTCCAAGCCTAGCCTAGATATCTCTGCATGACGCCACCATGTTGTGTATCCGTTTGTTGAGTCTGGTGTTCACATGAGCTGTTGATTATGCTGCACATGATCTGTATTTCTTGTGCATCCTTGAGCTTTCCTTTGGTCAAGTTAACTGTTGTCCTATCCTCTAATGAATTACTACTAAGAGAGAACTGGAATCCTTTTAAATTTCTTGTTTGTTCAAGTAATGAGCACTTGAAGCAATTGGATTGGCTTGCAAAATGAATTCAAACTATAAACAAGGTCTATTTTCATATATATTTTCCGTAAGAAACTTAACCATAGAGTAAAGAACCCATAAACACCAACAAAATTATGAGAATGGTGGCAATTTCTAGGCAATTGTGGCTCTCTAAATAGGTTCCAGGTGATGAACCCTACATTTCTCCCTTCAGGGCTGGATAGCTCCTTCTGCCCAGGCTGGCACTCACTCAGCAGCAACCTCACTACTCTGACTGCTCCTTGAGCACTATTGCAGTCCCATCTGCCAGGGCCAGGATTAATGTAGTCATCCCGCACTGAGCCTGGCTACTGGCTGGCCCTTGCTTTTATTCATGTTGCCATTATGGCTGTCACCCATGTCTGCCTTCCAGAAAATATTGATTATAGGCAAGTGGAGCTTATCACACATTATATTTTAGGTCATAATAATTCTGTGGACTGAGCTTAATATTAACTAGAAGCTGCTATGTTATTTTCTTTTATCCTACCGTAAGTTCACAATGGATGCATGTAAGTGGTAATAATTCTGTAGATGCAGCAACATAGGCTCTACAGTTTTCTACATTACTGAATATGACATGATGCATGCAATATTCCATCATTTCACTCATGATAGTTAGGGAGTAACTATCATCACTCCACTGAATTCAGTAATGTTACAGTGGCATTTTCCCTCCTCAGTCTTGGTTCCACACTGGACCATGGGGTTACTTCATTAATTCAGTAAAATGTGGCCTCCAATTTTTTAATTCTTCAAACTGGATATGGTGAACAAAATGAGTTATCAGTGTTGTCTATGGCACTAGATATATCACAACATTCACTTGGGATTTCTTCTGAATTGTCTGCCCTCCAACAAGCATTCCCTTCCCTGCTTGCTGTAACACAAGTGTTTTCATGCAGAATCTACTACAGAACATATTTAAATGATCAGAGCCCACCACTAAATTCTGCAAGTTTACTGAAAACAAATGCATTGTACAAAAAATAAGGCCTAATCCAGTGAAATAGAGGCAAAACATGGATTATGGGTATAGCATCTTAACACTGCCCTCTTTTTTAAAAAAAAATGAAAGGTATGTATTTATGTGTCAGAAAAGCTTATTTTGAGCTCCTAACAAGAAATCAAAGATTCTGTTCTCTCCTGGTATATGTAGTGGTGAGTAGCTCAGATTGGGGTATATGTGTGTGTTGGGGGGTGGGGTGATCTGCACTGTTTCCTGGTCATGTATTTCTTCATTATTTAGCCTCAAACTCTTGGCTTTGCAGCAATGGAAGTAGAAAGGGCACAGTAAGAAGGAAAAGTTTTATTTCCTCCCATGACATCAGCCTATGTTTCCAAAGGACATCTAGTAGAAGAACAGAACAGTATTTTAGGGCAATAGAAACCTGGCTCCTTTGTTGGTCTACTTTTGCATGTCTTGGTAACTTTATTGCCCAGTATCCTTACAAGCAGCTTGCTTGGCAGAGAGTCTTCGCACACAAGGCAAGGCAAACAAGCTGATCCTACTCAGTTCAGAAACTCTTGTCCTGGCATAAGTGCAGCGCTAGGAATGTTCAAACTAGTCACAGGCTCCATAGGGAATTGGATGGGGGAGGCAAAACTAAGGAACAAGGCAGGAGCTATGAGAGCAGTAGAACCCAGATGGTGTTGGGTGGGGGAGACTAAACTCTAGGGACTATAAAACCGTAGCAGGCAGGCCAAAATAACTGTTTTATCAGGACAATGCACAGGCTGTGGGAAATACCCAGGGGTCATGAGAAACATAACTAAGGACAGTGAGAACAAATGAGCATGTAGTGCAAAGCTACAGAAAAAACATAAGAAGTGGTGGGACTGTTAGATCCTGGATCCTTCCAGCCTGTCTTAGGTTTTGCAGCACAGGCCTCATTGAATGGGAACCACCATCCAAAAGCAAACTTTGGAACTGTTGATGTTCCTTAGTTTATCATTGACAGAGTTTAACTAAAGCTTATAGAGGCTTTACAGTGAATATTTTTCATGCAGAAGCAAACATCCATGGAACACATGAAATTTTATTTTCCTCCCCCAGTATAATTTATGCATCTACTCTTTTGGGTATTTCTCCAGAGAAAATAAATTTTCTTAACATTGACCACTAAGTCCTCCTCCACAACTTACACTGTGTGCTTCTTGCTATTTTGCTGCTGCTTACAGCTGAAGATTGCTGTCTCGTTTGGTTGGCTACTTTCTCCTACCATGTCTGCCATGGAGTGTCATTCACCAGTGAGACAAAGTGAAGCACATTGTTCTATAGATATTGCTTCTGCTGGACCTAAGCAGATGAGTTTCATTTAACTGCATGTTCAGCTTAAAGTTCCCAAAAACTTGGGGTTGCTTCACGAATATCCATTGGCGTGGGGAAAGGGAGTACCACTGAGCATGAAAAGGTTTTTTTCACAAACCTAAAAGGGCATATTTGAATGCTGGCCAAAAGAGTTTCTAGGAAGACCAGATTTCTGGAATGCTGGTCATTATTTTTCTTGTGGCTGAATAGAACATAAAATTTGTGAGGCGCAAAGGCCATGACTGTGTATACACGCATTTAAATCAATTAGCCAGCTGAATAAAAGTTGCACAAAAGTTCAACTGATGCACAGGACATGCACCTCATTGTGGGTTGTTTATGCATTCAACCCAGATCATCAAAGTAGCAGACTGTTGCAGTCTCAACAGCAATCATGCCACTAGGTGACAATGGTCTGTTTTGCACATAATGCTAACCAATGGTATGGTTACTGAATTCTGGGTTGTTGTGATATGTGAACACAGCTGCACTAAAAACATGATTTGTTAAACACAAACAGCCCAGAAAGAGCACTCATGGTTTGTTGTTGGGTTATGAACCCTGAGTTATTTAAATCATGGGTTGTAGTTACACATAAACTCAGAACCATGGGTTATTTATGGGTTGTTTTGTAACGCTACAAAGGTATCTTGCAAGACTGGTTTAAAAATGCAGCTGCTCTATATGCCAGTAGTACAGCACCATAAAAGCATTTGGGATACAGGGAGGAAGCATGTGGTGGAGGAAAACAACCCAGGAATTGAAAAAAAATTGTTTGTTCTATTGTCTGCCAGACAAGCCCTGGGTAGGGCAACAAACTATGGGTTAAATAAACAATGGGTTAGTGTTACAGGCGAACCAGACCAGTGTCTGTGCAGGGTCCTCCTATACTGTACTAGGTTTGCTATTAGTGGCTTGAAATGCCTCCTTTTTCCACAACATGTCCAAGTAGTAGTAAGAAGATACGAGCAAGGTTCAGACAAAATGGAATTGTTGCTGTAAACCCCCATACCAGTCTAAAACTCTATTCACAACTGTTTGGCCTAGTTTCTCATTCCAAGTAATTCTAAACCAAAATTGTGTCCTTTTGCCTCTAGTTAATTTCAGTTATGATTTCTCAGGAATAGGAGAAATAGTGTTTCACACTACCAGCAAGACCATTAAATATTTGTTATTAAAATTAGGGAAACAGATCTTTGACAGTGCCTCTGAAGAACCAAACAGAACTGCTGAGGAAGGGAAAAATAGGTGAAATACATTGATCTAATAGACAGTCAGTTTAGTTCTATATTCATCTATCTGAACTTCAGGGGCTAGTGGAAGATTAGAGATATGGAAGGCAGGGGAACAGTGCAGTGAGCTCTTCCTGTGAAGTAGCGTTTTCTGTGGCCCAGGTCTCTGTTCATCATCTGCTGTTGTAACTACTGCCCTCTGTGCCAATGGGTTCCAGAACGCAGAGGAAAACTCTCGCATCTCAATCACCTTTTTCCGACTCTTCCGTGTGATGCGTCTGGTGAAGCTCTTGAGCCGAGGGGAGGGCATCCGTACGCTCCTGTGGACCTTCATCAAGTCCTTCCAGGTATTCCTTCATTCCTCTTTATATGGCTTTGTCTTGGGACAATGGTAATGCTTCCATCACCTCTTCTCCTTGCTTTGGTGCTACACATTTATATAGGAATCTGCAATGGTCCCTGAATGGGTCACACTCTGGAGAGTTGATTTCCATAAAAAGGTATCCCAGGGTTAGAGTGGATGGGATAAGGCAGGGTGGAGTAGAAGATTTCAAAACCTGAATGATCAGTAAACAGCAGTTTTTGTTTGTCTCTTTGTTTGTTAGAATACACTAAGTGATTTTTAACATTTACACACTCCCCTCAATGTGGAATTTTAAGTTAATATTAGATTCTGAATTGGGATAATTGGATCCCACTCTGATAAATATGTTAAAATAAAAACAGTAATTTATAAGGTATTTCATAGTAATCTAAGCTTTGTAATAAAATAAAAGTGATGTACTCTTCCCTGCCCCAGTCAGATCACCTTGCTTATGATCAGCTTGCTTATCTTCTGGCACTAGGGAATCATGCATCTATGGCCACTACTAGGAATTAGATTCTGTCCAGAAATGGCAAAAGCCATAGCCATATCCTCAAGCTGACATGAATGAGTTATGGATACCAGTGCTAAATCCATGTCAAAGGCCATAAGACCATCTAAGACCATACTATACAGCCTGAGCAGAAATGGCCCAGGCATGACAAACAGCCCAAGCACCAAAGGTTCAATTGCTCTTTTGAAATAATACAATTGTTTTAAAGTTAGCAAGCTGACATCCCCCAAGTCCTGAAAAGAGGTCCCAATAAAAGCCTGTTCTTCAGTTCAGATCAGACTTGCCTCTTTCCCAACATATTAAATCTCTGTATCTCTCCTTCCCTTTCCATTATTATTACCCCTGCATCTCTCATTGAGTCCTTAATGCTACCCTCTATGATTCTTTATTATATATCATACTTCTTCATTATTCTGTACGTGTGCGCATGTGTGTGTGAGCACATGCATGACCATGTACAAAATTGTAAAGGAGTATTATGCCTGTGAGCGGAAAGCCAGCTGTCAATGAAAATAGAAATCCACCCTTAGATGCGATCCAGACAGTCATAGCAAAAGTGTTATGATTTTCGTAGACAGTAAGTAATAAGAAAATAGTGGAACTTGATCATTGAAGTAGATCAAAAAAGTGATAGAATATGTCATTGTGATTTGAGCAAGCTATATTTTTCCAGCATGTTCAAACATATTGATCACAGAGTCCATCATTCATTGGACTACTTCAGACAACACAATTCCACTCTGTGACATCCCATGCACATTGATGGCACTAAATAAGCAATAAATTAATAACATTTGTTTATCCCAAATCATCACTTATTGAAAGAATTAAGACACCCTATTTCTCCTCATAGTTTTATTGTTGGCCTTGTTTCAAAATGCTTTGTCTCCATATCCCTCCATCTTTATTTATTTATTTATTTATTATATTTTTTCACGCCCAATAACAAACATTCTCTGTGCAGATCACATGACACTAAAAATTAGAAAAGCAACTAAAATGCCTAGGAAAAGAGGAATGTCTTCACCTGCCATTGAAAAGATGGGCTTCAAGCAATCATCCTTGAGGAGGTTATCTCATATGTGAGGCACCACAATTGAGAAGGCCCTCTCCCTTGCAGCCACCTGATTAATCTCATCTGGCAATTATTATGTCTCCCTAATTTTAAAACTTTTGACCCTAAATCCTACTAATAAACTAATGTTAGGAATTAGTTGCCTTTTTAGTAGCCAATCAAAACAATGGCAGGCACATTTAACTTTTAAGTAGGAGAGAGGTTGTGATATAACAGGTCATTGCACTCAAAAATGCTGAAATTCAAAGAATAACACTGAAATTTATATTTGAATGCATTAAGAAGGGCAGAGATAAGCAGCTACTGGGAATTATCTGATGTTTGCTTACATACAACCAAAGCAATTTCACAACATTGTCCACTATGAGGGCCATTTCACACATTGCTTTTTTGGCTACAAATATTAATATTAATGTCAGAAAAACAAACATGCAAAGAAAGAATTAATGATGACATAATTGAAACAGTATGGTTTTGTGTGATAAGAGCAGGGCTGGTGTGGCAAAAAAAGAAAGAAGAAAAGATGGACCAGTAGAGGCATCTAGTGGGAAAATGAATACATTACATCAATTCCTTCCTTGTTCTCATAGTAAATGCAGAGTTATACATGTAGTTAAAAAAAAAAGTGCAGAAGTGAATCCATGTTTCTGCTTTTTGGCATATTGTCATGTTCAAAAAAAGGAACATACACATAATATCTGGGCTATGGAAGACGCTAGATTACATCTCCCTCTCGAGCGGGGATCATCATCATCACCATCACCATTTACATCCTGCCTTGACTCCAAAGAATGGAAGGCAGTGTTAATGGTTCTCTCCCGACCATATTTATCCTTAAAATCCTATGTGGTATGCTAGAATGAGAAATCATGTCTAACACAAGTTTACCCAGGGAGCTTCATAGCTGGGTGGGAATTTGAACCAGGCTCTCCCCAGTCCTAGTCCAATACTCTAAAGAATGTGCAAGTTCTTTTTTTGGATGTGACAACATGTGAATGAAAACTCAAGTATAAATGTTTTCACATGTGTTTTGTTGCACAATGAATAGGGCTCTGTCTCTTCCCCTCAGGTTGTTTCAGTAACATCAGGACTGTGGGAATAGCCCAAGTTCCAACAAGTCAAGTGGTCTTATTAAGTTATATACCATGATCTGTTTTTGGTTTTCCTTCAGGCTCTCCCCTATGTGGCTCTTTTAATAGTGATGCTGTTTTTTATCTACGCTGTGATTGGGATGCAGGTAGGTGACTTCCCAAGATTAATGTTTTTTCATCCAAACATATGTATGAGGGTCTATAGAAACTAGTAGGAAAAGAAACTCCTTGACATGATGTTTTTAAAAGTTACAGAAAAATAAAGTGAGTTTGTATTAAAAAATGATATATTGAAACAGTTGTGCCAATAGGGATGTACTGAGTTCACAAAGTAGCATTTTTAATCTATTTACCTAGTAAATCAGTGTGTCCTAGTTTCCAATAGCTATGGCACACTTTTTCACTGAATAAAATTTGGACACATACTTCACCCTGACACCTGAAAAGGTTCAGTTTTAGAATATACAATAATAATTCCCTGCTTTAGAGAAGTTGCTTGTTCAAGATGAAATGTGAGGAGAACCTCTCTAAGGCAGGTAAGTCTTAATCTTGCATACTCTAATAGTAAATGTTAACAAGTTTAAGAATGAAGAGTCTATCCAGTTTTAATTCAGAAAAAAACGTTTGTCATGACTATCAGAGATTCATGCAGAGATGCAAGGCAGGCCCAACTGAGGTTGGGTAATTCTCTGCATCAGGAATGTGTCTCTGCATCAGGAATGATTGAATGACCCAGGCAGCCTACTGGCCACTCATGTATATGAGAAAAAGAAAAGGTGTGTACTCAAGGGCAGCATCAAGACAGGGATAAACTTGGCACTCATTTTGCACTTTCTCCAATGGTCTTGTTTATTTGAGCCCTTGCCCCATGGAACTTAATGTGAGCCATTGTCAACTAAAAAAACATTCCTATTGGTATTCTTTGATCATACCATAATGTGATGCTTATGTGTATGAGAGGCAGAATTCAGAGTTCCCTTTTATATACGTGATAGGCAGAAATGCACTTGATTCATATACAGTATACAACTATCATTTTTCCCCCTGATGGATCTTAAGTTTTAGAAAAACAATGTAATACAAAATATTAAAGGTTGGAGCTGGGGCTTGGTTTTGGGTTTTTTAGGTGTATCTTAGTCATATCCAAAGTTCTTGCCTCAATCCATGTTTCCTATTTATCAAAATGAAGAAATTATTAGGAAAGGATCAAGCAATTTTCCTTCATATTAGGAGCCAAATATTTTTATTACATCATCTCTACTGCTTTTTTCTCCAAAGTTCCATCTCCTAAGCCTCTCAACTGTTGATGGGCATATAGGGTTTCGCTAAATATGAGGTATCCCTCACAATGAAGGAAATTTCAGAGATATGTTTGAACCTACTTGATGCAGGATTTTCTTTTTAAAAAATATACCCTTGCCACTGAGTCATTCATTTTGGATATATCAGAACTGACAATGACATAAGAGTTTTCCAGTTAAAGAAGAAGAATCCATCTTAACTGTCTCCTCTGATATAAAGTATCAGTGTTTAAGCTTCACCAACTTATTTGACCAAGTAGAAAAATACAAATTGATGATGATGAATGAAGCTGCTCATCTGAAGGTTCAACATGTGTGCTTAGAGAAGGAATCTCCTTTTGTGCCTCTTCTTCCTGCTTTCTATATACTGTGATTTGCAGATGAGTAAGATAAGATGCTGATTTTAGCCTAACCATTGCCCATAATTTTGTCTGTTATGTGGTGAATTTAAAAGAATAAAAGAAATCTCTCCATGTGGAAACATTGCCTCATAGTCTTACTTTCTGAGATGAAAAGTATGGCCTGCCTCTGTGTACTTAATCTGTCCTCCTGCAAGGGTAACTCCCAGCGCCCCCTCAGAACAGCTGTGACTGTCATTATTAACTAATAAGTGGAGGAGTCTGATCCTGGAGAATTCCAGAGGGCTCTTAAGGCAACAAACTTTGGAGAACTTCCTTGTGAAAGCTATTTTCCTGCTCTGATGATGAATTTTACTTCTTTCATTTTAAAAAGCATGGTATAATAAATAAATAAATAAATAAATAAATAAATAAATAAATAAATAAAATAATTAGTTTCCACATCGAAAGAAGATAGTAGCAACCAAAGCAACACGTATAGAGGTCAGCCAGAGATTCAACATGAAGTCAGAAAATATCTTACACAAGACACAGAGAATTGCCACCCCATTGGCACATCTGATGACAACTAATGGCTAACCTTGAATTGGAAAGCAAATTATCCCCTTTTATTTCTTTGAAAAGTAGTGCAAGGTTGCAAAGAAGAACCAAAGTCTTGCTGCAGTTCATAACCAACTCCTCTTTGAACAAGGAGTAACTTGTCCTCCTTCAAGATCTCTAGAGTACTGTAAATATTCACACTTTATACAGGACGCAGGGCTTTGGATTTATGTATTGTATAATAGCTATGCAAACATGAGGATCCCTGGAGCTGTAGTGGCATATTAGGGGTGTTGATTAAACACTACATTTCCCCTTCCATAATGCATCAATACAGCCTAAAATCTACGGACTTATAAATCCACTTTATATCTAAGTATGATGATTTACAGATTCCGAGTTCCATAAAACTTGCTCCTCTCTAAAGGAGTAGAGTCTAAGGGCATGTCTACACTGGGTGAAATCCTGGAGATCATCCCGGGATCGTCCCTGTGTGTCCACATGATGCACAGGGGATCTCAGGAGCAGGGAGGGAAGATCCCTGCATTTCCCTGGGATATTGGCATACCCTTTCTTTGTGGCTTTTCCCACGGTCCTGGGATGATCCCAAGGACTGTGGGTGGTGTGGCCGCCAACCCCGGCTTCTTCACTCTTCCGTAGCGGGGCCATCGGGAGTAGGGTGGGGAGTGGGGTTGGGGCGTCTTCTTTTTTGGACTTACTTTTGCGCTGGAGCACTGGTGTACTCCAGCTCATGTCTTTTTTTAAAAAAAAAAAAATGGCCGGCACGATGTCCTCCTTCCTCCCTGGATGTCATATCGCAAGATCCTCCCCCCTCCCTCCCAGAATGCAAGGAGGTGTAGACATGCCCTTAGTGTTTGTTACTGCTTAGATTATAATTAAAATACAGGAGTACTCTCAAAAATAAATTGCATGTCTGAAAACAAACCCAAAAATTAATCTGCAAAACTGATTCTGGAATACAAAAAGAAGTTCAGATCCCTTTTCTTACATTTTGCCATAGAATTAGTTATATCTGTCCTAGTTCTTAAACAACCAGAGAGCTCTTTAAGTTCAAATGTGAATAATTCATCTTCAAATGGCATTTTCTTTACAGCTGACAAAGGAAGGGAGAGAATTTCTTGGCAAATCTTTCCTAGCCTACCTAAACTCTTCTAGGATTGTATATATGACAGAAAGAATATCCCTGCTATTTCTTATATGCAGTACATGAGCTTGTACCCAGAATCAGTTATAGTAAAGTACTATATAGAGAGAATGTCAGTCAAATATATACACAATACTGAGGGAAGATGTGAGGCTGAGTATATTCAAATATGGAGGGTAGAGCTGTCTTCTATAAGAATATCAGTATGATAAGTGGCACGATGTACAATCTTACAAAATACTTCTTTCTACTAGGTGTTTGGTAAAATTGCTCTAAATGATACTACTGAAATCAATCGGAACAACAACTTTCAGACTTTCCCTCAGGCAGTGCTACTGCTTTTCAGGTGGGTCTTGCACTATGTATACCATATTGAATCATATCTTGGGAAAGTTATTTACTGTCTCTGTAATAGAAGTCACATTACATTTGCCCTGTGGTCCTACTGAATTTGATATCCTAATATCTAAGATCTGGTATTTCCAATATCTCATAAAATGCATCTGCTCAAAGTTCTTTGTCATGACTAGCTAACTGAAGAATTGGCTGGTGATCCACTAAGAATACTTTGGCTGCTTTTGAACTATGAGTTGCACTTTATATGGTGAAACAGATGTTATTGGCTGAGTTTTTAACTTTGGGTGTATTCACTGGTAATTATGAACCTTCTTCATCCCCACCAATCCACTTTTAACAGATGTGCTACTGGTGAAGCTTGGCAGGAAATCATGCTGGCATGCCTCCCAGATAAGAAGTGTGATCCCGAATCCTTGGAACCAAACAACTCTACCGAAGGCGAACATTCGTGTGGGAGCAGCTTTGCTGTCTTTTATTTCATCAGCTTCTACATGCTTTGTGCCTTCCTAGTGAGTAGCTATTGGTAGATTTTAAGTGTTGCACTTGTCTTAGGAAATAGGAAGCTGCCTTATACTAGGTGAAACAATGACTGTGTTCGGATGATACGATAACCCATGATGGGTTAATTAACCCACCATGGATTATCATGTTATCTGGTGGGAGTTTTTTAACCCACTATGGCTTATTTGGACAAAATAACTGATAACACACGGTCTGAAGAGTGGGTTATTTAACCCATCAGTGGGTTATTTAGACTCGCTACAGAACTGTGTGGCAAGAGTAGTCAAAAGAGCTGCTGCTCTGCTGTTTGCTGGCTTACTGATTAGAAACACTTTAAAGGGACCAAGCCAGCAGTGTAGAGGAGTCAGTCTATGAGGTTGGGTTCCAATCCTGCAAATTCCCAAGGTGTAGGCATCTCCCATTTTTGGGTGCACCTCAGATTTTCCCTGCTTTCAGTTAGCTCTCGGTTTTCATAGTGCATCAGGTGCCTCCTTAGTAGAGGAAACAGGGCATGAGGTTTTGTCCCGATTCTGCAAACCTCCAAGGTTTTCTAGGCATCTTCTCCTTTTGTGGGACCTTGGGATTTTTGCTCCTCTGGAATAAGTGTGCAGGGGCTTGGTGGTAGATCAGGTGTCTCCTGATTGGGAGAGGCTGTGTATGAAGTTTTCTCCCGATTCTGCAAGCCTCCAATGCTTCAGAGGTGAAACAGCACCACTGCTTGGATGAGAGGACTGCAGCAGGACAGAGGGGTGAGTCTAATTACATACAGTAGCTTAATAAGCTACCCACAGTAGCTTGTCTGATCATGCGGGGGATAACAGTAGTTTATTTTCAAAATAAGCTACTATGAGTAGCTTATTAACTCATCATGGCTTAAAGTGACATCTGAATGCAGCCAGTTTGTCATCTAGCTCAGTATTATCTACTCTTTCCATCACCACTTGGTCCTTTAAAAGAATTGGAGATGCCAGGGATTGAATGAGGTAACAAGTGGAGTACCGCATTTCTCACTCCTGGGCCCAGTGCTCTTCAACATTTTTATTAATAACTTGGACAAGGAGGTGCAGGGAATGCTTATCAAATTTTCAGATTACACAAAATTGGGTGGGATAGCTAATACCCTGGAAGACAGAAATAAACTTCAAAGTGATCTTGATAGGCTGGAGCGCTGGACTGAAAACAACAAAATGAAATTTAATGCAAAGTTTTACACCTAGGGGAAAAAAACCAAATGCACAGTTACAAGGCGGGGGATACTTGGCTCAGCAATACTATAAATGAGAAGGATCTTGGAATTGTTATAGATCACAAGCTGAATATGAGCCAACAGTGTGATGTGGCTGCAAAAAAATCCAATGCTATTTTGGGCTGCATTAATAGAAGTATAGTTTCCAAACCGTGCAAGGTACTGGTGCCCTTCTATTTGGCACTGGTTAGGCCTCATCTTGAGTAATGCATCCAGTTCTGGGCACCATAGTTCAAGAAGGATGCAAACAAGTTGGAGGGGGTTCATAGGAGAGCAACGAGGATGATCAGGGCCTGGAAATAAAGCCCAATGAGGAGAGACTGAAAGAAATGCAGGTTGCTTACCTGTAACCGTAATTCTTTGAGTGGTCATCTGTGCAGTCACACATATGAGCTCTGCGCCTGCACTCAGGAAACTTCTATAGGTGAGGTTGTTTTGGTGGGAACCCTCCCCTACCATCCTACTATGCATGCTCCAGTGGGTTCCTGCTCTCTTCTCAGTTCCTTGAGACCATAGTTGCCCTCAATACCAAGGGCTACAGATCCATAATCGTACCCAAAATTAAATAGAATTTTAATAAAGTCGAGCATGCACTCCAACCTCTGTTGGCACCATGCTGATTTATGGCGATGCTGAAGAGGGGACAATGGGTGGGTTGTGTGATTTCACAGATGACCACTCAAAGAACTACGGTTACAGGTAAGCAACCTGCATTTGTTCTTCATGGTTTCTGTGCATCACACATATGGGTGATTAACAAGCTAACTTACCAGAAGTGGGTAGGTTCACCGAGTAAATCACTGTAAGATTGCCGACAGCACTGCCCAATTGAAGTTGCAGTCTCACCTGGTTCTAATGTCCAACCTATAGTGGTTGACGAAAGTAGAGGCTTTAGACCAGGTAGCGCCTTTACACAAGTCTGGGATGGAAATCCCACGCCCAAACATGGTTGATATGGATAGCCATAAATGGAATGTGCCCTTATTGGGCTGGGGGGTTGTCTTTCCCTGCAATTTGATATGCCAACATTATAGTCTGCACAGGCCATGAGGCGAGCCACTAGATATCCTTTTTTACGTCCCCTATACCAGGCAAAGAGTTTGGGAGATTTTTGAAGTGACTGTGTCCTAGACTTATAAAAAGCCAATACTCTCCTGACATTCAGAGAATGTAACTTGGATCCAAGTGGATCTGAAGGAGATTGAAAAAAAGTTGGTAAGACAATTTCCTTGTTAACATGAAAATCAGACAATACTTCAGGAGGGAAAGACATATCCGGTCTTAAAACCACCTTGTCTCTGTAAAACTGAGTATATGGTGGGTCAATTCAGAGCGCACACAGTTCCAAGGCCCTTCTTGCTGATGAGATCACAACCAAAAAGGCATCCTTGAATGTCAACAGTCTCAAGTCGATAGTTGCCATGGGTTCGAAAGGCTTCGATATCAGTGCTATCAGCAACACTGATAAGCTCCATTGTGGAATTAGTGGTTGTACCGGGCAAACTAAGTTGTGTAGCCCTTTCAAGAACTTCTTTATCACAGGATGAGTAAAAACAGAGTATCCCTGAATCAGGTCATGTTTCACTGAAATTGCTGCCAGGTATACTCTGATTAAAGTAGGCTTTAGCCCTGAATCAAACAAAGAGTGAAGAAAATGCGGTACCCTATCAATCGCCCCCGTGAGTGGATCAAATCCTTGATCCTTCACAAAAAGATCCTCCCCTCATTTATTCTCATAGGAGGTGCAAGTGGACGGTTTCCTAGCCGCTTCCAAGACTTGCAAAATTCCCTGTGGGTGGTTCAAGTGTTCCCACCATGCCGGATTCTCCATGCTGTCAGTTGGAAAGTGCACAGGTCGGGGTGATATATTCTCACTCGATTCCTGGAAATGAGATCCGGTATTAAGAGTAGCCAATAAATTTCCCTCCTGGCAAGCCTGAGAAGTGGTGCTAACCACGCTTGTTTCAGCCACCAAGGAGCTATCAGGATTGCATCCACTCTGTCCCTCTTGAGTTTGGCCACAACATTTGTCAGTAACAGAAATGGGGGGAAGAAATAACAAAGGCCTTCTGACCATGGCCTCATAAAGGCGTCTCCTAGGGAGGAAACACCTACCCCTGCCCAGGAGCAGTACTTCCAGCATACTGCATTGCAATATGTGGCAAACAAGTCTATGATTGGCCTGCCCCAGAGGCTGAATAGACTCCACAGCATCTGAAGTGACATCTTCCATTTGCGAGTGTCGCAGAAACTGTGGGTGAGTTCACCTGCGAGGAGATTGTCTGTTTCTGCAATATACAGGGCTGACAAGAGTCCACTCGAAATCTCTATTGTAAGTTTGAGGAGTTGAGATGAGTGCATTTCCCCCTCCTTGTTTAAATACCATACTACCGTGCAATTGTCAGAGAGGACTTTAACATGGTGAATCGATCGATCTCGAACGATTGCAGAACTTTCTGTACTGTTAGTAATTCCAAAACACTGATGTTGAGAGTACTCTCTGCTGGACACTATAGTCCTTGCATAGTCAGCAAATTGTAATGAGCTCCGTAGCCTTTTGTTGATGCATCTGTTGTGATGATCCTTGTTGGCCCTAACTGTATGAATGGTAAGCCTCCTAGCAGGTTGTGCAATTTCAACCAACATCTCAGTGAGGTCTGAACATTTAGTGGTATGGATAAGTGTACCTGATGGGCATCCATGTTGTTATTGAACGAGTGCAGCAGGAACTGCTGCAAAGGCCTCATACGCAATTGCACCCACATGACTACATATACTGTCACAGCCATGAGACCGGGGAGTCTCTGAAGGGTGAATGCAGACGTTTGCTTGGTTCCCAAACTTCCAAGTGCTTGTAAATCTACACTTTCCACTAAATACAAACTAACCGTGTGTTTGAACACTAAGGGTATATACTTGATAAAATCATGGGAACTGTTAACATAATGAACTGCAGAAAATTCTTGTTTTCTAGACTTTCCCAGGGCCAAACTAGACATGATGTGGAAGGTCTGTGAACAAGATCTCCTCCTGTTTTAAAGTTAAAAGTGGTCTTGAGGGCTCCCAATTTAGATTGGAGCTGCAATGCAGGAGCGGGAGGGATTAAGCTTTCCTCCCACATAATTAAATCCTCCCCCACCAAAGTTGATATCTGCACTCTGTGAGGGGAAACTTACAGGTATCATACGTATCCCTATGTAGGGCAAATAACAGCTTGGAAAGGGTGATTTAAATCAGAAAATGGCATGGCCAATAGACTAAATCCCCCTTCCTCATCACCACAACTTTGATCCAAATCAACTTCCTTTTTCTGCAGGTGCAAGGAGTAGGGAGAACCTGTCCATGGATTTCCCACATACGAGGTGTTTGACTTTTCCATAGTAGGAAAATACAAAATATCTGTTCCCCACTCCCAGCAGAAGACCGTTGTTTTAGTTCTGTTACACATGTTCATCCAAGCATGAAGGGCATGGTCAAATCATGTAGCAGAAATGAAGCTCCTCTTTTTTAATATATGGAATTCATTTCAAATACTAATACTAATACTAATTTCTTACCCGCCTCCCCATTTTGATTGAAGTGGGGAACAACCGTAAATATAAAATACATAAAACTGAATTAAGAACATAATAAACATTGCTAAAACATTCTAAAAACATCCTAAAATTCCACTGGATAGGCCTGCTGGAAGGAAACAGTCTTGATAGCTTTTTTGAATGCTAATAGACTGTCAAGTTGATGAGTCTCCTCTGGCAGGCCATTCCGCAGTCTGGGAGCAGCAGAAGAGAAGGTCCTCTGGGTAACAGTTGTTAATCTAGTTTGTACTAGCTGAAGTAGATTCTTCCCAGAGGACCTGAGTGTGCAGGGCGGATTGTACGGGAGAAGG
This sequence comes from Elgaria multicarinata webbii, assembly GCF_023053635.1. Taxonomy (NCBI): domain Eukaryota; kingdom Metazoa; phylum Chordata; class Lepidosauria; order Squamata; family Anguidae; genus Elgaria; species Elgaria multicarinata. Next base: position 19,585,819 of record NC_086179.1, on the reverse strand, counting down.
CAATGCTGAAGGTAGCCTGGACCCAAATCATGTAGGACTTTAAAGGTGATAACCAACACTTTATACTTCACCTGGAAACCAATTGGCAGCCAGTGAAGAGATTTTAAAACTGGTGTAATGTGGTCATTCCTAGGTGTACCATTGGCCAGCCTGGCTGCCATATTTTGAACTAGTTGAAGTTTCCAGAATAGGCACAAAGGTAGACCTATGTAGAGCGCATTGCAGAAGTTACTAGCGTGTGCACTACTGTCTTTAGGTCTTCCAACTCTAGGAAGGGGTGCAGCTGGCGTATCAACCGAAGCTGATGGTAGGCACTCCTGGCCATCACATCTATCTGGGCTGTCATTTGGACCGATGGATCCAGAAGCACCCCCAAGCTGTGAACGTAGTCTTTCAGGGGGAGTGTAACCCCATCCAGAACTGGTTGACAATCTAGGTTGTGGCTGCAAGCACCTCCATCTTGTCTGGATTCAGCTTCAGTTTGTTTTCCCTCATCCAGCCCATTACCACCTCTAAGTATTCATTCAGAGAATATGCAATATTCAGATTGCTCTAAAAGCACCTCTGTGTGATGTAACTGTTATTATGCGCACTATTGTCTATCCTTCAGATAACATTATGTAACATGTTTATAATATAATATATTGGTCCCTTTAAATTACACTGGGATCCTCGTATCTAGATCAAAGTGTAACTATTTTCACCTACGTTCCTTATTTGGGCATGAAATATTTTATCCAATTATTAATGTTCCTGTTTTTGTTTGCAGATCATTAATCTTTTTGTAGCTGTTATCATGGATAATTTTGATTACCTGACACGGGACTGGTCCATCCTGGGTCCTCATCATCTGGATGAATTTAAAAGGATCTGGGCAGAATATGATCCTGAAGCCAAGTACGTTCCCAGTAACATGTTTTAGAAGAATTGGACCGACTCTATCTGTTCTCCCCCGAAGTTTAGCATCCTGATATACTAATGCTGTAGTATAGCAACAGCAGCAGCAGCTTTTCAAGTGTCCAAAGCACTTCGTGGTTATTATCTAATAATAATCCTTGTAACAACGCTGCAAGGTAAATCAGGATTATTATCCCCCATATTACAGATGGGGGTACTGAAGCTGAAGGAGAGTGTTTGCACATTATATTAATTTTGACCAGAATACAGCTTAAGTAAATCTTGGTGAATGCTGAAATTGGAGAGCAGAAACTGAAGCTGCTGAACTTCCTTTTGTTCTAAAAATGTGGAAGTGTCTTTGATTTTGACCAGCATTTAAATTAATGTTCCACTAAGGGTGCAATCCTAGGGGGATGGCCATAATCTCTGAACTCGAAGGTTTATGGCCATCCAATGCAGAGCAGGAAGAGCAGTGGAGGCAATCTTTGCCTCTATGCTCCTTCCACTCTGCATTTCAGATGGACAGGCTCTTTCACCCATCTAGCTGAGGTGGAAAGGAGGGGGAGGGAAGGAATCTGGGGAGGTGGGAGGATTCCTCATAAGACAGCCTCCCCAGTCCTCTCCCCACCCCTTCATATTCCCTCTGAGGTTGCCCTTGCTACCTCAGAGAGAGGCCAGTGTGATTCTTTCCATGCTTACACTGAGGTTCTCCTCTTGCCAGCTGTCCCCAACCTCAGATCCAGGAATCTGAACTATCCTATGGCATCCCAGATGCTGTCTAGGGGCCAAAGGATTACTTCTTAAACCTAATAGGCCATGATTAATTATCTGTATCATAGTATCACTGGGATTGAAAAGACCAAAAGGTCTGGACTGAAGTCCAATACCAGAAAGCAATTATAAGAAAAGTGCACTTAGTTGCTTCTGTGATGCATGAACAAAACATAGCTAGTTGACTCAAGAGTACAAAATGCAGGTGTAAATTATAACCCAACACTGGATAACTCCGGTTTTGTTTTTCTTATGAAGTATGTTTAGAATGCTTGATTTAGAACAGTAAAGTCTGTACTCCTTTATAAACAGAATTCTACAGAGGCTTTCATTAAAATGGAGAAATGATCCCTAGTGTTTTTGAGGAGTAAAATTATAATCCATTTCCCTAGAGGAGGCAAACAAGCTTGTTCCTAGTATCCCATTTCTTCCTAAGGGTGTTTCTAGTCATGAGGGGATCCGCACGTTGCTCCCAGAGCGCTTCTATGCGACCCCAGTGCACCCCGAAAACGATAGTCTGACTTCCCTGTAAAAGAAACGAGGAAGAGCCATCCATGCCGACGAGGAGAGCTCTCCGCCGGCTGAGAGCTCTCCTCGGCGGCATGGACGGCTCTTCCTCGTTTCTTTTACAGGGAAGTCAGACTATCGTTTTCGGGGTGCACTGGGGTCGAATAGAAGCGCTCTGGGAGCGATGTGCGGATCCCTCCCCCCAATTTCCTTCCCTGCAGCATACCAGTGTGCATATTGCTACATCATGGATTAAGTTTATTTATTTATTTATTTATTACATTTTTATACCGCCCAATAGCCGAAGCTCTCTGGGCGGTTCACAAAAATTAAAACCATGATAAAACAACCAACAGGTTGTTCCATAGAAAGGCGGGGAAGGAAGGACTATACTTTGATTTTTTTAAATTGAAATATTAATTATTTGTTATTGTAAGGTGCCTCATATTGAAAATGAGGCAAACAATCAATCTTCAAAACTAATCTATCCAAAGAAATCAGGAAAGAATGTGCTGACTCTGCAGTCAGGCTGTGTTCATATCATCTTGAAGTGTAACTCACCTAGTTCGCGATGAGTAAGTTCACTAAATCTAGTTGTTTTATTACCTGCTCCAGTGATTATAGTATTTAATTCAAACAACTTAATACAATATGTTCCTAACTGTACATGATGGGTCCTTTTTGCTCTTTCTCCTATAGGGGACGTATCAAACACTTAGATGTTGTGACACTCTTGCGTCGGATACAACCTCCACTAGGTTTTGGGAAACTCTGCCCTCACCGAGTGGCTTGCAAGGTATGGCCTTTTTTCTGTTTTATACAATCTTTTGCAAACTAGGGTATCCAGATGTTGTTGGATGACAAGTCCTATCATCCCTGACCAGTGTGCATGCTGGCTGGGGATGATGGAAGTTGTAGTTCAGCACCACCTGGGTACCCTAGTTTGGACAAGATTGTAAGGAGACTCAGTAACAGAATTTAATCTTTGTTTGAGGTCTATCTCCATATCCAGACATAATCCCTACTAAGGAATCTAAGGCCTCAGTAGCGCCTGGAGTTTAGGGGCTGGCATAGCACTGGTACTGTTGCCTTACAGCTTTAATGTTAATGATAATTCTGGCAAGAATTTCCAGAGAATATTCCTAATCAGATATACCCTGATCAGATCTGCACACTATGGAAAGTGGACGAAAACTACAGGAACTAAATAGATAAAGGACGCAGCCTGAAAGTTATTGTCAGGCTCTAAAGTTGGTATTAAAGGGGTTAAAATAAATGGGAAAGCTAACACTGTCCATGTGATTCCAGCCACCTAAATACTAATCCTAAAACATGACAAACTTTCAAAATGTATTCTTCAGGTGATCCAAATTCCCTCTTTTGAGATGTGAGCAGGATGGGGGTGGGGGTCAGCAGGAAAGGAATTAGCAGCTATCACATATGAACTGAAAGATTCTGTAAAAGAACAACACAGAGACAGTGTAACAGTGTGGGTATGACAGGGATAATGAATGGAGAACGAGTACAAGTACACCAAAAGGTTAGACAACACCAACTTTAAAATCTCAAACTTTTCATAGATCTCCTCTTGTATTATGCTATAATAATGGGGTGACCAGACTGAGGAAGTGGGGATGTACTTGTAGGGATGAGACTTTCAATGATCACTGATTCAAGGAATTAAGGCTAGAACCTTCAATATAAAGTATATGAATGACCCATCATTTAATTGCATCCTCGCTGCTGTCCTGAAGCAAAGAAACTAAGGGCCTTCCTAGACGAGGCCTTAGCGCGCTTTAAGACCCGGTTTCCCTGCTTTGCGTCCAGATGACGCACAGGGGAATCCGAGCCCAGGCCACACTGAGGCCTCCTCTAACACGCCATAAGCGAAGTCGCTTATGGTGCGCCTTTTTCGCAGCCCCGGCCTCAGGCCGGGGCTGCGAAACGTCTAGGAAGGTCCGTGGCTTTTTGCGGCTACTCGCTTACGAGTAGCCGCGAAAAGCCACGGACCTGGCACAGCGCTCTTACGGGGGGGGGGGGGAAGAGAGGGGCAGGGAGAAGGCCGGACCCGGCAGGACGGGGGGGGAAAGCAGGCATCGGGGATGGCAAGGGGGGGCCTTGCCCGGGCAAGCGCCGGGCACCGCCGCCTAAACAAGCAGGCAACCGGCGCTGCCAGGGCAAGGCCGGGGGCAGGGAAGGGGGCTTTGCCCGGGCAAGCGCCGGGCGCCGCCGCCCAAACAAGCAGGCGACCAGCGCTGCCAGGGCAAGGCCGGGGGCAGGGAGGGGGGGGCTTCATTTTTTTAAAAAAACGGACTTACTTGGTCCGGAGTCTTCGGGCCGCACGTGGCCCCTTTAACCAAAAAAAACCCATGGCCGACGCTGCAGGGCTTGCGTCGTCCCTACGCGTCGGCCGTCTAGGAGGCTGGGCAGCGTGCTTTAAAGTTAGCGCGCCATCACCCCGCCTCCCTGCCGGCTTATCGCGGCAGGTCTAGCAAAGCCCCAAGGCTGGTTTGTGCTTTCTCTTCATTGTGCAATCTAGTTATATCCTTTATCTGATTGAGTTCCAATCAACAGAGTTTATGATAGGAAATAGAAACTAGTTTCTTAGGGCACATCCAGATAGCAACTTTTGGTCTGTCATTTGATCAGAGATATGAATAATATCCTAGGAAAAGAAAGCATTTCCCTAGGGTGACCATATGAAAAGGAGGACAGGGCTCCTGTATCTTTAACAGTTGCATAGAAAAGGGAATTTCAGCAGGTATCATTTGTATATATGGAGAACCTGGTGAAGTTCCTGCTTCATCACCACAGTTAAAGATGCAGGAGCTATACTAGAGTGACCAGATTTAAAAGAGGGCAGGTCATCTGCAGCTTTAACTGTGGTGATGAAGAGGGAATTTCACCAGGTTCTCCATATATACAAATGACACCTGCTGAAATTTTCTTTTCAATACAACTGATAAAGATACAGGAGCCCTGTCCTCCTTTTCATATGGTCAGCCTAATTTCCCCCAGTGAGCTGCACAGCCCTTGGTGGCTGTCAAGTAGGGACCACCACAGATTTAAATGCCAAGCCCATCTGGCTTTAGGCACAACTGATAATTTCACCTGGCTACATCAAAGAGAGAGGTGAGACTGCATGGCCACTTTCCTATAAGAGAAGGCTATCAATGGCTACTAGCCTTGCTGGCTATGTGCTACCTCCAGTATCAGAGGCATAATGCCTATGAATACCAAATGCTAAGGATCATGGGCAAGAAGGTGATTTTGCACTCCTGTCCTACTTGTAGGTCCCTGGTCAACAGCTGGTTGACCACTGTGTGAACAGAATGCTGGACTAGATGGACCCTTGGTCTGATCCAGCATGGCTCTTAAGTTGGCTTCTTCCCTCCCACAACTGTCTCCCGTAGTGGCCATTCTATCAATTTGTTCTCTTCCTCACTCCATCCTTTTTTACTTTGGTCTCATGGTTAGTTTGTAAAATATTAGTCTGTCATAAATCACCAGTGTTAGCAAGATAAGCAGGCTGGAAACATCAATGAACAGTCCAAGGTCAAAAGCCAAAAGTATCCATCAGAAACCAGGTCAAACAATACTGGGTTCAGGAATGCGCCAAAGAGTAGTCAGAGTCTGGTCCAAGATCAGGTTATGTTCAGGAGCTGGCATGCATGGAACAAGGGCAAAGGCACAGAAGTACAGCAATTGCTTCCAGCACCACTGAGAGGCTCTGGCATGTCTTATATTGGCATGCTGGTGATTAGGAAATGCTGTCAGCTGTGTTGGCCTGCAGCTGGCTTCTGCCTGTTCCTGTGAAGGGCCACTCTCCACACACTCCCAGGCTCAGCTGTTCCTCCTTCCCGCTTTATCTCAAGCTGAGGCACAACATAGTCTAGTTCTTGATGAATCTAATCTCCAAAGAATACTCAAGAAGGAAAAGGGATGTGGGTGTAACAGTCTTTGAGCTAATCTTAGAACTGGCAAACATATGAATGAATATGATTCAGTATATTTTCTTTCTATTTTCCATCTCCTATAGCGCCTTGTCTCCATGAATATGCCACTGAATAGTGATGGAACTGTCATGTTTAATGCAACCTTGTTTGCACTGGTCAGAACAGCACTGAGGATAAAAACAGATGGTAAGACACGGAAGATGTAGCAGAATCATGTGGGATATGTTTACTTATAGCACATCTGTAGATGAATGAAAGCCAAGCTCAAATTTGGGCAGGGACAAATTCAAAAATTGCATACAAATTCAGGTTCAATACTACATTGGAAAGTTTGCTTTTGAAAACTTTTTGCATTCACATGTTAAAATATGGATGGTGGTTTTTTTATAATATTCAGCCCACAGTAGAGATGCCAAGAATATTTTGAATATTAAAGCCCAGAAATTCTGAATACATTCATAGCTTAGACACTACTTCCTCCCTTAAATCTTATTGTGATCTCTGAGGTCAACTGAGGGTACTAATATACCATTTGTCCAACAAGTTAAATTGATAAGGTTATGCACATAGGCATTCTTGGTGATCACTCCCCACTTCTGAAAATCACCATATCCCAGACTTGAATACTAGGTTGCTTCCCATATCTATGTTAATATGTTGCATGCATCATAGTTAACTTCAGTTGCTTCACCCTGTTCAAATTCACACTTAAACCTGCATTTACCAAACCACAGGCAGTTATAGTGCTGTAATAAATCTGAGGCCATAATCAGTCCCATTGACAAAGTGTCAGCAACCAAGCGAGTTGAATGCAAATTTAGCATCAGGGCAAGGAAGCCAGGGCAGTCAACTCTTCCCTCCCTTCTCACAGGAAGTAATTGTATATAAATATAAATAAATCCCCTAGCTTCAGATTTAATATGTATTTAAGTGGGAAATTGCCTAGAAAGTCCAACACAGTCACATTTGACTTCAAAAGAGGAAACTTTTCTAAAATGAGGCAACTGGTGAAAAGGGAGTTAGAGGGGAATCAAGAGGATTAAGTCCCTTCAAAATTCTTGGAAATTACTCAAAACCACAATAATGGAAGCTCAACTAAAATGTATATCACAGGTTAGGAAAGGCAGCACCAAGTCCAAGAGGTCACTGGCTCTTGCCCAAGTGAGGAAAACAAAATGGAGCCCAAGTTTCCGCAAAGGCGATGCAAGCAGACAACAAGAGATGCAAAAAAGCTTTTTGAACAGCACAATATCGTCAACAATAAAGAATTCTTTAAATATATCAGAAGCAGGAAACCAGCTAGGGAAGCAGTTGCATCACTGGATGACAATGGAGTTAAAGGAGTACTGAAGGGGGACAATGAATTTGCAGAAAAGCTGAATGAATTATTCTCATTAGTCTTCACCTCAGAAGATATAGGATAGATGCCTGTGCTTGAACTGATGTTTTCAGGAAGGGAATCCGAGGAACTGAGGCAAATAGTGGTGACAAAAGATTATGTTCTCAACTTCTCGATAAATTGAAAGCAAATAAATCACTGCACGCAGATGGTACCTATCCTAGAATTCTCTAAGAACTCAAACATGAAATTGCTGATCTTCTAACCAAATATGCACCATGTTCCTAAGATCAGCCTCTATACCTGCCAATGATGGCCAAGATGGCCAATGTAACACCAATTTTTAAAAAGGGATCCAGGGGGGATGCAAGAAATTACAGGCTGATTAGTTTAATGTTTGTTCTGGGTAAATTGGTTGAAAGCATCATTAAAACTAAAATTAGCAAGCATATAGAAGGACAAGCCCTGCTGAAAAACAATCAACATGGCTTCCGCAAAGGGATTTGTATTGGGACCAATGCTTTTCAGCCTGTTCATAAATGATCTGCAATTAAGAGTGAGCAATGAATTGGCCAGGTTTGCTGATGATACCAAATTATTTAGGGTCATTAAAACAAAGTGGGATTGTGAGGAGCACCAACAAACTGGGAGAGTTCAATGTAAGCAAGTATAAAGTTATGCACATTGGAGCAAAAAATCCCGACCGAGTATAACCTGATGGGATCTGAGCTAGTGGTGACCAACCAAGAAAGAGATCTTGGGGCTGTGGTGGACAACTCGATGAAAATTCAACTTAGTGTGTGGCTGCTGTAAAAAAAAGGCAAACTCCATGTTAGGCATAATTAGAAAAAGAATTTAGGATATAACTATCAATATCATACTGCCTTTATACACATCTATAGTGTGACCACACTTGGAATACTGCATCCAGTTCTGGTCACAATACTTAAAGAAAGATATTGTAGAGCTGGAAAAGGTTCAGAAAAGGGCAACTAAAATGATCAAGAGACTGGAGCATCTCTCCTATGAGGGAAGGTTACAACACCTGGGATTATTTAGCTTGGAAAAAAGGAGGCTAAGGGGAGACATGATAGAAGTGTACAAAATTATGCATGGTATGGAGAATGTGGACAGGGAGACATTTTTCTCCTTCTCTCAAAATATTAGAACCTATGAAGCTAATTGGTGGGAGATTCAGGAAAGACAAAAGGAAGTACTTCTTCACACAGCGTATAGTTAAACTATGGAATTTGCTACCACAAGATGTAGTAATGGCTGCCATTTTGGACAACTTTAAAGGGAAGTTAGATAAATTCCTGAAGAGAAGGCTGTCAATGGCTACTAGTACTGATGGCTATGTGCTACCTCTAGTAGCAGAGATAGTAAGTCTATGTATATCAGTTGCTGGGGAACGTGAGTGGAAGCGTGCTGTTGCACTTGTGTCCTGCTTGTGGGTTCCTGGTCAACAACTGGTTGGACACTGTGTGAACAGAATGCTGGACTAGATGGACCCTTGGACTGTTCCAGCATGGCTCTTCTTATGTTCTTAAAACTATAACTGGCTGTTCAGTAAATTAATCATACACCTGTTATGAGTGCAATGTAAACCTGGACATACTCAAACTTTATCTATGTTAAAAGGCCCTCAATCTCTAGCTAAGAAGCAAGCTATAAAAGTGTATAGAAAGATTGACTTTATTCCTATGGTGTCTTTGCTGCTCTTGAAGCTTCCTCCTGCTGAATGGATTATTTGCAATTTTTCTTCCTGGGTAACACTATATCAGTGCAATAGTATAATTACATTAGGCCTAGTTTCATCATCTTCATTCTTTTGTGGCAAAGAACCACATTGGCATCTCATATCATTCACAAGAAAATATTGTATCATGTTTCTTCCTCCCTCGTTGTTCACTCTCAGATTTTCTGGATTGTCCTTCACACAATCTTTCCACTGAGACAGGAGTATTCCTTAGGCTGGATTAATATGCAGTGTTTCCTCAAATGTATTTTTCATGGCTTTCTACTTATCCATATATAGCAGGTATATTTCTCCCACTATGTTTTCTGTGTCATAAGAGACCAATGAAGAGACTTCATTGATTCTTCTTGTCCTGTCTTCATTTTCTTTACTACAATCAAAGATGTTTCTGACAATCCTGTTTTAAAATGACATTGTCATTCTTACATGGCACTGCAGGATTAGTATATTACAATGTTATATAAACACTGGTTTAATTCCCCTAGTTACTTCTCTGACTGCTGCTTTCTTTGGCAGGTAACTTGGAGCAAGCCAATGAAGAGCTGCGTGCAATCATTAAGAAAATCTGGAAACGCACCAGCATGAAGCTGTTGGATCAGGTTGTGCCACCAGCAGGTGGTGAGTGCACCTTTCTTTCAATTTTCTATTTAATTCCAGTGTCAGTTTGTAACACACTTTATGATATCTTGGACAGAAGACAGGCGATTAGCTTTTAGTGTAACTAGTTGCCTGGCTGGACTCTACCATCAGCAAATACCTATTCATGAATGACAAAAGCAACACATAATAATCCTTTCAGCTTCTTCTTGTTGTTTTTAAAAATGTCTCCCACCTAGATGATGAGGTAACAGTTGGAAAGTTCTATGCCACGTTCCTAATTCAAGAGTATTTCCGGAAATTCAAGAAGCGCAAAGAACAGGGCCTTGTTGGAAAACCTTCACAACGAAATGCTCTTTCTCTCCAGGTAAGAAATGGGCACACAAAGTGAGGGCTGTAGAGATGAAAACAGTGGGCTTCCTTTCTGCATATTGCTTAAAATTATAACACTGATTCACTCTATCCACCAGCACTGTCCATTACCATCCAATCTAAGATTTAGCACGGAGATTCTATAACTGTGAGAAAGACCATGCAAAAGAATTTAGTTTAGTTGCCAAGGGAGGTACAAGCTCCTACCTGATAACTCCAAGAACCAATTTAAAATGCTTTCTTATTAGTCCTTATCAGAACTCCAGCTTTTCCCACACAACGATTAGGATATGACTACACCAAATATCTTTTAGTGTACTTCTTCTTGATTACATTGGGATCCAGCAGTACAAGGTTCAATTGTTCATGTGTTTTGGGTTTCCCTGAAACCTTGATGCATGTTCCCATTTATCTGTCTGTTCCAAAATTAGAATGTTGCTGCAGTCAAGTCATCTGTCTTTGCTTTGGCTTAATTACTTGGGGGAAAGTTGAAATTGTACCTTATTTACTAAAGGGTTGTCACTAGGATAAAGATCAGGATAATTAGCTGGGCTGACTTGTTAAAGAATATATTTTTTCTATCTGATCACAGTTAGCTGGAAATAAGTTCCACTGGTACCAAAAGAACTTAATTATAAGTAAATATATTTTGGATCAAATTCCAAGGAATGCTTAAGCAACAACATAATCCTGAATTATGAGTGAGTGAAGCCATAAAGATATAAGCTCTATTGAACTCAATAGGATTTACTTCTGAGTAGATAGGTATAGGATTGCACTGTCAGTGTATAATAGTAATTGTTTTAGATATTTATTTATTTAACTATCAAACACCAACTTGCACATACAAACCCCAATTGGGGGTTATCATGTCACCTGAACTAGGCTATCTGGCTTGTTGTAGGATTACGCCCTCACCCCATTGGTGATATGGGAGGTAACAGAACCCTTTGCATAACCCCCAATAACTGCATTTGGACAACACGACAACCCCCAATCAAGGACTACATATTCAAAATGGCAACCATCACACAAAGCAACTTGAGGGTTAATTAACCTAAGATGGTCTCTTGTGTCATGTGAACTGGCCCAGCATGTCCTTGGAGGTCCCATTGTAACTAATGGGCCAAAAGTATGTGTAATTGTCTCTGGATTGCTCCTTTCATGCACCAGATGCAGAGAAAGTACTGTTCAGGACTCCAGTTTCTTAGGAGCTAAGGCTGGTTCAAGGACTGTGATTAAGTTAGTTTAGAATTGCAAAAAACAACAATGAGTCTCTTCCCACCTTTAGATGTTTTAGGATGCAATGCAGGCTGGGAAATGCTGGGAGTTGTCAATTAATCAATTAATTTGTGAGATGGGCACCTGATCTAAATCTTGGCATCAGCACTACACATCCCATTTCACTGAAGGTCAGTTGGTTTTAGGAATATTTTAGGCACTGTTAAATATTTCTTAACGTGTCACTTCTATTTCTCTTAACTATCAGTGAATTGAATTATACTATTTTCCAGGCTGGTCTGCGCACATTACATGACATTGGACCAGAGATTCGACGGGCAATCTCTGGAGACTTAACAGCTGAAGAGGAATTAGACAAAGCTATGAAAGAAGCTGTTTCTGCTGCCTCTGAAGATGATATCTTCAGGGTAAGATGCTTTTTCTATTACCGACCATATTGCCAATGGGGTGAGGGCATATTCTAACATAGCTCTCTAACAGAGAGCTTCGGCTACTGGGCGGTATAAAAACGTAATAAATAAATAAATAAATAACATATAGGATCACAAAAAAAAAAGAAAAACATTTGATATTGTATTTTACTAATTTCAGAATTTGAAAGAGAATTAACTGACAGTTGCCTACAATTTCATGTAATAAACATATCTGATATATAGGAATGGGAGAATTTGTCCAGTTCATACCTTTATGCAAATGTATCAAATTGCATTACCCAAACCAGTACCCAAACTGAAATGTGGTTAAATGTTGATATTCTCATATTTGCTATATCCAGCAGGAAACCATGTCCCCACAATCTTGTCTGATAAAGAGCTCACACTGTATACCTTATTATGAGGCAAGGAATCTAACTTCTCATACCATCTTTATATAAGTCTATCCTACAGATTAAGAATTCTCTGCCATACAGAAATGCATTTGGAGATATTCCTCTTGAATGCCTTGTTTCTGTCCATTTCATCCCACAATGAGAGTCATCAGACAAGCATTTTATTGCACACTCGTTACTGGCCACTCACAGTTTTTCATAGGTCCTTTTGACGACGTCTGTCTCCTGTGCTTCCTTTTCTCAGTTTTAGGGGCTCATCAGAGTGACGAAAAAACCCTGTTTTAATGTGACTCTTCTGAGGTTGCGCTATAAATTGCTCACTAGAGGGTGCTGTCCCTATCGAAATCCATTGAAATCTAGAGGCCATGTGGTCGCTGGTCTCTTCTCCGTGAAAAGTGCTCGTTTTGAAAGCAGAAGAGATCCAGCAAGAGAGCCCGCTTTAAGGAAACACAATTTCCCATGATTCTCCCCACCCACCCACCCGTCTGATGAGCCCCAATATCTACTACTGTATTATTTAGGGTGCAATCCTATCAGTGTTTAGACAGAAAAAAGTCCCACAACTCCCAGCATCCTCCAGCCAGCATAGGGCATGATGGGAGTTGTAGGAGTTTTTTTGCACCTTTATTTAAAGTATTTTTATACTGCTCTTCAATTATATTACCAATATTCAGTTAAATTATAGCTGTTTTGTTATACTGAAATATAGACCAAAACTCACCTCTCATTTCACTCTAACTCCTGAGCAAGAAGAACTCCAAGAGTTGCAGGTTAATTTTCTACCTGAGAGGGGGGCAAGTATCAGCTAACTCCCCAATCATTGCTGAATGAATTCAGCCTGTTCTCCCTTTATTTCTCCTTGGTCTAGACATGTAGTATAAAAGTACAATCTGGGACTCAGGGGAAAGATCCTTGAGTGGTCAAAAGTATACAGTCAAACCATATGTTCCAAATTAAAAAGCTTTATTGTGGTGACATAACAGAAAACAGAAAGGTAGAATTAACAAAAACAGTTTGCTCTCTAAGTAATCTACGCTAAACACTCATTGAGAGGAATTTCAGATTTACTCACAAGGAGCAAGGATTAATCAAGATGTTCAGTGGATGGCAATGTTTCATAAAGAATAATCCCCATTGTTAATGCTGTAGAATCAAGAGACGGGTTAATGGTGTGTGGGTGTGGGTGTGGGTGTGGGTGTCTGTCTGTCTGTCTAATCAAGGATGGCCAAGTGAGCTTGACATACTTTTAGGGACAGAGTTTTGGACTTTGGACATGACAAGTCCAACACTTACATAGAGAGAGAGATGGTCTATTGGCGCCCTCAACAACCCATGAAGGTAGAAGTAGAATGTCAAAAGCTGGAAATATTTCCACTCTATCTGTGACAGACCAGGCCTGTGGGCCAAATCCGTAGCAGAACATCAGGTCCAATACGGACGTCTGGGGTTCACTAGATGGCTATGTCTCCTTCCCCTGACCTTTCCCCCCACCCCCGAGTGCCAATTGTTTGGTGGTTTAACACCTTTTGCCTCATTCTAAAAGAGAGGAGTGCCTATCCTAATGCTTAGCTATTGGCACTTAGAGCTTTAAGTTGAAATGTGCTGGTATTTTGGTGCCACGCCCTTTGCCTTTGGCCTCACCCACCACTGGCATGCAACCACTGAGAGTTTCCTCACAGACTGAATGAGGTCCACCCCCCCTGTGAAAAACAGAAGCATTGGGCAGGGGGCACAGGTTCCAGCCTTTGTGCATAGAGAATACTTGAAACGTGACAGTAGATTGGTATTAAATGAGGAAACTAGGATATTGTGCTAAATACACCGAATTTTTAGAGAGGTAGGCATTTTATTTTCGGACCTTTCTCCACAAGGACCTCCTCCTAAAACTGGATGGATTGATTAATGTGCTTAGTGAATTCATATTTCATTTTATTTATTTACAGCAGTTTTATTCTACTCTTCAGCCATGAAAGCCTCCCAGAGCGGCTTGCAAAGATTTGTTGGTGTGATTATTGCCTTTCTTTTCGGTCTAACTTGGAAGAAGGGAATGAAATCCTCTTTCCCTCATCCCTTTAAACTTAGATGTCCTGGGAGTTCTGGATCCTGTAGTGAAATCCTGAATTTCCATGTTCCAGCTTTTTCGCTCCCTCCCACTTTCTTTATAGTATTTTTTTTCTGGACTGTTCTTACTGATAAGAGTCATGGTGTTTTCTATAACAATATTTGTTCAGGGAAAAGTTTGAGATAAAGAAAGATCTTGACAATGAGATGTCTATGTTTGCAGCCTTAACCTAGAGATGCTAATACAAATATTGGGAATTCTCACTTAAAACAATAGTGCACTCCTTGCAGAACATAGCCATATCTGAGTTGCCCCTTTGACTTATTCACTATTAATATGTTTTTTATTTTGCTGACAGAGAGCTGGTGGCTTGTTTGGAAATCATGTCAGCTACTACCAAAGTGATGGCAGAAGTTCATTTCCTCAGACATTTACCACTCAGCGCCCTTTGCACATCAACAAATCTAGCAACAACCAGGGAGACACTGAATCCCCATCCCATGAGAAGCTTGTAGATTCCACCTTCACTCCAAGCAGCTACTCATCATCAGGTTCCAATGCTAACATCAACAATGCCAACAACACTGCCTTGAGCCGCTTCCCCAGCCCACCAAGCTATCCCAGCACTGTCAGCACTGTGGAAGGCTACAACACACCTTTGTCACCCACTGCACAGATTCAGGAGGTTCCTTGGAAGCTTGGCTGCAGAAGGTAAAGCATAATGGAAGTAGTAGTTCTTCTGTTACTTGCCATTAATATAACACCATAATTATGTATGTGTCTTTACAGAGCAAGCAATATACAAAACAGGTTATTGTTCAGCAACCTGAGCCCATATGTTGTAACAAATATTAATTAACTCGTTACGAAGTCTATTCTGTATATTTCAAAATATAAAACAATCATTTCAATTTTAAATTATTGTAATATAATTTGAAATATAGTGGATATGCACTAGCAAAATAAACATTAGTGATAAGATAATTAGCAATCAACCTAATGTCCACTTTGGGCCATTACAGAGCAAAACTCTTCTGTAGCTTAGTGGTTAAAAGTATGAGCTGAATCATGACCAGCCCTTAGCACTCAATATCAGCTCTAGCTCGACTCCTCTTACCCATTTATAATATAGGAATAATAATATTGGCTTACTTTAGATGTTTTAAGTGTTATTGAGACACATGGAAAGTGCTTTGGGCATTCCGGAAAAATAAATTAGGCATATTATTAATATCATCATCATCATGTATAGTGCATCAGCTCATTGCCCATTCTTTTTAAGCACAAAGCACAGAGAGGCAAGTATTGATATGTGAGTATGAAAACTACAGCAAAAGCTGTGCCCACACAAAAAACTCCTTATTTGTTTTTTCCTTACATCCTCCCACCACCATTCCTGTGCAACCTGCAAATTATAGGCAGATAGGAGCACATGAATTACTTCTAAACACTGTAGCCTGGCATCTGATCTAGGAAGTTTAACACCTGTGGTGGATAGTAGGCAGGGAATTGATACTTATCGAATTGAGATGAAATGGACATTACTTTGTGAAGAAATATTGGAACCTGGGCATCTGCTCCATAGAAAATTTGGCCCTTCAACTAATTTGACATCTCTGCTTTAAAGCTGGCCTTGAAATCTTAGATAACATAATATTTTATTTAGTACAGTGATGCAGCAAATGCTGGGTGTATAGAACTGTCTGTAGTTCCAATTAATCTTTTTAAACAATTAATTGCTTGTCAATAAAAACCTATGTTAATTGTTGCGATTACTAAAGAAATGCCAGTTATCATTAAAATTTAATTCACTTTTGCATGTTTAGATGTGTTTATATCAATGTAACTGAGACTAGAGCAGTCATGTTTGCCATATGATCATGTTTCCTGAGAGGCAACACACACATGCTATCCAAAAAGGGCTCCTCCATTTCTCTGCTTTCTCCTGAAAAAACAAAATAAATTCAAATCTGTGTTTCTTCCTTCTGTTCCATCTATATTCCTGAGTCTATCTTCTTTTCTTCCTATGCTTCCCTGATGAAGTAGGACACATTATTATGAAACGTTGGGGCGGTAGGTACTTATCTTGGCATACAAGTTAATTTATGAACTGGTGTTAAATTTATACCATTCATTTTCAGCGCTAATGGGCCTATTGGGAGAAGGAGACAATGGGCAAGTTTGTGTTGGGTTATTGTGCCAGAACTTTTCTCTTTCTGGAACTCTGTTTGTGCTCAGAAACAAACACACATCACACAGTTCTTACACAGCAGAGCTGGTTTATTTTCTTCAGGCTTCTGTGCAGTTCAATTCAGATCAGTTCAGATCAGCACACTGAGGCATACACAGAGAGCAGTGATCAGAGAGCAGTGATCAGTTAGCAGTGATCAGTTCCATTTTACAAAGTGAGAAACTATATACACATCTTACACAATTCTTATCTACATTACATACAGCTGTGATGAGGCTAACTTAGAATCTTGGCAAGGTTCCCAGAACAGCCTCTATCTCAAGGTAATTGCCCACAGATAGACTTTCTCTGTTTAACCCTGAGATAGCCATACACACACAATTTTAATGACTAAGCAAGTATTTCTTTTCATATACTTAACAGTCCTCCTCTTGCGCATGTTGTTTAAATTGTGTTACAATCTGAGACCCAGCTTTAAAAGCATCTCTTTGTGTTTTACCATTGATACTGGTTTTGTGAATAAATCAGCCAACATCATTTCAGATGGACAATATTCAAGCTTAATCCAGCCCTTCTGAATTATATCTTTCACATGAGAATAACGAACATCCACATGTTTAGTTCTTGGTTTACACTTTTCAGATGTAGCCATACTAATACATGCCTGATTATCCTCAAATATGGTTACTGGTGTCTCAATTTCCAACCTTAGATCAGCAAATAATTGTTTATACCACTCAATCTCATTACAAGCCAGAGATAAGCTGATATATTCTGCTTCTGCACTAGAGGTTGCTACACAATTTTGTTTGCTTGTATACCAATCAATCAAGGATTGATTGTAAAAGAATGCTGCTCCACTGGTAGACTTTCTATCAATTGCGTTAGCCCAGTCAGCATCTGCATAAACACAGAAATTTCCATCTTTGTGTGTAGATATTTCCAATTTGTGATTGATTGTACCTTTTAGATATCTCAATACACGTTTTACAGCTGTCCAATCAGTTACAGAAGGTTTTGTCATTTTTCTGCTTAAAAGATTTACAGCAAATGTAATATCTGGTCTACTTAGGTTTGCTAGATAAAGTAAACTTCCAATCACACTCTGATATTTCTGTATGTCTTCCATTTCAGTACTGTCTGTCTGATTTTGAAAATCAGTGACCATAGGAGTGGCAACAATTTTACAATTCTCCATGCTGTGTTCTTCCAGCAATTTTTTAATTTTGCCACTTTGTTCAATCAGAAATGACCCTGTGTTAGAATCTTTTGAAATTTGCATTCCCAAATAACTTTTCACTGAACCAAGGTCTTTTAACTCAAAATGTCTTTGCAGCTGGTTTACAAATGTGTTTTTCTGTTCTTCATTAAAAACCAGTAACAAATCATCTACATAAATCAGCAAATACACTACATTTGAACCATCCTGTTTTGTGTACAAACAATGATCAGCTCCAGTTTCTTATTCCAACACCTTGCTGCTTGCCTCAAACCATATATGGATTTTTTTCAATTTACAAACTAACCCTGGATTTTTAACAAAACCTTTTGGTTGAGTCATGTAAATTTCCTCTGTTAAATCTCCATATAAGAAAGCTGTTTTGATGTCAAAATGAAATACATTCAATTGTTTTTCTGCTGCAATTTTTAACAAAAGTTTTACACTTGAGTATTTTGTTGTAGGTGCATAAACTTCTTCAAAATCTATTAGATATTTTTGAGCAAATCCTCTTGCTACCAATCTTGCTCTGTAACGTTCCACCTGTCCTTTCTCATTTTGTTTTACTTTGAATACCCATTTACAGGTAATGGCTTTACGACCTTCAGGTAAAGGTACTAGCTCCCACGTTTCATTTTTTTCCATTGCTCTGATTTCCTCTGACATTGCTTCATGCCAGCCCTGAGCTTCTGTAGGTTCCATTTCCTGAATTTCCTCAAATGAAGTAGGTTCATAGGCTATTAGCAAAGCTCTATGAGAAACCTGTTTGCTTTGGTATTCATCTGAATAACGAATTGGAGCTTTGTGTTCCCTTTCTGATCGTCTTGGCATAGTTACAGGCATAGTTTCCTCCTTTACAGTTTCTTCTCCCTCCCTCTCTTGCTGAGATTGTTCAGGAATTTCTTCTGTTTCTACAGCTTTCTGTTCTACAGGCAAACTTACATACTGTTTTGTTTCCTGCATTTGTTCATGAAAAACTACATCTCTGCTCACAATTACACTTTTGTGATATGGAGACCACAAACGATAGCCTTTTGTTTGTGTATCATATCCCAACAGTTTACATTCCAAACCTCTTTGAGCTAGCTTTCCTGGTCTGTTTTCTTTCTGAATATGAGCAAAACATTTACTTCCAAAAACCCTTATATGTGACACTCTAGGTTTTCTTTTGTAAAACATTTCATATGGAGTTTTTTCATGTACAGAGTGGTAAAGCCTGTTTAACAAATAATTTGAGGTGGACAAAGCTTCTGCCCAGAACAGATTAGACAATCCTGACTCTTTCAATAGAGCTCTTAACATGTTCTGCAAGGTTCTGTTTTTCCTTTCTGCAACTCCATTTTGAAATGGTGAATATGGAGCAGTAAGGTCATGTTGTATACCCTCATCACTGAGGAATTTTTTTAATTGGTTGCTAAGAAATTCACCTCCCCGGTCCGTTCTTAGATTAGCTATAGGTTCTTTAAATCTATTTTTACTCCACTTAACAAACGCTTTGAACTTTCCAAAAGTTTCACTCTTCTGTTTTAACACATACACAAATCCAAATCTACTGTAATCATCAACAATAGACAAGAAAAATCTGTTTCCTCCTTGACTTGCCTCAAAAGGACCTGCAAGATCTGCATGAATTAATTCAAAAATTCTTTTTGTTGTTCTCTCACTATGTTTTGGAATGTTTGACTTATGACACTTGGTTTCACTGCATACATTACATTCTACATAGTTAGAACATGGTTTGATTTTCACCCCTTCACACAATTCTGGAATCTTAGAAATTGTTTTATAGTTAGCATGACCAAACCTTTTATGAGTTAAATGGATGCACTCTTGGTGTGGTTTGCAATTGGCTATTGTTTTTGTTGTGACTTTGCTAGCTACAACTTCATTTTCTGTACAAGTATTAATCACATACAAAGATTCTTTCATTATTCCCTGCACACACACCTTGTTTCCCTGTTTTATAGTACAATTTTCTTCAGTAAAACAAACCTCATACCCCATTTCTGTTAACTGAAACACACTTAGAAGGTTTGTTTCTAATTCTGGTACATATAAAACACTTTGTAGTTCAACTCCCAGACAATCAAAATATACATTACCCACACCACAAATCTGGATTTTTGTTCCATTTGCAAGGGTAACACACTTTTGCTCTGAAGTAGAAGTTTCCAAGGTTACAAATGAAAGTTTGTCTTTTGCCATACTTATTGAAGCCCCAGAGTCCAAAAACCAAGGATTCATTGTCTCTTTGACTCTTGCTAGAAGACACTTCTTTGTTGATTCAGCTTCATTCATGTTGTTTTCTTCTCTCCACTTTGCTGTCGACTGCTTTTTCTTCTTCTTATTGTTGCAATCCCGCCGTAAATGTTCTGTGGAACCACAATTAAAGCATTTCCTTGCCTTTAATGCAGCCACCACATCAGAAGATTTATGGCTTTGTTGAAATTCAGCCACAGGAAGTTTAAGGCTCTGTTGTTTTGAAGCTTGTCTTCTTTCATAGGTTTCCAGTAGTTTTCCAGCTACATACTCGAGGGTTAAATTTTTCTCCTCTTGACTTTCCATCATGGTGACAACCGCGTCGTACGATGAATCAAGACTTGACAAAATCACATAGACTTGGTGTATAGTTGTAAACTCCATCCCTCGTGCCCTGAGTTGATTGAAGATTTCTCTCATGCTTTTCAAATGGTTTGACATAGACTCCCCTGGTTTCAGCTTCATTCCATACAGCTTCCGGGTTAGAATTATTTTACTGCCCGCTGTTTCTCTTTGATATACAGCTTGTAGCGCATTCCAGCACTCTTTTGATGTATTCAAAAACTGAATGAAGGAAATTTGAGAGTCTTCCACAGCTAATGCAATAACTGCCATTGCTTTTGCATCGTCCTTAAACCATTTAGCATTCTGTGGATCTGCTCTATCTGGTGGATCCTCTATGACCACATTTCAGCCTGAATCAGATACATTTGCATTTTGTAAGACCATAATGCATAGTTAGAGTCATTCAGCTTTTCCAACAATTGATGCAAACCAGACATATTAGCTCCTGCCATTTCCTCTGCTTTAGGAATTGGTATCTCACCGTCGTCCTGCTCAGAGTCCTCCTCAGAGTCAGCCGACTGAGATTTTTCCTCACTTTGCAGCACTGGCTTTAGCTTGATGTCTTCCTCCATCAACAGTTTTCTGTTTTAGCAGACTCCTGGTTCTGATACTGCACCATTCCCACCAAGTTCTGGTTCTTCTGCCTGGGTTAGGCTGGCGTAGGCTTCCTGGACTGGACTGGGCCCATAACCTTTGTTGGGTTATTGTGCCAGAACTTTTCTCTTTCTGGAACTCTGTTTGTGCTCAGAAACAAACACACATCACACAGTTCTTACACAGCAGAGCTGGTTTATTTCCTTCAGGCTTCTGTGCAGTTCAATTCAGATCAGTTCAGATCAGCACACTGAGGCATACACAGAGAGCAGTGATCAGAGAGCAGTGATCAGTTAGCAGTGATCAGTTCCATTTTACAAAGTGAGAAACTATATACACATCTTACACAATTCTTATCTACATTACATACAGCTGTGATGAGGCTAACTTAGAATCTTGGCAAGGTTCCCAGAACAGCCTCTATCTCAAGGTAATTGCCCACAGATAGACTTTCTCTGTTTAACCCTGAGATAGCCATACACACACAATTTTAATGACTAAGCAAGTATTTCTTTTCATATACTTAACAGTTTGCATGTCACCATAAGCCACCCTGAGCATAAGCCATGGTGGGTGGGTTGTTTGCTCGCTAACACACGTTACTCTCAACAGACAATCAGACGCTTTGAGGTTTGCCATGGATTGTTTCCCCTAGTTCTCCAGCTTGCTCCCTGTGCGTATCCCAGTGTCCTTTGAGGCACAACCCCTCTTGTATCCTTGTCCCCACAGAGGGAAACTTTTCCAGCTTCCTGCTCCACTCCAATTGATACCCCCTTTTTTGCACATTTTAAAAATCTGTTTTTCTGTACTTCAGAAGTACACAGTGGGTTCTTTAAAAAAAAAAGTCATTCACAAGTGTGCACATTCACCTGTGTGCTATTTACTTTCCTTTGTCTTATCAGCAGTATAGATCAATATCCTTTCTGTATGTGTTGAAATCCCACTTGTCAGTTTCATCCTCTCACTGTATATGTCTTGAATTGAGACTTGTTAGTTTCCTTCCTTCCCTTGACCCCAAACTCTGAAAGCAGTGGAACAATGAAACAGAGCTACTGGGGCAGGAAGGTATAATTACTGCTGGAGGATAGGTGTACTTACTGCCGGAGCATGAGTATACTTACTGGTTCAGGTTTTTAGATTTATTTTTCCGTTTATCGCAAGTCCATTTGCACAGTAAGTACACCCATACTCTTGCAGTATTTACAGCAGCCCACTCCATTAGCTCCATCTCGTTCAGCCACCGCTTTCAGACTTTGGGGTCAGAGAATGCCAAAGTGGGGGAGGAAACTGACAATTCAAAGCATAATACAGTCAGAAGATAAAATTGACAACTGGGATTTCATAGAATCATAGAATAGCAGAGTTGGAAGGGGCCTACAAGGCCATCGAGTCCAACCCCCTGCTCAATGCAGGAATCCACCCTAAAGCATCCCTGACAGATGCTTGTCCAGCTGCCTCTTGAAGGCCTCTAGTGTGGGAGAGCCCACAACCTCCCTAGGTAACTGATTCCATTGTTGCACTGCTCTAACAGTCAGGACGTTTTTCCTGATGTCCAGCTGGAATCTGGCTTCCTTTAACTTGAATCCATTATTCCGTGTCCTGCACTCTGGGAGGATCGAGAAGAGATCCTGGCCCTCCTCTGTGTGACAATCTTTTATGTATTTGAAGAGTGCTATCATGTCTCCCCTCAATCTTCTCTTCTCCAGGCCCAGTTCTTTCAGTCTCTCTTCATAGGGATTTGTTTCCAGACCCCAGATCATCCTGGTTGCCCTCCTCTGAACACGCTCCAGCTTGTCTGCATCCTTCTTGAATTGTGGAGCCCAGAACTGGACGCAATACTCTAGATGAGGCCTAACCAGGGCCGAATAGAGAGGAACCAGTACCTCACGCGATTTGGAAGCTATACTTCTATTAATGCAGCCCAAAATAGCATTTGCCTTTCTTGCAGCCATATCACACTGTTGGCTCATATTCAGCTTGCAATCTACAACAATTCCAAGATCCTTCTCGTTTGTAGTATTGCTGAGCCAAGTATCCCCCATCTTGTAACTGTGCCTTTGGTTTCTATTTCCTAAATGTAAAACTTGGCATTTATCCCTATTAAATTTCATCCTGTTGTTTTCAGCCCAGCACTCCAGCCTATCAAGATCACTTTGAAGTTTGTTTTTGTCTTCCAGGGTATTAGCTATCCCACCCAATTTTGTGTCATCTGCAAATTTGATAAGCGTTCCCTGCACCTCCTCATCCAAATCATTAATAAAAATGTTGAAGAGCACTGGGCCTTCAACATTTCAAGGTGTTCATAAGGGATAGTGATGTGTACTGCTTATAAGACAAACAAAATTAGAGGATGGGCAAATGTGTGCACCTGCAAATGGCAGAAAAAAACCTAGAACCCATTTCCGTACTGCCAAAGCACTGAAAAATAACATTTTAAAAAGGTTGTAAAAAGTTACAGACATTCCAAGTGTCGTTGGAGGGGCAGACAGCACTGATGAGGGAGGCGGCAGTTGTGACGTGGTGGGGAGCCATGTTTTTTGCCACTCTTGCCAGGCAACTCTGTAGCCATTTGGGAACAGCCACTCACAAGCCATCATGCCAGGTTCACAAGCCACCCTGAAAACAAGCTACCCTGAATAACCCAACATCAAACCATGTTTATCAGGGTGGCTTGTGCATGGTTAACAAGCCACATTGAAGAAACCACACCAGGTTTGAATGTCCTGACAGATCATTCTGAAACAAATGGGTGATAACTCACCAAGGCTTACTGTGTCATGCAAACCAGCTCATTGTTACTGTCTATAAAACAGATAAATTATTGATTTGCACTCATATAGGTCACAGACTTAAATTATTGTGGTCTACATTCCAGTCACTTTGTAACCAATTCAGAGAGCATCCCACAGTCATAGGATTGTTCTGAAGAAACCCTCCAAGGTCTTAGACACATAGATAGATAGATAGATAGATAGATAGATAGATAGATAGATAGGAAGTATACAAAATAAATAATCATCTTTTTAATACATAATTTCTAACAGTTGCAAAACAATGAAAATAAGCAGCATGGCCACATGCTATCCTGGAATTTATCATTCCAAAATGTAACAAAGGATTTTCTCCCTGTCCTGTTTTTCTGAGCAAAATTACACATACAGAGCAACTATTTGCCCTGTGGTGAGAAAAAAAAATAGGTACCTGTACTTCCCCCCCACAGGGCAAATAGTAGCCTCCTATGGTTGCATTTCAGATTTGTTTTTGTAAGTGGGAGATCAATATGGGTTTCCACCAGAACATGTAGTTTGGCCCGAAAATTACTGGATTTTTCTATTCTTTCAATGCATCTTTAAGTATGTAGTAATGAGCCAGATCTAGTCTAGTGACAGTGATTTCAGAATAAGGCAATGGTAGTTACTTCATATTAATTCATAATAAAGTGGTGTGATGTTGTTTTCCACCATATGCTGATGATTGACCAGTGTCTGCACAGGAAGAATAGGAAAGTGCTTTCGCAATAAGTTTAGGTTGTGGGGACCAGTCACAGTTCACATTAGCCTTAAGGAAGTAGTTCAGCAGTTCCATCTTGGTACATTATCAATAGGAAAATGTAATACCCTATTTCTTCGATTCTAAGACGCACTTTTTTCCCCATATAAACATCTCTAAAAATGGGGTGCGTCTTAGAATTGCGAGTGTGTCTTAGGGTTATTTTTTTACTGTTGGTGGTACTGAAATTAGTGTGCGTCTTACAATCGATGGCATCTTACAATCAAAGAAATACGGTATGTACATAAGCCCTGAGCAAAGCTGAGAGGAAATTTCATTGATCAGTCAATTTATATCGGTAGTCTGTTTCACCAAGGTTGAGATTTTTGTTGTATCCTGGAATTTTGATTTAGAAAAGAGTTCTCACTTATGAGTGCTTATAGGAGAGGTAAAAATTCTATTCCAGAAGTATGGACAAACATCGGGAATAAGAAGCATGCTTAATCAGATGTCTGATTGTTAATATTGTATCAGTTTTATATGTTTTTAATCAATTTTATGCATTTTATGGAATTTTTGTATTTAATATTGTTCCCTGCCTCAATCCAAAAGGAGAGGTGGGTAATAAATACATAAATACTACTACTACTACTACTACTATTATTATTATTATTATTATTATTATTATTATTATTATTATTATTTTGAATATGCTTCCTATCCTGTCCCCCTCCCCATCTCTAAATCTATGCGCAAGAACTGTATCACACTTTTTTCATACATTAAATTTTGTGTGATGTCTTTCCATGGGTGTGTTAGCAAATAATGCAAAATAATTTGTTTTTCCTGTTGCATTTCTAATTATATTAACTAAGTATAAATCATTATATTGCTTTCGCTCATTAGATCCTGTTCGAGAGACAGTCAGGTGGCTATTGTTTGTGAAGAGGAGGCTTCTCAGGAGGAGGAAACATATGATGAGCAACTGAATGAAGAAGCTGAGTACGGTAGTGAACCAAACCTACTATCCACTGAAATGTGAGTTTTCCATTATTGCAACCAAGTAGCTTTGAAGTTTTTACTTACTAGGATTGGAGTTGCAGGATGTTTTCCCTTTCATAATTCCCATATATTCCAAGTCAGGGAATAAGACTAATGAATGGTATGTCTACGCTAGTTCCTGTCCTATCCTTCCATAGCACCAGTTCCTGATCATGATTTGTTAGTTTGGATAAGGAAATCACCATGCAAAAAGGGTGGGGGAGGGGAACACACAAATCAAGGGCTTCTTGAAGCTCATGCTTGTACAACCAAGCTATGGTTCGCATTATATTTGAAACAGCCCAATAATTCAAAGATGTGATAAAATAAGAATACAAACATGTGTTTTAAAACTAACTTATAATGCACTTTTTTCATTACAGGCTCTCATACCAAGATGATGAACACAGACAGCTAACTCCACCTGAAGTCAACAAAAGGGAAGGCAGCCAACACTCTCAAAAGATTGGGTTCCTGCATTCCTCATCAATAAGTAATAATTCCAACTTTGTACATTGGCAAATTCCATTAAGTGTTGCAAGTTCTACTTGTTGTTATTTATGTACTTTGCTTCTTTTGAAAAACATGAAACTAGATCTGTACAGATTTTCTACTTGTGTGTATATTCACTATTTCTTTTATCTATGTGTATGTTGGAATATATTGGAGCTCTGTCAATATTCTACAACTGTGGCATTTGTTAGGTTTGCTAGTGATTTAAAACCTTTAAGTAGTATAGACCTAGGAGCTGTCTTCACAGCACCAGGTTGGTGCCGCTCCACCACCACACTATCCCAACTTGGTGACAAGTTGTTCTAACGAGGGGCAATAGTGCGGGCTTTCCAGCAGCCATTAGGTTCACCGGCCCACTCCCTCAGCTTCTGGAGACTAATAGGTCACTTTCTACCCAGGAATGGACCAGAGTGGCTCCGAGCAAGTACAGACCAGCAGAAGAGCTGGGCTGACCTCTCTCTGGCTGGAAAAGTCAGAGTAAGTCCCCGGTTTTTCATCCACACATCTTCACCTCTTTGCAATGGGGTGGCTTTGAATCTGCAGCTGCATCATCTAACTGACACAGCGCGGATTTGGAGCCACCCCGGTGCAAAGATGACATCAAGACACCCCCCTAATTCGCACAAATGGTTGTGAATCACCTTTCATCATGGGCTGAGATCTGGGGTTTGTCAGGCCCCTTTTTTGCATGTCTTCTGGTACCCAACTGTTTTCACTGGCTTTCCAATAATTTGTGGGATAAAGTTTTTATTGGTGTAATTTGTTTTTACAGTTTTGTAGTATTTTATTGTATGTTTATTGCCTATTTTTGTATGGTTTTTATTCTGTACACCACCTTGAGAGGGTTTTACTCTTAAAGGCAGCCTAAAAATAATGTCAAATAAATAAATAAATGCACAATCCTATGTCCCCTAGACAGCATCTTGGGGACATATGATTTTTTGATTTCTGGAATGTGAGATCAGAACCAGGTCTCTGATCTCAGAGCCCAGAAGCCATGCTCCTCCCCCTTATAGCCAGCTACGTCTCCGCGCTCAGAAACGGAGCACAGAGAGACCAAAAAGGGAGTGATCCCGGGGTGGGGAGGGGAAGAGACTGCAGAAGTTGCTTTATGCAGCTTTCTATGCACCATACTGCCTCCCCAGCTCCCACTTTGAAGCTCCCCAGCTAGACAGGCAGCATCACCTGTCTAGCCAAAAATGCATTAGATAATCATTATCTCCAAGTTTGGAGGCTGACAACTATCTCCATAGGATTGCACTCTGGGTAAATAAAATCTGTTTCTTAACCATACCACTTCAGGCAGCAGGTGAGGGCTTACAAGGCAAGGGGGGAAATCCCCTTTAGAAACAGAACTTCCTATCATGCAGACAGGGTTCCCATCTAGCCTTCTTCCTGACATGCTGATTTTCTATTTCTAAATCAGTTGAGGTGGTGAAATGTTCTGTCATCTAAGCCCCCACGTGCATTCTGATGCGATACAGTCCAGATATAGGTTTACCATTTTAGTGAGAAACAGGCCATACACGATAACTGATTTACATCAGTGATTTGATCCCAAACCAATGTTTGTCAATATTATGTGAAGGTGGAGGCAGGAGAGGACAAATTTGTAAGGAGAATCAATTGAGGTTGCTTAACCTTATATGTGCCTGCTGATTTTCTCCTGCAAATAACCCCCCTCCATTTTATCTTGGGCTTATTTGTGGTTGGATAAAAGTAGACTAAAATTAATATGGTCAGGAGTGATAGTTGCAGGGAGTAAATGCTGGGCAGGGAAATAAAGAGCATTCCCTTCTGACTCCTCTGCAAATACTCTAGTCCCTCAGTTATACAAGGCAAATATGGTGTTTATGTATGCCTCATAATATGTGATTCTACTGCCAAGTGGGATTCTGAAGAAGCCTTAAATTAGCATCACACTTCTATGTAATTGGTTTTGCAGGTCGAAGAGCATCCTTTCACCTGGAGTGTCTGAAGAGACAGAAAAATCAGAGTACAGAAGTCCCACAGAAGACAGCACTACCCTTGCATCTGGTACATCATCAGGTGAGCCTTCATCTTTAAATATCTAACCATGGGATCACAATCTACCTGAATGTGCACAAACTGGGGGTACTTTTGAACCCAGTTCTCTACCTGGATGGGGAGCCAGCAGTGCTAACCAAATATGCTGATTTCTCAGTTTTATCTTGTATGTCACCTGCATCTTTTCCTGGTAAACAAATACTCAGCCATGATATGATTACATATGCCTTGGTAATTTTTCATTTCAACTAAGTACTGGACTGTATATAATGCTATAGATGAAGTTGGTTTTCTCCAGTTTCACTAGCTCCAGATGTTGTTGAACTCCAACACCTATCAGATTCAGCCAGGATGGCCAGTGGTCAGGGATGATGGGAATTGTAGACTAACAACATCTGACACACTATAAGTTCCCCACCCCTGCAGAGCCCCATTTGAGAAACTTCTATACTTGAGGAATTTTTGACAGGAACCGTTCCCCCACAATCTCAGTAGGCATGTCCCTAATAGGTTCCCACCTATTCCCTCAGTTTCTTGAGACTGCCCATTGCAGCCTCAGAACCAAAGCCGAGCCTCGGTACCAACATTGATACCGACATCAGCACTAAAGCAGGGATGGCAGGTGGGTTGTGGGAATGCACCAATGACCACTCAAAGAATTAAAGATGAGCAACCTGTTTTTCTTCTTTGTGGCCTCTGCACATCAGACATCTAGATGAGTAGCAAGCTGACTTATCAATGGCAAAGCACTGCCCTACTATAAGACAGCAGAAAAAATGCAACCAAAGGAACAGTCTGCTCTAAACTGTCCATCAAGTCAGTAATGACTGATGAAGGTCGACAGTTTTGACCACATTGCCACTCTGCAGAGTTTAGGAAGAGTGGATCTTCCCCTAATTTATTTATTGCATTTTTATACCTCCCAATAGCTGAAGTTTTCTGGGCAGTTTACAAAAATGGTACCTAATGCCACTGACACAACCATGGCATGAGTGAAGTGAGCTCAGCTTGGATCAGAAAGGTTGACGGCAGCTAATTCATATGCCAACTTCATAATGTGGACCACCCAAGACAACAGTCTCTGCAACAACAGTGCATGTCCATGCCACTGCCATAGTGGCACACAAATAAGAAAGGGGATTAGTGAAAGGGCTTGATTTATAGAAAGTCAATGCCCTTCAAACATCCTGGAAAGGGTCAACGAGCCCTCCTCATTGTCACTTATAGTGTGTCAAGGTCTGGATGCTGTATCTTACCTCAATCTCCTGTGATCAGGTTTGTTAACAATGGAAGCTTACAGAACTTCCATGTTTGATGGTTTCCACTAACAAAGGGAGTAGAGGAGTTGCCATACGTGTGAAAGACTGCAGTGACATCGAAGGCAGAATCTTGAACTACAGGGGCCACCTGCTGAGTCTCTAGGCCCAAAGCCTGTGCCATTCTGAGAATTTGTTTGGAGAATTGTCCCAGATCCATGGCCAGGGATATGGCTTCACTGGAGCCAACAACTGTGTCTGGCACAAGACAAGACAATTGAGACATCGTATCTGACTGGTTCCAGACACTGGAGACTTCCCTGAGGGGAAGTGACATGGTAGGCGCTTCTCCCTTAGTTCCCTAGGGCATGACTGAGTGCCTCCCGTATCAAGCTGCACTCCAAAAATTAGTACCGTCGGTGGCTAAGTAGCTGACAGAGCAGGCTGTAACTGTACAGTTTGTGGATACAGTTTATTGTGCAATAAAACACAACTGAGTCATCTGTGGTTGCTGGACAGATGGTAAGGTTGGCTGAATCTTCAACTATTAAACTGGCAGTGGCTGCTGAGCCAGCACTACTCATAGCACTAAAGGGCAAGGAATTATGTTTTTGGTCTGGTGCTCTCAACACCGTAACTGATGGATGTTGATGGTATAGACTTTCTCTGACAAAGGGAAAATCAGGATGGCAGGAGCACTACTGACTGTATGGCTCATTTCAGTAGTCTGCTCAATCATAGGGTCCCTGTATCGTATGTCCAAAGCTGAATGATTGTCCCACTCAGAGAATGGCAACTTAGACTGTTCCAGATATTGGCTTCACTTGTAAAAAGTTTAGGGACAAACTCTTGTAGTGGAGGCACATGACCACACAGAAACCGGTGAACATGAGTGTCAGTCACGGTCTATGACAGTGATGTATTGAGAGTAAAAACTGTTGTGAAACTGCTGTGTTGAGACACATTCTACAGCACCCTTCACCGGGGGGGGGGGGTCTCTACTTCTGTCTGCAACACCAGTGAGGGGGCCATTCTTTTGAAGGAACTGACAGGATGAACAGTGTCAAACTCAATCCTATAACTCTTCTGTATGATGTAAAGGACCCAGGAGTCCAACATAATACATACCTAAGCCAGTGGGAAAAGTAGCCAGATGAGTTTTATAGGTGGAGTGACAGAAGGACAAAGAAGGAACTGGGGATAATCAAAGATGGTGTTTACTACTGCTGTCATGCTTTCTGGAAGGACTGCAGAACATGGGTGGTGGATATTATCAATTCGGTACTGATGGCTTACAAAAGGAATGACCAGCTGGGGACCGTGATTGCTGATAGAATGGTTGATGAAACCACCTACACTGTTTGTAGGTAGTGGCCTGTTATCCCAATGCTGTATGCAAAGCAATATTTTTCACTTTCTGCATTGAGTCCCTGGCTTTGTCCATTCTTGAATTAAACAGACCCTCCCCATCAAAGAGAAGGTATTGAATGTGGGACCTGGCTTCTTGAGAAAACTAACAGAATGGAGCCAAGCATGCCACTTCAAGGCCATGGTTTTGACAATCACCTTGGTGTCATAATTGATCTGATGTCTTGCCGTGCTTATTTGCTGGCAGGGGAACTGCATGGCTTCACCTTGGAAAACCATTGCCAGTTCCCTCTTCTCCTCACGGAGGTGCTCAAAGAGGGTTCCCACCTTTTCCCACAAGAAGTGTTGAGTGGAACATTGCCACTTAATAATTAGAGACTCATAAGTTCAGCAGCCCATGAGATGCAGGCATCTGTCCTCCTTATCTATGGGGAAAGAGTGAACTCTTTGTGACTTCCCTGAGAAGTGTCCACTGTGAAAAAGTTAGGAGGCGGATGTGGAAATAGAAAGCCAGCATTTTTATCTTTCACTCTATACATATTTCCAGCCTTTTCAGCATTGCAGCCATAGTGGAGGGAGTCTACTAGAATTGCTGGATGGCTTGCAGCAAAGTCAGTAAAAGTGGGTTCACAATAGGAGTTGATGCTTCTGTGCATACCATGTTGAACACAGTTTTTCAGCCTTGCAACTGGTTGCTGCACTTCTAAGTCAAGGGACTATGCCATACAGAGTACCTGCACTGAAAACTGCCCTGTGTCCTCTGAAGACAAAGCCAGGTCATGATTACCCATTGTTACATCCAGTGATGAAGTGGATGGTGCCAGGGAAGAAAAGGACATTGAGTCTAATCATCTTCCCTGACTGTGGGGATACCGTTGAAAGTGACTTGGGATGTACATCAGATAATGGTCAAATGAACAACACCACAATCTCTGTCTGCTGTGGCTGATGTTATCACTCATTGAACCAATGTTGGTATTGACTGGTGCATTGGTGGTGCCATGGCAACAGGACCAGACGAGACACTAGAGCACTTGTTTTTTAAACCTCTTCTTCAGCCATTCATTTTCTCCTTGCACTGCACTGGGATGGTGAAGTAGCCCCGCAGCTTCATCTGCATGGAAAATCAGGGGAACTGCTTGTCATTCTCAGCAGTGTTCAGGAACTCCTGGGCCTCTGTGCTGATCCAGAAGTCGATGAAGGCATCCAAGTTTAGCCTTAGTCCAGAATGAACTCTAACTTTCACTTGTTGCCTCTTGCCATCCGGCAGCATCCCAATCCCAGTCCCATGATGGCTGGGTGGCAAGATCCTCTGAGAAGAGGCTTGACGAGAACTTGCTGGCTGCCTCTTCCACAAGTACCGTTCTGGGATCCAGTGACTAAAGCCAAGATTGGAAGTTCTGGGCTGAATAATCGCTCTACCCTGCCATGCAGGACAAGGCAAAGACAGCATGGATGTGTAGAGATTAGGATGTGCAAGGCAAGCCATCATTGGGAAACGTGCAAGGAGAAGGGGTGAGGTGGGATTAAAAGTGTCCAAAACCCAACCAAATGACCTGGAAGTTGCTCTTCCCATTCCCATGTGAGTTTGCTGCCAGATGCACTATGGAAAACATTTCTATATTGAATTTATAGGGGGGTGAGGTATCTAAAACTCAGCCAAATGAGCTGGAAGTTGCTATGCATGCTTTCTTTATAATTCTTTACAAGATGCATTGCCTCAAAGATGAAAAGCACCAGGAAGGGAAGCTTAGAGTGCCCAAACCTCTGCGAAATGGAAGGAGAATTGGTATGCATGTTCCCCTAAAATTCTCAACAACATGCTTTGCCAAACATATACAATCCTTCTTCTACAATTACATGCTGGGATTTGTGTACTAGCAAAACGTTGTTTAGGTATGTGGGGGACCTGGAATTGCTTATTGCAGACACAGCTGAATCTGCCTGGATAACAAGGCTGCTGCACAGATTAAACCCACCTGCCAAGAGAAACACACATCACAAACAGGGGAGGTGACATAATGAGGGGGAAGGTGAGACGGCCAAGGAAGGCATGAGGATAGGGGAAGAGAGTGCAAACTGTTGCTGGGCAGACTCCAGGAAGCAAGATTGTTCAGTGGTAGCAGTGTTTGGGCACTTTTGACACACAGCTCTGTAGCCAATCACTTTAATCCACAATGAAATTGCTGTCTGGGTTCAGATGACATGCCAATCCATCACGCATAAGACAACCCCCCAGAACAGCCCACATGCTGGCATGTTTGGAGGAAAACAACCTACCCTTGCGTACAGTTGTCTGGGTTTTCACAACATATTAATCCATTGTGGGTTGTTAAAACAAACAAGCCACAATGGGGTAGCATGCGTACTAACCCAGTTATCACCTCGTTAACATCCACTTTCCAGAACTACTAGCACAAAGACATGTGGGTGAGATCACCACTGGTATCAGAGAATTATAGGTCACTTTATATGTAATGGCAGCTCCATCATGTAATTGTTTGAGAAGCATGTAGGCTTGTACCTGGCATTTTGTTTTTGTTGCTGCTTCAACTATTACTTTATTGGTTATAAAGTTTATGAAGTATCAAAACTGGTATAAAATTGATGCAAATTATACATATCAAATATACAAACACAATTACAATCACTGATTACGTACATTATCTTAATAGAGAAAAATAAATACTATACGTATCAGAAATCTTTATTTAATGTCAATTTGGCAATTAGAATTTACTGTAGTCCAACTATAGGAATCTCATTGGTTTAGTCCAACTCATTCCAACTAAATTAGAATTTCTCAAATAATTACAGTCTTTACTTCTTTCCTGCTTATTTCTGAACCTGTAAATTAATTTGATATGTTTAACTGAAGTCCAATTCTTAATCCTCATACCTGGCTTGTGCTTGCATAGGTGTCATCTGAACCATGTGAGCAGTTAATATGCAGTGACTGAGATTTCTATTACGGTAATACCATCTTAGAAAGTATAGTAGCTATTTATGCATCACATATGTGAAGGTGCTAGTTCATATAAAAAGGGCCTTTAGGCAAGCACAATGATGTCCCTGTGCGAGCTCCAGCAGACAAGCATTTTATTAGATGCTCATTACTGGGCACTCATGGATTTTTGTTGGTCCCTCTCATGACATCGTGTACCTCCCGCCCCTTCTAGTCTTCTTTGCACCACAAAAAAACCATCCCAGTAAGTCCAGTTTATTTTTAAAGACAGAAGTTGCCACTATCTCCTGCTGTGTGCAGAAGAAGCAGCGTGATCAGAACAGCCTACTGAATGGGCCATGAGCATGTTGTTTACTTTCTCTTTCAAAAGAGGAAGTAATGAGGGACAAACGTGCAGGCAGAGAAGCGATGGTAAGCAAACGCGATCCCCCCCCCATGTGATGATGCTCAGTATATCTAGGACAATCAGAGGACCATCATCATATTTGGACATAGTTTGACACCAAGTTACATTTTAATCTATTTTCTACTTTTCAGCAATATAGAGAAGACATAATGGTTTTAAATACAGAATATTAGTTAGCAGAATATTAAAGTAGTTCCATTAGCATCCTGCAGATCACAACAACCAATTTCCCAGTTAATGTTGAAGCTATTTTCAAGACACCTTGTACAGTTTCTTTCCATATTCTGATTCAGTCTCCTTTCTCTCTGTCTATAGGCACTAGCAACTGCAGGTCTGAGTCCTCTTCTTCAAAGAAGCCATTCATCCATAAGATCTTCTCGGTCATGTGCCACTCCCCCTCCTACACTCTGTACACGAGATTGGCTACAGCAACCTATTAAAACCTTGCGGCTCAAAGGAGAGGAGTCCAATGAGAAACTCAATAATAGCTTCCCATCAATATACTGCAGCTCCTTGTATTCTGATAGCACCAGTTCTAGCAGCACTCGGAAAGCCAGGCCAGTCTCCCTCACAGTTCCCAGCCAGGCCAGTGAGTGTGGCAGGCAATTTCATGGCAGTGCTAACAGCCTTGTTGAAGCGGTGAGTTGATGTGGTGTCAATAATAGTTTTAACAATGACAGTAACAGCTAAGCATGGATTATTATGTGATCTTCTAGTTGCCTAAAATTTAGAGATCAATGACGCAGACACAGCTTCGCAGCCACTGTGGGGCTTTCCCATGAAACTGTACATTGAAAAAGTCAGGCACTTAGCCTGACTTTTTCAATGGGAGCGATGTCAGTACAGCTCTTCCACTGTCTGACATCACACTGTAGCCAATCCGGGAATGGTCCATAGTGGAAGGTGACTAGCGATTGCTCGTCTTCCACCAGGAAGAGGGGGGCAGCTCTGGTACCCAGAAGGCCTCTGAAACCCCCATACTCTCTCCTTGGCATCAGGATTACCCAATGCTACTCCAGAAGACAAAAACCGTGGGGGTTTGGAGGGAGGCGGTGTCAACCCAGCGTTGTGAAGACAGCCCCCAAGCCCCAGTTATGTGTATAATACACACACATACACACTATATTGCTGAAGCTACACTTTACTTTTAGATCAAGGCAAGATTCTAAGAATTCTTAGATAAACCATTAATTTGAACAAAATTAATTTTCATCCCAGTCATGCAGTTTGAGACCTACCTGAATTCTTTGCCATTTCCAAATGTGATTAGCAATAATCATATGGATGGAAAGTAATTCAACAGGGAGATGAAGTTTGCCAGATAGAAACTAGGGAGGTTAGAATTGAGGAGTATAGCAAGGTTTGATTAATATGCTTGGGTAATTGTCCAGGGCCCCTAATTTCCCCACTATTATAGCAAATCAGAATTGCTGTTCTTTTAACTAGAACACTCCATAAAGCAATAGCTTTATCTCCTGGCACAGTTAAAGAAAAAGCCACAGTACCTGGCAGTGTAGTTTAATCCTATTAAAGCTATTCCATAAACTAAATTGCACATTACTGCAGCCAGGAGGCTGCCAGGAGGTATGCCTATGTGTTGATGGCCCTGGGGAAGAAGGAAACAGCTGATCCATAGGCTCTAGAGTGCAGTTTGGGAGCAAAAGGAGCCAAAATAAGATTCTTCTAACCAACATAAGTATTACATCATTTTTCTCTATGTTGCTTCTTCATGTAATGGGAAAGATTTCTGCCAACTCCCCCACTAAGTCTCCAGCCTCCTACACCATTCCCAGGGATCTCCCAACACCCACAAGCAGATTTTCAGGGGCTGTAGAGGGAATGGGGAAGCCCCTTACATGAAGACTGGGTTCAGACAACACAACAACCAACAGTGGGTTATTGTGTCATCTGTTGGGACTTTTTATACCACTGTTGGTTATTCAGCCGAAATAACCAATGCTGTGCAGAGTTGATTATTTGAACAACCATTGGTTATCGTGTCGGGTACCATTGACTATTTTGTCGACACAATTGTTTATTTTCAGCGACTACAGAGTCCCCTGGCAAGAGTGACCAAAGCAGTGGCTGCTGCTCTAGTCCAGCTGGCAGAACTCACAATGGCTGACGGGATACCAGCAGGAGGACTGAGAGGGGGAGGGAGGGTGGGAGATGTGTCAATCAAACACACCTTTGACTAATAGTCAACTCAACGCTGGCCTTAATCCGCATCATGGTTGATTATAATCATGTCATGCAGGGAGTACCCCCTCAATAATCAACTATTAACCCACCATTGAATGCTGTGTTGTTCAAACACAGCCAAAGTGTTCCATTTACAGAAAGTTAGGATCCAAGCCATTGTGCTGTAATGTTTTCTTCACCAAACTTTTACTGCCAAGCAGCTTCGCTGATGTTGTTTTAGCCCTTGTTACCATAACAGGTAATATTAATACTGATTTCCACTTTTGTTCCTTGTGTTTGATCTCTCGCCTCATTAAAGGTCTTGATTTCAGAAGGACTGATGCAGTTTGCTCAAGATCCAAAGTTCATTGAGGTTACGACCCAAGAGCTAGCTGAGGCCTGTGACTTGACAATAGAAGAGATGGAGAATGCTGCAGACAACATTCTCAACGGTAACAGCAAGCCAAGCCCCAATGGCAACCTCTTGCCTTTTGTTAATTGCAGGGACCCAGGGCAGGACTGTATGGGAGAGGAAGCAGCCCAGAACCCAGATTGTAGAAAAAGTCAAGAGGAGCCTAAAGACAGCAGGATTTATATCAGCAGCCTGTAGTTGCCAAGGCTGAAAGTGATGCTGGTTTTTTAATTTGTTTCAATGTTCCTAATGGGTTTGTTTCAGAAGTGCCTCACTGTTCTCGTGACCTGGAGTAACCAGAACAGCGTTCTTCATTCATTTCTGTCGGGAAGAATCGCAGAGTTGGGTGGTGTAAAAGAGCTTTTCAGGAGTGAATATACAACCCCAGCATGTGTCCATGAAGGAAGAATGAGAAGTAAAAAGAGGAGAGTCAGCTCCCTCTTTTTTTCTGTCCCTGCACAAGGAACAACAGCTGCTTCCTGAATGTGAAGAAAAACCTCAGCTTCCTGTGGATGGCCCTAGCGAAAAGGACACTTCATCAAACGGGTGTCTTTCAACTTTGCTTGTACAAAAAAAAAAAAAAAAGAATCATTTTGCACATATTCTGTATGAGCCTCACCGTCTCCATAAAGCCAAGGCCCTTTTGATCTACAAGTGGAACAGAAGACTTCTGCAACAGATCCCCATACTTTGCGGAGGCAGAAGCTGCAAGGGTACAGCAGAGGCAGGTGGCAATATTGCAGATGCTTCTTGATGGAAATGCAGAGACTCCCAGGCAGTTTTCTCTGCCAAGCAATCAGAGCTCAGGCAGTTTCCCCTGCCAACCAATCAGAGCTCTGACAGCTAGCTGTGCCAACTGCTCAAAGAGCAGGAAGCCAGCTCTGTCAACCGGAGTTCAGGCAACCCGCCCATTTCGAAGAGAGGTGGTGATGGGCTTATGTAGATCTCTCCTTGTTTTTGCTGTTTGATATTTCCTTGAAAGCATGTTCTAATTTTTATTTTTGAATACTTTATTTTATTGTGTTTTATTTTTTGAGGGAGAGGGGTGAAGGAGTGTTTACAAAGTTTTGTAATCACCTATATTTTGGGCTTTTCCCACCTTTTCAAATGTTTAAAATTGGTTTGATTTGATTATGTTGTACTATTTAAATTTTTTGTTTTCCTCCATTGAAATCTGGTAGAAGCTAATAATGATATTAGAGGAGTTTTGCCAACCATTTATGTACACCAGAATTTGTGATTTTATTTGAAGTAATGGGAAATTCCTTTTTTGTTGTTGTTTTTATAATTTAAAGATAGTAGGCAATGCACTTGATATAGTCTTGCACATATGAGTGATCGATCTGGATTCTTTATAGCGCTGGGTATATTTGTGGGTGTGTGAACGAGTGAATAGGGCTGAGTGAATGAGCGAATGCATGCCTGAAAGTGTGTACGTTCATACAGTTCTCCACTTCCTGGTTATAACTGTGGGAGAGCTGTATTTGGGGTTATTTGAGTGTGCAAATAAACCACTGTCTCTGCTTTTGAAAGGGGAATCAGTAACTCTTTGCATTTTCTGTTCCACAAGATATGCAAAAACAATGCAATAATATTAATTTTAAATACAATTTGTGAATTGTGTTGGCATTAAAACTGTATAGAAAAAACAAAACAAGGGGATTAAAACAAACAAAACCAAGTGAGAAGGAGTTACGTTTCGATATATTCTGTGTGATGTTTTATTGCATTGATAATGTTTCTGTTGAAGAAACCGTAATACTTGAATTCAGGTCAGTTTCAGTATTTTTCAACTATTTTTTTAAAATGAATTGCGATTGTGCCAAGCAAATATAATGAATTAAGTTTGTTTAAGGGGAAAATAACAATTCTTGTATATTTTGCTGCATGTAAAGTAAATCATTTCGTATTTGGAGTGTGCCAAGCTTTACCTTTGAACTTTTAAGTGCTTTTCTACGTGTGGTTAGGGGAAAGGGTATACTTTTTTTCTTACTTTTTTTCATTTGTACAATGTACAAAGTGTACCTGGTGTTAAGTAACTATTCTGCAACCCACTGACAGGTTGAACGTTAACTGATTTTGCATATCTTGTGTTCACTTTCCTTTTTCTGCACTTCCTTAAACATGCCTGATAATGAATTCGGAAAAATATCTTGCTTTTGGAAACTGGGAGTTTTTAATCCAGATTTCACCCCTTTGCACAGTTTCTCTCAATGGTTCCCCTCACTAAAGGGTGGCAAACTCTACATTGCCAGAATAATCAGGTAGACCTATTCCTATAAACTGAGCTGGCATCAGCAACTTTGGGAATGAGGCGATATCTGATTTCTTTTACTATACAGAAATAAAAGAATAAAGAAATAATGTATGTAGTGACATGAAATTATCTTCAGGAGTTAGTCACTGGGTCAGTGCCATCTTTATATGAGGAGGAGTGTACAGCACTCTTAACCAAATTTTGACATTTAGAGGTACTGCAAATACTATAGAAGACAAGCTAAAACATTTTTACATTTTTAGGGTAAACAGGGCAGGAAACTGATTACAGAAAGATAGAATTAAATAAGAGTGCAACATATTACCCACAGAAAAGAAGAACCAGATGCACATGTATAAGATGGACAACAACTCATTAAGCAGTAGTTGAGCTAAGAAGGATTTAAGGATTATGATGAATAAAAATTAAAATACAGTCAGCAAGTATCATTTTAGGATGCATTAATTAAAGAACTTTATAAAACAGAACTAGTAATTGTCAGTTTTAGAACCACTTTACAAGAGCATTGACAAACTATAAAGAATTCACAAAATGATAAACAAGGACAAATAATCTGAAAGAATTTGGTATGTCTAGTCTAACACAGAAAATTACTAATGGGGTCAGGGAGGATATGACTGTTTCTAACTAGGTATCAATTGTTTACCATGGCCCCAATGATACCCTCCTATTGCTTGCATGTATGCATCTGAGCATATCTGCCACAAACTACTAACTGATCAGCATCATCACCTTTCAACACCATTCACTTGTTCAGGAGGGAGAGACTGGATTCAGCCACACCAAATAGGCAACTAGCACTATTCTAACTGAAAGTGCTGACCACAATTAGGGTGGTGCGCATTGTTTGCAATTCATGAACAGGAAACCTGTATTTAGCAGCAGATGCTCAGTGCAATAATATAGTTCTGAGAACTATGTAAACAGCACCCTTTTGAGTACACAAGGATGCTCTCAAAGCCAAAGGAAATGCTCACACAAATATTGGTGCATATCAATAGAGAATGATAGGGGGAAATTCACTTAAATTACATTAAATGCATTTAAATTTAATTATGACAGCAGTGTTTCACGTAAAGATGTCTATGGAGGCTATGGAAACTCCTTTTTAAAAATGCTGGACAGGCATTTGATGGGGATGGTTATAAAGTATCCTCCTCTAGGCAGGAGGTTCAGCAACTAGATGATGTGTAGGTGTCTCAAATCAACTTTTAACATGCTCAGGCTCTATGAATGTTCAAGGCACTTAAGCAGAGGGCTTCCAAATCAAGGTAATTCTGCTTTGGAGTATGTGGTTTTTGCATCATACTATATAGGACCCCAACATACAAGTCTGGAGGAAGACAGAATCTTTGGCTAGCTAAGTCTTCTTACATATATTTGGTTCCACCAAAGTCCCACAGTAAATACTTCCAGATACATACACAGAAAAACTGTTGCTATAAGCCTGTACCTTCACATCTTGCTTTTCCCTCAGAAGCACAAACTGGGATTTCCTCTGCTGCTGCTGCTAAAGCCCATGCTTATAAGCACTTCACCTCCCGTACCCCTGCCTCAATCCAGTAATGTGGGTTTGCTGGAAATTTTTGAACAGAAAAAATTTCCAATGCAAATTAGGTTAATATGCATGGGGTCATTTACTTAGGAAAACTTCAAATTTGCATCAGAAAAAAATCTGGTGCCCTAGGGAAGATTTAATTTAGCATGTTTATTTTAACTGTATTTAGTAAACAATAAAACTAAAAAAAGTACCCCATGTTAATTTTTAGTCCTAATATACCGCAGCTATTTGAATTGAAATATTTGAGGGGGTGGGGAATTAAAGCATACAACATGACTTAAATGTTATAGTATGCATATTTTTATTGGAATACTTGTAAAAATATAAAGACAGAGAGACTGGTTTTGCATGAGATGACAAGGCACAGTGGGTTGTCATGTCGCTCAAACTGAGACCAATTCCCGCAGAATGGCTTATGTGTGGGCAACAAGCCATCCTAACAACCCATGGCTTGTTCTTGGGCTACTTTAACCCATGGTAGATTAGCAAATTGTCTGAACCTGGACATGCCAACCCATTGTGGGTTGCAGACACTGGGCAGCGAGCCACTTGGCAGGAGCAGCAGAAACCCCTGTTGCTCTTCCCAAGTGCAGCGCAATTGCTCTTCATGTTTTCTACTTCCAATTCCTCTTGCCAGTGACAGTCCCTCCAACTGTGCCGAAACAGCACTTTGGAGGGGCAGTTACTGCTCCAGCCAAGCCCTCCATTCCCATTCTGGCACCATTGGAGACTTTTAAAAACATTTTTTTTATATTTACACAAAAATGGGCCGAATTTTATTTTATCGGCCCTGCTAATGTGTGCAAATGGTCATGTAAAACAACCATTTTTGTTGTTAGATTTGCATATGTGTGCAAGTCCAACTGTCCAAAATAGATAGGCTTGCCTTGACCCGTACCTTGTTATATTTCAGCTGTCAAACATGCCAGGTAACTGACAAGAGGAGACTGTATGTAGGCTGATTTTACAACCTTTTACAGTTGACGTGTGGAAAAGGGGTGAAGATCACCCCCTTAGCAAGGTGATTCCCAGGGTTTTAAGTATTGCCTTGACCCTTGGGGATGCTCTTTCTCAAATTCCCCTTCTCCAGCATATTGTTTTCATAGAAAAATAAAAGCCAAAAAATAACCTCATTTTCCGCACCCTTTCACATTAGCCACGGTTACATTTGACAGGTGGCAAAGGAGTTGTCAACGTTTGCCATGTTTAGTGCAAACAAAAGGGGAAGAGTGTAGTTTTCTGTGAAAAATGGTCTCTTTGCCTTAAAAAAAACAATGAGGAAGGGGGCTTGGCAAATCTCCCTATAGAGCAAGTTCCATATTCACAGAGCTATCTGAGAATCCTCTGAGAAATATCTTTTGACTTGTTCTGTGCCTTGTGCTGGAGTCGGAATCCTTGCTCCCAATCCTATGCATTTTAGCGATGGAATGCCAAGGCATCGGATGAAGGTTGCAAGGCACTAACTTATTTAATAGATTTTTATCCCACTTTTCTACAGTACTTTAAGCAACACAGCTAACAAAA
Organism: Elgaria multicarinata webbii; assembly: GCF_023053635.1. Taxonomy (NCBI): domain Eukaryota; kingdom Metazoa; phylum Chordata; class Lepidosauria; order Squamata; family Anguidae; genus Elgaria; species Elgaria multicarinata. Next base: position 19,543,858 of record NC_086179.1, on the reverse strand, counting down.
GTATTATAGACTGCATATATTTTGTTCTCCAGCACATGCCAATTTATTTACATATTACAGGGGGAAAAAACTTGTCTTGCTCCTCTTATTTTTACATATTTCTCTTATCATGACTATCACATTCCAGATCTTTCTCAACCCTCCATAGAGGGTTCCAAGATTCTAATAAAGAGTACTTGTTTTTAAGTAGGTAGAACCAACTATGGAAAAAAATCTTGCTCAAAGATGATCGCTGGAGAGGCATTACACAATTGCATGCATACTAAACCTTCTAGTGCAGATTCCCCAGAATTACGTCCTGCCCATTAATCAATAATCATACTGCCTATAGAGCAAAGATCTAGAATCTGTCTGGAAACAATTTCTGTGGATTTTTGTTTTTTGCTTTATACTTCACTTGAGAAGACAAGTCACAAGAAACTTTATACGGAACTCCTAGCTCTAGAAATTTATAAACTATATCATGCACTTTCACTTGGATTTTATTAATCCAGAACAGCTACTAGTCCTTGATACTTTACTCATAATCACCATGGGCCAATTCATACTTGAATATTCATCAGCAATGCTGCAAGCCTAAGCCCACTTACCCGGGAGTAGCCCCACTGAACATAATGAGTCTTACTTCTGAGTGGACATAAACAGGATTGTGCAGTTTATGACTGCAGCATTGAGTGATAGACTGCATATATAAATGAGATTTTTTTCCACCGAAAGCCATTTATATAACCTCACATCACCTAAAACTTAAAAGGTCCATTATTGTGGGAGCTACAGCAATGTGAATCCTTTCTGTGCCACAAAGGTAATGATTGAACACTGAAACTACATGAGAGGAGTCAACAATATGGCTCCTTTCTATGTCAACATATGAGAAGCTTTCAAACAGATGCTCCTGCTGTGGGAAGGTTTGGGGCTTCTGATGTTACCTGCATAATGTAGGAAAGAGTTGAACTGCAGGAGTTTTTATGCTACTCAAGTAACATCAGAATGGGTCCAAAACTTTTCAGTGGAATTAGTTCACATATTCAGCTGTGAGCCATTAAGTACTGAGTAATCAATTGATGAGAAATTCTGATACCTGTAAATTATTCTTCATTGGTCATGAAAATATTACAGGAGAATAAGTGAGGATATGCAATTGCAAGATTATCACCAGAGGCACTATGCTCCCGTACAAAAGTTAATTCCACTGGCGGTATAATATCAGTAGTAGCTGGTGTATATGATGCTATTATCTTGCAATAGAAATTATCTCTCTTGCGCTTCCATCATAAACACTGCACTGCTTTGTCATGGATATAGTGGAGGGAATTAGACGTAAATTATGACTGCACATTTATGAAAAAGGCGTGGAGAACATACATGTGATAGTATAAGTAATGGATATGGTATGGTGCCAAGCCTACATACACAGCCTTCAAGTGATGTTGAAGAATGTAAAGTCAATTTCATATATGACCTGATCAAAATGCAATAGCCTCCACAGACAGACACTGCATATTAAGCAGGCAGTAAAAAATCTAACCTATATACATCCCATTTATGCTGCCATTTATGTACATTCTCTATACCATGTCAATGTGCATAAAATAACTGCCTATTTATGCAAATTCTTCATGCAAGTCACAATGATCACAACATACACACATCTCACAAGAGAACAATGCTTTTTTTAAGTATATCCTGGTGCTATAATTGCTGTCAAAACAAATGGTCACATATTAAAGGCCCTAGATTTAGGTATTAATGAACTCATTTACATAAGGTATACAGCATCTTTTGTTTTTACGGGATCAGTTAAAAGAACTGAGTGTTCAACAAAAGAAACAATTTATTCAGAGCAGATTCTTCTGCCATTATTTGTGCATTTTGGGTATTAGTTACATCTCTGATTAGAGGAAGAAATTTCAATCCTGCTTTTGAGTGCCAGAGTACAATACTTTCCTCCATTATAAAAGCTATCAATAATATCTCAGTTCTCTAACATATTCTTAGTTTTCAGTATATTGGGTATAATCACTGAGAAAAAGGTGCCCTGCAGATACTTGTAACTCAGAAGTTGGTGGATAATGGCTAGAGTTTGCTGGTGCCAGCACAGTTTTGCTGTTGAATGATTGCCATTTCAGCTCAAGTTGCCGTGACAGAGATACACACAGAACGAGAGAGACTTCCATGGGTCTGAGCAAAGAGCTACTGCCTCCTTTAAGCGGGGCAGTCTGGGGCATTGTAGGGGGAAAGTTTGGTTCCATAAAATATCCTCTCTTTTCCCTTTGTGTTGGGCTTGCATGCTGGATATAGTCACTGCACTGCAGATGGAAGCTTTACAGAAACTAAAGACTAGGTTGTGTTTGTCCACTTTGGGAGCTCAACAACTCTCTACACTGCAGACTAAGGACATTTATTGCAAATACCAAGACTTCCATCTTCCCCCACCACCCTTGGTCATTCCACCAGACCGATTGTTTTGGATGTATTTTCCTTTTCCTCCTTTATTCTGAATGATTTTAATTATGGGTGGAAATGTGGGATTAATGATCCAGAGCTGGGGTTCCCTTAGCCCCAGAACCTGTCTGCATCGTCTGCCTCTTCAGGTGAACATATATGATGAAGAAGTTGATGATTATGATGATGCAGATGTTGCTGCTACTGCAAGGGATCCAACCTGTTTTATTACCCCAATCCCCCATTGTCTGAAGGGACAGCCAAAGGAGCACTATGTACAGGACTGCATCTATTTCTGCTTTGTTTTCTAACCCTAAACCTAGCCCCACCCAGTTGATGACTATGACAACAACAACAACAACAACAACAACAAAGGGCAAATGCATTTTTTTACATTTCTTGATAATTTCTGAAGCAATGTATCATTGCTTTCTTTAGACTGATGCCAATATAACAGTTGTATGGGTCTCAGCCAGGCTCCTGTGTCTTTTTCTGACTGAGAGTTTGAGATCATTCTGTGAGACATATTCATACTTGTGTACAGATATCATTTGACAACCAAGGGGGCAACGTCTGAAGCAAATACACAGTTCACTAGCTGGTCTGAATTGCTGAGATTTTATCTTAGTAACAAGCAGAGTAACAAGCTACTTAATGAGCATTTTAAAAGAGTCATATTCTACATGATTTTACATTAAACATTACAGTTCTGATACATGTCATGGAAAATGAGTCAAGGAATCATACGGCTGGACAGATGAATGGTAGTTGTCCCCAATTAGTATCTAGTAGATTAATAAAAATCCTAGGTTGGGTTCTGCATTCACAATGCAAAAACAGGATCTTTTCATATGTGACAGTCTCTTATGAAGATTAGTAGAGCAAAATAGTCCTTTACCTACAGATTATCAAATTATATGGCTAGATGGAACCTCCAGTGTCATCTAGCTTAATATTTTTAATTAGCAATAAGCAAATGCAGAAGGAACTGGTTGGGGATGAAACAGCAACGTCAGGGGTATCATGGCATCTTTTCAAAAAACTCCCATGAATTAGTAGTAGATACACAATGAAGCAATGTCCTGGGTTAGCTTATGACTTCAAAATAAAAGAAGGTTGCCTCATATGTTATAGTTTCCTATATAGAATTAATAAGTAGTCCTTTACACGCAGTGTAAAAAAGAAATTTACCACACTTAATATGTTACTACACTCCATGCAATCTTGCATAGAGATTGCATTCCATATAAGAAATACTACCTTTAAAACTGAGGCCCTATAATGACAATGGGGGTGGGGGTCGGGCTCAGCCTCTCTTCTGCCCCTGAAATGATTTCTGTTGAGGATGGGGGCATTACCATGCACTGCATCAGATTTTTTAGCATTGCATGCACAATATGCTGCACTATCAGTTCCATTCTGAAGTGATATAACACTGTATATCAGTATGGAGAGGTTGGGGGCAAGCTGCAACAGCCCCAAACTTGAGCAGTATACGAGGGGATGATTTATTTATTTATTTATTTTGCCTTTAATCTCCCCCTCTTCCTTGTGCTGTCTGGGAGAGGTTTATTTTCCTTATTGAGCAGAAAAAAATCTCCCTATCTTACAGCTCTGGGGCCAGTTCATCCTCTTACTGTTCCCCACTGTCCAGGCTTTTAATGATTTCTGACTTTATGTTGTTAAGTGAGGGCTTCGCAAATGGATTTGCTTGTTGACAATATTTTTGGTCTGTTTTTTCCCCCTACAAAATAATATTTTTCTACATACCTGAGAAACCTCCATACAGAAACCCCTATATTGTTCATGGAAAGCTCCATTTCAGTGTTTTACATGTCAGCAGGGAGACACCAACTTTGCTATTAGGAGCAACAAGTGGCACCCAAAGCAAAATGTTACAATATAGTTTTCCTCTGAAAAGGAATGCTCCTGTTCAGGGTTCCAATCAGCCCTTCCCTCCAAGCAGATAATTCCACTCTCCCCACTCTTTACTGAGCTGTTTAAGGGGGGGGTGTTTTTCTTGGTGGGGTTTTTTTTTTTTTTTTTTTTTGCCCCCTTATTATTTCTAAATACTTTTTGTGCTCCAGCAAAACATGCTGAAACTTCCCTCTTGTTTCCCAATGATTTTGTTTATATACTTTCAGCACTCAATGTGTGAGTTCACTATTAGAAGGAGTGATGATATTGTGGTGAAGCACAAGGAGCTGCAGCAGTCAGTGATGTCACTCTGAATGTTTTGATCATAACAGGTTCTCTCCAGTATCCTAATTGATGACCACTGAGAACAAGGGTGCAAGCTATCAAAATCTTCTCTTGCCAAAAGAGAAGATCCTGATAAACAATGCTGCACATATTTGGACCATCTATCCCAAATTTGGGGTATTGTAGAAAATCAGAAATTGAAATGAATTAAGAAAGAATAAACCCAATTGGATCTTATTTCAGGAATTGACAGTATTCATTTCAACAGAACACTTATTGCCTTCTGGTATTATTGTACACATTCTACGTAGCATCTTGTACTAACCACTGCTGGAGATAGATACTGATCATAATGTACTAATGGGTCTAGATTAGAGATGTGATGCCTCCGGAAAAAATGGGGAAATTAAAAACACACACATTTTTTTCCAAGATTCAGTTTTCCAAAAAACTGAACAATTTTGGATTATAAAATATTTCCTTTTAAATGAAATGTTTAAGACAAGGTATTCATATGTAATTGCCCAACCTTTACTCCCCAAAATGATTTCTAAAAACTACATAGTAGGAATTCTTTTATATAAGAATAGAGAAAAAAAGTCTGGAAATTTTAAAGCAATGGAAGAAAATTGCTTATAATCTTCGCTGTAAGATTTTCAGCATAGTTATTATTATTATTATTATTATTATTATTATTATTTATTTATATAGCACCATCAATGTACATGGTGCTGTACAGAGTAAAACAGTAAATAGCAAGGCCCTGCCGCAAAGGTTGTTTCTTCCATTCCATATTGACATGATTGATGTAATGTATCCTTTATTGATACGTATTTAGGAATACTCCAAGTCATGCCCAGTTGCCTAATATGTGACTGGATTAATCATATAATATGTGGGGAAAGTGTGCATTCTCGTGAGAATCATAGAATAATCTATGTCAACCTTTAGCATACTCAGTCATTTGTTTTAATTTATTTTAACTTTATATCCTGATTTTCAAAAATATTTTTTCAAGCAAACTAAGCCCTCATGTAAAAACAACCCAGTGTTTTCAAGGACTTTAACATAAATAAACAGGCTGCTGTAGTCAAACAGGCTTTGTGGCTCTCCCAAGGTTATCATAGGTCTAAAAAGATGCAATGACAATAGAAGCTGCAGTTGACAATGTTTCCTTTCTATGCTACTCTTAAAGGAACAGCAGCCCTATCGGGGTCTGAATTGTACACCTAGCAACCTATGTCTCCTTCTTGCTGACAGTGCACAGCCCTTCTATTTCCAACTGCACAGTCCCTGTGAGAATCATAGAATTGTGGAGTTGGAAGGGACCACAAGGATCATCTAGTCCAACCCTCTGCAATGTGCAGGAAAATCAGAGATGTAGAACCCACAACTTAAATAGGAAGACAGTTCCACTATTGTAAAGATCTTACCACCAGGAAGCTTTTCCTTATATTTAATCGAAATCTAGGCAGCTGTAATTTATATCCATTATTTCGGGTCCTAATTTCTGTGAAAATGGAAAATAGTTCCTGACCATCTTCCCTGTGGCACCTTATTATGTACTTGAACACTGCTAACTTGTCTCCCCTCAGTCTTCTTTTCTCCAGACTGAACATCCCAATTTCCTTCAGTCTGATCTCATAGGGCACGTCCTCAAGTCCCTGTATCATCATAGAATCATAGAATAGCAGAGTTAGAAGGGGCCTACAAGGCCATCGAGTCCAACCCCCTGCTCAATGCAGGAATCCACCCTAAAGCATCCCCGACAGATGGTAGTCCAGCTGCCTCTTGAATGCCTCTAGTGTGGGAGAGCCCACAACCTCCCTAGGTAACTGATTCCATTGTCATACTGCCCTAACAGTCAGGAAGTTTTTCCTGATGTGCAGGTGGAATCTGACTTCTTTTAACTTCAGCCCGTTATTCCGTGTCCTGCACTCTGGGAAGATTGAGAAGAGATCCTGGCCCTCCTCTGTGTGACAACCCTTTAAGTATTTGAAGAGTGCTATCATGTCTCCCCTCAATCTTCTCTTCTCCAGGCTAAACATGCCCAGTTCTTTCAGTCTCTCTTCATAGGGCTTTGTTTCCAGACCCCTGATCATCCTGGTTGCCCTCCTCTGAACACGCTTCAGCTTGTCTGCGTCCTTCTTGAATTGTGGAGCCCAGAACGACGCAATACTCCAGATGAGGCCTAACCAGGGCCGAATAGAGAGGAACCAGTACCTCACGTGATTTGGAAGCTATACTTCTATTAATGCAGCCCAAAATAGCACTTGCCTTTCTTGCAGCCATATCGCACTGTTGGCTCATATTCAGCTTGCGATCTACAACAATTCCAAGATCCTTCTCGTTTGTAGTATTGCTGAGCCAAGTATCCCCCATCTTGTAACTGTGCCTTTGGTTTCTATTTCCTAAATGTAGAACTTGGCATTTATCCCTATTAAATTTCATCCTGTTGTTTTCAGCCCAGCACTCCAGCCTATCAAGATCACTTTGAAGTTTGTTTCTGTCTTCCAGGGTATTAGCTATCCCACCCAATTTTGTGTCATCTGCAAATTTGATAAGCGTTCCCTGCACCTCCTCGTCCAAATCATTAATAAAAATGTTGAAGAGCACTGGGCTTCATCGTTATTGCACTCCTCTGAACCTGTTCTAACCTGTAAATCTCCTTCTGGAAATGTGGTGCCTAGAATCATACACAATACTCCAGGTATGGTCTCACTAGTGCCAAGTAGGGAACAATAAGGACTTCACACGTCTTTGATATAATGCTTCTTCTAATATATCCCAGAACTGCATCATGTTCAGGTTGCTGACGACAACCACACTCAAATCCTTTGCTAATGTAGTGCTTCCAAGCTATGAATCCCCCATCTTGCATGTGTACCCTACATTTTTCCTCCCTAAATGTAATACTTTACATTTTGCCCTGTTAAAGGACATCTTGTTCCTCTCTGCCCAGTCTTCCAACCTGTCCAAATCAGATTGCAGTCTCATTCTGTCATCATGGGTGTTGGCCAGACCTCCCAATTTTATGTTATCCGCAAATATGATAAAAAGCCCATCAATCCCAACATGCAGGTCATTAGTTAAACTGTTGAATAATACTGGCCCCAAGACATAATCCTGTGTTACCCCAGTGATTACTGCTCTCCAACTCAATGCAGAGCCATTAATGCTGACTTTCTGCATGCAGTTAGCAAGCCAATTATGGACCCACCTTACTGTAGAGCCATCCAAGCTGAGCTTTAGCAGCTTGCCAATGAGAATGTCATGTGGAACCTTGTCAAAAGCTTTGCTGAAGTCGAGATAGATCATGTCCACAGCATTTCCTTTGTCTGCTTTATTACCTGCACTAATAGCTTTTCAGGGATTGATGTTAGACTTACTGTTCGATAATTACTGGGGTCCTCTTTTTTCCTTTCTAGAAGAGGGGAATTACATTTGCTCTTCTCCAGACCTCTGGCACCTTCCCAGTTCTCTTCAAAGATAATTGACAGAAGTCCTGACAGCTTTTCAGCCAAATCCTTCAATATTCTAGGGTGTATTTTATCAGGGCCTGGGGACTTGAAGGCACTCAAATTGGCTAGAAGTTCCCATACCACATTGTTACTGATCTGCACCCCCCACCCTTGTGTTCCTTCTCAGTCTATTCCACTCAACTCATCATTTCCTTTCAATGTAAAGGCAGAGGCAAAATAGGAATGCAGCTCCTCTGCTTTCTCTTGGTCATCTGTTAAGATTTCTCCATGTGGTGTAAGCAGTGAGCCCACCATCTCTGTTGTCTTCCTCTTGCTGTTGACGTATTTGAAGAAACTCTTGTTGCTGGATTTTACCTTCCTTGCAAGCCTTAGCTCATTTTCTGCCTTTGCCTTCCTGACCTCATTGATACATTTCTGGGCGAAAGCTTTGTATTCTTTGTAGAGGTTTTACCTTGAACGTGCTTTCTTTTTGTCTCCTCCTTTCTTTAACTCCATCTATTCCACATGGATTTCCTCACTGTTTTCCAGCTGTCTACTTTATCCCATCTTTAGCCAATTTATCTGTTGGACAGTCCCTAAAATACCTTCCACTCTGCCATGGACACAGGTCCAAAGCCCCACTGGCTGAGGGCCCCCCAAAACCAGTCTACTGGTAGTAAGGCCTCACTTGCAGTAAGGTCAAGTGTGCTGTGGACTGATGCTCCATACAGTTGAGCTCCCCATGTTCATTCTCAAATTCCTAGAGTGCTCCTGGGCTCCAAATGGGCAGCACATCTGAGCTGAGTGTAAAAACTTTTTTTAAAGGATCTGCTACCGCCTCATTATCACCACCTGGTAAAGAAGAGGAGCCTAATTCCATACCGGGAAGGATAACAACAAGTTCCATTTCTTTTTCCAAAACCTTTTTACAGAAGTTTTTGCCAGGTGGGTGGGGTAGGGAATTGTTCTCCCCCTCACTGGTGTAGTGCCTGATGTATATTCACTTGCTCTCCTCCTGCGACTTAATACACAGTAAGAGAATAACAAATAGGTCCTTTCTTTTTCAAAAAATATTTTACAGAGGCTGTTGTTGGGCAGCAAAGACAACAACCTCTGCCAAAAATTTTGGAAAAAAGAAAAGAAAAAAGGACTTGTTCATTCCCTTCCTGACACCTAGTAAGGTGGGGGGCGGGGGAGGTTAGCCTGGCCAGGGTGGTAATGGAGGAGTGAAGGTGTGGAAAGAGGGAGCTGCCAGAGCAATGGGAAAGAACCCAGACAGCATCTTGCCCAAGCCTGACTACACCAATGCTCCTACATCTCCTGTCCATCACACTACCATATAGCCCCTTCCGACCTTAATTTCTAACACTTCATTTATTACATTTAAATTGTGATGTTTGTTTTTTCAATAGTTTCAAGGTAGTGTACATGACCCTTTCTCCCCCCATTATCCTTAAGTGCTATTACCTTTCTTCAGAGCCCCTTGTTGTCTTAGTTCCCTGTCTCATCTCTAAACATACTTATAGCATTAATTTCTGGGCAGGTAAGAATGTTCATAAATTAGTCTATTCATACCAGCTCAGCTACTCAGTGTCAGAGGCTTCACTATCACATGTACATTATAAAATAGAAGACAACACTTTTCTCAACCCATGCCATGCATCTAATCCACATAAAACCACATCACATTAAACAAATTAGACAAATAATAGGGTCATAAATTATAGACTATCTGATGCTACCATCTCACTGTTACCAATGGGCTATTATTTGGGAAACTTCTGTCAATAAAGGCTAGTCTTTCAAATAATACTTATAACTTGATTATTTATCTTCTTGATCAATCATGTACTGTACATCTAGGAACCTACTAGAAATCTGCAGTTAGTTCCAAACAAACTAGTGGGTAAAGAGATTATCTTACAAACCCTGCACATTTGAAGAAATGATGTCCAGGTATCAACATTGCACATCTCTAATTAAAATACCTACACACATAAATACAGAATCAAAAGAGAAGATGCGGCCCCGTAACCTAACATACCCATAACTTCTACATTCAACATCCTTCCATGAAATGAACATGTTGCATGTCCCTATCAATAGATATTATTAAGTTTTATAATGCTATCTCTATGTCAAAGATGCCTCTACTACAGACAAGTTTGATGGTTTCAAAGTGTCTGGATGAATGAGGCTATATTGTGCCTTGGATATGTATATAAAAGTGAGAAGATTCATTCCTAAAAGAGTGAAACTCAGCAAGGAGAAAGAACTCTTGAAATAATACTTACTGTAATCCTACTCAAAAGCCAAGATAATTTAGAGCATGGTACTGAATTATTTAAGTTATATTCTCACTGATCTGAACAATCACACACTGCAGGAACAGACAAGCTAAGCATACTTCTAGGATATGTTTATCTTTATTCCATTAAACTGAGAGGGTTGCTTATTACAAAAATGAGTATTGACACTTTCTGATTAATTTCAGTGCGAGGTGGGCCCTAACATAACGTTCATGATCTATCTACCCCTTGAACTTTACTTCTTCTGACCATCAGCCTAAAATGTTTATTTGATACAATACAGACCTTTGCATGTAACTTTCTTTCTAGTTGCTGGATCTGTGAATGAACTGAATATTCAAAGGCATAAATCAGTCAAGCTGTAAACTCCCCGTTTTCCTCCTCCCAGACCTCATACTATCTGTCTTAAAGGCATTCCCATATATAACTGTTTACCAGATCCCACAGTTTTAGACCCAATTTTAATGAACCTACTGAAAATGTAGAAAGCTGAATTGCCCTTGTAAATAAAATTGTACAGTTTGTAACCATAATGTAAGCCTGCCATAGGTAAAAAAAACCCAACCCAACCTGTCTCACCCTCTTCTCACACGTTTTAAGGAGAGTGAATGACCCACAAGTGAGTTAGAGAATTGCCTTGGTGTGAGACAAATGTATATACCTGTAAGATTGCATTTTTATCTGAGGAATTATGTTATTTTAAAATTGCTAATAAATTTTTTAACAATGTCTAGATTGTTTTATCCTAACTCCTTTTATACATATCCCTTTCTCTTGACACCAACTGTAAACAGGCCTACTTCTACATTCCTAGGCGAGCAATCCGATAATATCTGGGAAAGCATCTCAGGAAACACAGAATTGTCTGGAGTCCACCGTCCCATGGCCACTGCTATGACCTTGGAACGGGGGCTGAGTTCCAATCCCCTCCCCTTCCAGCTGCCATGGAAAGAACACTGGCTACTTCCCAAGTTTGCAAATGCAGCCTTGGAGGGAGGGAAAAGGGGGCGTTCTGGTGTGCAGGGAAGGAAGGAGATAGGAAAAGCAGGGATATGAGAAATCCTATGGCTTCTCTAGCTCCAATTTAGTCCCTGGCAGTGCACCTTCTCTAAACAGGCTCAAAGGCCTTTCTAGAGGAAAAGGAGAACAGAGAGACAGAAATCACCTGTGTCGCTCCTCCACCCTGCTGGCAACAGCGTGGGAGGGCACTGGATACTAGAAAGCTTCCAAGATTGGAGACATCTTTCTAAAGCCTCTGGACTGCATTAAAAATGTACATCCCCAGTTGCTTCCTATTCCAGCTACACTAGTGCAAGCTGTGTTTATAATCCCAGCCATAACTTACTCCCATAAGAGTAAAAGTGGCTGCTCACATGACTGTAACAGAACAACCCTGAGATTTGCAGAACCAGCACACATATGCTTAAAATGGTGTATATTAACCACTACGTTATTATCCAAGCAGTATTATACTACTATTACATAAAATGCAAACAGAACAATTATACTGAGACAAACTGCCACTTAGTCCAAAATTATCAACATCCTCATGGCCCCTTTAACTTACTATCCAAAAGCCTTTTTAACCAGAGATCCTAAAGCCTAAATGCAGAATTCAGAATCTCCACTAAGCCACTGTTGCAGGTAACTATGCTACAGACAAATATCATCAGTGCAAATGTAGCAATATGTTGCAGATCTAAGAGCTCCTTAAGGTCCCTTTAACTTACTATCCAAACACATTTTTAACAGAAGATCCTATTCCAATTCATCCAATTCATGTATCCCTAAAATTAAGGTCTGTTCAATAATGTATTCCTGATCCTGAGCTTTAAGGATGCTCTGATATGCACAGAAATTGCCATGCATATAGGCATAGAGAAGGTGGAGAAGGAGCGAAGTCAGGTACACTCTCCGCAGGCAGGTCCAGAAGATAGCTGAGTCCCAGCCCTGGGACTCTTACAGTTCCTGGAGAGTGCTTTGCTCTTCCTCCACTTTCCCCATTAAGGGAAGTCAAAGGAGGAGCAAAGCAAATTCCCCGACCAAAGCACTGGCTGGAAGAACCCGAGTCAGCACTTCAGCTGGGGCCTCAATAACATCAGACAGTGGGGGCCTACCCTGATCTCATGAGAAGAGCCTTGTCCCCTGATGTCATCAAGCCCACAGGAGGGGGGAGGGGGGCAATCCAGCCCCCAAAGCAAAATAGTCCTGCTTCTGATTTTCCAAATATGTGAATTCATGCAGAATTTCGTAAGTAAAATAAATAATCTAGATATTTTACATTGATCATTGAGGTAAATGTAGTATGTATCAATGTTAGAGTAGTTTGCATCACACCACTTTAAAAACTACTACCTCTTACTATAATACAGCTATGTACTTACCCATCTGGCTGAGTTGATGGTTCCTGTGCCTCCCTTGCCTTGTATTTTGTTCTTTGACTATACACCTGTCAAAAAACATATACATCAATGAACATGGTTTTCACCGGCAAATGTTTTACAACACATATTTTTTTACAATTACAAATGTGTGTTGAAATTAACACAAGTTAGGTAGCAGTGCACAATTATAAACTTCTTCCAAGACTTAAAAAAACTCAATATTATCTAGAAACTTGTATCAGGCAAACCAGCCCATGCATCTTCTGGAGAGACAATTCATCTAACACATATTTATGCATGGGGACACTGCAAAAGGTATAAATGCACACAAACTGACACTAAAAATGCAAGTCAGATTCGGAAACAGGTTAAAGCAGAATGACCAAATCCATAGGTTCAATCTGTCATTCTTATAATCTAGCGCATTTTGAGATCCTAAGCATTTTTTTTTAGCATTAAACATTTCTTTCAGGACAAAGATAGTAAGAAATTCAGTGGTCACACTGACAAATGTTCTCTCAGAGGCAACAGTCTTATTTTTCTGTAGGATTTCATTTTGTCATATAAAGAGCTTAATGATATATACATATAATATCTCAGGATTCACTGCCATTACAAAAATTACATATTTTTTGCAGCATTACTGAGAGATTGAAAGCACAGGCTTGCAAACTGGAGCTGTGCATGCCTACCAATTCTATGAGACACACCAGCCTTAAAACTATAAGATGGTTGTTAGCAGCTACCTACTACAACACTTTCTAGGAGGATTCAGGTTTTTTTTACTGCAGTAGCAAAGGTAAGGACTTTCCTTCTCTATTAATATTTTGATGAACATTCTTCTCCTGCTTAGGAACAGCCATGTCAAATAAGAGATTCAGGTTCTATAATAAAAAGGAACAGTCATGTCACAGAAAAGAGATTCCAGTAAGATTTGCCGATGAGAAATTTAACATGACCAAGAACAGGCACCTGAAAAATCAGTTGATGAACAGCAAACTCCACTAGAATCCATTAAGTCACTGGACAGGTTATAGTTCTTGACACAGCTTTTTCTGCTATTTCTAATTGCTGTTTTTTAGGTATTCGTTGCTCTTTTCAGTTTGTATAATTGAATTTGATGGCTTTGGTTTTAATTTTTAATTCTTGTGCTACATATTTTTCTAGCCACTGTTGATTCCAACAATGATAGAAAGGTGATATATGTTTTTTAAGAGTCCACAGATCCTGGAGTCTACTTCCTGTGCTGGCAGGAAGAACTTTGTATTTCTCTGTGGGTGCCAAAAGAGCTAAATAGGCATGACACCAGTCTGGATCCAAGTTCTCCAACTTTTACTTCTCCAGAGTCTGTGAAGAACATTTCTTGGTTTTAACCTTGGAGGAATGGGGGACTACATGGTGAAGCTGAAGCAGCTGGTGTGCTCTGTCAATTCCCCTCTCAATTCCCCTCTCAAATCTTAAGAAAATCCTGCTTCTACAATAGCAAATTATACAGCTTCATTTCAAAATGAGATATGCTCATTAGGTCTACCTTAGAGATCACACCCTATAAATTGGAAACTCTCCCCTCCCCTCCTATGTCAATTGTATGAACAGCATTTATGAGAGAGTAAAATAGTAAATGCATAACAATGTAATTATTGTTCTTAAGCTAGCTTTGTATTTAAGCACTTTCATAGTAGCCATAGGTCAGCCTTCCAGAACCTGGTGCCTTCCAGACATTTTGGACTTCAAGTCCTATAAGCCCCAGCCAGCAGGGCCAATGGTCAGGAATGCAGGGAGCTGTAGCCCAAACATCAGTGGAAGGCACCAGATTCAGGAAGGCTGCTGGATACTACCCATCATCTCCCAAAGCAGCTCACATCAATAAAAAAAGAGAGAGAGAAATAGGCCTTGCCATCAGATGTACAAATTAAAATGACAAGACACACAGTAAAGGGAGTGGAGGGAAAAGGAAGAGGAAGGAGATCATATTTCAAGGCCAGAACAAGTTATAAGTGGCCATTTAGATGCACTTTGGGCCAGGCTCATCTTCTCTTGCTGGTGTCCTTGCTTGAATGGGGCCCTTGATCCTTAGGTCAATGGATGGGTCCAAAGTGTACTTTCCCTACTTCTGCAGCCCCAGGGCTACTGTGAGTTCTTTCCAATTCCAGGGCAACTTTATCCCACTTTTCAGCCAAAACTGTTCTGCAGTAAATCCCCTTTAGTGGGCTTGCTTCTTAATAAATATGCATAGGATAGACCTCTACACACTTTAGGATACAATCCTATGCACACCTCCCTGAAGTAAGTCGCATTGAAGGGAATGAGACTCACTTCCAAGTAATCAGGCACAGTTTTCCACTGCAGTGCTAAGACATTTTGTAGGTCCCATTTCACTCACCGGTTCTAATCTTCAAAGTCCTAAATAGTTTAGAACTAGGATACCTTAAGGATCACTTCTTCCATATGAATCTGCCCAAATATTAAGTCCCCTCAGATAAACTTGAGGCCTTGCACCATATGAGGGGAGGCAGGGGTAACTTGCCTTTTCAGCTGTGGCAGGTGCCTTTGGATTTTGTTCCCCAGGAAGGCCTGACACCATCTCTTATTTTTTCAGCACCCACAGAAGACATTTATTCACCCCAGACATTTAGAATGTTTCATTTGACTGTGTTTCTCTGGCTTTTTAAAAAGCTCTTCTCCTACAGTCATCTTGCATTAAATTTTTATTCATACTAAAGTGTTTAAAAGAAATTGTAAACCACTTTGCGAGGTTGACTACTTGAATATTGAAAATAATGACCTTCCACAGCTGTAAATATTAAGCAAACATTTACCATGCTACATAACTTCAATTCTGCTCACCACACTCACTATGGCAACTGTGGCTCCTCCTACTTTGAGGAGCATGATGAGCAGCCAGCCTTCCTCCAAACTTTGAAGCTATGGTGGTGGGCAGAGAAAGTCCCAGCAGTTGCACACGGATCCCTATTATTATTATTATTTATTTATTTATATAGCACCATCAATGTACATGGTGCTGTACAGAATAAAACAGTAAATAGCAAGACCCTTGTGGGATGTTTGGCAGCTGAATGGTCAACAAATACAGGGTTGTTTGGCAGCTGTACAGCCAACACAGGCACAACCCCCATTAGCCTTCATCTGCATCCAAACACCTACACCTGGTACTGACCCTTCCCTCAGAAAAGGCAGGAGGATTTTCCTGGAGAGGAAGGTCATGGTCTGCCCATGTAAGACCTAATCACCTTACTGAAGCTAAGCAGCGCGTGTTCTGATCAATCCCTTCATGGGATACCAAAACCTCTATGAGGGATGTGTGATAAATTGCAACTTTTGGATTGGTTAGCAAGACCATCCCCACATGGTAGACCCCTCTAATGTAATACACATAACGCGGTTTATCATATTCCCCACCCACAAAACAGCTCAATGAGGGAGGTTAGTCATTTCCTGAGGCAGAAAAGGAGCCAACTATACATAATATTTACCTGGGAGTGAGTCTACTTGAACTCCACAGGATTTACCGCTTTATAAAGATGCATACGAATTACACTGCAGGTTCGTGAGGGGGGCTCGCTTGAGGGAAATGTCTAGCTAATTCTTTTATATTTGGCACACAGGAGAAACGTGCACAGGAACGGGACAAGACGAAGCCTACTGCAGCCGCTCACAGCCAAATAACAAAAGCCGCGCGAGGAAGAGGACGCGAGCGCACGCCTCAACAGCTCCCTCGCTCAACCGTCCCTTCTCGCGCCAAAGCTGCCGCCGTTCAAAGCATTGAGCCACACCCCCTTATCGTCACCGAGACCAGCTCCTCAGGAGAAGGGCACTGACTTGAGGAGAGCGCACGCGCCCCACGCTGCCCTTCGGCTCCTCTTCAGGTTAATCTGCATATTCCCGCCCTCTTCTCCTCCGCTCCCCCACCCGTCTCGTCCGGCCTTGCTCCGCCCTCTCCTTCAAAGCCACACCCTCCCCCTTTTGCTCCTCCTCAGGTGAGTTCCCCGAAACGCCGCCTTTCAGGTTTTGGGTCCCGGAAGCTGGAGGCAGGGGAAGTAAGGCAAATGTGGCCGGTGGTCTCGCTTCGCTAGCAGTGCCGGCCGTGGCGAGGATGGGGGCAGCCGCTTCGCAACTCTTTGCGCTTCTTCTGGGGCTCGTGTCCGTCGTGTCAGGGCTGAGGCTTCTCCTCAACGACGCGCCGCTTTTCAACTGCTCCCAACCGGTAAGTCGGGCAAGGGGGAGCCTTTTTTCCGGCTTACTCGGGAGTAAGTCATTGTTTTCAACGAGCTCACTCCCAGGTAAACACGTATAGGATCACAGTTTTAGAAACGCAGCTACGAATCCGGAAGGTCTTCGTTTGGATCTCGCTTTTGCCATGAACTTACTACGTAGGTAACCTTTGCCGAGCCACTTTCTCTTTCTCCGACCTCTCCCCCACACCCAGCCCGTTTTTGAAAGTAGAGAACGCAGTATTCACCCACCTTGCAGGGTTGTTGTAACGACCGAAAGATAATATATGCATCGCGCTTTGAATATTCTGCTTTTTTTCCCGGAGGGGTAGCAGTGTTAGCCACTTGCAGCAAAAACAATAATAGGCTTATGGGGCTTTAAAGGCTAATAGATTTATTATGGTATGAGCTTTTGTGGGCTAGGGTCTGCTCCGGCTGAACTTCGCTCTTCAAAGAGCCCTAAGGTATTTATATTTTGTTCTTCGGTCCAAAAGGGGCCCTGTGTTGAAGCACTATATAAGTGAGAAGTATTATTTCTGACCCAACTCTGGGAGAGAAACCTCAGGTAATCAACTTGTTATCTGACTTGCACAGCAGGCACAAGAGATCAGTTATGCTCCTAGTTCCTAAACTTCGTTGGGTTTTTTTTAAGAGAAAGGTGTCAAATAAATTCAATAAACAATAATGATAAATAATAACTGTGGAAGATGCAGATGTGTGGTTTGAAGCCACAGTGCAGGGTGTTGTGTATTCCCTAAGGAAGGATTCTTCCTTGTCTATAAATACCTTTATCTACTGCTTTGCTACAAAATAGGCTTCAGGTGCTTCATAAAAGACACATTTCCTAAAATAATAATAATAATAATAATAAAAAAGACACATTTCCTTTCTAGTTACTAAAAAGGGTATAAAATACATTCACTGTCATGTTTGTAAAACAACAACAAAAGCTGTAGTATTTCCAGCCACCGCCTCCTTTTATTTAGGTATGTTTGTAAAACATATATTGTCTATTGCTATTTAATCTATTTACATATAGGTACAAAATGTCAGGCACTGTATAGACATTACCAAAAAGTCATGCATTTCTCCACAGCCTCTCAGTCTAAAAAATATGAAATAAAAGGAGGTGAAATTTTGTGGGGTGAGGGGAGGAGAAACTTTCCACAAGCTGGAAGAGGGTGAAAGAAGTAAAGAGTTAAGATAATACATAGAATCATAGAATAGCAGAGTTGGAAGGGGCCTACAAGGCCATCAAGTCCAACCCCCTGCTCAATGCAGGAATCCACCTGCAATTTTCTCATTTCATAAATTGAGACAAGGATGACTTAATCTGACCATTAAAAGGAAGTGGGCTCAACATATAAGGGACCATGCATGAAAGAAACCAACTAGAAACATGTGTCTGTTCACTGCACATGCAGCAGGAAAGTAAGAAGAGTCTTGGCTTCCTGCCAAATGCAGACAGAGTAACAAACGGTGGTTTTGCTATTTGAATATGTTTCTCCTTGCATGGTGATAATATCCAGGTAGGAGGGGAAAGGCTAGTGACAGCTGAAAGATTAACATATTTATTATAGGATAGGTTTTCATGGACTGTAACCCGATTCATTAGATGCACAAAATGTTGTCCTGAGTTACAGATTAGTGTGGTGGCAGGATTATAAACAGTGACATCGGAGAGAAATGAAACACAGAAGGTAAAGACTATGAAAGTTATATTATTCAGTGGCCATTCACAAAACAGTTGTTAATGATAACACAGACCTCCTGATATTGGTAAACTAATTTTACCTGTAATGTGTTCTCTTCTTCCACTTTACAGCACAACCCACAATCAGCTCCTTTGTAGATTGTGCAGCATGACATGCAAACCCAGACCGCTGGGTTTTTTACAGGCTGTAATGACTGAGTTGTTTAGCCTAGGTTCACACATCACACTGCACAACCTATGAAGGACCCAATCATGGAGTATGCATTAAAGTGAAAGAGGTAGGCCAGACAACCCATCATTTTTTAAACCAATGGGTTGTTGTTGCATGTGAACAGCGTCACAGTGTGATAAGCAAACTTTATATTTAATGGATAACCTGTAACTCAACAATACTTTATGCATCACATGAAATGGACTGCTATCTTTGAAAAACTATGTCATAGTAAAAATTCGTTTGTCTCTAAGGTGCCACAAAACACTTTATTGTTTTATCTGCAACAAACTTACTTAGCTATGCCTCTGGAAATTGTTGCATGGGAAAAAATATTTTGACTGAAGTAGCCCACAGAGTAATAGTTTGAATAAAGGTCTTAACCTCTAGGGGTAATTATATGAGTCTGTAAACTCCAGTCAAAGCACTCCATGTTGAAACTTCTTGTGTGCTGATTTGTGATAACTCTTATCTTCTTTAAGTAGCATATGAAACTGTATTTGAATTTACCTCTTGAAGTAATCTGTGTGAAGGCCTGTGTACTCTTTCACCAATAGTGATAATTCAATAAGAGACTCCCTTATTTTTATTAAATACCAATCCTATGGGTGTATGAAAAAGATTAATGCTGCAAAGGTATTCTTCCCTTATTTAACATGCTGTGATCTGCTTGATGCGTTAGTGTTATTACTCGTAGACAAGCTTCAACAATTCCAGTTTCATGATAAGCGTGGCCTATCCTCTGGTGAACATGATAAGTGGCCAGCCCTCCTCTCAGAGGTGGGCAGAGATTGTCCTACTAGTTGTGCAATGATCCCTGCCACCACCCTAACCGCAAAGTTGGGAGGAAAGCTGTGGGTTCTTTGACAAGCTGCATGGCCAAGCCACATGGAGAATCTTGGTCACACTGGATCAAATCAATCCACACATCCCACCAGCCTTTTTGTGCTCTGGAGCATGATGATTGTACATTGCTTGCTGAGGCACTTGTGACATCTACAAGCACTGAAAATTTATCCTGCCAGGTAGACTAGAGTGGCAGCCACCTCTTTGACTGCTCTTGCCTTGTGGCTGACAAAATAACCAACAGTGGCCAAGGAAATAACTAACAGCGCCCGCCACACAACATGATAACCAATTGGAGTTCTAGGACAAAACGTGTGGAGGGCCTCAAGTTTCCCATTCCTGTTCTAGGCTACAAAATAATTCAAATGCAAATGCATTTATGCAAATTAACCTAATTTGCATAGGCAAATTTACAGAAATGTTTCTAATTCAAAAATTTCTGGAAACCCCACATCACTAGATGTCAGATTCACTAAACATTCACATTAACCTCAGAACAATTTTAAGAGCTTTTGATTAATGCAGATGGAATTGATGATTTTTAGAGTGACACATTAAAATTAGTATGAGCTCAACTAATGCCAGGCTTCCTGACACACTAGGATTCCTAAATGTTTAACCTAACATTTGTCTTGTATTGCTCAATAAAGGGCTCAAATTTGGTTTTCTGTTGCTTGAGTATGGAAGAGCTGATGCTGATCATATGCCTATTTGATTCTTTAAAAAGAATTATGCCCTGCCTTGAAATCTAAATGAATTTCAACATGGTATAAAATAGATTGTAGAATTCAATACAAAGTTAACATATCTTTGCAGTATAAGGCAGATGCTGCAGGAACACCATATTCAAGCCTTTTCCAAGCTCTTTGATGTGTCTGCCAGTGCTGCTACTATTAGGAGCCTGCGGCAATCCCATGTAACTGTTACTTGGGAGTGGGCTTTTACATCATCACAAATGTTCTTGTTTTGCGTAAATTCATTCAATGTGCATACTTGATTCTGAACCTGACATTTTGAGATTTTTATAGAATGTGACAATTCTTGCATTGAGCTAACAGGAGCACAAGTCACTGAGTATAGATAGGTAGGGGAACATTGCAGAATACATGAAAGAAAGAAGAGTGAAGAGATGTGCAGAAGAAAGCAATCCCTCACTAAATGCTATCAGTAAAGATGCAATGAAATTTCTAAGTGGATAGACAATATTTTTCTCTCCCTTAATTGTTAGAACTGGTTTGACCCAGCAAAATTGATTGGCACTAGATTTAGAACAGAAACAAGAAAGTACTTTTTCACACAAACCATTATTACTTCCCCGAATTCACTGCCACAAGATACAGAGTAATGGCTGCTAGCTTAGATACCTTTAAAAAGAGCTATTAGCCATGATGGCTATATGCTATTTCCAGGTCCACAGGTAACATGCCTTCATGCTTATGGGCTTCCTAAATTATTTGGCTGGTCATCGTAGGAAGTAGGATGCTGGAATAGAATGACACTTGGTCTGAACCTAGGAGGACGCTTCAAACATTTTCTTTCACGTAGTTCTGCAAACTTTTAGAAAAAATCTATGACTTTACTATGTTCTCTTATCTGCCAGTGCAACCCTAAATGGATATGTCATTGGCAGTTTCACAACCAAGAATAGTGGCTCATACCGTCTTTCATCATGATAGTAGTTGCAAAACAATCTCTGTGGCAGAAATTTCCTTTTTCATAACTCCTGCTGAAACCACAGTTAATGATACCAGTGGCTGAGACCAAGTTATGCAGGTTAAACTTTTCACAGTTTAAGGAAGCTGGTACAAGTGTGTACAGGAAGTATGTGTCGACTGAGAACTGTGACATTTTAATAAAAACTCAAGAGGTTCTGCAATAAACACAATTCATGTTAATTGAATAACATCTAATTGGACACTGTACACTGGTTTGGAACAAATATAGCAGTGGAAAAACATTCCTGGAATTTACAAAACATTTTTGACTACACTCTAGAAAGGTGTCTGTGGCACTGTAGGTTCTCCATGAGATCAGTCGTAGCTCTCAAACAGAAGATCAGATAGAGAAATCTGGGTGAGGAGATGTCCATGTGAAATTGGATCAAAGTGGGATACTACTGACAATGGAAATAAATCTGTACCTATCATCTTTGCATAGTTGCTTGAGCTTGATTCTTTTTTTAATGAAAATGTTTAGTCACTTCTAATTAGTAGTACAGATCATCATCATCATTTTATTATTTAAATAAATAATAAAATCATCTCCCATTAAATAATGCTCTGTCCAGAATTTCATACAGACTGTTTATTTATTTATTTAGAATATTTATATACCGCTCCCCATTGAAAAATTTCGGAGCGGCGTACAAGGTAAAATAAAAATAAAAACAGAATAAAACAGTTAAAACAAAATTTAAAAGAAGCAAAAACAGAAATCCAAGGCTGCATGTTAAAGAAAGGCTTCTTGGAATAAAGATGTTTTCAGGAGGCGCTGAAAGGAGTACAAGGTTGTTATAGCTTGACTCTCTAGATTAGTGGTTTATAAACTTTCTGACTTTAATGAACAGTTTTAACCATTGACAAGCCTGCTGAAGAATCCCTTCATGTTGCAGCTGATTTTAGCACATGTTCTAGGATATAAATTCAATCTATGCAGGAAAGTTGCTGCAAATTGGGACTCATCATCACCCTGCAGTAAATGAAAAAACTCTGTATTGAAAAGAAAGATTACTAGTGACAGCAAAAATATTATTAAAAGAACCTTGTCTGCCATTGCTGTTCTTCCTCCCAAGCTCCAAGTTTGAAAACCACAGGTCTATATGGAAATACCCACGAGCTTGTAGAAGGTAACACTTGAGGGTTTCTTAACATAAGATATCAAGATTCTTGTATAGCCATCACATTTCATTTATCTGTTAGCATAAAATTCTTAGTATCTTACGTTAAGAAACCCTCAAGCCTTTCCATATAAGAGTTAATGCATTCATCTCTTGAAAAAACACCTTTCCTATCCCCCACCCTGCAATCTAGATAATTCTGGGAGTTGTAGGACTTTTTTTCTATCTAAACATACATAAGATTGCTCCTTTATTTACTTTTAGTTTTAAGAAGTCAGGTAATGAGTAAAAAGTAGATTTTTTGAGGTGGACCGGAAGGCAACTCTGAAGCTAATAAAGCTTTCCTTCTCTCCCACCTTAAAGTTTCATTCAAGACACAAAGCTTTGCAAGCTTTCAAAATGGCATGCAATACAAGAGTGGGACATTTACAATGTTCTCAAGTAAGCTATCTTATGCAAACTGTAGATCACTAATAATATACTGAAGTTTGTTACCCCGATTCAAATAATCCTTAAAGCAACTTTGTAAGGTAGGCCAGTATTAATATGTTTGGAAGGACTGAGGCTGAGAATAGGAGCTTGCCTAAGGTGAGTTCGTGGTTGAGAAGATATTTGAACCAGGGACTTTCAAGCACATCTTCTAAGCCACTATGGTGTACTAGACTTCTTGATCGTGTCATCCTCCTAAGTTTTCCTTCTATAGGTCTTCCCTTCTGCATTATAGGTTAACACATATGGTATGATTTGCCTAAATTGTACCCATCCTATGAGTACAAATTACTTTCTGAGAACAATCCAATCGTACAGCTCAGTGAGTCATCACAAACTGCTACTGGCGATCACTCGTATCTGAGTAAGATTGTCTTCTGAGTAAAATTGTCTACCAAGATTGTCTTCCAAAGTTAGAGAGACTTTAATGGTGGGTCTGCAGATGACTGTGAAGGCCGCTCCTAGATCCACACAGCTTCCCACAGTGAGAACACAGTTTGCCAGATGGAAGGTGGTCACAGTTAGGGTTTGCTTGGCGTATTTTCTGCTTAGCTCATTTATCCCTTTCACTCTGTCTGTGCCCTTCTTCAAGATCCATAGCACCTTTGGTGACAGCTGACCTCCAGTTGGGACACTCCTGGGCCAAGTCTTCCCAGTTCTCGATACTCATTTTACATTTCTTCAGATTAGCTTTACGGACATCCTTAAAACTTTTTTGCTGCCCTCCAAGGTTACGTTTTCCATCCTTAAGTTGGGAGCAGAGCAGTTGTTTTGGAAGATGGTAATCAGGCATTCAGACAACATGCCCAGTCTGGCAGAGTTGGTTTTGGGTGATCATTGTTTCAATGCTAGTTTCAATGCTAGTGGTCTTTGCTTCTTCCAGGACAGTGACGTTGGTTCATCTATCTTCCCAAGTGATTTGCAAAATTTTCTGTAGACAAAAGCAAACATCGACGCTGAAACAAATTGTTACAAATTGTGATAGTACATACAAACTATACCAGGATCATCAAGAGTTTACAAAGGCATTTTTCACCTCTACAGTGTTGTGGAGGGCAGTTAACTAGAGAGTCAAAGAAAAGATTTGAAAAGAAAGCTTAGAGAGAGAAATAATGTTTATTGACAAGAATCAAATAAGGAGAGACTGAAAGAACTGGGCATGTTTAGTCTTGAGAAGAGAAGACTGAGGGGAGACATGATTGCACTCTTCAAATACTTGAAAGGTTGTCACACAGAGGAGGGCCAGGATCTCTTCTCGATCCTCCCAGAGTGCAGGACATGGAATAATGGGCTCAAGTTACAGGAAGCCAGATTCTGTCTGGACATCAGGAAAAACTTCCTGACTGTTAGAGCAGTACAACAAAGGAACCAGTTACCTAGGGAGGTCATGGGCTCTCCCACACTAGAGACATTCAAGAGGCAGCTGGACAGCCATCTGTCAGGGTTGCTTTAAGGTGGATTCCTGCATATAGTAGGGGGTTGGACTCGATGGCCTTATAGGCCTCTTCCAACTCTACTATTCTATGAAGGATTAAAGGAAGAGGAAATAAGAATTGAAGGAAAAGGAAATGAATGGACATTTATAAAATCAATAAACAAATCAAGCGTTTGTTTAAATAACGTATTGCTGTTTATACAAAGAGTTTATTATACAGCAGAGTTTAAATTCATTAGTGTTTTTATATAATCCAAGTGCAGAAGTAACAACTTTTACCCAAAATAAACTTTTAGGTTGGCCTGCTGTAACTTTTCTTACATTGCCAGTAAAAAATATGTACCGCTCTGAATTAGGCAAAGCCCCAAACCCTTCCTCTCTAGGCAAGCCACCCCCACCTTTTATGAGGGAAGGGCCAGTGGGGAGCATGCCTTGATGGCCACTGCTGCTTGAAGGTGACCCAACTACTTCCACGCAGTGGCATTCCAACACTCTGCTGACCGCTTTTCCTGCTCTAGAGTAGGTAAAGGGCCAAAGGTTATCGAAGTTCCTTTGTCATGCAGCCATTACACAACACTCACCCTTCCTGACAACTTTGGAGCAGGGATCACTGCACAACTGCCAGGGCAGTCTCTGCCCATCTGTGTGGCTTAGAATTTGGGAGGTAGCCTGGCCATTTGTAACACTTGCCAGATGGCAGGCCACATTTGCCATGATTGGCAAGCAGAATTGTTAAAATCTGGCCTTCTTGGATAAGTAACTGGGCCTACTGTCAGCAACCTTGCCAGGGTATGCTGACTTAGGATACTTAATTAAGCAGTATATATCTTATATTTTTCTTGAACCTGATGGGAAGAACCTTCTTGAAAGCTTGAGATTTCATAGCAGTATAATTTAAAATGCCACTTTATAATAGGAGAGTCTATAATTGGGGGCCTGTGGACTTCTATCTGGCAGCATGAGAGATGCTGCTGGCTCCTAGTTACCAATTTAGAAGGAATGAAATTGGCATCTCTGGTTATGGAACATGAAGTTAAGCCACATCAGCGGGCAGGGTTTGATGCGCTATCCTCATTTTTAAGGGTGGGTTTCAGGAAAACTTACCGACTTAGTTTGCATTACACAGCAAACTCATCGAAGGTTGTTTAACCCACAATGAACCACGGTGTGTTTCAAGTTTGTGTGGATGAGATTTCAAATATGCAACTCTTGTTCGAAGGTTGTTGCATCATGCAAACCTGGCCACTGAAGGTTATTTGAGGATTAAACAACCCTCGCATAACCGTCAGTTTGTTATTTAATGACCATGGCTCAGTTTCCATGACATGGCAACCCCCACTAGAGGTTGTATATTCAAATTCTCACCTGTCTCGAATTAAATAACCTATGGTGAGTCAGCGTGTTGTGTGAACCAGCCCACTTCCTACACTTTCGACAAATATGGGAGAAAGCATTGAAAGCTTGTAGGTCTTCAATTACACTTTTCTTTGAGACAAACTAGAATCATAGAATAGTAGAGTTGAAAAGGACCTATAAGGCCATCGAGTCCAACCCTCTACTCAATGCAGGAATCCACCTTAAAGCATTCCTGACAGATGGCTGTCCAGCTGTCTCTTGAATACCTCTAGTGTGGGACAGCCCATGACCTCCCTAGGTAACTGGTTCCATTGTCGTACTGCTGTAACAGTCAGGAAGTTTTTCCTGATGTCCAGCTGGAATCTGGCTTCCTGCAACTTGAGCCCATTATTCCGTGCCCTGCACTCTGGGATGACTGAGAAGAGATCTTGGCCCTCTTCTGTGTGACAGCTTTTCAGGTATTTGAAGAGTGCTATCATGTCTTCCCTCAATCTTCTCTTCTCTAGACTAAGCATGCCCAGTTTTTTCAGTCTTTAGCTTTGTTTCCAGACCCCTGATCATCCTCATTGCCCTCCCCTGAACACACTCTAACTTGTCTGCATCCTTCTTGAAGTTTGGTGACGAGAACTGGACACAGTATTCAAGATGAGGCCTAACCAGTACTGAATAGAGGGGAGCCAGTACCTTGCGTGATTTGGAAGCTATGCTTCTATTAATGCAGCCCAAAATAGCATTGGCTTTTTTTGCAGCCACATCACTCAGCTTCTGATCTACAACAATTCCAAGATCCTTCTCATTTGTAGTATTGCTGAGCCAAGTATTCCCCATCTTGTAACTGTGCATTTGGTTAATTTTTCTAGGTGTAGAAATTGGCATTTATCCCTATTAAAATTCATTCTGTTTTAATCCCAGCACTCCAGCCTATCAAGATCACTTTGAAGTTTGTTTCTGTCTTCCAGGGTATTAGCTATCCCATCCAATTTTGTGTCATCTGCCAGTTTGATAAGTGTTCCCTGTACCTCCTTGTCTAAATCATTAATAAAAATGTTGAAGAGCCCTGAGCCCTGCAGTACCCCACTCGTTACCTCCCCACAGTTTGAGAAGGTTCCGTTAATAAGCACTCTTTGAGTCGATTCTGTAGCCAACTGTGGATCCACTTAATAGTTGTTCCATCTAGCCCACTTTTAGCTAGTTTGTTAATCAGAATATCATGGGGCACTTTTTGCTTCTCCAGTCTAAAATGTGGAAAAAACCAAACCCCACAATATGTGCAGAACCCAAGTAGGACTCTTACAGTCTATATTCAGAAGTTAAATCCCACAAAGTTCAGTAGATCTTATTCCCAAGTAAGTGTGCATCTGATTGAAGCACTAGTTTCCTGTGATATGTGCCAAAAGGTTTCTAAGGAAAATATAAAGCTTAAGGAAGTGGTTAATGTCTTGTTAGAAAAACCTATATTAACAAAGTACATTAATCAATGTCTTCCTTGATTTCAGCCAAACTATTTCACTTATATACACACTGTGTCTTCTTCTTTTTCTAGCAATAGTGTTTCACCTATCCACACAAATGTCAATCTTCTAGATTTCAACTCTACGAAGTTCTTATCCAGACGTTCTTTCTCTTTGTCACAAGTTGACTATCAATAGGAATAAGAAGTGTTTTTTCCCTAATGGGCTTTTGTTCTTTCCTGCAGGGTCTACACTGCCTTGTGCGAAACAGTAAGTCCATTCTTTTTCTTAACTTGCATCTGTCTCCTGTTCATTTTAGAGCTGAAGTCTTTTGCTAAGCTTTATCCCCTGTATAAAGCTCCTTGCAACTAAAAAACACTCAGGTTTTCACACAATCCACCTGCCATCCCCTCTTCAGTGTCATGCTCAAGTTCGATGTTGGTACCAAAAGTTCTTCTCAGTTTCAAGGCTACAATTTCAGTCTCAGTGAACTAAGAAAATAAGCATTGAGATGGTGGGAGAGGGTTCCCGCCCAAACTCCTCAGATAGAGAAGTTTCCCAAATTGAGACTCCACACAGGTGCAGAATCCATATGTGTGAATGCGCAGAGGCCCACTTCAAGAACTACAATTACAAGTAGCAACCTGTATTACTAAATTATCCAAATTTATACCCTATAAGACAGCTGTAGCATGTGGGCCATTATGTGTTTCTTAAAGCACATCTCATTGTATATCTGTCTCTTACCATGCCTCCTATTAGCAAAAGTGTATGCATTAGAGGGAATATCCCTGCCAAGAAGTTCAGGTGTTTTACTGAAGATTTTGAATGTATAGCATTGACACTAATTATGGTTGAGCTCTGCCTGGCTCTCCCTTAATTCCAATTTTCATAGCTTTCTTTTAAAGGCCATGGTGACATAGCAAGATATTTTTGGTGGAGTGTTCAAAGCTGGAAGTGTGGGAGGCACTGGTCCAAAGGGAAATCAATTGCTACCTCAGAAAATGGCTTAATTTTTGTTTTTGTCTTGCTTGTTTTAACTGGCAGGTACCTGCATGGATCAGAGCTGGCTCAGTGTTTTCACGTTGACTCCCTCAGCCCCAAGTTCTCTTGATGTTGGTATTGATACTTTCTTTGGGGAGGAGGGGAAACTACTCCCCGTGCTAAAGATAGAGTGGAAGGTGGCTACTGATGGTAAGTGCGGCTCAATTTAATATACATCTGAGTGGGCTGATGTCTGTCAAAGGTGTCTAATGAGATAGCTAGAGCTATCTCTGAAATGGTTGTGTGGTTTGGCAGTTGTTTGATGCTCTGATGGCATACTTGCAACATTTTACTAAAATTCCTACCTTGGGCATCTTTCAGAGGCAAACGCATAAGAGATTAAGAGCAGATTCAGGGATGAATGCAAATGGCAGTATTTCACTTCAAATACAGAAGAAAGAATGAAGTACAATCTTGGTATTGAAGAATTCTGATTATCACCTTAAAACACTGGAACTGATAGGATCTAAGTGCATATCTTTTTGTGGTTTAAAAGCAAAATATTTGACAATATGAACATATGAAGCTGCCTTATTCTGAGTCAAACCATTGGTCAATGTAGTTCTTTACTGTCCATTGTGACTGGTAGCAATTCTTCAAGGTCACGAGTGAAGACGACTCTGAGACCTGAGGTTATAAGAAGAGCCATCCTGGATTAAATCAAAGGCCTGTCTAGACCAGCATCCTGTTGCCCATAGTTGCCACTGAGATGCTGGTGGGAATCCTCAAACCAGGACATGAGGGCAATAGCCCTCTCCCACCATTGTTCCTCAGTATCTAGTATTTAGAGGCATGTGGCCTTTCTGGTCCGGGAGGTAGTATGTAGTGAATAACTGGTAAGGAGTCCAACTGCATGAAGAGGAGGCATCCCAAATAGGCGGCCCCGTCCTGGTTTTTATTAAGAACTAAGTGGTTACATTTCTTGTATACAAGCTATGATTGGTTGTTAAGTACAGCATGTTAAATGCATGATTACCTCGTGCACAGGGGGTGCACAGGAGGTGTTGGTTAGTGTGTGTTCAGCATGAATATACCATATAAGGGTTAAGGAAATACGTGATCACAGCATAGTGTCTTCAATACTGTATTGTATTCTGTGGCTCTTGAGTCAGTGCGTCAGCACATTCCAAGGCATTGGCCAGCAAGTACCAAGATGTTTCTTAGCAAGGCTTTATCTTAAAAGTGTTATCCTGTGTTCTAGCACATCTCAGCATGGTATGCCAATACTGAAAGTGTGCCAAAGAGAGGGATAACAATTTCCCCTACATCTCCCCTTTTATTCTTTTAATTGTAAAGCCTTGTAAGCATAATAAATTTGGCGTTTGCTTGGTTTTGAAGCCTTGGGACGGCAAGAGGGAACACACCATGACAGTAATCTTGGGATACATTGTATGAAACAGCAGAAGGTGATTAATAAAAATACAATCAATACAGCATATTGAAATATAGTTTTGTACCATCTTGTTGGAAACCAGGACCACAAAAACTTCCACCATTCAGGTGCAATATCTTGTTTAACTGCATGTGCATATTTTTTAAGTAAGTCCAGTTGGTGTTGAATTTGGTTACTATTGTCTGTGAGATTGAAACAGCACATATTTTCCACAGCTTCGCAGCCAAGATGTCTTTGTAACAACAAAAAGTCTATTGCAGCTCGATTGTCCAGTATAGCATGCCTTAAATCTTGTTGTTCTTGAATCAAAAGTCCAATAGCAATGGAAGTACTATTAATTGTCTTTGCTAGTAAACATGCCAGATGCCTAAGTTGTTTGGCATTTCCCACAGCCAATCCAGGAACCCCGACAAGGCTCATAGCCAGGGAGATATGTTCTGCTGGACTTAAAACAGTAACATTTCCATCACAAACTGCTTTCATAGTCTCAGTCTCTCTTTTCTGTCGAGTGCTTTTAGTAGGCCGGGGTGGTAGAAACACTGTCAAGCGACTAAGACAACATTGTGTTAATGTTATATTAGCTGGTACATAATTATAAGTACGAGACCCACATGTGAAAAACCATCCAATTGGCAATATAATGTGTCCATAGTTACTTGTTACATTTTCTATCTTTGAACAATTCCACAAAGAAGGTCCTGGGGACAAACAACCTTTTAGTGGACGGTAAATAGAGCAATTTACCATTCTAGCACATGTGTTATTCTTGTGGTTTACAACATATGGGGTGTATAACTGTATAGCATCTTGGGGTAACTGGTATGTAGCAATTCCCCATTGGGCCATGGTATGATAATGAATCTCACTAAAGTTCAGAAATTTACTCAACCCAGTAACATTACCAAGAGAACCAGGAGCTTTGCATATGGGAATGAGACATGTACTAAGTAATCCATGCATATCTGGAGCATCAGTAAGACAGAAATCAGTGGTGTTTACTATTTTTGCTAACTTTATCCATACATTGTACTGCATTCTGTCATGTAGTGGAGTGCTTATAACTGGACAAGTTATACAGCTAAATAACAGAATTATTGTCAGCAAAGAATTAGCATTTAAGCAAGCAAATGTAGCAACTAGAAAATTCTCTGGAGTTGGATCAACGTGCTGTTGCTCCAATAATTTTTGAGCTTGGAAAGATAACGCCTTTATCTCTCCCCATGTTGGTTTATGTTTTTGGACGGGCACCCTGCCACGTGCTTTCAGGGGGTCCTCCTGAAGTTGTAGGGAGAATTCTGGAATCGGGTTGGTCAATCCTTGATGCCACGACATTCTCTTTCCAGGGTTTCACACACCGTGCTGGAACCCACACTGGTCCTGTTGGAGTAAGTACAGCAGCATAACCCCGACCCCAAGTGATCAAGGGGACAGGCCCGTGCCAGACAGGATTAGGTAGCTGCCAGTACGTGATCAGCGGCTGCGGCAGAGGGGTATGCATTTGGAAATGTTGTTGTAATCGGGTAGTATTAGTTGGTAGGAGAACATTCAAATGGTTAATAGTGAACAACACTTTTGCCAGCCATTCCTGGCGGGAGCCCAAACCAATGGGGATCCCTGCTTTTTGTTTTTGTTTGTATAAATGCTCTTTCAAGGTACGGTTGGTGCGTTCAACAATAGCTTGACCAGTGGAATTATATGGAATGCCAAAAGTATGTGTAACCTGCCAGGTTTCACAAAACTGTGCAAAAGAAGTACTGCAATAAGCAGGTCTATTATCTGTTTTTAAGGCAGAAGGTATTCCCATTACTGAAAAACTTCTAATGCAATGATTAATAACATGTTTTGTTTTTTCTCTTTTTTGACATGTGACTCAAATATATCCTGAGTAAGTGTCTACTGACACATGAAGGTATTTCCATGGAGTGAAAGGACTAAAATGAGTAACATCTATTTGCCATAGCTCATTGGCTACTGTGCCACGAGGATTGACACCTATATCAGGGGCTGAATGTACCTTTGTGCACTGTGGGCATGATTGGATAATGGCGCGTGCCTGATCTAATGGCAGCTGAAACTGTTTTGCTAAGGCTTTAGCATTTTGATGATGAAACGCATGGCTTTCCCATGGAGTTAGTTTTTGCACAGCTAGAGCTCGAAGGGATTGATCAGCCACTTGATTACCAGTGGAGATCTCCCCGGGGAAGGGTTGATGACTACGGATGTGAGCAATAAAATATTCATTGGTGCGGTGAGCCAACAGAGTCTGCAAGGTTATAAAGAGACCTAAAAGGTTCTTATCTATGACTGGGGTTACATAACTTCCTGGAAGACCACGTACTACATTGTTAACATATAAACTGTCTGTTATTAGGTTTAGTGCTTGAGGAAATGTGCGGAAGGCTAAAATAACTGCAGCTAGTTCAGCTCTTTGAGGTGATTTCTGGGGCAGTGTGAACATGGTTCTCTACTGATCTTCCTGTTTCCAGGCCACTACTCCTCTCTTTAGGCTTCTATCAGTGTAAACAGTAAGGGCTTCCTTAATAGGGAAGTCATTTTGTAAAGGCTTGATTTTAACAGACAATTGA
Organism: Elgaria multicarinata webbii; assembly: GCF_023053635.1. Taxonomy (NCBI): domain Eukaryota; kingdom Metazoa; phylum Chordata; class Lepidosauria; order Squamata; family Anguidae; genus Elgaria; species Elgaria multicarinata. The sequence goes on along the minus strand of NC_086179.1, from coordinate 19,511,465 downwards.
CTTAAACATTGCAGTCGAGGGTCAGCAGGAATAAGATATGTAACTTGTCCTACAAAGCCTGCTAAGGCAGCTTGCAATTCTTCAGAAAATGACACTGATCGTTCCCACATCTGAAGAGGCATGGGAACTATCAGAGTTTCTGGATCTTGGGCTAAAAGTGCTCTTGTACGCTCTCGAGCTTTAATAATCAGATTGGCATACATAATTGGTTTTGTAGAGATTGTACAGCTAGGGCTATGACTGAGATACAGCCATTCAAGTATGTGTGTGTGACGATTGCAGGTCTTAGTGTTGCAAGATCTACTCCTGAACTGAGTGTCACAGGTTTCAATACGTGTCTGTGTAATAACTGCATATGGTTGACTTAACCCTGTAAGTATAAGAACTTGACAAGGTTGATCTAACACCTGGCGATCTACCCAAATTTCTTTTAAACATTCATTGACTAAAGACAAAACTTGCAGTTGATTAGTGGTTAAAGAAATTTTATCAGCTGGGTGTTTACCTTGTTTTAGGGCGGCAAACAAAGGTGAAAGTTCATCAGTTGTGAGCTTGCAGTAAGGTCTGAGCCAATTAATAGCTCCTCATTGTTAATTTGTCTCTGTAAGGCTTCCTTTGATTGTAAGGCTCAGTAGGTCCATGGTGTGTGATAGTAAAGGATTTTGAAGGTTTTCTAGACACTGGCACCCTTTGAAATGCTTTTATGATGCAGCGGTTAACGGCCTGAAAGGTAGGCATAGGTAGTTGCGCCTGCGCCTCTATCCCTGCAAACTGTCCACTGCCATACAACTGCTCTGCTGTTATCACTCCATTAGAGCTTAGGGCTATATGGAGCGACTCCTTTCTGTATTCACTGTCCCAAACTACATATTGGGCTGGACTTAGGATCATGCGAAATAAATCTTTCCAATCCTGAGGAAGCATAGTGTATACATTGCCAATACTCTCCACCATGCCTTGGGCATAAGTAGAGCGTATGCCTGTCTCTTGAATAGCTTTATTCAATTCTCTAAGTACTGAATAAGGCAATGATGTCCAATTGACAACTACCTGTCCTTGGTCATTTTGATGTGAGGTTATAGGATAAGCTGAAGGAAAGTTATTAAGACCTTCAAACAGCTCATCTGAGGTTAATGTTCCTTTCCTCTTTTCCTCTTCAAAAGCCTCACGGACTTTGCTAAGTTTTGGCAACACTTCACTATTTGCTTCTTCTCTCAGCTGTGAAGCTGATGCAGGAGGCACTAACTGGGGATATGGGAGTGATGTTTGAGAAATTGGAGCGATAAAAGATAATGAGCTGGAGGATGCCTCGGTTCCTACCTTCTCCAGCGCATCTTTGCATCGCTGCCACAGCAACAAGTGCTGTATGGGAGCTCGTGGTTCAGTGTATAGGTGTGTACCTATTTTCACCCAATCTGTGAGCTGAAGTGTCCCTGCCTCGGGATACCAAGGGCATTGCAACCCTATTTCATTTACTAGGTCACTTACATGACTGAGGGATACAGTTGTACAACCTTGCTGTTTTAAAATTTTATGTAGCTCTTGTGCATGAAGCTTCTGCGGAGCTGACAATTCCCCCCCCCCCCATACTCACGATAAGGGAGCGTAGTAACGCTGAGTGGTACCAAGGCTATTACAGCCAATGAGCAGGGGGTTTCCTGGATCCGATCACGTCGGGGTCACCAGATGTAGTGAATAACTGGCAAGGAGTCCAACTGCATGAAGAGGAGGCATCCCAAATAGGCAGCCCCATCCTGGTTTTTATTAAGAACTAAGTGGTTACATTTCTTGTATACAAGCTATGATTGGTTGTTAAGTACAGCATGTTAAATGCATGATTACCTCGTGCACAGGGGGTGCACAGGAGGTGTTGGTTAGTGTGTGTTCAGCATGAATATACCATATAAGGGTTAAGGAAATACGTGATCACAGCATAGTGTCTTCAATACTGTATTGTATTCTGTGGCTCTTGAGTCAGTGCGTCAGCACATTCCAAGGCATTGGCCAGCAAGTACCAAGACGTTTCTTAGCAAGGCTTTATCTTAAAAGTGTTATCCTGTGTTCTAGCACATCTCAGCATGGTATGCCAATACTGAAAGTGTGCCAAAGAGAGGGATAACAATTTCCCCTACAGTAGTATATATTATATAGCCATTATGACTAGTGGCCACTAATAGCCTTATCCTCCATGAATTTGTTTATTCCCCTTTTAAACAGTCACTTCTTGAGGAAGTGAATTCAAACGTTATCTATACACACATCTATGTGTGAAGAAGTACTTCCTTCTTCTTGTACTGATTTTCTGTATGCTACGACATAGGGAAAAACCCAAGCTATTCCTTCATACATATACTGCAGACTAAAACAGTCTTACGTGGAAAAACCTGAGCCTGCCTTTTCCTCCTCCTCTGTACCTAAATCAGTGGTAGATATTTTTCCCTCTATAATCAGGAGCTCAGACTGCAATGTGAACATTGCATGTGCGAGGCTCCTAACAGAAATAAAGTATTTCTTTACCAGTCCTGTTTCTCTTCTCTCTCCCTAACCACCAGCAAGCATTATGTATCTCAAAGGGGTCGAATTGGCTGTGCTGCAGGTGACCAGTAACCAGCAGGTCTGTGCTCAGTTCGACTTTCAGAATAACCTGTCAATCCAAGTCCGTCCAAATGGTGGAGGCCGGGTAAGTGCTCATGGAGGTATTTCAATTTTTTTACTTTATGCCCTTCCCAGAATCTGACAGCTTGCTGCCTATGTCAGGTATAAAATTTCCAATGCAAAAGGAAAGGCTTGTACTTACGAAAAGCCTTGTATTTATGCCCCATTACCTGCAACAAATAAAAATTACTTCAATAAGGCCCCTGCTGAGTGTGAGCTGTGAGTAGCCAATGCAGAGCAACCACAGTGATCCACTTTGTTTACTCAACTGAGGAAATGTAGTGGAGCAGAATGGCTATACTCTGTTCCCAACAGGAGAACAAAGAAACACAGAGTTCATACTGGGAGCAGCCACAGCATAGGGAAAGAAAGTGCAGCAGCATTGAGAATGGCTACTGCAAACTCAGGAAAGCAATATGTTTGCTGCTACTACCACTTCGGTTTTTTTGCAGAAGCAGCAACCATCTTGCTCAACAGTAGGCAGTTGCAAGAAAGATGTGCAATGCTTGTTGCTGACACTTCCACTTTGACAGGTCTGCAGCATTGGCTGTAAACATCGCTAGCTATCTGGGTGGGAAAGCGCAGTATTTCTTGACAGTCCCTAGGGATGGAGGTGCTCTTCTCTTCCCTGAACATGTCCATTGTTTTTACTAGCCTGTAGAACTCTTTCTCTCCCCATTTAGCATCTGTTTTCCCCCAACCGTCTGACTGCCAGCTGTGTTATAGCAGGAGTGAGAGAAGAAGCATTAGCAGAGCTTGGGGAGGGACAGTGAGTGAGCAGTAGCAAAAGGTCCTAGGTTCAATCTCAGTATCTCCAGGTTGGGCTGGAAATATTCCTGCTTGAAATTCTGGAGAGCCACTGCCAATCAGATTGTAGACAGTACTAAGCTAGATGGGTCCATGGTCTGGGTCCATATAAGGCAGCTTCCTATGTTTATGAGCAAAGGGATGATCCTTAAAATCTTATTTTAAGGCTGTTCTAGACACACTAACATTGATTTAGTGCATGCAGTGAATTATGCACAGTACAGAAAGTATAAATAATAATCCATGTTCCTGTATCTTGTTTGTGATTTATCTTTTTGGCTAGTGTAGCCCTAATATAGCTGTCCAGTAGGAGATCAGTTTTTAATTTCAGTGCACTGTGTATCTGTTAAAAAGATCTCTCATCTCATTTCAGTGGAATTTCTCTTTCAACCGCTTTGAAGTACAGCCAGGTCAGATGTACCAAGTGACTGTCCATCACCTGCCCAAATTAAGTACTCCAGGAGACCATAACCTGAAATCCAGGCGTTTCACAGTACCTGGTAAGGCACCCTCTTGTCATGTTGGTGATGGGATTGGTTAGTGGACTTACTGTGTTGCAGGATTAGACATAAATCAATATAGGTGCTGATCATTTTTGTAGTTTATATGGCATTACAACTAAGAGATGTACAAAAATGACAAAAGTACAAAGCTTTAACTACATGCTCACAATCTATATATAAAGACAAATCAGTGAAAGAAGACTCCAGAGGTAACATGTGCTGGAGGAAAGACCTGCTAGGATGGGAATGTATGTGACTTTTAAAGCATTTCTTTACATACAGGAGGCAACAGAGCACTCCAAATGTCAGATGAGAGATAATTTCAAAGAAAAGCAACTGAAAGAGAGATGGCAAAGACAGGAAATAGATGAAGAAATCATAGGTTTGCAAAATCACAGAACCAACAATAGCATTAGCTCACTGATTCTAACACAGTTGGTTTACATTTCAATATGACTCTTTTTCAAGTGATCTGCAAACTCAGTACTATATGTTTGCATTTTCAAAGAACTCTGCCCATGTGTCAATATTTAGGCTAGACAGTAAAAATCTCTCTCTCTCTCTCTGCCATATTGAAATCGCTTTGTGTCAGTGCTGAGCACTTTTTTTTTAGAATGTTTTAGGATGTTTTAACAATGTATATTATGTTCTTAATTCAGTCTTATGTATTTTATATTTACTCTTGTTCCCCGCCTCGATCAAATGGAGAGGCGGGTAAGAAATAAATATTATTATTATTATTATTTTATTATTGTATTTTAAATGGCCTCACTGGCAACTTTTGAGAGTTAACCTGAGTTCAGGCAAATGGATTTCAATATATAAGCTGGTACCGTTCTGAGTTAAGTGTTTGGTGGTGGTGGTTCTTTTTTAAATTCTGCTAACATGCAAATCCATCTTAGTAGTATGTCTCATATGGGAGTCTTGTGAATCCATCCTCCCTTAAGAATACTGAACGTCCATTGGCATCATAGCATTTAAGTCTATTTTATAGTTACCTCCTATGTAGACATTTTCCTTGAGCCTGTGATAAAAGTCATTAATTTTGATGGGAGAACCCTTCAAAGTCCAGGAAACTCCCAAGAGTTCTCTTCCTTGTATAGGTTGCCGGTGTTTACCAGGCACTCAGACTTATGCATCCCTAATGATACTCAAATTCTAAATTGATGAGGCAAGTTACTTTTTAGGACCAGAGTTTTAGTGACTATGGGCAGTGTTTATCTCTAGTTACCCCAAGAGACCATGAAAAATAACTTAATGTAACCCTCTCAAGTAACTCTGTGTGTTCATCCATTTTGTCAGTCCAAAGCTAATAATTTTTTTCTTTTTGTTGCAGACTGCACAGTTCCTATCGTAAAAACAACAGCACCATGTCTGCAAATAGGTAATTTTTGTTAGTCGGTTTGGGTGGAAGTGTGGGAAATGCTGTTTCAAGTTCTTGATGACCTTTCTATGTGCAGGCAGTCTGTGGGAGCCCAGAATTGAAGGTGAAAGACTAGGTGATGATTCTCTGTTGGTCAGCTTTAATCCAGCAGTGGAGCCAGCCAGTTACATCATCCACGTGACCAGTTATCAAGAAAATGAAAATGAATGTAAGAAGACCACACACAAAATATCCGAGGTAATCCGCTCCTCTCCCTCTCTTTTTGAGACACTTCAGAAAGTAGGCTCATTCCCAAAAAATTAAAATTCCTCTTCGGTTATTACTTAGTTCCTAATTATTAATGCCACTTAGATCTGTCCTTCATTTCCTCTCAATTTACCAGAGCTGTCTGTAAAGTGTCTCCCCTGCTATTCCACAATAACACAGTCTTACCTGGGTTACAAACAGATGGCCTGGAATTCTGGTCTTTAAAAACACACCCGAATCCCCCAGTTCTGAGATGCTTTAACTACAAAATGTAAATTCTGCATTAAGATGAAATTATTTCCTTTTGACAACTTACTTACATTCACATGCTTCATGGAGTTTTGGTATTTCTGCAATTTCAGAATGTGACATTTTGTGTTAAAGTGCAGGAATGGGCTTATAAAACCAGAAAGATAAACAGCTGAAAGCCAAAAGATGGGGTTGAATGCTATACTAAATAGAGGCCTTCTTTCTCAACCATGGTTTAAAATTGGCTTCTGAATCTGGTTTGTTTGGAAGCCATAGTTCCCAGTCTTCACATAACAGGAACTCATGGTCAACTGCAGCTTCTTGGCTCCTTCACTCATATAAAAGGAGGAATGAATCTGCAGCAAAGGGGCTGCATGCATGTGCACACAGCTCATACTCATTTGATTGTCCAAACCACACCATGGTGTTATCACACAACTAAAATGGGCCAAAATTCCTCAAAACCAATGTCAGGGACTGACCAACAGTTACAGGAAGCACTAAATTGAAGTCATTGCTGCTCAAGGAGGTGCTACCAGGTACTTAATCTAACGGTTTACATACTTTTTCACACATGGATATTGAATGTTGAACCAGTTGTGGATAAATAAATATTTTTAAAAACAATCATAGAATCATAGAATAGCAGAGTTGGAAGGGACCTACAAGGCTATTGAGTCCAACCCCCTGCTCAATGCAGGAATCCACCCTAAAGCATCCCTGACAGATGGTTGTCCAGCTGCCTCTTGAATGCCTCTAGTGTGGGAGAGCCCACAACCTCCCTACGTAACTGATTCCATTGTCATACTGCTCTAACAGTCAGGAAGTTTTTCCTGATGTCCAGCTGGAATCTGGCTTCCTTTAACTTGAGCCTGTTATTCCATGTTTGTGTGAAACTTGTTTAACCAGGTTATCTGTTGTACTTTATCTAGGATTATGGGATTAGATTAAGCTCTAATAACATTTTAGGTTGTAAATAAGTGACAATCCTAAGGAGATCACAGACTTTTTCTCACCACGGTATGCTTCCTTAGAGACAATGTATTTGGTCACAGATTCACTTCCTCCTTCTTAGTTTTGTTTCTCATTCTCCTGATTTCATTCAAACTCTTTGTGATTTCAACTTGTTACTCCACCTTGTATTTTGTTTTTTTGCAGGAGGGGCTGCAGCAGCGACAGAATGTCACAGTCAAACTAGAGAGAAACTTGGCGAGTTGTTGCCAGTACCAAGTTCAGGTAAGGGTTTAGGGTACATTTCTTACTAAAATAAGAGGGGGGCGTGGTCCTGTATTCCATGCTCATGGTCATACTGCAGTTATTCTTACACAGAAGGCTGGGGAGCCACCCATGAATCAGAAAAATCTTGGGCTGCTGACGGCATTGAAATAGTCTCTTGCTGCTTCATTCTTCCCCATGGCTGTAGTAGGGATTCAGCTATCTTTGTTTCACCTTAGCTACACGGATGTGGTGATGTTTCGCTGTAAAGGAGATTGTAGAATACCCACTAATTAATGTTCATATTGGATACAAAATAAATTTTAAAAGGCTATAATTGATTATTCTTTGCCTAGAAAAGTATAGCAGATACAACATATGCAATATATACAATATTTTAAGTCATGCAAGATAACATCATAGAACATTCATTAGAGCTTAATTATATAGTCTAATACCATTACTAAAATATGTCTCAGCCTGGAAGTTGAGCTTTCCTGCAGCTCAGCTGAGTTGTGTAGAAGCTACTTTCCTTAAAATTAAAGTAGGTTTATATAGCTTTCTGAATCTAAGGATTTCCCCCGAACAAAATTTGTTGTTCTGGATATTACACAATGGTGATAACATGGCCTTTATACTGTACTTTGTTATTCTGGGAGTTTTCTAATTGCCATTTTTACATGCAAAGTTAAATATGAGCTAAGAACTTCTTACCGAATTCTTAGACGCTACTTTCACACAAGGCCAGATTTGAACTGAGAACAAGTGTCAGCTGCAGAGCTTCTGGAGTCAACATTTTTCATAATGTTACAATTTTAATTTGTTTATAAAGCCCCCACCCATTGTTCACACTTCATTTTGAAATGACACTTATTTTTCCCCCTTTTTAAAGAGTATTTTGGCTAACACCCCCAACGTGTTAAGATAACAGTAATCCTTGAGTTTTGGTTTGCTAAGTTTTTGTAGAATTTTTTTTCAACCTGCGGCTTCATGATACTGGGAACTCAGAGTTCTGTGAATCTGGCTTCTGGATTGTCCAAATGCATCACTTTTCTTCTTGTTTTCATCATATGCCTGGATCTTTAGATGTGTAGTAGTCCTTTTTTACTCCCTTTAGCCTGAGACAGCATGTCAAGGGATACATGGCAGGCTATAGCAAAGATAATTATGATAATCCAGTTATGGATCTGCCTTCCTTCTCTCCTTTTTGGGCACCTGTAATTTTTTAGCAGAGCAAAGGCTTAATCTTAAAGGGCTAGGAGCCAGCAAAAGAAAGACGTATCATTTGACTTCAGGGGGTACCATTTAGAGAAGTCACCCTCTGTTTCAGACCACATTAACTTAACTCCACTTATTACAAGGTAGAAACAAATTCTTTTAATGATCCTGATATCTTGACATTTCATCTTGAATATATCCAACAACTTTGCTGTGAATCTTCCCTCCCTGCTCTGCTAGAATGTCTTCCTCCCTTCTGATGCCCGAAATGGTGCCCATGTATGGTTTTAGTTACTGACCCTTCTTGACCCTTCTTATGTTTGGAATGACAATCTAAAGAGGGGGAAATGGAATGGATGACTTGTAGATCAAGGAGCTGTGAGCAAACAAATAATGCTGTTAACTTGAATACTCTTAATAAAAGCTGAAGTGTTTGAGACTAAAGCCAGCAAAAGCACTTAATTTGGGTTTTGCTCTTGAAATGTTAAGTGATGGGGACTGGAGTCACAAATTAATTGCTGAAGTTGCCCTCTCCTTTCTCTTCCCTCCAGATTCAGCCATTTTTTACAGCTTGTGCCACAGATTGTATGAGGCATTCTGTTTTCATCCCATGTCCTCAGCCTACTATCCAGCCATATTATGACAGAACAAACGGAGATGGTATGGTCTTAATTTCAACTTGTGTAGCTAAAGAACAGTTGTTGGGATATTTTTGCTAACACAAAAAAAGGCACAATATTAGAACTATTTTGCCTACTTTTGCACAAATGTTGCAACCAACATAGGTGATACCTAGAGGATTGGCAGTGAGTCCTTTCCTCTAAAATGGGTGGGGAGCCATAATACTTTCAAGGCCCAGATTGCCCCCCCCCCCCAAAAAAAACCCTCACCTACAAGGTAAATGATGTCAGGAGGCAGGGCCTCGCCTCCTGATGTCATCAGGTCCCCAGCCAAAGTGCTGGCTGGCTGGTACATGGGTTGTCCCTCACTTTCCCCGCACAGGGAAGGTGAGGGACACTTAACCAGTGTTTCCAGGGCTCTCCTAAAAAAGCGGGCTGAGCACACTGCCAGCTTTGCCCACCTTGCTGCTCAATTGGGCTGATGCGGGACTTTGGATACTTCTCCCCCTCTCAATTAGCATGCTAAGTAAGAGGAATCCCTTTATTATCTCCAGTCTGTGATTGAAGACATCAAGGGGATTCCTCTCCCTGCCTCTTCCCCATGTCCCTGGTAGCCTCCATGTCTGGGTGCGGGGCTTTGAGAAAGGAGGGGGTGGGTCTGCAAAGGGAGCCCAAACCTCCAGAGACAAATGGGGAACCTTTGCAGGCCATCCTGCTCTAAAGGACAATGCTTCAATTTTCAATTCAGGAACATTGTGAGCAGTAACTTCAGTGTAATAATTGAATGAAGACAGACATTGTCCTCCCTCCAAAGGATAGTAGATGTGACTCTGCTGTTGCTCTTGTACCATAAAGATGTAAACTAGGGGCAAAGTGACTTGTTCAGTTTGAAGGGAGAAAAGATCATGACATAATAAAGGCGCTGGGCCCTATTCTAGACCTGCTGAGGTGGGAAGATGATTGCACAATACTCTTTCTGTTAAAAAACATTGTGGATACAACACTAATAATGTGAGGTATGTCCACACCTAACCTGGCCCACGAGTCTTCAGTTTTATTGAGCTGCTTTTGTCTGATAAACAGGATTAAAAATATAAGAAAAATACACCATGTGTTACATCTGAGGCAGAGCAAAGTTCTTCTACTGTTTCTTGGTTCATTATTTGTAAGAACAGAGCTTTTCCTATCCTTCAAGCAGTTCAGTATTGTATTGTTTCGTGACTGCAGCCCTATGGCATTTTCTTCTTATGTTGCAGATTATCTTTCAGTGGTCCTGCCCTGGAGCCTCACTGTCACCTGCATTTTACTAGTTTTGTCAGCTGTCGCTTTCGCGATTTGCCTCGTTCGGAGGCCAAAAGGTATGAAATATTTATTTATTCTTCATTGTTTCCCACTTCACAGCTTCAGTTGTACCTTCCTGGAATAGCTTGCCACTGGTCACTGAGTCTTCAACCCCCTATCGGGATTAATGTAACACACTGATACAGAATGTTCCAATAGGAATGCCTTATCTAGCCCATGATTAGTTAAGTCCTATTATGTATGAATACATGCTCAGCCTGCACAGAAATTCATCATGTAGTTGTAGGAACATTTCAAGTTTCCTGGAGGAGGAACTTAATTTCTGTGCTCTAGCCAAAATCCTGCCATACTAAAATATTATAATATGTAACGTTTGTATTGCACTTTGGGGTGGGGAGACGGCCGTTGCTCAGTGGTAGATCACATGCCTTGTATGCAGTCCCTGAAATCTCTAGAGTAAAAAAAGGGGGGGGGGGGAAAGGATTCAAAAGTAGGGGATGAATAAGACCTCTTCCTATGCTCCTAGAAAGCCACTGCTAGTCTAAGTAGAAAATACTGGTCTAGGTAGAGAAATAGTCTGACCTGGTCCTATGTTCCTATGCTTCTTACTGTTCAAAGTGCTTCACATTTATTTTATTATATTCATCAGTAATCCTGTAAAATATGTCAGTTTTATTATCCCTATAGTGCAGACAGGGATTGAGAATGACTTTAAGGCCTCCTTACAAGATCATGCCAGAGGTGAGATTTGAACCAGGGACTTCATGAGTTTCTTCACAATGCTTACTATCAAGCCCTGCATTAGACATGTTCTGATGGTCTTGTCATTTTCTTAACATGTGAAGTTGCCTGACTGTATCTCTTCCCCCTTATTGTACTATATTTAATTTCAAGTGACTTCTGCTAACCAAAGTTAGATGAAGCATATAAGCTTCTCTTGCCATCCTCATGGAGTTTGTACAAGAGCCAAATGCATGTTTCAAACTTCAAGGAAGTTTGGGCAAAGTAAATTGCTAAGTCTTGGGAGAGAAGAGTCATAAACTGCCCACCCTTCTCTTCCTGCATGTACCTGAGCCTCAGGGTAAAGGTGGTTAGCAGCTGGATCCAGGAGTTGCTGTCTCACCAAAAATATCTGTTATTCCTAGATCATTACAACTTCTAATATGTATTTGTGTGTTCTTCTTTCTCTCTTATTAGCAAATTCTGGAACAAGCAGTAGTGATGGTACACACCATGGTAAGAGAACCTTTACTTGTAGTTATTCAGTGTTGTCTTGCAATCTGGGAACCTCTGTTGGGTTCAGCTGTGAGAGGGGACAGCTTTCCTAAAACACATGTGTACAACACAGAGAAAGCTACCAAATGCTGTAACACTTTATGAGTTACTGATAACTTTCACTCAGAATTCCCAAGCTGTGAAATCTTTATATTAGCATCAAGAGCTGTTGCTTTGTGAAACAAAATCCTGTAAACAGCATGGGATTTCTGCACATAAGATGAGGATGGGTTTAATTGATTTGCCTATCATGTTTACCTTGAAGCAACTTTATTAGCTAAAAAAAGGATTTGGACTTCTACGTTAGTGAGGTTTGTAATCTGTACTATTAGGCAGGGCACTGCATAACTTTATGATGGGTATAATTATACATTTGTCAAAAAAGTAAATGTGTGGATTTGAAGTATTTGTAATGTTCTTAGCTGTGGGCTTGAACTTGAAAGATGAAAGAGAAGGTATGAGAGAAAGGAATAGAGAGTGCACAGATCTTGCATTCTTGATGACTTAACAATTAGCCCTCCATGCACCCTTTTTTGGGCACTCTCATTGCACAATGAGCTTGAAACCTAAAGAATGCAAATGCATATTCTGAGTCGAATTTGAGGTTGCATACCTGAGATCCAACAATTCCTTAAGACCCTGTTCAGACAACATGCTAGGCCACAGTAGTTAAACATTTTGAACTAAATATTATGGCTTAGCGTGTCATGTGATCCATGACTTAGCATGTCGTGTGAACCATTCCTAACTATGGTGGCTTCATAACCATGGTTTAAACATGCTCACTAACCATTTGCTGCAGAAGGGTTAGCGGCTTAACCATGGTTTGGCGTGTTGTCTGAACTGACCCTATGACTATCATGGAATATTTATTTGTTTATTTATTGTATTTTTATACCACCCAACAGCCGAAGCTGGTTCACAAAAACTAAAACCATTCAAAGTATAAAACAAACAGTATAAAAACATGATATAAAATAAACATTAAAAACGGATTAAAAACATACCATACATGATTAAAACAGCTTTAAAACATTAAAACATCCTAAAAACATTCTAAAATTTCACTGGATAGACCTGCCGGAATAGATCAGTCTTTATTGCTTTTTTAAACTCTAAAAGCCTGTCAAGTTGACGAATTTCCTCCGGCAGGCCATTCCGCAGTCTGGGAGCAGCAGAAGAGAAGGTCCTCTGGGTAACAGTTGTTAAACTAGTTTGTACTAGCTGAAGTAGATTCTTCCCAGAGGACCTGAGTGTGCAGGGCGGATTGTATGGGAGAAGGTGATCCTGCAGGTAGCCTGGACCCAAACCACGTAGGGCTTTAAAGGTAATAACCAACACCTTGTATTTCGCCAGGAAACTAATCGGCAGCCAGCGAAGAGATTTTAAAACTGGTGTAATGTGGTCACCCCTAGGTGTACCAGTGACCAGCCTGGCTGCCATATTTTGGACTAATTGAAGTTTCCGGACTAGGCACAGAGGTAGCCCCATGTAGAGCGCATTGCAGAAGTCAAGCCTCGAAGTTACCAGTGTGTGCACTACCGTCTTTAGGTCTTCCAACTCTAGGAAGGGGCGCAGCTGGCGTATCAGCCAAAGCTGATAATAGGCACTCCTGGCCATCACATCTATCTGGGCTGTCATTTGGAGTGACGGATCCAGAAGTACCCCCAATCTGCAAATGTAGTCTTTCAGGGGGAGTGTAACCCCATCCAGAACTGGTTGACACACCTCCAAACCCAGGTTGCAGCCTTTGACAGCAAGCACCTCCGTCTTGTCTGGATTCAGCTTCAGTTTGTTTTTCCTCATCCAGCCCATTACCTCCTCCAAGCATTCATTCAGAGGAGACACACTATCCTTAGCTGACGCTGTTGTCGAAGGCATAGAGAAATATATTTGGGTGTCATCAGCATACTGATAGCACCCCGCCCCATGCCTCCGGATGATCTCTCCCAGCGGTTTCATGTAAATACTAATTAGCATTGGGGAAAGATGGCACCTTGCAGTACGCCACACAGCAGCTCCTTTTTTTGAGGAGCAGCTATCCCCAAGCATCACCATCTGGAACCTGCCCACTAACCACTATCCCTAGTTCACCATAAGTAACGTAGATCTTAATTAGCAGCTCAGGTCCTTAAATAAATTGAAATGTTCTGGAGAGACAAAAGAGACACCTTTTACCACCTTCTTAAAATCATCAAGACTGTGTGTTGGTGATTAAATTGTAATTAAGGCCTGGCTAACCCGTACTAAATTATCTTGTACATTTGCTCCTGAATTCTCTGCTACATAGAATGCATGTACAGTTCTGTTTCTTGAACTCCTGCTTTTCATTTATGGAATGAAGTAACTATAACAGAGTGTCTTTTAAAATACAATATTTCAATTTTCCAGATCTCCTGCCTGTATCACAGCCTCCTCCACCCCTAAAGCCCCGTAAGATTTGGATTGTGTATTCTGCTGATCACAAGCTCTATGTAGACGTTGTGATGAAGTTTGCTCAATTCTTGATGACCGTCTGTGGTACTGAGGTAGTCCTTGATCTGCTGGATGAGCGCCAGATATCCAAGATGGGGTCTGTATGCTGGCTTACTCGGCAAAAACAGGAAATGGAAGAATTGTCTTCAAAGATCATCATCTTGTGCTCCCAGGGTACTCGAGCTAAGTGGCAGTCCATGCTTGGGCGTGACAAGATAGCTGTGTGTCTCAAGCAAGATGACCTGCTGCCAATGGGGGACATGTTCACTCCAGCACTGAATCTGATCCTGCCAGACTTTAAGCAGCCAGCTTGCTTTGGCATGTACCTAGTCTGCTATTTTGAGGGCATAAGCAGCGAGAGAGATATTCCAGATCCATTTAACGTCACCTCCAAGTACCAGCTGATGGACAAGTTTGAGGAAATTTACTTCTTAATTCAGGATCTGGAAAAGTTTGAGCCAGGGCGAATCCATCAGATTCCAGAGATCTCATATGAAAAGTACACTGAAAGCTCCAGTGGCAGACAACTGAAGGAGGCAATTCGGAAGTTCCAGAAATTGCAAACTGAGGACCCTGATTGGTTTAAAAGGGAGAATGTTTGCTCTGAGGGTGAGGATGACCTACAGTCTCTGAACGGGGAACTCGCTGAGGAATCAATACCAGCTGAGGGAGGAATTCTAGAGCAGCAACCACTTCTACAGGAACCTGACCCCAATAGCTGTTGTGTGGTCAACCTCTTGATCAGTGAGGCTGACTTAGGAGCCTGTAAGCTGCTACCACAGCCTCTACCATCAGAAGATATAGCATTCCAGACCCTGGTCATTCCTACTGATGAGACTTCTCAGGTTCAGATGGTAATGCCGGTTGTCCCTGCAGAAGAGATAAAGATACTCAGCCATCAACTGTTGACCAATGAAGATTGGCTAGAAGGAGTACCCCTGATGGAAGCTAGCATCCCAAGGAGAAACAGCGTCATACTTCAAGAAGACCTGTCCTCAAATCCCCAGCCGCTGCCAGTTGATGTGAGGCAGCAGCTGGAGGGGTTGATGTATTCTCTCTATCAACGAAGCATTGCCCCCTCTGATCTCTCACTCTGCCAAGAAAATGTTCATGAGCAGCAGCAGCTAGTTTTTGATAAATCTTGCAAAGATCAAAGACAGTCAGTGCAATCTGACCAGGGATACATCTCCAGATGCTCCCCTTTGCCTCCTGATAGCCCTATGGAGGAAGAGGAAGACCAAGAACAGGAAGGATATGCGTTTGCTGGGCACCTCTCCCCAGATGTCTTGGATAGTCTAAAAAGTCTTCAACAGCAGCTGCTTTTCCAGGATATTCAGCAGAACTTTAGCTAGGGACACATGAGAGGGAGGAGGGAGATGATCTGGATCTCCACCCAGAACCTGTTCTGTGTTTTCCAAAGAGGAAGGAAATGTGGACATTTCAGGTGCTGTCTATCAGGCAACCTTTTGCATCCTTATAGCACACACCTTTGTGAAGTCGAATGGGTAGGAGAGCTGACTGACAACATCCATTTGGCTGCTGGGATAATCTTCTACCCATCCATCCATCTGTTGGAGCATCCTAGTGTGTTGTCAGAACTATTGACATTGCATCCTGCAGATTGACACTATAAGCTGCCACAAGAACATTCTCAGAGAATCAGACGAATGGTCCAGATATCCCAGTAGTGGCCTGCAAGATATATTTCAGAAGTTAAAAGTGAAAGAACACAGGGAAATATTGGCACAATCCATTTTTCATAACAAATAACTGTTTGTTATAAGCTAGATATAAAATTATTAAGATGGAAACATAAAAGCCCTGTTGCATCAGACAAAAGATCCATCTAGTCCAACATTATAGCACACCTGATGCTTCTAGGAAGCCCACAAGCAACAGCCCTACCCTATTGTTGCCTGCAGAAATAGTAGCCAGTAGCATATTGCCTCTCGAACTAGAAGTTCTATATAGCTATGATGGCTAATCTTTCTTTAAATGCATCTAAACTAGTAGCTGTAGTTATATCTTGTGACAGTGACCCTGTTCAGATGACATGCTAAGCCATGGTGGTTAAGCATTTTGAGCTTAGTGTGTCATGTGAACCATGACTTAGCATGTCGTATGAACCATTCCTAACCATGGTGGCTACCTAATCACAGTTTAAATATGCTCACTAACCATTTGCTGCAAAAGGGTTAGCAGACTAACCATGGCTTAGCATGTTGTCTGAACAGATCCAGTAAATTTTTTCAGTTATGCATTGTGTGAAGAAGTACTTTCAGTTGTCTGTCATAAATCTGTTCCTGATGAATTTCATTGCATGATGTGGGGGTGGGTGAAATCTATTCACTTCATATATAATTGTATAAACCTCCATCATGTTCCTTCTTAGTCATCTTTCTTTTCTAAACTAAAAAACCGAAAGCACTTTAGCCGTGTTGCAACCTTGATCATTTGGTTGTCTTTTCTGTCACTTTCCCAACTCTTTGGATATTCTTTTTGAGTTTAGGTGACCAGAACTATACATGGTATTCAAAGTGCAGTCACCAAACCTAGATTCATATAAAGGCATTACAGTACTGGCTGCTTTATTTTTAATCTCGCTTTCCTAATAATCCCTAACATGGGATGTTCCTTTTTCACTAACACTGTGGTAAAATTTACACTGATAAATCCACCACAACGCCAGTATCTTTTTCCTGAATAATCTCCACCAATTCAGACCCTATTAATATACATATGGTCAGAATTTTTGGCCCCAATATGAATCCCTTTACATTTGCTAACTTTAAACCTCATTTGCCATTTTGTTGCACATTCCCCCTTTTTGCAGAGGTCCTTTTTGGAGCTCTTCACAACCCACTTAGATTTTCAGCCACCTGTATAATTTGATGCTATCTGCACATTTAGCCATCTTGCTGCTGACCCTCAACTCCAGATCTGGAATGAACTCCAGATAATTTACAAATGATTAAGACATCAGGACAAAAGTGTTAGGTCTTCTTCCTCAGCAAGCATTGTGCTTTAAGCTATTTTAATCTTAGGTTCAATTAAGTAAAACGTTCTTGTATTGATCTGAAGTCCTGCATTAAGTAATTGCTCTTTCTAATTACAAATGCTACAGTGATCAATTTACTTTCATACCACACACAGTTCCAGCAGGTTATCTGGGTTTAGGGATTTTCAAGCAAATTGCAAATGAGATGATAATGGATAATCAAAAGTGCAAAAACTGATGGATAATCAAAAGCGCTGAAATTATCTTCAGAATACACTTAGTTTGATAATGGAGATGCTTTGGCTCCCTATAATGCCAAGAGAAGAAACTCAGAAAATCTAACTTGGAAGGGTATATTAAAGACATTGAAACAGAGAAGAGTTGTTGGTTGAACTTAGATATAGGAAATTGCAATCATGTGCTAATTTCTTGGTTTCTGATTCCATCCATAATAATATGCCTCTACAGGGATGCTATTTGTAACAGCATCTTCATGGCAAAAGTAACATGTGTGCTGCATCTGAAACATAGATGTTCCTTAATATGTCCCCACTCCCCAAACTTCAGGCTCACTGTTCATTCTCTGCCCGCCCCCTTCCCCATGCACCACAACAGCTAGCTTCAAGCACAGGCAAATGGAAGCAAACAGCTGAAGAGTGTAAGGGAGAGGGCATGCTTGGGAGGAAGCAGTCGGAGACTTCTTTGCCAGTGTCTTGAATAGTCCAGGAATTATTCAGTGGGCGGAGCCAATGTTGTTGATCTTTTAGCTGCAGCTCAATTCAAAATATGACTATTTAAAAATTAGCTGTAGACAAGCATCTGAGAAAAGATTTTATGCATTCTAACATGTACACGTTTTGCCAAGGAGAAGTGGAGAAGAGAGTAAAGCCAGCAAAAATTAGGTGTAAGAAACAATTGTCAAAGGCACTGAGAGTCACCATTTAGTTCCCTAAATATGAGCAAAGGAACAAGGTAAACAATTAGCTTGACTTCTCTGGTGAAGTCTATACTTCAGCATAAAGTGTTAAGTGTTAGTGATTGAAGTGGATTCTTCAAAGTGAAATACTCTTGAATAATCCTGTATTATAACTATACAAGCTAAGCTATTCTGGAGACAACTCAACAATATCCTTCAATATTCAATATCTCTACCTTTTCCAATTGCAGCTTTTAATAACTTGATTATGCAAGCTAATAATGTATATTTTGTAAGCATTTTGCTGGCTCTTCCTACCATTTGAAGAACACACTCAGAAAGGTAGGGAGCAGGCAAACATTTGATTGCCCACCTGCAGTCTGAAGTGGCATTGCTGATTCTACTGCCTCAGCACTTTGTCACCTCACTGCTGCATGTGCATACCAAGCCTAAGTAATTAAAACGGGTGGGCAACTTGTGGCCATCCAGATGTTTTCTG
Organism: Elgaria multicarinata webbii; assembly: GCF_023053635.1. Classification (NCBI taxonomy): domain Eukaryota; kingdom Metazoa; phylum Chordata; class Lepidosauria; order Squamata; family Anguidae; genus Elgaria; species Elgaria multicarinata. The sequence continues at coordinate 19,493,103 of NC_086179.1, read as the reverse complement.
CTACAACTCCAACTAGCCCTGGTCAGGGTCACCAATGGTGAGGGATTATGGCAATTGCAGGCCAAAGCATCTGTTGGGCCACAAGTTGCCCATCCCTGAATTAAAGAAACCATATTTTAAGTTGTCTACCAATTAAGCTCTTTTTGTTCTGTTTTGCATTTGTAAACAAGATACTTTCTTCCTAGGAAAGTACTCTAGAATTGAATTGGTAGTTGAATAGGTGCTAAAACCATTGTCGACAGGAGTACAGTTTTTTACCCAAAATATTTATGTAAAGGAATCAGCTGTGAGCAAGTCAAGCTATGATACCCATGGCCAAATTTCTGTTGCAACTGAGCTCTAGTGGTCTGTTGTTGAACTTGTTTGTCTACATAAAATGGGGGTGATTACCTGGATGATTTGACTGTATTTTGTATTTCACAGATTCTGTATAAATCAAATGTTTTTATACTATATAATGTAGAACATTTTCTCTGTAAGCACTAGGATGTTTTGTGTACATTTTCTCAGAAATCCTTACAGCAGTCCTGCAACTTCCCTGTATTTTATTTTATTTTGCGGGGGAGGGAAGAAAAGCTATAAGAATGTGGTGGTACAATACCACACCAGCAGTAAATGTATGACCGCTGGTAACTATAGGGCTGTGTTTTGTAAGTTTGGTATGAAAGTGTACTATCCCATCAAATACAAAATTTACCATACTGAAGAATCTTAACTTTTACATATATATTTAAGCTATGGTTCTTGTTTGGGTATTGCCCATTTCTAAGGCTTCAGTGGAACATGAGACATTAATGTCCTGCATTTATTTTTCATTCCTCTGCCATAGTTAGGATTACCTGCCTTCTCAACTTCCTAACCCCATAATCACATCACCAGTGCATTTCCCCTCTCCTATCCCAGAAGAATTAAAATTCCTTTTAAATCCTGCAGAGGGGAGGGTTAATTTTTACACATTTTTTTCTGATTGCCTTCAAATCTAAGCAGTGACTGAGCTGAAGTTAAGAGCTTTTAAAGCCCAATTATTTCAGTGAGAAAGAACACATACATAGCTTTGAAATGAATGACTTAAGTAGATTGTAGCTCTGGTCATCCTTTGTGTTGATGAAACTTTGAATCATGGCAGGTGATAAAGTAACTGTCAAGATAAAAGGAACAGTATAATTGCATGCCAGTAGTAGGAAGCCATCAATGGTGCTTAAATCCTTCTAGAAGCCATTGGGGGAGGCAGGGGGTCCGCTGAATTTTCAATAGCTGAAACCAGCTTGTGTGTGTGCACAGAATAAGTTGAGAATGACCTGGTAGAATGCTGAGCTGGCATACTGCACAGCACCATTTCAGTCTTCAGCTGGGAGAATCTAGTTCGGAAGCTCCTCCAAATAAAAGCTCTTGTGCAAATAGGAAACAAGTGTAGCAAGGATAAAACTTAAATTTTCACCTACAAACAATGTTTTTGTGTTTGCAGGAACTTCTTAATGACTGGGTAGCACACACACATCTGATCACCCACCTGCAGTCTAAAGTGGCACAGCTGATTCTACCACCTCAGCACTTTTCACCTCATTCTGCAGCATGTGCAGACCAAGCTTAAGTCTTTCATTTGAGCTTTTCTGCTTTTAAAATGTTGAGTTTCGAAACTATCATCAGAGTTAACAAACAGACATCAACAAAATTCAGTTGCTTGTTTTTATTTTAAGAACACAATGTTTTTTAGAAAAGAAAAGCTCTGTTAAACTTATGAAGATGCTAGGTTTCCTTGTCCTTCTCTTTGCCAGATGTTTTAATTTTCCTCAGGACAGTTGCTTTTGTAGTTGCTGTCTCTATAGTTTCTGGCTTGCCCTAAAAAAGGAAAGTTCAAAGCTTCCTTCTGTAGCCGAATGCTCAGCCAGAACTTGCATTCCTCCTCTCAAGCTTTGGTCCACTGTGGTCAGTAAACATTCTTAATATGCTGATTTAGGCTAGTACAATTGCATAACAAAAGAGAAATGTGTAGAAGTTGATTAAACGCTTAACAGAACCCATTTATGGGAGTCTTAGTTATTCAAAATCTGTTAGCGCAAACACAAACAATGTGCATCCTCCCACATTTACCATTGGATAGCAAAGACGGTGCAAAGGATCATTCATAAGGCCAGATAGATTACCCTAATTTCAACTGCCAGCACTTTCAGCAACAAAGGCAGTGCACAGTATCTTTAAAATGTACGTTATGACACAATATGATTGTTAATACTCATTTTCAACACTAAAGAAATCAGCATTGGTGAAACGGTAGAATACTGATGCTGCAGGTTAATAAACCCAGCTGTTTCAAAAGGCAAATGCCATTGCTTAGTGCCCTCTTAGAAAAGCACTCACTGCATCCATCTGGTATTTGGGAGCTGGGGGAGGGACTTGAATTTGGCCTGTTCCTTACTCTTGCTCCCTCTTTCCTTATCTATAACTCAAGGGTGGGGGACTTTTTTCAGCCTGAGGGCCAAATTCAATTTTGGAGAAACTATTGGGTGCCACATTGCAGTGGTGGGTGGAGCCAAAACTCTAAAAAGCATACCAGCAAATCGTAACTTAACGTTTTTACTAGCAGTAACTAAGCCTTAGGCATTTGAACTTTTTAGAATGGGGCGGGGGAACTGCACAAAAGCTAGGAAACCACCAAATGTGGTTGGGCGAAAGAGGGTGGGGCCAAGCAAGGGGCCATGGCCATCTGGGGAACCCTAGAAGGTTGGAGTTGGGCCTCAGGAGGGCTGGAATTGGACCTCAGGCCTGAGCCTCCCTACACCCACTATATCTGATAGGTGTGATTACTTCTTTATGAGGGCTCTGTGTATAAAATGTCGGCAACTGGACCAGGAGGAAGAACTCTACCCACAGCACTCATCTGTGCGCATGGTTCTTCATCCTGCTAGGACTTGGTGTGCAGAAGCCTATTTCCACACATTTATGTCCCTACTTAGATTGTGGTAAAAGTATTGTACTTGGATTAGGACCTATGTACAATAAATTCAACATAATGCAACCTGAACTGTTTTTAACTGCATGGCATAAAAGAGCTTTCAGTCTAGCCCTTCCAGCCAACAATATTCCTTAATTTAATAAATATCTGATAGCCGATCACAAGTGAAAAATGTTCCCCTTCACCCACTTTATAGCAGCAGTAGTATTGTGGCGGGCATAAAACCCATAATGTACTTAATGTGCAATTTTAACTTATGATGGGAGTGGGCCTGTTGAAATGCAAATACTGGCTCTAATTATTTGTAGCATTTGATTATTGTGCAGCAGGATGCTTTATAACAAATTCTCTCTCTTTGGAAGGAAGTGAAGGGCTGTATATACACCTCTTCTTTTTCTCTGGTTAGGAAACTAGCATCCCCACTAAAAGAATCTCAGAGCTCAGGGAGAAAGTCCACAGTACTTAAGTTTTACAATCACAGTCACAGCACCAAGATTGTCCAGACAAATAGAAAGGAATTACTGGAGGGAAGGCCTCTGGCCAGAATTTCATACAATTATCTTTCAAAAGCTCGGTTTTGGGACCAGAATAAAGCTCTGGTGAGAAAGTGAAACTATAGTCCTCACTCCAGTAACAGCAATGGACTGACTTGAGATCACTAAGCAGGTGTCTCAAAGTGACTATGGAGTTAAGGAATGAAGCACCCAATGAAAATCACTATTCTGTAAGTGAGTATAAAGAGGAAAGGCAAACACAGTAGTATAGCAGTGCTCGGAGACCAGTTTTTTTTATCACCGATTCTGGCTTTTATAGCATTCCTCCATAGTGCAATAACTTGACTGCAAAGAGGAGTGTGTGTACCAACTAGGGAAAAAACATCCCCTGGGACATTCTCTCTCACCAGAGGTTTCATCATCATCAGAGGTTTTGTATAATGGTTGGTCAGCACTCTGATCTCTTTCCTACCGAGGTAGCTTGGGTGGGGGGGACTTGGCATTGTTTAATACCATACCCAACAACTGGAACCTCTGAAAATTCAAGTCTTTAAAAAATACTGGGTAGAGGTGGATTCAAGACTTCCTTATTTGTTCAGTGCCACCTGCCTACATCTAGAGCAACATATTCATTAACAGGTTAAAATCAGCTCATGAAATTTTAAAACCAAAGGCAGCTTGAGTCCACCAAAACAGGCTGTTCTCAAAAGAGCATGCTTCCCTCTCCCCCAAACAGTGTTGGAGCCACATGCAAACCGAGAAGCATGGCCATATGGGGAAAGCATTAGAGACCATGCCAAGATACCAAAGCTGCTGCCTGTCACCTCTGGTAATGTGATTTCTCGCTGCCAGTTTTTGTTCCATGTTAAATTGGATTTATACATACAGCACATACCAAGCAGCACCAATAAATACCTAGGAACAAGGGAATGGGTTAGTTTCTTTTTTCCATATTTGCTCTACTAGATGGTCTGTTTGTTTGCAAATCAACCACTGTTGACTCCATATATCTAAGGCTGTTCTCAAAACAGTACCAATTTCTTAAAATCATGCAAGTCTATCCCCAAGAAAAAAGAGAGCCTCTGCAAATAGAGATTGCTGATAGACCCTGTTATCACCGGTGAGTTAAATGTCTCAGTTGAGGGGGGTGTTCAGGCCCCTCTCTGGTTAAAGTCAGACATTTGCGCAAAGTCAGCACATGATGCAATGAGGTTCAAGCACAGAGGTAGAAATGTTCAGCAAGGAAAAAGACGGCTTCTTCTTAAAAGATTGCAGATACCATCCTAATCCTAGAAATGTCCCCCACATGGGATTTACTTTATCTTGGAGCTTGAGGAGCTTCTGGGAGCCTTTTTACAAGATACAGGAAGGTTAAAGGGGACCTCTTATGGTGGAAGAGTCATATTCCAAGGCCTGACATACTGAAGCCATGTCCAGCACAGTCTCTTCCTAAATCACCATTGGGAACCATCAGTACCGCACAAGTTAAAACTCTGTGTGGTGATGGAGCACATAAGTGCTAATGGCAAAGTGAAACCTACAAGGGACACCAGTGACTATGCTAAAAATATGATTTGGCCCACAAAGGTGCAGATGTGGCTGAATCCCGAGGCACTGTGCAGTTAAAAAGAACCTGCAGAGGAAAAAGGTGACCTTTCCTGAGAAAGGGGGTTCTTGCTGATCTATCTATCCTTTCAGATGATTTTGATCTTTTGTGTTGAATTTTCCTCTGAGCAGTTAACAGAAGGAATCTAGAAAAGGAAACAATTAAGAAAAATGGTGCCCTTGATCTGCCCTTGGCTGAAACAGCTGGTACAGCTACAGCACCCTGAGCAATAATGCTAAAGAGAGGCACACATTTTTGAATGGCCAAGGCTTAATTTTCATTGAGGTGACACACCTGTATCTGGGCTGTACCACTTTAGCCTACAGGTGGGAAGCTATGTTAGGGAATGCTCCCCCATACCCAAACTCCTAAAATACCATAGACAGAAAGTTGGCACATCAGGAAGAAGGTAGGCTAGAACCTATGCCCCTGATGTGGAAAGGCATTTTAGTATAGCGGAGCATCTGATCATGTGAGCCCTTACCTCCAGTTTGAAGTGGTATAGCCCATCCACAGATTTACTAAAGGAACTAAGATCAACTTAGCACCAGCAGTAGTTCTTGTCTCTGTTATGCATTGGCATTATGGCTGGGCTACCATCTGCTCCATGTGAAGCAGTCCAAGGTAGATATAGAGATCTTGAACAGCTTACAATTCAGGTGGTGGCTGTCCCCTCTCCCCCTCAATAGGCAGTAGTGATAGGAGGCACCTCAGTAAGAATGACAGGTCAGAGAGTGAGGCACCTGGCCAAGGCTAAGAAATGGGAAGGTAAGAAGTAATATTTTTTTCCTTCCCTGTTGTTGAGAAGACCAGCTCATGAAAATGAAGGGGAAAGACAATCAAACTAGGAGGTGCAATTAAGTAGTTAAACAACACACCCCTTCCATCTTCACGTCTGTAATCCTGCATGACAAACTAAACGATTAAAAGGTCTGAAGCCATCACTTGTTAAATGGTCTTTAACAGAGAATCTACAGAATAAATAGGAATGATGTGGTGGGTAGGTTATGGGGCACCAAGTAGAAGCAAAAGTTTATGGGTGTAAGGATCCAGGCTTTCGGATGAGGAATATTTTTTAAAATAAGCTTATTTCTGCCATCATTAGGGCCCAGTGGGAGATTGGGGAGTGCCTCGTGCAGCAGCATTAGTGAGGTTGGGTAGCTGATCCCTTAGATCATTGGGAGCCTGTTTGAAAAAGTGGATTATAAGCTTTATTTATTTAAGCTGCCATTATTAAAGAGGTTCAGGAGAAAATGGGTGTATAGGTCGGGAAGAGTTTTAAGGCAAGAGCAGCATAGGGAATGCATCAGAAGACTTACAATTAAAAAACTAAGCTACTTCGTGTTATTGATGCTTGCCGCTGGTAGGAATTGAAACCACACGGGCACTTCCTTGTACAGTCAGCTGCTTCAATGAAGCACTGGGCTACTTCTAACTGTGCCAGGGAAATGCTTTTCATGGGCTGAATTGGCTTAAGGAAGCACACACTGCTTCACTCAAGAATATCTGAAGAGAGATGCTCATTATGCAGTTGGGTCCTTGGTAGAAAGTGCATCATTTGGCTAAACTGCCTTAATCTTTGAGTTTAGCGTAGATGTATGAGCAGTGGGAGCCATCAAGCAGTGTTTGATATTTTAAAAAGGGCAGGGGAGCCACAACATAGGTACAAATTGGAGTCCCTGGATGGATTTTCTAGGGCATGGGCAGCACACACTGGAACTCATCAATAAAGTTATGGGGTGGTATGGGAGGAACTGGGTCAATAATTGTCTACTAATGGGCCTGGGTCCATCTGAAAATTGGAGAACTATAAATGGAAAATAACCACAGTACAGGGTTGGGTACCTAAATTAGACTGATAAGGAATGCAACTGTAAGGTAAAGATGGGCACTCAGCTATTGGGAAAACTCAACCCCCCCCCCAAAAAAAGTGTCCTCCAGATGTGTTGAACACCCCCCACAAGTCCCAGCCAGTTTGATTTAATGGCCATCTTAGCTGGGAATTGTGGGGGTTGTAGTCCCAACACAGCTGGAGGATGCTAGCTTGGTGAAGGCTAGGCTAACTGAAAGGGCAAGCCTCAAAGACGGTGCTGGCATGGGTGCGACCCCCTCCCCTTCATCCTCAGCTCTGCGCAGTGACCGCCAATGTGTTGACGTAGCCATGGGGCCCCATGTCGTTCTCGGAGATGCAGTGACTGAGCTGGCCCCCGCCAACGCCAGCAGAAGGGGCAGCCGCGTTCTTGGCGTGGCTCCCGTGGCCGCTGGCCGAGTGGAGGAGGCAGCAGCTCTCCATGGCCTCCAGCCCCCGGCAGGCCAGGAAGAAGAGGTTTTTGAGCATGAAGACGGAGAGGGGCTGCTGGTAGCGCACCAGCAGGAGGCAGCGCAGGGCCAGCAGGGGCGCGTCCAGCAGGCCGGCGGGCAGCAGCCAGTGCAGGGCCAGGCGGCCAGCGCCGGGGGCCCGCGGGGCGCTCAGCTCGTACAGCCAGAGCACGGGCGACGCCAGGCACAAGAAATACACGGCGATGAGCACGTAGCGGACCGGCGGCGGCAGAGGCAAGGCCGGCCGGCCGGGCTGCAGGAGCAGCAGCTCCAGCAGGGTGAAGCTGTCCAGCAGGTCCAGGCAGGTGGCCAGGAAGGCGGCGGCGGCGCGGTGCTGGGGCGGCGGCTGGGGCGGCAGGAGCAGCTGGCCCGAGCCGGCCCCGGCTTCCGTGCCGATGGCCCGCAGGAGGCAGTAGAGCAGCGGGGCCGAGAGCGCCAGCGTGATGCGGAAGCCGGTGGCGCCCAGCGGGAGGCGCAGCTCCACCAGTTCCAGGATGGACGTGCCCAGGATGAGCGCCGCCTTGGGCGTGAAGGCGATGGCGTAGATCAGCCAGGCCAAGTGGGCGTAGGCGAAGTCCCCGCCCCGCGGAGCGCCCCCTGCCTTGCCGCCTGAGGCAGCGCTGCCGCCTCGGCCGCCGTGCGGAGGGTGGCCCAGCAGAGGGTGCAAAGGGGGCGGGGGCGGCGGGTGGCCTCCTCCAGCCCCGGACGGGCGTTCCCGGCGGCGAGCGCGGCTGTTGCGGCAGAAGAAGATGCCCCAGCCGGCCGCCAGCACCAGGTCGGTCGCGATCCAGCTGCACCAGTACAGGTCGGTGACGGCGATCAGGTAGAGATCCAGCAGCGCGCCCTGGCCCAGCAGCAGCACCAGGGACAGCGCCTTATAGCCCCAGCGAGACCCGCCGCCGGAGCCGCCGGCCCACAGCAGCCCGGCTGCAGCACCCCCCGCCGCTGCCGCTGCCGCCGCCGCCGCTCCCGGCCCGGCCATCTGAGCCCCGTACAGCTCCCCGGCGGTCATGCTGCAGCCAGACGTGGAGGAGCTGCTGGAGCCCGGGGAGGCGCAGGCGGCGGCGGCGGGTGTGGCGGCGGCGGCGGCGGCCGAGGCGGGCTCCTGAACTGGCACGAGGGGCTTGGCTTCTTCCTCCTCCTCGTCGTCCTCCTCACTGCTGCGGCCGCTGCTCGTGCTGCTGCTCCGGGTGCGGGTGGAGGCCGAGCTGGAGACCGAGCCCCGCCTGCCCCGCCGGGTGCCGCCGCTCGAGCTGCTGGTGCTGCTGATGCCGCCGCCGCCGCCGCCCAGGAAAAGGGGCTGCAGGTCCGCGGCAGCGGCAGGGGGAGGCGGCGGAGGAGCCTGGAAGGAGCCCGAGGAGGAGGAGACCGAGCGCTGGTTGGAGACCACTCGGTGCATGGTCGTCCTCCCCTCGCTCCCCGAGACGAAGGGCGGGCGAGCCACAGCCCTCCCGGCCGGGCAGCGGGCGAGCGAGCAACCTGCCCCTCGCAATCCAGCCCCGGCGAGCGATGGAGGCTCCGCGAACGGTGATGGGCGAAAGGGAAGAGGCGGGTGGGCAGGGGCTGAGCGACAGCCGAGATCCGGCCTGGACCTTCCCCTTCCCCGCCGTCGGAATCAAAAGAAACGCGGAGCGGATCCAGCGGAGGACGAGAGTCCGGGAGTGGAGCCAAGAGAAGAGGAGAAGGATGCTTCAGGTGATTGGTGGCTCTGGCAAACAGAGAGGAGGCGCAGCCTGCAGAGGAAGCCAGGCCAGACCCGGCCGCGAGAAGAAAGGCGGCTGGATCTTGTGCCGGGAGATGCCAGGCTGGGTACCTGGGGAAAGGCAGGGTGCATCTACAGCTGGGGTTGCCCGCGAGTGTGTGTGCGTGCGTGCTCGTGTGTGCAAGCACCAAGCTGCTGCTGCAACGTTTCTTCTCTTGGATGGAAGTGTCTGCCAAGTGCTGGCAAGCCAGCAAGGGACAAGGGAACGGATTTCTCGTGAGTCAGGAGGATACCTGGGCACAGCTGCTGCTTTGTTGCCCACCCCCTCACAGCCAGCTTCTTGGCAACTGGGTAGGCGGCCTGATACAGCAGCAAATGAGTCACTTGTCTGAGGAAGCAGTGGGAAGCTGCTGTTGCCTAGGAAAGGAAGCTCATGCCGCAATGTATGTGCCTCTCAAGGGGACAACTCCAGGAATAGTCACACACCCTTTTTAACACCCTTGAATCCTGCCTTCTCCAACCTGGTGCCCTCCAGATGTGTTGGAGTACAACTTTTGGCTGGGAGCTATAGACCAACGCATCTGCAGGGCATCAGGTTGGGGAAGGTGGCTGGAACCACCAGGCAAGGGAGGCTCTTGCACCCTTTCAGGGCATACTTACAGGTGAAGTGGGCTTTTGTATTTGGGAAAGTATTATTATTATTATTTATTTATTTATTTATATAGCACCATCAATAGCACTAGTTCTTTGCTGAATCCTATGCCAAGGTCATGCTATTTTCATATTTACTGAAAGAAGCTAAGCGCAGCTTATGTACAGTGAGTCTTAAGAATAGTTGACCAAAAAAAACCCTGCAATATAAAATACAAGTATAAAATAACAAACGCATTGACTTTTAAAAAGGTAGTATGTAAATGTTAACAAGAAAGAAAGAAGAATGGCATTTTAAAAATCACTAAACATGAGCCCTAAGAGACCTTCCTCCCAGCAGGGAAGCACTGGGGCAGGATATGTATATTTTCATTATGTTTATATTTCACCTCTCTTGTAAAAGGTAACATAGATAAAGGTTTCAAGGCAGTCTCCCATCCAGAACTTCAACCTCCTTCGTTTCAGCAAGGTTATTGTTTTAGGCCATGCCCTGGCATGAACATTTTTGTGTGGCATAGACAGTTCTTGGCTTACTGTCCTACAAAAATACAGGGAGGACAACTGGTTCTGCTATTTCAGGAAAGTCACTGGAATTTCACTATGGATCTAGATCACACATCTCATTGCAACAGTGTTAAGTATAAATACTTAGTCGTCCTGTAGTGTATTTCAAGTGTTCAAAGTACACTTCAAGTGCTCCATGGACATTTAAGACTGCAGTCCTTTCTACACTTAATTGGGATTAATGCCCACTAAATTCAGTGTGACTTTGTATTAATATGCCTAGGATAAAGCATATTCAGTCATCCTTGTAGCATCCCTGTAAGGTAAGCTGCAATGTTTATGCCCACATTACAGACCCAGAGCTGGGGCTTAGAACATTCGCTTACCTAACGCCCCTTGGAGAGTTTCACATCTAGAGTGACATTTGAGGTGGGATTTCCCAGCTCATTACACTACACCAAATCCAATAGAATCACATGATACTTACTATCATCATGTGTAACCATTTTAGTGTCCCCATGGAATGCTTATAACTTCAAATAAATCCCCAGGCATGTATAGGGCAAGGGTGGGCAACTTGCAGCCCTCCAGAAGTTTTGGCCCACAAATTCCATCAGCCTTATCCAGCCTAGCCAATGGCAAGGGATCACGGGAGTTGTAGGCAAAAACATGTGGTGGGGCACAAGTTTCCCACCCCGGTATAAGGTTATACATATTACCATAATTGAAACCAGAAGGTGTTCTTGTGGTGGTAGGGACTTTTCTCCAAAATATGAAAGCCACCCTAACATTGTTGAAGTGTTAAAGAAGCTATATCACTACACACTTTCTGGATCCAGTTTTCCTGAATAACGAACAAATCCTATTTCAGTAGTCCACAGCAGATCTAGTGGATGGATTCAAATGCCCCGATCCTACTAAAGAAGGAGCAGGGCATTTCACTCTAGTCTAGATCAGGGCTTGATTTAGCTCTAGCCATGCACGATTTCCCACCAACAACATGGTCCTGCATGGGAATGAGATTCAGTAAAAGCCAGATCTTTGGATTGGATGAGGAGCACAAAGTGAATGTGCATGTTTACATCCACTTTTCCTGTGAGCTTCCACACATGGTTCTTGTTTGCTGGATCAGTGTGCCGATCTAAAATCATTATCAACAATAAAATAACAGGACAGAATAGCAACTAAAAGATGGGAATACTCATAAAAGTCAATGATACTTTTTTAGACATGGGAATATAGTCTTGCACCAGGGCTGCAGAACTTCTTTCAGTCCAAGGGATGAATTCCATTTCAGAAAAGCTCTTCGAGGCCACATTCTAGTAATGGGCAGGGGCAAAGGGAAATGATTGTACAATAAGATGCTCAATAACATGAACGGTAAACAAATCATGAAGGGATTAAGAGACCTAAAGTTAAAAGTAACCCAGTCAAAGTTTAGTTATTGCTCTGAAAGGAAGCCTCTGTCTGTGAAATTTAATAATTAAAAGTCTCTGTACACCTTTAGTTAAACTAAACCTTTCGTTATTTTTGATTTTTCTCCACTAACTGCGTTCGTGGGGGACCAACTTGTAAAGTTTTAGGAGAAGCACTTCAACCTTTTAGAATGGAGAAAAACTGCAAAAAAGCCAGAAACTACCAAACTCTCCATGGTTAAACAAAGGAGGTGGGACCAGGGGGATGGGTGTGGCCTGGGGAACTGTACAGGGCTGGATTGGGACCCTGAGGCCAAGATTGTGCACCCTGGCTTTCATGTAGATCCAGAAGACTTGTTCTAATTGCAAATAAATGTGGGCTAGTTCTAGCCCCGATCAAGAATTAAAAGTGATCTGCACATGATCAGAGGCACTATGTTCTTCGTGAATACTTTATATACTTCAGGGTTGAGCTATGACATTATTATTATTATTATTATTATTATTATTATTATTATTATTATTTTAAAAAAGAAGTTTCTAGGTCTGTCCTGATTATTGTCAAAACAATTGCCACTTTCTTGGTATGTAATGCATGATTCAAATTACAAGAAAGCAGTAGCTTCTCCTACAATACTACTTGGCACAATGCAATGGAATTATTAAATGAATGTCTTTCACACACTGGAATGCAAAACCAGAATATGGAATAAAAAACCAAAACCAACTGGACATAACTGCAAGTATCATAACGTTGCTTGAAAAAGCAGGGGAGAAGTCATACTTTGCTCCCCAAACCAGTAAGAAGAGTTTGCCCTTAGAACACAGGGTGTTGGGTGTTTTTTTTTAAGTCTGGTGAGTTTAAGTGGGGAGGAAGGCTTAAAATAAAGCACAGGAATGAAAAGCTTTAATTATGACTTGCAGGAGCTGTCAGGAGTCTGCAGCTGCAGAAGGGAAAGACAAAAGGAGGATAAGTCAGATTTTATGGGGGAGGGGTTTATAGTGCAAATTGCCGTTTGAGTGGGGGAGAATGGATGACACACTTGAGATGGTAAGCAGCTCAGCAAGCCTGAATTAACATGCCAAGATGCTGAAAATGAGGGATAATTTTAGTTTGGATTATTTCTTGTCTCATTTCCTGTAATGCACTTATCTCTGATCTCCTAGTTGCTGGTCTCCATCCTTGTTCCTCTTTTGCATTCCATGCCTCATTTGGTTTATTCTGCATCTCATTTCAAAGTCTTGCTTCTTCTGGCTTCTCTTCACCACCTCTCTTTCTTCAGCATGTGAACATATGAAGCCGCCTTATACAGTGAGACGTTGGTCCATCTAGCTCAGTGGTTCCCAATTGGGGATCCGCGTAACCCACCCAGGGGGTCCGTGGCACTACTCACATATTCACCATTCATTTCTGGAGTCCACTGATGACGAATTCCTACCAGAAGTAAAATATAACATCACTGAGCACCTGCGTGATTTAGCGACTAGCTTCAGAGATTACTTCCCTGCACCTAATCCTGAAAACTCATGCATAAGGAATCCTTTTAAATGTGGTGATGTACATCTAACAACTCTATCTGCAGAAGAGCAAGATGCACTTGTTGATGTGAACCGCCCAGAGAGCCCTGGCTATGGGAGCGGTATATAAGTTTAATAAAATAAATAAATAAATGAATGAATGAATGTGAAGTGATGGTTCATTGAAATCATTTTTCAAAGAATATAGACTGGACCAATTCTGGGTGAAGGTTTTTCCTGATTATAAGAAGTTAGGTGAAAAAGCTTTGAAACATCTAGTTCCCTTTTGTTCCACATATCTTTGTGAACAAACATTTTTGACATTTTGTTATATGAAGAACAAGCATAGAAATTGGCTTGATGTTGATCCAGATTTGAGATTAGAAGTAGGAAATATTGAACCGGATGTGGAAGGGATTGCTTGTGACAAAAAGAGGCATGATTTCTCCCATTACATTTAGGTTTAATAGCTGCTAGACATGTCATAATTTGTTCAATTGTAAACTACATTGTTATTGTTTATTCGTTCAGTCGTTTCTGACTCTTTGTGACTTCATGGACCAGCCCACACCAGAGCTTTCTGTCGGTCGTTGCCACCCCTAGCTCCCTCAAGGTCAAGTCTGTCACCTCCAGAATATCATCCATCCATCTTTATATTCCTAACTAAATCATTGTCATTTTTGCGTGGTAATATCACAAATTTTATGTTCTGTTTTTTAGTATATCTAAAATCCTTTGTTTATTAGGGGCTACCCCTTTTCTCCAAAAACTTGCTTCGCACAGGTAACTACCATAGAGATAAATTTTTCAAAAGTAGGGGGTCCATGGCTTGGCATTTGAAAAACAAGGGGTCCCCAGAACTTAGCTAATTGGGAACCACTGATCTAGTTGACAGGGAGAAATCCACCTCTCCAGAGTCTTCCAAATAGCCATGCCCCAGTGGTGGCTCCTGCAAAGGGCCAAATAGGATTTGTTCCCACATCATCACACCCAAGAAAGTAGAAAAGGAAAAAAATGCCCTTAAAGAGTTAGTATGAAGTCCTATGGAGATTGTTGTCAGCGCTGAACTGGGAGGCTGACATCTATCCAAAGGAGGGGGGTCAGAGTACAGAGGCTATCCTCGCAGCTGCGTTCTGGCTGCTCTGCATTTTTGGCTTGACAGGCAATTTCACCTGTCTCATCAGGGAGCTTCGAAGCACGAATGGGGGAGGGTGCATAGGAAGCTTCCATGGTCTCCGCCCCTCCCTGCCCCTGGGGCCACACTCCCATTTTTGAGCGCAGAGACATAGCCTATATGGAGACAACTGTGCCAGCTAGGAGAGGGAGGAGGCGGGGAGTGTGGTTTCTGGGCTCCAGTAATATTAGGAATTGTTCGGTAGGTACAACTTTTATTTATGGCAGTACGATGAATAGGTAGCCACACTTGCTGAATCTCTTCCATGCCACACAACCTGTAATATCACAGGAGCCTGTTTAGCAACATCATCTGACGATATGCAACACAGGACAGCCTGTGGGGTATTAGTGGTGGGTACTGGACAAGGAGCAGTGAGACTCAGGCCTCAGCTAGACCTGCGGGTCTAGCACAACGGAGGGGTAAGGATCTCACGATATTTTTATCCTGAGATCTTTCCCTCTGTTTACACACCGCACACAACGGCCTCGGAAGAACAGGACGTTGTGCCCGCCATTTTTTTTTCTTAAAGGAGACAAGTGCACAAGCATTTCTGCGCAAAAGTTGAGTTTTTTATTTTTAACAATTTTTCCCTCTCCCCCCACCCCATCCCCGATGGGCACAGAGCTTCTGAACAGCTCTGCACCCATGTGGTTCCCGGCTCCTAACGAGTAAGAACAAGGAACCAGGACAAACCGCGACACCCGCCCACGTTCTGCGTTGTCGGGATCATCCTGAGACCGCAGAAAAAGCTGGTTGAAAGGGTAGGGCAATATCCTGGGGAAAGGGGGGGATCTTCCTTCCCTGCTCCCAAGATCCCCTGTACATCATGTGGACGCACAGGGACAATCCCAGGGATCGCCATGGGATATCACCTGGTCTAGGTATGGCCTCAGGTTCAAATCCATGTCCATCCATAAAGTTCAGTGGCTGACCTTGAACCAGCCACCATCTCCACCTAATCCTACTCAGAGGATTGCTGTGACGATCAAATGTGAGAGGGGTACTCTTGCTTGGAGAAAAGGCAGGATAAAATGAAGTAGAAGTACGCAGTTTTTTGGCAAACATGTATTTCTTTCTTTTGCAGTGCTCTTTTTCTGAAGCTTGCCACATATTAAACTATTACTAAAAGCCAGTAGTTCCTGGGCACAGGATGTTATGTGTCACATTGTGTCTTTCTTCTGGATTTGTTCATGTTTGCTTGCTATAATCTTTTATTTAGATGTTATTTTTGTACTTGCCACAATGCATGTTTTATTTTTCTCTTGTTACATAAATTCAGTTAAAAACCATTTCAATGAAATAAAAAATAGGTAAGTCATGAGAAGGAAGCACAAGCAATACAAGGATGGGAAGGAACCAAATTTATAGATTTCCCTACATTTGCCAAGAAAAGATTTGGGATTAGTCTTCCTAAAATGTACTCATCCTTCTAGTAAAGCTAGGAAATCTTCAAGAGGGTATGAGGAAGAAGGGAGCGAAACCCAAACCTATCCCTACAACACAAATTCTTCATTACAAGAAGTGATATTTAATTTATTCCATGAGTGTAAGAAAATATGGATATTGCTCATGTTACGGAGTAGTAACCTTCCCTATAGAAATTGATAACTTAAAGCCTGTCCTTGTATATAGAATAAAAAGGGACAGGAATATCTTGTCATCTGTGAATAACATTTCAGTGAATAACATTTCAGTATGTCACCAATTACAGTGGTATGAAAATTAAACATTTTTTTCTGCTGCCTTGGCATTGTAACCCTGTGGGTTCTGATGGAAGTTTTCAGAAAAGGCTTTACATAAAAGTGACCTGGAACATTTTGCATTAAAGAGAACTAGAGATAAACACAGTTCAGCTTTTAGACTTGGCTGCCCAGTACACAGAGAAGCATACCTCTGCACAAGCCAAATTGTATGCAAAGGCACTGCTGCACACATCTCTCTAGATCTAGGCCAGCTAGCTGGGGGATGCTGGGAATTGTAGTCCAACATATCTGGAGGTCACGTTTGGGAAGGCTGATCTAAGCTAATGATTTCTAGGGGAACACTGTTTCCACAAATAAGCAGGCCTAGATACAATAGTCAAGATATGTACCCAGCCCTGAGCCCAAAAGGGTGCTAGAACACCACATAGAAATACTGCAGGAGAATATTTATTTGGAGAGAATATTGCCATTTGGAGAAGACAAAGCAGAACAGTAACTACTCCCAAATTATAGGCTTGTTTGAAATACTTCATGGCAATTAAAGCCATTTGTTTTAGGATTTGGTTAAACATTTTTTATTTCTCTGCGACCCAAATTTCTTTAAAAGGGGCAAGTGTTAAAAATTAAGAAGGATCCCTATCCCACCCCAGGAGATGACCAGACAGTTAGTCTCTGATTTTCCCCTGCCCCCAACTACAACACCTTAAACCTCTGGACACGAGTTTATCTTGGTTCAGATCATGGGCCATAGCCTACAACTAGAACTCAATATTCCAATCCTGCTCTAAGAAGAGGTTCTGTTCCTCCAGGTACAATATGTGCCATAAATCACATTATGGGACTGATTTAGCATTTGCACACTTCATGTACATCCGGAAGAGAGGCGAGAGCCCAAAAGTAGCCCTCGTGATGCTGTGATAGTTGACTGGATGCAGACCCTTTTAATAGGAAGTCCCTGTCTCTCTCTGGCCAAGCACACTAGCAAAAGAATGGAATTTCCAGCTGATAACTTCCTGGGTTTTTAAATCTAGGTAGGGATAGAGCCCTACCAGGCACCCTGTTAACAAAACATTACAGGGTGTGTTTTTGTGTGTGCAATCCTTACAAAAAAAAACAAGTAGAGAACTTCCCTTTACTTTAGCATGGGTTAAACAAGAAAGAGCACAGATCTGCCTCTATTCCTGCGTCTCCAAGATTAGGTGCTGGTGAAAACAGACTGGTCAGTCCCGTTTCCAGTTCTCCTTCTCAAGGACAAGTTCCACAGCATCATTCACATCATGCACAACATGAGAGGCCTCCACTAAGCTTGGATCAAAATGGAAGTCCCTATGCCCATGGAATACAGTCTCTAGCAGGCTTTCATTGCAGTCAGCTGGCATGTCTCCGTGGGGATTATAGACCCCAGTGCAGACTAGTATAGACTGGCAGCTCTCTGCAGAGCTAATTGAGACACTGTGCTCTCTCTGTGCCTCAAGATGTTTGTCGCTCTCTGCTACCATAGCAGTTACGTTTACTTCAGCCTGAGCCTGGAGGTAACGGTTGTAGAGGTTTGCACCATAGATGTCGGCCATTGGGTTGTCCCTGTGACAAGCCAACAAACAAATGAGGAAACAAGGTTAAGTACCTAAATTGGGGCAGTACTTAAATTTTGGCAATTGCCAATCATTAGACCCAGGGTGTTGTACCTCAGGCCCATGGACCAAATCTGGCCAGCCTAAGGTCCCTAGCTGGCTACTCCCCCTTCCCCTAGACCCACCTCTTCCCCCCCAGTTGCAAATCAATTTGTGGATTCCTTGTTTATGTAAATTTTCCCCATTCTTAAAGGATGAAATGCCTCTCCTAAGGCTTTGCCAGTAAGAACTTCAAGGTGAAATACTATGGTATTTTGGTCCGAGCCATTTTACCTTCCCCCCACCCCCCCGAGCTTCTCCAAAACTGTATCTGGTCCTCAGGCTGAAAGAGGTTCTATATCCTGGCATTAGACCAAGATCCCCCTTATCTAGGAAGAACATCCATGGTCACTACTGCTATGGGGGAGCTAGTATTGTGCACACTAGCTTCCCCATAGCAGAGATGACAGTAAGCTCCCTTGACCCTTTTCATCCTTCTTCATGCTGGTGCTCGGCTGCTACAGCCAAGACCTTCCTCTCACCAGTTCAAGGAAGAGCTGCTTACCCAACAGCATAGAGTTGGTGAAGAGGGGCTGTCCAGCCACAGCTTTGCATCTGCTGTTTGATCACATGTTCAGCATAACGGTAGGTGACGGTGCTGGGCTTGCCTAGCAGGGCCTCATACTTCAGCTCCTTTCCAGTCATTTTCTTATAGATGTTCTCTAAGCACACAAGAAAGGTACCATGGCCAAATCTGACCAGGAGGAAAAGAAAAAAAGAGCCATCAACATGTGGGCTTACTGGAACGTAAGAAGTTGTGAAATATCAGATGGCAATATTGGACAAATAGAGACGGCCAACTTTACCATGTAATAAATGTGGGGATGTTTAGCACAAATGTAAGAAATGATTAAAGTGCGTCAATACAGACATGGCTAGCTTTCAAGTATTTTGTGGTTACTGTTGCATGACCCCTTTTTACTCACTTGCTATGCTGCTATGGAAGAAAGACTTATCCCTCCCCGTATTGCTGCAGCATTTCATACTGTTGTTCCCCGCCTCAATCCAATCGGAGAGGCGGGTAAGAAATAAATTATTATTATTATCTCAACTTCCTGGTCCTTTGCTGAGGGACGTAGACGGTTAATCTGATCGTGGAGTCTTAAAAGTTTTATTCATATTCAAAATGGCATTTCAAAAAGGGCTCAGCAGAACATTTTCCTCCTCTTTGGAAACTTTATATTTTTACTGAGAGCTTGCTGTGTACTGCTGAACAACAGTTCATTAAGAGATTCTACTCTATTTTCTGTGGTTTGAGCAAGGACAAAGGCGTTTTTTAAAAACAAAAAAATAATCACACTACATGTGCTAAGCAGCTCATCAATGCAATGATATTTGTGTTAGCGCCCAGCATTTTGTGAACAGTCACTGTTAAGGAAATTCTCACTCTGTACTTTCTGCATTTCCCTCACACCTTACAGTTTACAGTTCTTTTCCCCTCCAACATGTGTATATTAATCTGCCAACTTGAGGTTAACCCTTCATGCATGTGATGAAGTGAACGGTGTCCATGAAAGCTTAAGCCATAATAAACATGTGAGTCTGTTGCAGTAGCAGCAACAAAGAGTCTTGTAGCACCTTCAAGACTAACACAGCTGCCCCCCGCCCTGGAAATTGTTACATCACCTTGGCATCTTGGCTTCTGCCATCCACAAGAGGTCCATATTACAGGCCAGGATAGGTAGATGTGGGTATGGCACAGTAGCAAGCTCAACCCCTAGATTCCCATGGCTCAGGAGTACATCAATAATCAGCTGCAGGGAGGTTTCCCACCGGACTGGCTCTCCCAAAAGAATTACTCCTAGAAATTGAGAAAGGCAGGGTATTTTTGTTTAATGTACTTGAGAGACACTGTAGTGTACTGGTTAGAGTATTGGACTGGGGAGGTCTGGGTTCAAGTCCCCACTCAGCCATGAAGCTCACTAGGTGATTTTGGAACACTCAGCCTACCCTACCTCACAGAATTGTTGTGAGGGTAAAATGGAGAGGAGGAGGAAGAGGATCTTGTATGCTGGCCTTGGGCTCCTTGAAGGGAATGGTGTAATATAAATGTAAAGAAATCAATCACTGCATCATACAACATAATTCTGCTTACTGCAGTATGCTTCTTTCAGAAGACAATACACAAGTATGCTTCACTTATCGACAAGTGGGTTCCAACTCCACACATACATACATACACATACCTCTAATTATTTAAAACTGGTTTTGTTATTATTGGTGTTGTTTCACAAGTTCTATTCTGGGCAATCCAATCAAAGCTACAAATTAACCGACATATGAAAAGTGGAACAAAATAGATGGGTCTACCCCTTGATTTACTAAATATTCACGGGTTCAACATTCCAAGTGACTACTAGCCTCTCTCACCCACCCGATGAAGAAGGTTCTCTCTTGAAAACCTTGGGTGCATGGAATTATTATAGAGAAGTTCATTTTAATAATTCTTCATAAAACAATAGGTTTTGGATACAAAGAAGTACTGATAGCTTTATTCTGCTCATTTCTGAATGTCTATTGGCACAGTATTTTGCCTTTGCTTTGTACAGTGGAGCTGCCTCCTTGACATTCATCAAGCAGTTTGGGGACAGTATTGTTTAAAGAGTGCTATAATCTTCTTTTTGGCCCGAATGAACTGTTTGGTAATGATGCATTATGCCCAAGGAAAATGGAACCAACACTTTGGGACAAACAACACAGTTTTGATCATCCCCTTCAACTTGTATCATTCACAACAAATTCATTTACAGAGCATGTCTTTCTCAGTTGTCTGCAAACTAGACTGGTGCTAAGCCAGCACTGGGAACCCAATTTAAGCTCTGGTTTACAATCCTGGGTTGAAGCCAAGCTATGATTTACTAGTTTGCCCAAATTGGACATAATGACAAACTGAGGTTATTGCAAGCCAGGAAGTGAGGGAGGGAATCAGAGCCTGTTATAGCATGAGAAAGATGGCTAAACCATGATGCTCTCTCTCTATTCCCATTAACTTGAGAATGTTCAGTTCAGCCCAAAGAGAAAGAAGACTCTCAGAGATCTATATTTTTTGGTTTCATGCTGAATCTATCCCACAGCTGTGCTCATATTAAAACACTTTTGAGAAGGGGGGGAAATGACTTACCTTCTATAGTGGGGAAGTCAATGGTAGGAGGAGGCTGTCAAAAGGGCAAAAGAGAAGTTAGTCACTTTACAATGTCAGAGAATGGGCCTCTTCCAATGAACTTAATACTCAGTATACAATTGCTAGGCCTTAAGGGCTTTTTGGAGGATGTGGACAGTTTTGAAAGGAATTCAGAGTTTTGAAAGAGCTTTCTCAATAATTTTATCCTGCTTACTTGCAGAACTTGACTTTCCAAGTTGCAGAACTTTGGTCTTTAATATGCAGGAAATCAAAAAACCACTTCACTTTGCATAGGAAGACATTCCTACAGATAGAAGCCCTGATCAGTCTGAATGACAGAGTACATGACAGAGTACTGACAGAGTACATCAATACGTGTAAGAAGCACAGGCCCAAATAAATTGGTGCCACCCCTTCCTCTGTGAGAGGAAAGGTCTAAAGGGGGCTTCTACTAGTGTTCGCTTAAATAAAAGTAGAACCCTCCACAACACAAGGAACCCTGATAAGGCAGTTCTCAATCACACAGAGCCTTTTACTCAAGTGAACATGAGCAGAAGCCTTCATACTTCTATGATCAATGCAAGAAGGCCGAGCACTAAGGAAGCAAGGGCACAGGAGGCAGGGCAGGCAGGCACGGTCCATGGCCCTTAAATGCACTGCAGCAAAAAACTTAATTTACAAGATTTATATACTAAACGTATTTTAAAATATCTCTAAGTGGTTCACAAAATACATTATAATACACATTAAGGTGCAATTAAAACACATAGAAATTGCTAAACCATTTATATATAACATAAAATACCGTAATTACAAACAAACAAGAACGGGCAGCACATTCACTCAGGGAAGGCCTGGGTAAAGAAATGGGTCTTTAATTGGCGCCATACAGTTGGCACCCCTCAAATACTAGGAGGGGGATCATTCCATAAATTGACCGCCACCTTAGAGAAGGCTCACTTCCTGTTAGCTGTGTGATAGCAATCTGCAGGTTGTGGTCCAACCAGCAGGACCTCCTCCAATGATCTTAATGCTCACACAGGTCTGTATTGGGGAGGACGATCTGCCTGGGAACCTGGTCCAAAGCTGTTCAGGGCTTTACAGTCCTTGCTCTTCGCTCACTAGCTTATAGGTAGACAGTGCAGTTGCTTTAATACCGATGTAATATGTGCATGGCCAGGGACGCCACTCAGCATCCTGGCTGCCTCATTCTGCATCAGCTGCAGCTTCCAGACCAAGCACAAAAGGAGCTCCACATAAAGTGCATTATGGCGATCTAAACGTGAGATTACCAATGCATGACTACAGTGGCCAGGAAAGGGCATAGCTGATATACTAATTTAAGTTGGTATTAGGCACAGAAACCACTTCAGAATGATGAATCCAGGAGCACCCCCAAACTACACACTTGTTCTTCCTGAGGGAGTGCTACCCTGTCCAGAATAGGCAAACTCTCCAGTCCCATACCTGGGAACCACCCACCCATACAGTCTCCCTCTTGACAGGATTCAGTCTTAGTTTGGTGGCCCTCATCCAACCCATCACTGCATCCAGGCACTGGTTCAAAACATGCACGGTCTCTCCTGATTCATGGTACTGAGAAATAGAGCTGGGTAATCATCATACTGATGACACCTTGCGTCCAAACTCCTAATGACTGTCCCCAACGGCTTCATACTGCTCTTATAATAGCAAGAAACATGCTTTCAGTCAATCACGTTTTCTTGTAGTCAGGTTAAAATACTTGCCAGTTGTTTTGGCCTCCGGCTTTGATCAACCATATCCAGCAAAGGAAATGCCTTCCTCAGGTCTTCAATGGTAACAACATGCTGGAATCCCAGGCTATTTCAGACAGTCAAGGAAGAAAATCACTTGCCATCTGCCGACTGAAATGTGCAAAAAATAGCTCACGCATTTAGTAGCAGGAAGCCACACAAAAAAACTATCATGAGACAGCAAACACACCTTTTTAAATCGACCACTTCCCTGTCCCATTCAGAAGGCCAAAAGCAGAGCAAAACACTGTACAAACTGTTTTCATTTATGACATTATACCCCATCTTTCCTCCAAGAAGCTCAAGGGAGAAGTGCACGTGGCCTGCTCCCCACCTTTTATCCTCACAACAAATATGTGACATAGGTTAGACTGAGAAATAGTGACTGGCTCAAAGTCATTCAGTGAGCTTCATGGCCAAATGCAAACTTGAATATGGATCTCCAAGACTCTAAGTACTACAACATGCTGGTTCCCAATTATATCAGTACTAATAAATTCTGCAATCATAGATCAATACTGCTACTAATGGGAGAAGACAACTGAATTCCCACAGCCCAACATTCTATGCCATGTGTTTTTTCTCACTCTAGCTTGCTGTCTATCATGAGATTTGACTGACTGATTTGTCCCATTGTCAGAGTCTTTTCAATTAATTAGGCTAACTTGGGCAACTTGTGTACCAAATTTCAACTTGTTAGCAAACATAGGAGAAGTGTCACTATTTTGATATATTTTCCTCTTTCGGCGTATTCTAGTAAACCGGCTGTCTTGGGCTAGAAGTTTAACAAATTTCAGTTAAGCCACATAGAGGCACTCTATCAATTTTAACACCCTCATGAGTAAGCAAGGGCCAAGTGTCTTATTTATTCTATAATAATCCACAAGTGCCTCCCAAGGGGTAATAGCTTGGGGAGACATGAGCCCTGCCATCATTATTTAGTCTTGATTGGACCAGAACCAATCATTCCCCCCTTCCCCTCCCAAAAAGTTAGGTTGTGATTTTATCACATTACAATAAAATGATCTGGTTCACATATAACAGCTAACTCTGGGTTGTTTAACCCATTGTTAGTTGTGGCTGCACAGCAGCAAGCACAGTTGTCGCTTCCATTTTTCTAAGCAAACAAGGAATCCCCCATTCTTAGTGCTACCCAACAACAAACCATGGATTAATTCTGGGTACTGTAACCCCTACACAAGTCATGGTTCCCCAATTCAGACAGCATGATAACACCCCAGGTTTTGTTCCTGGATTATTTAGGAAAGTGAAAGTGAGTGAGGACTATCATGCCTACTTGTTCCCATGGTTTGTTAATCATGGGTTGTTTGTTTGTGAGAACTGAGAAATAGGTCAGGCCAAGAACGAGTGGACTTGCCAAGGCCATCAAGTAAGCATCATGGGATTTGAGCCTGTTACCTCGCCCTGTTCAACATCCCATCTACTGTACAACATATTAAGGGAAGGTGGAGAAAGGAAGAAAAAATATCTGAAGGGCGAAAGGATACTCTCTGGCATTCTTCTCGACGGGACCTTGTCCACACACAAGCACACACTTGTCATGGAACTGATGGAAAAGACGCAGAGGGCTGTGGGAGAGGATCACCCATTCAGGAGACACCTGAAGGGAAAAAAGAAAGAAAGGTCAGCAGGATAGCTTTACCCTTTCCACACACAATATTTCTAGCTGCCAGGTGCTTTATCCTGCAAGCCCCCAAAGACACTAGCGTTGGTGACAATATTAGATTAACCCCATAAGAATATTTATTTATTTATTTATTTATTTGAAGCATTTTTATAGTGCCACCTCACCATTTCTGGTATCGTGTAGCTTTACAATCACATTTAAAACAATTCCATTAAAAATATCAGCACCTGTCCTCTTTTGCTCAGACATTACATTCTAAAAAGTTACGATGATAACTTTTTACCCTTGGTAGAGGGACATTCAGATAGTATTTGAACTTGAACAGTAAGAATGCAGTGAACCAGAAATAGGACTGAGGAGTGAAAGGCATACAAAAACACATGTAAACCATTTTTATATGCTGAAGTTGGGTTCACACACACAACAGCCACGTAATTCTTCATGAATGTGTGGATTGCCTCCATCGTAATACATTCTAAGTGATATGAAAGCACCATACATGCCAATTGTCGCTTCCAGAATGCGTTGCATATGCTTCAAGTAAAATCTTTCCGAGTGACCAATACTAAAAACAACATACCATGACAGCATAAAACAGTAGCAGCTGGGGTGGGGGGACGGGACAACACCCTGAGCCAAATTAAGGGCTAATAAAACCGTCTTCACCAAACAAAATGGATACCCAGCTTAGCACTAAGTGAGGCTCCATGGGAACAGCTTCCTAGGGTTGGGGAACTCAACAACTGAGAAAACCGCATTACAGGGAGCCATCTGCCTCACCTCTGAAGAATGATTTTAGTATCTGGGCAGGTTCATGTGGAAGAAGGTGAACCTTAAGGTCACTAAATTCCCAAAGTGAGGATATGTTTACCATGTGATCATCTCCCAGGCTTGGGTTGTTGTTTGTTGCTTAGATATAGTAGTCACAGACGGTGTGTGTGTGTGTGTGTGTGTGTGTGTGTGTGTGTGTGAGAGAGAGAGACAGAGAGAGACAGAGAGAGAGAGAGAGAGAGAGAGAGAGAGGATGATCCAGATTGGCATAGCAATGTGAAGACTAATCTTCCATCTGCTTTGTTTTCCAACTGAAAATCCCCACCCCCACCCCGCTCCGAGATGTTATTTGCCTCTGTTGCAACAAATGGCACCTTCAGGGCAAATGGCTTAGGGGGAGTGAATTGCAGAAAAAAAGGGTGCAGGAAAAAAGGTCAACCCCCCAACCCCAACACAGCAATCTCAATGTGGATCTCTTTCCCCCAGCTGCATTTCCAAAGCTTGTGAGAGATGATAATATAGTAATTGTATTCAGGGCCAGGATAGTTTGCACATAATAAGTCAGAACTGCTGTGAATACTGGCTTACAATAAGAAGAAGCATGCTGGCTCCTCTTTCCAGGAGGAGCAGCTAAGCAACAGAGAACATCTTCAGCTTTGTTTAGTGTTATAACGGAATCACAATTCCTAGCTTGTCACTGTCAGAGCATCTGAACTCAAGATTTGTTCTTGGTTTCTGATTTGTGCCTTGTTTAGAAGCAACAAGCCAGAAATCTGGGTTTGGATGTAACACTAAACAAGCCAATGCTAGATATTCCTTTGTTTGTTTAGCCCAGTCTTCCCCAACCTGGTGCCCTTAGGATTCCTGAGCACTGTCCAGGTTTGCTGGGGCTGATGGGAATTGAAGTCCACATCATCTAGAGGGCATCAGGTTGGGGAAAGTTGATTTAGAAAGTAACTCCCATTGGCAGGAAGAACCAAGCAATCGGGCAGAGTGCACAACCACACCTCGTTACCAATAAGCCAGAATTTTCAACAATTCTGGCTTATGTGTGAACTGGGCCAATTGCTAAAGCAGCTTCATGTGGCATCAGGAACAATATCATAAACCACGACATTCACATATCCACATTTCAGACAGGAATCACAACAATAAGGAAGATACTAACTGGTAGAAGAATCATGTGTTTTGTTTGAACTATAGTCCATGTAGTGCTGGGGGAAATTATACGTTGAAAACATCTGGAATAACGTGAAACTGCAACATTAAATCTGCTAAAAACTGTGTGGAAAGGATCTGAACTCTACAACCAAAAAGGATCACAATTGTCTTCCTGGACAAATCCCACACAAAATACGGATGTGCATCTTGTATTTAGAGCAATTATAGAATTCTAATCTCACCATTTAAGTACACCAGTCAGTGACCCAATGGAACAGAGATATCCTCAGTACCTTAAATCCGAGCGCTGCAGACAATTCCTCAGCCTTGTTGTCCCGAGAGCAGTTCCCAGCATTGGTTACAAATGCAACTGGCACAATGAACTGGCCCTTTGAATCCGTTAGCTTCTGGAAGGCCTTCTTAGCAGCAGGAATAACTAGCCGGCCTCGTAAAAGCACTCCATCAATATCGAAGAGGAATCCAAAGGTGGGAGAAGTTATCTACAGTGGACAAAGATTCAAAGGAGTTGAGCTATGCAATACTGCCTTTTAGGAATAACAGTGGTGAGAAGGAATGAACAGAAATAGCTCTAAAAGGAACTATCCCCTACAAAGGAAAGGATAATTCATTATTTATTTATTTATTTATTGCATTTCTATACCACCCAATAGCCGAAGCTCTCTGGGCAGTTTACAAAATAAAAGTGTTGCCATTTTCCAGTCCTTTTCTTTAACATATTTGAATTCCACCTCACCATAGGCGGTTTTGAGCATCTTTAACAATAAAAATCTAAAAGGATATGTACAAGCAATGTGTGCTTCCAAATATGTTACTCTAGCACTAATTTTGAGATTTGGGGTGGGTGGGGCAGGGGACATCAAACCAAACAGCTATCCAGTAGCAGGGGGATTTGGTTTTATCACCACTAACAATAAAGTAGTTTTGTGACATGTTAAAAGACACACAAATTTATTGTGACGTGAGTTTTGTAGGCCAGAGCCTATAAAACATACCACAATAGATTTGTTGCTCCTTGTTTGTACTTGTTACATTTGATAAATGTATTAGCACCGAGGTAGACCAGCACAAGTATACTGTTCTGGAACATATACTACTGTTATTTTAACCATTTGTACCATACCTTTTTGTTTTTTTAGAAATGGCATCTTACAATCATTTAAAAAATAATAAACAAAATCAAAATATATCTGAAAACATGTAGAGTGGCAACCAAGATGCAAAGGGTGCATCTTGCCTAAACACTTTAAAAATAATTTCTAATTATTTAAACGCCAATAACATAAACACCTACAAGATGTGCCCAGAGGATGCATTCCATAATCTGGATGCCAACACTAAAAAAAATCCTGTCGCCACAATCTCCCTAACCAGAGCAGAGCCTCCACAGCCAATATTAACATACAGATAAGTTCAGAAGGGTACAAATGGTCCTTAAAACAGCCCCACCACAGCCTGTTGAACCAGCCTTTTGAATTCCACTCAGAAATAAACTGGAAGCCAGTGAAGTTCTTAAAGCACGGGCAAGACTAGACTAGTTCTATGAGACTCAGCCAGCAGTGGAACTACTGCATTTTTATCCAGTTCTAGCTTCCAAACAGTATTCATAGACAGCCCCACGTGGAGCACATTGTAGTAGTCTAACTT
The DNA here is from genome assembly GCF_023053635.1 of Elgaria multicarinata webbii. Lineage (NCBI taxonomy): Eukaryota > Metazoa > Chordata > Lepidosauria > Squamata > Anguidae > Elgaria > Elgaria multicarinata. The sequence continues at coordinate 19,465,250 of NC_086179.1, read as the reverse complement.
GGAAGTTACCAAAGCATGGGTGTCACTATGAACCTGTTCACACAACACACTAAGCCACAGTGATTTCGTATTTTGAGGTAAACATTATGCCTTTGCATGTCTTGTGAACCATTCCTAACCACGGTGCCAACATAACCACAGTTTAAACACGCTCCCTAACCATTTGCTGCAAAAGAGTTTGTGGCCTAACCATGGCTTAGCCTGTTGTCTTAACAGGCCCATTGTCAAACATCATTTGAAGCACCCATCACATTTCTGGATAGTTATGCACACAGAGTTCCCTCCACAAACCACACCAGCCGTTCCGAACTTGGTACTCTCCAACTCCCATGATCCCCACCCAGTACGCCCATTGGTACTAAAAGGTGACTGTGATGGGAGTTGTAGTCCCACACATCGGGAGGGCGCCCGTTTGGGGAAGGCTAAGGAACACCATATGGCTCCACTTAGCACCCCTCTTTTCCCCTTCCGTGTCTCCCGAGGCCCCCAACCCAGCAAAGGCAACCTGGGCGAGACAAGAGAGACGCGTGTCAGGAGCATCTGGGCAAAGCCAAGGGGAAAACTGCACCCCTGAACCGCCAGCTGCCAGGTTTGCTTCGATCCCCTCCCAAAGGTCACTAGAGGCAGGCGGACCAAAGGGCACACGAGCCCGGAAGGAGATCGGGGTTTCTCTCACCTGGGTCACCCCACAGGCTCCCCCCAAAAGGCGGCTGTGGCACCTGCTCCTGTAAGCGGGGCAGCCCCTGCGGCCCGCGCCTGGCAGCAGCCCCTTTCTCAGCGCTGCTCTGCTCGCGTGGAACAGGCAGCACAGAGCCATCCGCCAGCTTGCTGCGGCTCTTCCAATTAAGGCGACGGCCCTATGCCCGCCCCCTGCTCCCTCTGCGCAGCCAATCGGAGCCCCGAAATTGGGGATCACGTGGGCCGAGGAGGCTGTGCGGGAGGGATTCGGGTCGGAGGTGAAAGTCAGAAACTGCAGCGCCCGGTTTCTCAGAGGCAGCCGCGGGGTTAGCGGGCCACGCAAAGGACAGAGAGCTTTGTAATGATTTCCAGAGGGGTAGTATCTTGTCACATTTTAGGTTTAGATAGCAAAAATGGCCTACAACTCCCAGCAGTCCGCAGACAGGCTGGGGGATGCTGGGAGTTGTAGGCCTTTTTTTCAAAAAGGATTGCACCCTTAAAGACTAATAAATTTATTAGTATTTAAGGCAGCTTTCCCAACATACCTGGTGCTCGCCAGGTATGTTGGATTACAACGCTTGGCACTGGGAGTTGTAATCCATCACAGCTGGAGGTCACCAGGTTGGGGAAAGGCTCCTTAGGATGTAATTGTAAGCATGTTTGGTCAGAAAGAAGTCCTACAATCCTAGGCATGTTTAGACAGAAAAAATCCTACATGCTGGCTGGGAAATGCTGGGTGTAACAGCCTTTTTTCTTTCTAAACATGCATAGGATTACACTCTTAAGATGCCACAAGACTGCTGTTTTTAAAGAGCCCTAAGGCATCTTAAGGATGCATGTTGTTGCATGTACGGTACCTCACAGAGTTGTGAGGATAAAATGGAGAGGAGGACCATGCAAGCTGCCTTGGAAACCTTGCAAAAGGATGAAAGGCAGGATAAGAATATAATAATAGACAGATAGATAAAATGAATAACATTGCGACAGAAGTTTTCGTAGAGTTCATCTGTGCTAGTCTTTAAGGCAGTGTATTTTTATAGTTCCCCCGAAGACCAAAGTGAGAGAAAAATTGCAAATGAGGTATCCATGTTGGTCTGTGCCTAGACATGGGTCTGTGGCAGGGAGAGGGGTCCTTTATGAGGACTGGGGAACTTGTGGTCTTCTAGATGTTGGACTGCGACTCACATCAGCTCTACCCAGCATAATCAACATGGATGTTGCAGTCTAACAGCATCAGGAGGGCTATATGTTTCCCATCCCTGCTTTGTAAAGACCAACTAAAAAATCTACAGCAGTGATTTTTTTTCCTAGCTTTACAGGGCTCTTTTCTCAGGGACAGTGTTAAAACGAAGAGGGTGCAAAGGGGGAGGGGATCTTTAACATCTTTTTCTCCCCCTCTCTAACAGTTCTGTGAAACTTGAAAGCTAGCCCGCTGCTGTGGTTTTTAGTTATGAGTAAATCTCAAAATGTTCCAGAAGTTTAGCCATGTACATGTTGTGGCAGAGAAAGTTTCATGAATGTGAGCCCACTTCATCTGAAGTTCATGAAAACTTAGACTACTGTAGTCTTTGTTAGCACCCAGTAAGATGCCTTTCCCAAGGCATTTTGTTACTAGTAGTTCCAGCTTCTTCTTCTATGGCCTTAGCTAGACCTAAGGTTTATCCCAGGGTCGTCCCTGCCTGCTCCCAAGATATCCTGTGTGTCATTTGCTTGAACAGAGATAACTCCGGGACAATGCCGGGATAAACCTTAGATCTAGCTAAGGCCTATAGCTGTGGCTACTCCAAAACTTCATTTCCCAGAATGCAAAGGTTCTTGCTTGGAACGGCTGTAAACAGATGGTCAGAGCTTCTTTGACTAGTTCCAAAGGACAAAACGTGGAGAGTGCTGAGAATCTCCTCAAAAGCCACTGGAAAGCTCTGAAATAAGCTATAGTTGCTCTATTCTGTGCTGGTGGGATAGTTGGATAGTTAGGTGCCCCTGAACTTATGCAGAGTGCCTTTCCATCAACACTGAAGTTATAACCTTAACCTACACCACACCCCATCAAAGTTGGAGCATGAAAAACAATTGCCCAGTTTAACAATAGAAAGTTACATTTTCAGTTTGTGTTTTGGGATTATTTGAAATACATTTGCTGTGGGATACCATGTTATCTGTTACATTTGAAGTTGTTTGACTGTATAAATATATTATAAATAGCCTAGGATGTTTTAACGCTAGGGGTCTCCATATTCTTAAGTGAGTTGTGCTGTTCCTTTGAGGAAGATAATTATTTCATTTCATTTAAGGGTTTTATACCCCAGATTCCCAGAGCAACTTAAAAAAAGTCACAATTACAATATAACTAATTAAAGCAAAAATATTAAGGCTGCAGTTCTGTACACACTTACCTGAGAGTAAGTCCAGTTAAACTCAATATGACTTCTGATTTGAAGTGCATAAGATTGCACTGTATATCAAAAACATTAACAGCACCACAAAACAAAGATGAGCAGAATTTACCTTCATGCTAGGCACCACATCACATGAGTAAGTTATGAAACAAGTGATTTTTTTAATTGCCACTGCCAATTTTCTCTCCCATCAGGAATTCCTTCCATAATGCATTTTATAGCACATCCTCTATTTCCACCTTTACATTCTATGAGCTTTATCACACCAGCGTTATACTGTGCAATCACTGTGAATTGCATACAAAGGACTCAGACGTTTTCCACCTTATAATCTGCTTTGATTGTGAAGTACTCCCATGCATCCTGCTTTAATTGTGCTTCAAAGCCAAAAGATTTGCCATATTTAGCCCCTACTTTCTGAGCGTATCTTCTGAGCCGCCTGCTCCTGAGCTGGGGTGCAGGAGCAGGATTTTAAACAAATGCTTACATCTGCATAAGCTTTAAAGATAAAGACACCAAAATTGGCACATTAATAGATATTAGAGAGAGCTTTAAGCAACCAAATTTGAATTGAATTGGGTCATCCATTGATTTTTTTATGATCTTTTTACATTTCCCCCCTTAAACTCACTTCCTGGTATGCAAAGGATCGCTGTCGCCCGCTAGCAAAAACAACTGCGAAAGCTTAGCGCTACGGGGATAATCCAAGGGAAGTAGGTACGTGTGATAAAGGGACACACTGGCTATGGTTAATTTTCCCTTGGCTTACTACTCACACTAAGAGCTAGTGTGGTCTAATGACTTATGGGAATCCTAGTATTGCCCTGAGACATCATTGTCTGTCTTGACCTCAGGCGTCTGAGGATTGGGTTGGTCCTACAATGGATCGATAATTTAAGACATTTTAAAGGGATGTTTCACTCTACAATTTGTAGATAAATCTTTTGATGCATACACCTAAAAATATATGAACATGTTTGGAAATGCATATAATCATAATGTGCCAGGGAAACAGGACTGGCTTCAACTCTTTACTATATGCATATGTGGGGACAAACAAATGTTTGCCACCACATATTTTTATACCAAGCGTTTCCTGATGTCAATGCACCCTCATCCCCACCAGATTCATTGTTACATCTCTTCAGACATTCAACCCCAGTGTTCTTCTGGCCTGCCAGAAGAGGTCACTTTTGTACTGCAGGAAAACAATGAGTCCCTGATGCCACATTGTGCATTATAACAGCTCAAATTGGCACACTGCTGTTGGTGTTTGTTTTTTAAAGCCCAGAAAGTACCTAGTCCATGACTAAACCTATTATCTTCTCTTACAGTCTTTATGTTAATGACTGTTGAATTTGGCTATTGGGTTGAAAGAATTTCCCTGCCCTGTCTTAAAGGCAAAGTTCTTGTTTTTATTTTAAGAATTAATTAACAATAGTAAAATTTGTTTGTCATTTCTAAAATGAATATCTTACATTGCTTAAAGCAGTTTAAAACAAATTTTGGTTGCTGCAGTTTTTCTTGTAAGCAAGAACTAAACTGGGAATTCAATGCAGTCAAAGTTTAAAATCTTATTGATTTCAGTTGTAAGTGATTTAAGTGTTTCACAATGCAATCCTATGCATATCTACCCTGAAGTAAGTCCTGCTGAGCTCAATAAGACTCATTCCCAATTAAATGTGTATATAAAGAAAATCTCATTAAACTTGGTGGGACTTACTTCCTAGTGAACATGCATAAGATTGTGCTGTAATTTTGTATCTGAAATAAAAGGTACTTCAGTATGGCTTAACTTTGGAAGATGCCCTGTATTTAAAAGATTTAATTGTAGACAGGTATGCTGATAATAAAAGTTATAGAAATTCCAAGCAGATTAATTTCCTATTTGAAGAGTTGTCAACCCCAAGCATTATAGAGCAAGAGTAAATACCTATACATATTAACCTAGAATCCTAATCCTTTCTTTAAAGTGTTGTTCTTTCCTTTCTATTTGTCATCTGATTTCAGATCTTTTAGAATGGACAGATGCTCACAATTTCCTAGTTCTATTGCAAGAAATTCAGATGAGGAAAAGAAAAGCTTTTACCTGTATCATCCCAATTTCAGGTTTTCAAACTAGGAAAGACCATGGGATTAAAATGCATCCCAAGAGTTGGTTACCCTATCAAGATGCATATTTTCCTTGTTGTTAGAGAAACGTTCAATTCAGCCTACACTGTCTCAAACATTTACTGCCCATGGATCACATCAATAAAAATAAATGGAATTGGCATGGGGTAACTCTCCTCTGAGGCTCCTAAAATGCTGATCTGGAATGGCTCCTTTGATGTCTGAAGAAACAGCGGAGGGGGTGGGATGCTTGTACTGTACTTGCAGGGTCAGGCTGATTTCATTCCCATTACTCCACATGACTAATGTGGAGTTCAGCCTTCTCAGTAATGGAGGTCGGGGCCATTGAGAGAAGGAGCATCATTTTCAGCAGAGTGATTGCATTTGGAAGAGCTCTCACAAATCATGGGTATTCTGACCCGGATCACAAAACAGTCTTCTTATAATGTTGGGGGAAGGAGATTATATTTATTTATTTTCAAAAATAAGCTGACCCAGTGAGGCAAGTTATCATTTTTAAAACACAGCCAAGAGGATACACAGTCAAGCAATCACCACTCTCTCGGAAGACTGGCTTAACACAATATGGTTAGCAAAACCCTGCAGGTGTACTTGAAAATATAACGCTCAACCCTGCTGGGTTCTAAAATTATGGGCTAGGAGGGACAAAGTGCCTTGAGGAGAAAAGAATAACAAGGGACACAAAGCATTCTAGAAGAATCTGAATGAAGCCACACTTCAGTGGGTCAGTGGGTCAATTCACACAAACCATTGTGGTGTGGTTTCTGCTTCTGCATGATTGGATTCCCACACTGTGGTGATAATGTTTATAGCTAAAAATGAAGTGGGATTATGTGGTTACTTCTTTACAGCACAGGGGGGTGGAATTAAGCATATAAATATTCCATCAAATCCATTTGGTACCTGGCTACAAATGTTAACACTGTAGTATGAGAAGCTGAGCACACAGAAGCAGCAATGACACAATAATGATCCATATAAACTGCCCCTGAGTATAGGGTCATTTGGGGCAGTCCAGATGAATAAAGACTGTTCTACAGGTCTTTAGAAATCTACAGTTGGCTGTTCTTTGTGTAACAAATGTTCTGAAATAAAAGCAGACACTCGTAAATTGAGTCACTCAGTTTTCCTTACTCATGGCAGTAGCCAATTGTGTCATTCCACTAACTCAAATTATGTTGTGCTAGCAGAAACTACGTTCCAAACTATGCGCAAGAGGAGAACCCAACTACAGTTATGCTTGCCCAACCTGTTGTACAACCCGATGCATGAGCAAAATGCACAACAGAAAGATGTGGCAGAACTTCGCTAGCACTATTTGACTTTGGAGAATGACACCATTGGATACTACTCTTGGTTACCAGGATTCCAGTGGGATGCCATAAAAGTAACAATATTAAAAGGCTATCTACATCTGAAGACAATAAAATACAAGCAATAAAGAAATACAACATATACATAGCTTCACCATCCCAAAATACAGTAGCATTTATTCTAAAATAAAATATACATACGATGTCCTTTCAATCTTAATGAAAACTTCTGAAACAATCCAGCTAAAGTTAAGATAGTTATGCATGTAACAGCCAGGGCTATGTATGCATAGTTCCATAAAAGAAGTTAAACTCCCATCAATCAGATTTTTGGCAGGGAAGCAAAAGTAGGAATTAAATCTATCACCACCACCACCATCCCACACACACACACCATCGCCTGAACAGCTAATTGGCAAAATCCTCATTTTGTTTACCAGAGCGCGCTCCAGTTTCTAGACCAGATTGAAGAGCTGTGTGTGTTGCAGCTACACAGCAGCATCCCCTAGAGTTTTTGACATTACCCTGCTTATATATATTCTGCATCCTAGGAGTACAATTTGCTTTAAAAGCAAGGCATGCGCTCCCCATGCACCTTATTTTACAGCAAAATTGCCAGTTTTTTGTGGCTGATTCAGCACCATGGCAAAGGACAGATAATTGCCACCCCACCCCCACCCCCAAGATATTGTCCACCCCTACATCTAAAATAAGGGTGGAGAACTGGCGGCCTTCCAGACATTTGTTGCTGGACTCCAAATCCCATCAGCCCCAGCCAGCATGGTAAATTATCAGGAAAGATAGGACTAGGGGGAATCCGCACGTCGTACCGAGATCGCTTCTAAGTGACCCCAGTGCGGTGTGAAAGCGATCGTGTAACTTGCCTTTGGAAGAGCCGATGAAGAGACATCTTTCCCGCCGCCGCCACCCACAGACCTCCTCGCCAGCTGGGACGGAGAGCTTGGGGGAAGAAGGCGGGGTGGAGAGCTTTTTCCGCTCTCAACCCCGCCTTCTTCAGCCGAGCTCTCCTCGCCAGTCGGCGAGGAGGTCTGTGGGTGGTGGCGGCGGCGGGGGGAAAGACGTCTCTTCGTCGGCTCTTCCAAAGGCAAGTTACACGATCGCTTTCACGCCGCACTGGGGTCGCTTAGAAGCGATCTCGGTACGACGTGCGGATTCCCCCCTAGTTAGTGTTCCATCAGCATCTGGAGGGCCACAGATTCCCTACCAAACAAAAGTGACTTCAGTTTATCTAGTCTCACCCACCTTTATTTCAGATTTTATTTCTCTACTCTCCACAGCGCCTATCAATTCTGTGTCCATCTCCAACATTGTGGGCAGGCAACATGGTGCCCGCGGGTCACAATGTGCCTCTGGACACCTTTCTTGGCACCCATCCAGGTGCCCTTCCCTTCCCACTTTTTTTTAAAAAAATCATATATTCTCATACTGGCGGCTGGGATTGCCTATGAAATAGGCTTCTGTTGGTGCTGAAAACTGTAGGTTCAAAGGATTTGTTTAGTGTGTTGGGGCTCACACCACACCCCTGTCTTGTACTCAGTCCTTTGGGCAAGTTACTTGTCCTTTGCCACACTTCCCATGGCAGCCATTTTGTGGTGGTGCCCAGGATGGTTTCTCAAATTGCAAAATCTGCCCACAGCCCCAAAAGGTTGCCTAGCCCTGCTCTACGGCTACTGAAGTTGAGGCCTACCTTACCTTATGGTCCAACTCACTCTTTTCTTCCATACTACCCTGAGATGTGAATCAGTTACTCATCTTCTTGTTCTCCCTGGATAATTTGCATACACATTTTGATTGGTTGTAAGGCACAATGATTCTTAAAAGGGTAATAATCATTTCTGTAATAATCACTATGGGTTACAGTTATTATAACAGCGCTATTTTCTGAAGCAGTAGTATTTTATGTACCGGTTTATGACATTGTCAGACTTAAGCATCTTTTGCAAGAATAGTTTTTTAATGAACGGATTTCAAAGAAGCAGAACTTTAACTATATATATTTGTAGCTAGTATTTAAATTTTGGACTTTGGTATGGTTAGGATTTTGGCCAATGAGTGCATGTCACATTGACATTTTCCCTGCAGTTATATCTATAATGCACACCGGTTAGGACTCAAATAAATTTATTTACTATTTATTAATTTCTATCCTGCCTTTCTTCATTACATACCCAAAGGTAGCTGAAAATAGTAAAACATGAAATTACAATATAATCAAATGACAATATAATTAGAAAGTATCAAGAACATGAAAAGGCAGCAGCCACTAACCCCAGCAGCAGGAAAAACATCAACCAGAACCAGGAAAAAGTAGTCAGTCCAACATGCCAAAGACCAATCTAAGCAAGAAGATCTTTGCCTACCAACAGAAGGTCAGCAGAGAAGGCACATGGACATTCCTGCGATTCCAGAAAGTTCTGTCTTTATTAAAGAGAGAGCGCGCTCTTTTGTTTCTCCACCGAATGCTCCTATGATGTTGGCTGAACACAGGGAAGCACCTGTCCTAAAGGTCTTAATACCCACCCAGACAGGTAATATTGGACAAAACAGTCCTTCATTCTATTCTCAGACTCCAGGAAGTGCAAGAGGGCAAGCTGCTCAGGGCAAAAAGTAGGATGGATGCTGCTGACGTGGTATATGAGGGAGTCATTTGGGGAGGGAACAATATGGTCTGCTAGCATGCTTACTAGCAGGCCTTGCCCATGGTGCTAATAAGCCAGACAGGTAAAATCACATAGGTTGCTCCATACCAGAGCCTAGCTGTTGGCCAATACAGCATTCCCTCTGACTGGCTCAGGTTCCCATCTCTCAGGTATCCCTGAGTATAGAAGCCTCCCTTGCAGGAAATCATATCCTGAAATCGAACCTGGGATGTTCTGTATGTGAAACCTAATCTTTTACCAGATTAGGGCTCTTTTGGCAGCTGATGTGGTATACAATGGGATTTTTAGGCTGTGGGAGGATGAATGCCCCTTGATGTATCAGTTCTTGATGTATGAATGCCCCTTGATGTATCACCGCTCTGGCACCAGAAAGGCCTTCTCGCTATTAGCCACCCGCTGCACCTCACCTGTCAGGGACAACTGGAGAAAGGTTATTGTGCCAGCATAAGAGCTCCTCTCCCCCATTGAAAATGGAATGGATTGATCTGCCCTTTAGTCTTAGGAATGTGTAATGCTGCAAAGTAGAGGAGACAATGCTCGATTTGCACATCACAACAACCTGGGTTATTATGATTGAGGCAGTGTGCTGCCCATTCACTCCTGCTGTGAACAGGAGTAGCTAAACAAATGCAGTAGTTTTGTATGGTAGAGCACATGCTTGGCATGTAGAAGCTCCCAAGTTCAGTTCCCAGCATCTCCAAGTAGAGCTCTGAAATGCTCATGCCTGAAACCCTGGAGAGCCACTGCCAGTCAGTGTTGATAATACTAGCCTAGATGGACTGATGGCTCTGTTGTGGTATAAGGCAGTTTCCTATGATGACTTAACCATGAGGAGACAAGTTGCCAGTTTCTGTAGCAACTGAAGCTTCTGAATAATCTTATAGAGCAGCTCCACATAGAGTGCCAAAATCTGGCATTCTTGCTTACAAAGCCAAAAATGACATCCCCCAGGTCTGGAGACAAAAGAAAGCATCACAGCCTTCCCAGCAGATAAAAGTTATTAAAAAACATTCCCTACCAACACTGAAGTCTGCCCTGCAGCTCTTGGCATGAGCAAGGGATATGGGAAGGGGGAATCTCTTTTACGTCTCAGGACAGAAGAATCATTCACCATCATCTCTGGTGTCTTGTCTACCATCAATCCATCCCTTAGTGTTTGAATAGTTTATGACTTGTGGTTGAAGTCCTGGCCTTGAGTCCATGTCGAATACTAAAGTTTCAAATGTAATTACTCTAGGGACAAAGGTTAAGCTTGAATGCACTTGCAGAATAATTGACTACACTTCAGATTCAAAGACAGCTAAAAAGGAGCCCTTCTATTTGTTTATAAGAGTGCAGTCTAGGTTATAAAATACATTTACCATGTTAAAGTCAAATCCTTATTAGTAATACTTATATGCAGCAGTGTTCGTATATGACCAAAGTGTGTGGGGGCAATAAACTTTATAACTGCTCACAATTAGGGGTAGCAACATTTATAGATTAACCAGTTAGATTGGATTTAAAATCTCTTAGTTGTTTAAGGTGTTTTTAATTCATCACACAATTTTTTTTTGACGAAAGAGTTATTTTTAGAATGAATACTTTCAAAACCTTTGAGTGACAGACACCCTCACAGAAGAGGCATCCCTCCTCCTTTGACACTTATGAAGGCCTTTTCTAAGACAGTGCCTGCTGCAAAATATGCCAGCATTATCTAAAACCCAAGGGAGAGTATTTTTTTCTCCTTCAGAACAGGTGCTTTATTTATGTGCAAATGTATGCAGACTGAAATTGATTAACCAAATAAAAGTCATATGAGTAATTGACTAGGAAGACTTTAATCAGATGACAGCTCAGTTCACAATTCTTTAGATTTTGACATCACAATTCCAGCGTGATTCTGTGGTGCACCTACTAAGCCTCTCGATTTCAATGAGTTTCTGCACCTAAATCTATACAACATCAGGCCACCAGAACTGATCTTGTATAGATCAGGCTAGAAATTTGCCTTTTGAAATGAAACTCGAGATCTTTAGGATTCCAAACATAGTAACCCAGTACCTAATTCTGCACATGCCTGGTAAATTGTGGAAAGCACACAACCCTGTAGCTTTCTAGCTTGAGAAGGAAGCATTTGTCTCTCCTCCAAGCTGTTAAGGCACATTTTATAAAGAAATATAGCCACAGACAGAGTGAGTACCCAGGGCTAAAAGACCTTATCTGTGCTAAGTATCCACAAATAAGGAGAAGGGATCAGGACCGCAACAGTTAATGGAGTTCACACACATTTAATTCCTCCTTTTAAGGAGTGCATTTTGTCTTCAGTCATTTTCATCATTGGCAACATAATTAAAAGAACTCTTTGCTCAGGAACTGAAATGGACAAAGGACAAGACAACTGTATATTGCACTTAGCAATCATCTGATCAAAGTACCAGGGAGAAGGCAAAAGATTCCTGCTGTGCCTCTAACTCCAGCTTGCTGCAGCCTTAAGAAAGAGCAGCCTCTTCTTTCTTAAGAGCTCCCTGGACTAATGTCAGAGACCCGAGCTATGAACTGGTCCCACTTTGTTTGCCAGATCTGCAGAGCCTTTTCTCTCTCCGTGGGTAGCATGCTGCTGTATCTACAAATGAAAAAGAAGACTGGGTCAGAGAAGGAAGGGTAGGAAAAGCTGCTCCAGGATTTCACTGATGAGGTCAAAAGCCAAGAAAGAGCAGGAAATAAAAACTCAACAAATTGAGGACTTTTGTTACACTGGGTGTGTGCAGCCTAGGAAGAAAGCCTTGCTGAATTCACAAGATGTGCTTCCAGGTAAGTATACTTAGGACTGCTGCTGATGTCATCATGGCCACAGCCTTGAGCTGAGAGTCAGACAAGGATGAGCTGGAAAATATGGAACATCCTAGGATTTTGGTGACAAAACAATTGTCCCTGACTTCAAGGATCTTCAGGCTCCGAAGTGTGTGACTGGACTGGAGCGACTTTCTAGGCAGAAGCAAGTGGGGGAGGAAAAGTACTATATAATTGGGAAGGAGAAGGAGAGTTTATTCTATTGTAAAAAGTAATCTAAAACCCCTTTCAATAAATAATATATTTATTTTTTTAATTGCAGATTTTATAGCTATTTTCCTTTAGGCCGCTAATCCTAAACTTGCATGCAGCCCAATCCTATGCCTGTGTACTCCGAAGTATAATATTCCCATAATACTTGGCATGTATAAATTCTGTTTGCAGACAGTTAGCAGGTGTTTTACTAAGTTTGGCATTTGCACTAAAATCCAAATTGAAATTTCCTGCAGTGGCAGAATATAAAGTTCTAGCATTCTCCAAATCTGCAACATCTTCCCTCCAAATCCTCCCCCACCCCAATGTGCATCACTTATGCCATTCTAAGCAGCAACACCGCAACAAATGCAGCTTCATTAGCTAGAATTGTATACATCATGTATATTTGTTGCATTTCCTACACTAGCATAATATGAATCCAGAGCTAGTTCTGCCAGGCAACAATATGAAGCAGATTGCTTCAGGCCCCATCATTCTCAAGAGTGGCCGGGCAGCACCTTGGCTCAGCCCTGCCTGTTCCCTCACCAGCACCAGCAGTCCAAGAGGCAGGGAAAATGCACTGTGGAAAGAGGAGCCCATGGGATTTGGATTCCTTATAGCAGCTACACCTCACCAGTAACATAAAGCAGCTGAGTTTTTACATATTTTCCTGATGCATTCCTTATGCTTTGTTGTTGTTTATTCGTTCAGTCGCTTCCGACTCTTCGTGACTTCATGGACCAGCCCACGCCAGAGCTTGCTGTCGCCACCCCTAGCTCCCCCAAGGTCAAGTCTGTCACCTCCAGAATATCATCCATCCATCTTGCCCTTGGTCGGCCCCTCTTCCTTTTGCCTTCCACTTTCCCTAGCATCAGCCTCTTCTCCAGGGTATCCTGTCTTCTCATTATGTGGCCAAAGTACTTCAGTTTTGCCTTTAATACCATTCCCTCAAGTGAGCAGTCTCGCTTTATTTCCTGGAGTATGGACTGGTTTGATCTTCTTGCAGTCCAAGGCACTCTTAGAATTTTCCTCCAACACCACAGTTCAAAAGCATCTATCTTCCTTCGCTCAGCTTTCCTTATTGTCCAGCTCTCGCAGCCATAGGTTACTACTCTTGCCTTAAATCTCTTCCCTACTGACACAAGCATTTTCTTAAAAAAACAACTGTCTTGATGCATTCTCTGTGCTCTTGCCTTAAATCTCTTCTTACCTACACCCCCATCTGCTCCTGAACCCCTTTAAGCATGGCAGCTTTTTTAAACCATGGGTTCAAACTTTGGGTTGATCATCCCCAATAACCCAGAGTTCTGGGTCAGGATGTCAGGATAAATAGAGTTCCAGGTTCGGACATCACAATAAACAACCCAGGGAAGGAGTGGCCCTAAGTTATTTATTGGAGAGGGGGTGAGCGGGCACACGGGAACCATCATGCACACTTGATCCCACAGCATTTTCTAAAACCAATGTTAACAAACAGTGGTTTGTTGATGATGTCCAAACTAGGTCTGTTTGTGTGTGAGAGAGAAGATATGCAACACAATCCTAGGCAGATCTACTCAGAAGTAAGTCCCACTGAGTTCAATGACACTTACTGTCTAGTAAGTGTGCATGCAATGGCAGCCTTAGAAAGAAGGAAAGGGGTGGGGTGGGGAATAGATGAAAGCAAGAATTGATGTATGAATAGCTTAAATGGGTAGGTGGAGACTCGATTTGTGCTCCACTTCAGTTATCACAATGCCTTGGGCCAGCAAAGTATTTTTCCTTTCTCATAGAAGATAGTTTTCTTTATTGCAAAGTCTGGGACATGGCTATGCAGAAATGACAGGTATCCTAGAGCACGATAGGTAACACAGAGACAGATGTGGTTTCAAATCTGGACCTCTAGACCATGTGTGAGAGTCTACAGGCTCCAAACTTCACCACTATTGTTGCCATGCCTGAGGGACCATGTGTGTATGCATACATGGGGTTCTCCCTCCATATATATCAATGCATAAGAGATATAACACTTACTGAAGAGAGTTTAGTGCCAGTTGTTTCAGAGTCCTCAGATCAGCGCTCATTCCTCCAATGCCCATAAACACCTCATAGAAGTCATACGACACTCCCTTTGCTCCAAAGATCGCCGGATCGTCAGAGGCAACCACAATCCTTTGACCCTCTGACATCAGAAATGCAGCAGGATGGTTTCTCAGATCTGATACTAACATCAGGACCTTGAAGAAACAGGTTCATGTCAGAGAGAGAGAGAGAGAGACTGCCACTTAAAGAGAAAATTGTATATTCTTTCGTCAGGCCTTTAGTAGATCACGTTAGAAAAAAGGAGAGAAACAAGTTCTCAGGATGCAAAAAGTAATTGCCTCTTATGATAATCAATTATCTTGCCAGAAATATTGCTGCAGACTTCTGCTAAAAAAAACCTGATGAAGGCCTTTGAAAAAATACAGGTCAAAACGTGTCAGGCTTTGAAATAAAACATCTTTTGCATCCTGAGAACTTGTTTCTTCCTTTTTTTCTGACCTGACTTAGATGCTTGCCTCCTTTTGGTTATTTGTTAGTATTTCACAACTGAATAGTGTAGAATTTTGAATCTCATATGTCTCAGTGTTCTTTCTTTCTCCCATAAAATTCTGCCTCTCATGTGTTGCAGACGAAAGACAAAATCCAGACAAAATGAAACACTTGTGTGGCTCAATCCTAAGCATGCTTATCTGAAAGTAAGTCCGCTGAGTTCAATGGAATTTCTTCTGCATCGATGTGCATAAGCAGCAATCCTATACACACTTGTGAGCAGGTCTCATTAAAATGAGTAGGACTTCATCTAGGTATACATCCATACAGTGGAGGCTGGTGGCTCCTTTTTTTAGTGGGGCTGTGAATCTGTTCTGGGTTTCAGTCAGAACTCTAAGGGAGCTATATAAAATGATGAAACCATTTTGGGGGCAGAGTTCAGCACTTTGGTTCTGATTGTAACTCAGAGCCGAAGCACAGCCCCACTGAAATAGGAGCACCAGCCTCCACTTCAGGGTCTCCAGCAGAGGTTTTCTCCATCACTTGCTACCTGGTCCTTTTAAATGCAGGTGACAGGGATTGAACTGGGAATGTATGGCTGCTATATTAGAGAATATGCTCTACTACTGAGCCAGGGTCCTTCTCAGCACCATGCTTCTCGCCTTCTGATTTTTTACCATCTCTCTGTGTGCCAAAATATTCTGAACTCTATGAACACCAAGGTACTCAGCTCATACTTCAAGAGATAAAAACTGGAACTGCACACAAAAAAGAGACATAGAAATGAATAAATTACACAAACCATGTCAGTTTATGCAAAATACATATTTTTTCCAAGTGCAGAATTATTATGCATGGAGCAGTCAATGGGATGCAACCAGTTCTTATACATGTTTATTGCCCCACTAGGTTCAAGTCAGCTCACTCCCAAATAAATGGGCAGAGGCCCATGTGCGGGGAGCTCTGCAGCACTTTTGGGGGAAAATAAAAGCTGGGCTGGAAGTGATCTGGTGTTGTTGGTATGAAAGCACTGTACAGAGAGATGAGAGGGGGAAGCATAGCCATTCCACTAGCTCTGATGAAAGGCCTCCCTCATGAAAACTCCTCCTCCCTCAACTGTCACCACCAGCAGCCACTCCAGCGAGCTGAGCTGATGGAGCAGAGAGGGAGAGCAAGGCTGAAAGGCCTCCCTCATGAAGTCTCTTCCTTCCTCAACTGTCACCATCAGCAACCATTCCAGCAAGCCATACTGAAGGAGATGAGAGGGGGAAGTGGGGCCATGCCACCAGCCTTGCTGAAAGGCCTCCTTCATGAAGGCTCCTACTCCCTCAACTGTCACCAGCAGCAGCCATTCCAGCAGGCCATACTGAGGGAGATGAGAGGGGGAAGTGGGGCCATGCCATCAGCCTTGCTGAAAGGCCTCCCTCATGAAGGCTCCTCCTCCCTCAACTGTCACCAGCAGCAGCCATTCTAGCAGGCCATACTGAGGGAGATGAGAGGGGGAAGTGGGGCCATGCCACCAGCCTTGCTGAAAGGCCTCCCTCATGAAGGCTCCTCCTCCCTCAACTGTCACCAGCAGCAGCCATTCTAGCAGGCCATACTGAGGGAGATGAGAGGGGGAAGTGGGGCCAGGCCACCAGCCTTGCTGAAAGGCCTCCCTCATGAAGGCTCCTCCTCCCTCAACTGTCACCACCAGCAGCCATTCCAGCAGGCCATACTCAGGGAGATGAGAGTGGAAAGTGGGGGCATTCCATTCCAATAATTAATTTTGTTGTTATGTCTTTTTAGATTGTATGCATGCAGGCAGAGATTGCCTCGCTTTTACTGATTATATGTAAGCTGTTCTGGGAACCTTTTTGGCTGAGGAGCAGCGTAAAAATACTTCAAATAAATAAATAAGGGATGATTTAAACAGACCCCCCAGGCAAGCAGGATAGCACTGCCATCACAACCACCTCAGCAACTGCACAAAGAGCCACAGTTTCAACCTCAGTGGCAACAATGACACTTGTGCGCATGAGCATGAGCTGTTCACTCTGCCTGAAGACACCCACATGGGTTTTTGTAGACAGGGTGGGACCAAACTTGCCCATAGCTATCCTTTGACAGTGCATTCACACAGACTACTTTTTTACCTGATTGCAAAGCACTAATGCCTCTCCCTTTAGGTATTCTAATTGTTCATGACTTCCCTCCTTATGATCTGGTCTGGTCATAGGAAGCTGCCATATACAGAGGCTTGATCTACACCAAGCAGCATATTGCAATATGAAATCTGTATATAAGTGGCAGGAGTCACATTACTGCTTTATCATGGTATTGAAGTGCACTGACAACTTTTGGGGCCCATTGACACCATATACCATTTTCATAGTGCTATATTCTGCTTGGTGTGGCTCCTGCTGTTTATATACTGCTTTCATACCACTTTCATACTGCAATATCCTGCTTGGTGTAGATTAGGCCTGAGTCAGACCATCCAACACAGTATTGTCTACACTGTCTGGCAGCAACCCGCCAGGGCTTCAGGCAGGATTATTTCCTACTACTACTTGGAGATGCCAGGGATCGAACCTGGTACCTTCTGCATGCAAAGCATGTGCTCTATCACAATGAGCTATGGCTCGTCCAAACAGTCCTCTACCATGGATACATACCATCATCATAGAGAAGAGGGTATGCCAGTGAATAAGACCTGCCCACCAATCTCAAATCACTGCTCCTAATCCTAGATGTGCAAGGCCTGACTATGGTTACTCAGGTTAGACTACAATCTCTCTTTTTTATTATTCATTTATTATATCACTACTACAACTAATTTATAAATACTAGGTGGAGTCCTGCTAATTAACAGTTTCCAGGGCCATGCTACCTCCTATTTGAACAATACCTGGTTAGAAACAGGGCAGATTTCTATAGGAATATCCATCTTTAAAGCCAACTCCCTAGCTGCTGGATGTTTCGCAAGGGCAAATCCATGGCCAATCCGGCTGGTGTTCAACAGCAGAGCATCCAAGACATTTATATCTGTAGGGGTGCCTTCCCAGTCTGAGTGATACAGAAAATTCTTACATTATTCTATAAACACAAAATGGTTGCCATGATATTTACTCTGCATATCTGTTTAGACATGGAACAGTATATAAATATTGTAAATAAATATTCCCAAATACATACAGATAAAGTCCCAAATAGGTTATTTCCTGAAGGAGAAAGTGTTAATGCAGTCTAAAAAGGCATCACCTGAGCATTTCTATATCCTAGGCAAGAATTTTCACTAGTGGGTTGTTGTTGTTTTAGAGTTTTCTTTCTACTATATATCATGTTCTCCAAACAGGTCAGAATATATTAAACCCTCATTGTGTCAACCATGCAATACTGAAATAAAATCACATGCCCACAGCTGTCACGCTAATTGCAGAATAATGCAAAGTTATGACTCTGAATCTCCCAGGTCCTGTCTTTTGCATCACACTGGCTCTCATGAGAAAGATATAACTTCTATGTACCTCAGGAGGACGATATTCAAAATGGCCTATCCACCATTTTGTGGTCAAGCATTTGGGGGCTGCTAAAGTAAAGTAGCCATTCACAGCAGCTATAAGCAGGAACAGATGTCACACAAACACAGACTAAAGGAGAGCTGTAGCAAGAGATTCTGAGGCTGCTTATGGAAATTATTCGGGTTTCACTTGTCCACCAATCTGGAATCTCTGCTCCTGATCCTAGATGTGTGAGGCCTGACTGTGGTTACAACCAAGTTCCACCAAGACCAAGACCATCACTGCAAGGTGAAAGGAAAGGCTGCCTCTTTTCTGTTTTTATTGTTTCAAGCTTTCATTGGCATAGTACTGGGGGGGGGGGATTCAGTTACCAAGAACCATACCTCATTATAACCCCACAGAAAACAGCACTAGGACTGCACAAAATTGACCATGTGACCTGAGTTCCCTCCCAGAAAACTTGACATGCCCCTGCTGGAGGAATCCTCCTCCTTCAAGGAGATAGAGCTCCCAGAGACAGATGGCACCATGAAACCACCCATGTCAGGAGATCTGGGGGAGCCTGGACCTTCAGTGGAAAGGATCACAAGTCCATCCCTGCAGGAAGAGGGGAATTCTGCTTCAGAGTCAGAGGCTGAAAGACCACCCAGTCCTAGAGAGCATTGTTGCCTTAGGAGACAAATCGATAGGGCTCCTCTAAGAAGAAGCACCCAACTCCAAACAAGGACTCATCAAGAGGAGGGAACTCCTCAGGAGCAAGCTTTTAATATACTGCAGCTTAGCCTAGGGTGATGCTCAGAGGTTCTGGTGACATAAGCCTGCATGCTCAGTCTAGCCGTTGCTGGAAACAATGCTGTTGCTGCAGCACCTGTATTTTGTACCCTGACTTGTGTATGGATCATAAGGTCATTGACCTTTAAACTTTTGATGTTGCATTTTGGAACTCTGACTATAATTGACTGATATCCCGTGCATTTGAATATTTAAATAGCAACCTGTTTTATTTTTCAACATATTTTACTCTGCGAAAGGTATATCAGAGATGGGCAACTTGAGGCCCTCTAGATGTTTTGGCCCACAACTCCCATCAGCCTTCAAGCTAATGGTGAGGAATTCAATCTGCTGTATATTGATTGTACAACAACAATTAGTATTATAACAGGTTTGGGGGTTGAATGGTTATGCTTCATGGAAAGGCTTGGAGCAGATTTTGTCTTTTACAACTGTGGTTCCAGACAGAGGGTCCTTACTACTAAGGACTAATAAATAAATTAGTAGGCATTGTGAAGCTATTCCACCTTTTCTATCTTAACAGATTATCTATGGTAAGAGAAAAGAATGGAAGAATCAGTAGGAAGACATGATAGGGTTATGAGTAGAAGATAACATTGTCTAAACCCCCTATAAAATGTTGTGAATGAGGCAGGGTGATTGTATCATAAAAGCCTTGCCTGGAAGCACTCCAGGTCTATGGAACCAATACATATATATTTTTACAAAAAGCAAAGCACTGCAGGAAATGGGTATGCATATTCTGGTCTACTGCAAGACAGAAGTGTGCAGCCTCATCCAAACTGTGCATGGCAGATGATAAATGTATGGAATGTCTCGTATTTAGATCTGTATAACGATATGGATGCATATCCAGGAGACTGCCACACATCATCTGTGTTGCAGGTCCTAGTCTAGCATGGCTTCTGTATGCAAAAGCCCATTTTCCTAGGTAGTTCTCCCTTGCTGGATAATGACATATGATTCAAATATACTTGAAAGACCTATCCAATCCAATCCAATCCAAAACATACTTGAAAGATTGCAGTCCTCATCTCTTAGTTAACTATTTTCCTTTAAATCAGCACTGTGGCACATTAATGCTTACCAGTCTCACCAGCATGAAAGAAGTATGGCAATTTATCTTTTAGAGGTTGCGGAAAGATCAAGGCATCCTTCAGCTCCCAGAGAGAGTATCCTCCATCTTCCCAGCCAACCTGTGAAGAAAATTGCTCTGGATAAGCACTCAGCGCTTAGATCTTGTCTACATCAAGAGCAAGGACAGCATTGAAATGACAGTATTTTAATAAAAAATACTTTAAATTCAGTTGGTGAAATAAGATGGAAATCATTTGTAACCATAACTCCGAGGCAGAGTTATGAGTTTTGCTTTGCTTTCTTAAGTGGGCACAATTGCACACAAAGCTTCAGCATGGGTAACCAGACCTTGCCCTCGTTAGGGAAGCACCATAGCCCAGATGGAACATTTTGTACTGAACTGCTCTGAACCCTATTTGGTCATTTAACTCAGGACGTTTTCTATAGCAACCATCATCATTGTGAGTGTATACTCTTGCAGAGTAAGTTATGTCTCTGACCACACTGGAGACAGAAGACAACTGCAAGCTTTAAACAGGACCATTATTTAATATTAATTTCTGGTTACAACTAAGACAGCCGAAGCACCAAAATTCCCTACATGCATTAACCATTTTGGGTGCAATCCTATGCATGTTGATAGAAAGAAGTCCTACAACTCTCAGCGTTCCCCAGCCATCATGGACTTTTTTTCTGTCTGCATAGGCGTTGGATCCAAAGCTTTCCTTGTTCTGGCAGCCCAGACCCAC
Organism: Elgaria multicarinata webbii; assembly: GCF_023053635.1. NCBI lineage: Eukaryota > Metazoa > Chordata > Lepidosauria > Squamata > Anguidae > Elgaria > Elgaria multicarinata. Next base: position 19,444,390 of record NC_086179.1, on the reverse strand, counting down.
CTGGTGGGGGTTGGGGTTGGGCTAGCCAGCCCCACAAGCAGTAGTGCAGCAGCCCCTACTAATGGGTGCAATGTCATGCTTCTGGGGACAAGCGCTGACACGAATGGAAATGCTCATTTCTAGAAGGGGAAGGTTGTACCATTGGATCCAACCCTAGGATTGCTTCTTAATCAGTTATTTCTCCCTCCATACAGTAACTTAACTAATGACTGTTGCTTATTCCAACACACACACAATCCCCAGGGGGTCATCCATTCATTTGAATAGGTTCCAGTTTCTTCAAGCTAGCCTGAGGTAATAGTAATGTGATGGAGTTACTCACTTAATCAGAAATTATTAGAATTAGCTTTCAAAAGGGCAGCCATATTACCCTGTTGTAAGAATAAAACAACAATAAAATCCTGTGGCATCTTAAAGGCTGCAATCCTATGCATATTTAAACATGCATAAGATTGTACTGCATAATTTAGAAATATATTGTGACATAAGATTTTTGTAGCCTAAAGCCTACTTCAATAGATGCAACCCAAAACATTTCAGTGGGACTTGCATAAGAAAATCCTGCTCCTCTCCTCAAGTGGATTATGCCTTTAATAACATGCAGCTTGATCTTATTCTTGTTTAGATGGAAGTAGATACCATTTCTTTCAATAGGACTTATTTTGGCATGTATTTTTTTAAATATATATATATATATATATATATATATATATATATATGGCCCATCTTTTAATTAAAATTTCAAAGGTGGCGCATAAGAGTACCTATGGCTGTAGTTTTCTTTTCCTGGTGCATTTGGCATGATATACCTTGATTACCGTTCTCTGTTTATAGCAAACTCTGTTATCTGGATGACACACATTAATCCTTAGGGGACCAATATGGGAGGATCTTGCTTTTTGTCATGGCTCCTTCAGATCCCTTCCAGCTCTTCAGTTCTAAGATTGCATTTCCCACTTCATAATCATTAGTAGTATTTTCTATGGAGTGCCATACATCCATTATATTCTACCCCAGATACTGCTGAAATTGTTCAGAGGCTCAGCTGTTGGCATTAGAAGTTATGTTGCATCCCAGTAAAGCACTTGTAGCCCAATTACAGCCCAAGGAAAAAAAATAGTTCAACAAATATATCATCTCCTTGTTCCCTGTAATCTTTCCAACATAAAATGCAAAACCAAGTAAGAAATATTGGAGATTACCAAATCAAACCCTGCCATGGTGTCTGGAAATTCAGCTCTGAGTGCCTTTGCTGTGCGGACAGCTTCTTTAATCTGGGGGACCTTCTGCTTCCTGGAAATTAACAGAAAGAGAGGAGTACCAAGAGGTAAAACAGGCCTCTTCTGTTTAAAAATACTATTTTTAAACCCTGAATCAGCTTCTGGAGATATAGATGTTATGTGTAAAATGCATTAGTTAAGGTGTATACAGATGTACATCATTTTAACACTGCACTCACTGCTTTTTGTGTACACATATAACCATCTAACCTGGATCAAGCTCTGGGGGTGGAAGTGGGGAGCTGTTCTTCCTTTTCATAGAAGAAGCTTGATTTGCTCAATACTGATTGGATGACCCTTGTGTCAACCAGGAAGCGAACGAATCCCATTTTCAGAGCAGTTTTTCAAGGTTTTATTCTTGTTGAACAAGTGCTTGACCAGATACAAAACATGGTCAGCCCACCTAAAGAATGAGGAAGCAGCAAAGACTAAAAGGCAAACTGCTGTTGATTCAGAAGCTGTACACATGATCTTTGAGAGGCAAAGGTAGGGGAAAGCAGAGCTCACTCTGCAGCAGAAAACCCGCAACCAGTCCTGTTTGCAGATATGTTTGTACAGAACCTAAATATCTCACATTAAAACAGTATAATTGGGTGGCGGGGCAATGGGGAGTATTACTGTTGGGATTGGCTGTATTCCCACTGCTGTGGGCCCTATGGTTTAGAGTCAGAATCTGTTTAAAAAGTAGACTGAGGTGGTTTACAACCCAGTTCAGTCCTAAGAAGTCCAAGGCTTGTGAGCCCAGTTCGTCATCTGATGGCAAGTGCAGGGGTTGGTTTGGGCCTATTCAGGATGAGGAACGTTAGAAAGATGAGAACATTCATTCTGCTTGGTTTTACAGAGGGGGTTATGCAGAGGGAGTTGACCGCTCCTGACCAGCTGCAAGTTTTGACCTTGAATGACATGTCTACAGCTAAGAAAACTGATATCCTCTCTGTGGGAATACAGCAGGTGGGGAAAGACTGGGCTAAGGAAGAAGAACTTTCAAATCTGTTTCTTGGCAATAGAAGTACGAAAAGTAGAATAGAAGTGCCTTTTTTTAACATACTATTGATTTGTTAGAATCCTGTCAGTTATATCGTCAGAAGGAGGGCTCTAGCAGCCCTTGCCTTACATTTAAGCTTGTGCTGAGGCGATGGAGCTTTGCTGGGAAAATCTTTTCTGTCCAAAACCCTTTCTGCATGGGATTTCAATCATCTGAGCTACACTTTCTCAACTGGATTCTCCATCAAATCTCAACCCTTGTTTGTTAAAAAACCATGTATTGTTAAGAATGTGCCTGAAACTATCCTGAGTCCTAGACTTAATATGCCTAGGAGCATGGATCGTAGAGGTCCTGCATAGGAAACTCTCTACTGCCCAGTGCTCTCTCTCTTGCCTGGACTTAGCAACTTTTTAATTGCCCAAGGTACTGACTTGCTTGAGCTTATAATGAATTATGAACTTAAGAGCCTTGTCTGTCCTGGATCTATTACCAGGAGCTTGAGCAAGGGCTGGTGAGTCTGCGTTGGAAATGTCATCTTAAAAGCCCATAATGCTTCCTTGTCTGGACTGACCTAGGTCTGCATTGATACACATACCATGGTAATAGAACTGTTGGACCAATCTTTGCCTCTCTGTGTGTGTAAATTCTACTTTTATAATTTGCTCTTGAACCATGTCTTGAATTGCCTGGAATGTTTCCTTGCCTTGTATTGTGAACCATAGAGATCCTGACTTGGGAAACTATTGTTGGACTGCTTTCTGACACATTTGTAGTTATTATTATTATTATTATTATTATTATTATTATTATTATTATTATTATTTATTTATTTATATAGCACCATCAATGTACATGGTGCTATTAGTCTTGAACTGGTTCTTGAACTAAGCAATGTTCCTATAGCTTCTGCTTTAGCTATATGATTTATAAGAACTGTTAAGCTTTTGCCATGACATTTGTTACCATTTAAAAAGTCTCACTGACTTTGGTGTTCTATACTGAGTTAAACAAGGGTTATGTAAGACTTAAACAACCTTTGCATTAGCCTCGAACAATTTAACCCTTGAATAACCCACAATAGGCTGATTTTCATGACGTGCCACAATTCCCAATCATCCCAATGGGGAGTTGCATATTCAAAACAGTGACCCCCCCTACACTCTACAGCTCATTGTGGGTTAAATCACACATGATGACCCAGCCATGTCATTCAAACTAGATCATTGTATATGCGAGAGTAACATTGTTGAGGATTGCCTCTGCTATTTGTTCAACTATCCTATTTATGAAACTGTTAGAACAAAGTACTTAACTCAGAATTTGACTACATTGTAAGTAATTATTTATTTATTATTATTTATTTATTACATTTCTATACCGCCCAATAGCCGGAGCTCTCTGGGTGGTTCCTGGATTCTGCAGCAGACAATAAAAAATTTACTTGATAATATTAAAGAACTCCAAAGCTCAAAGTGTTAATTTTGTTGTTGTTGCTGCTGCTACAGTGCATAAACGGTCAGAAATGCTTACATGATAATAGTGATGGGCAAATTCCTCCATGTGCAAATGGGATCGATTTATGGGGGGGCAAAGCCAAGCTATTCCCCCATAAAATAGGCAAAAATCTTAGCTTAAGCCAAGCCAATTCAACGAGATTTGGAGCCCATTCCATGCCTGACTGCAGATGTGACAAGGTGCAATCCATGCCCCACTCCCTATGAGCTTCCATGCCCCCTCTTCATCCACCTGCAAGCCTACAATTCCCATCCTGTCTTTCCCACCCAACTCCACTTTGTACCCACTTAATTGGCTGTTGTTCCAGCAGCAGCAGTAAGCAGGACAGAGGAAACCCTTCTCTCCTTCATCCTTCTAGCACATGGTGTTCTGCAACAAGTTAAAACCTGAGCCAAAAAAGAATTATGCCTTGTATTTGAGGTAAGCATCATAAGCCTCCAAGGTTCATATTTCTGAGCCTGGAAATATGAGAATCAGCAACATCAGTAGATGCTAATACGATAGATTGGTACAATGAGCAGGAATCCAATGGGATCTTTTCATACAATTTTCTGAAGTTGTGTTTGTTTGTTTTTAAACTCACTGCAACATTTTCCTTTCTAACATGACCTATAGTTTCATCAATAAAATGATATTTAATTAAGTTCAAACTCTAGGGCTTGTCCGTGCTGGCAAAGTGATCTAGACATCCCTTACCTGTGAGTTGTGTATATAACCTTTGCACCCACAAAATCAGGGTGGTCCTTTACAAACTGTCTGGCTACATCTTTGTAAGCTGCTACAGACCAGGATTTGTCATGCATGGTTCCATCCAACTCGTATACCTGTGGGCAGAACAAGCACACACAAAAATAAAATCATGTAAGAGGTCATCAGCTGCAAATAAAAACAAAACAATAGGCACCATCTACCAGGAGCTCCTCATTTATCAGTCCCATTGAAATGCCAGGATCTTGCACAAGAACACAATGGAATGGTCTATGCACAAGAAGTGAATTTTATTGAACTGGGCTCTTTTTTCCTTTTCTTTTTTTTGGGTCAAAATACTCAAGGGGTAGTGGGAAGGGGCAAACTGAGGATAATAAATAATAAACAAATAAGGTTAGAAGGAAGCCAAGAAGTTAACTCTTCTTCAAGGTAAGAAGAGATAGTAAAGAAACAAAAAGAAACAAATGCATGAGGGAGTTTGTTCTAGGTCAAGAGTTGGTTATCATTTCAGTGCCCCCACCCAAAGAAACTTATCAAGAAAGCTTTACTTTAAGAGGCTGCAATCCTATGCACACTTATTTGGGAGGAAATTAATAGGATTTACTTCTGAGTAAATTTTCATAGGATAAAGCTGCATGGATGCAATTCTAGATACCACTTCTCCCTATATTGGCCAACATGACGATTGTGATCAGGTGATCAAGCCTTTGTTTGTGTGACCTCATTGTGAGAGATTAGAATGGTGACAGTGAAAAGCAGTGCTTTTAGTGTCATGGCCTCTTGCTTTGGAATGACCTGCATTTCAATTTGGATTTCAAATATAAGTATCTGAGACTATGAAAACTAAAATCAGGGCTGTATTGCATACTAAGCTCTAGAAGTTGGAAATTATTCACCAGTTTCATTAAAAGTGAATGTATGAACATCTGAACTGGATGAATATCCTATAAGCAATGATCTGATTATAGACTTTAACGTTTTTTCTAAACCAGTACATTTTCTCAGACAGTGGAGGCTGGTGACTCTAATGTCAGTGTGGCTGTGAATCTGCTCTGGGTTTCAGTCAGAATGGTAAATGTGTTGTCCAAGGTGCTGAACCCAATCCCTAAAATGGATTCAGCACCTTGGATAGCTTCTTTAGAGGTCTGACAGGTTCTGACTGAAACTGAGTGGATTCACAGCCCCACTGACATTGGAGCCATGAGCTTCCACTGCTCTCAGAATACACTAATATCAGCAACTGGTGACATGGAGCAAATCTGGCCTTGGTGGAGTACTACCAAGTCCCATCCCTAGTTGCTAGGCCAGTGGCAAGAGGGACATATAGAAGAATGTTGGCAAGGGACTACCTGGTAGTCCAACGTGGGAGATCAAGTCATGAGACCTTGACCTACTATCCTTCTGAAAATATTCTTCCTACTAGGACTCGAAATATTTCTAAAAGAGACTCAGATTGTTTAGGCATAGAGAGTAACCACTTTCCACGGATTTAATTAATAACTAAACAAGGTCTGAGCAGAGTTTATGGGAAGATGTTAGTGCCATAGCTATTAACCTCTGAAAAACAGATTTGGGCCCATTCTCATTACCAATAATAATAATAATAATAATAATAATAATAATAATAATAATTTGAAATCATACAATAATGTGTTTCCCCCACCCCCAAACCAAAAAACAAAAACAACAACCCATATTGGCCATCAGAAAATGTCTCCCAGGATGGAAAGGGGAGCCCTGAGAAGCAAGGATGTAAGATAAGAATGCATTACCGGTGGCAGCATAACCCTTATCTCAACATATTGTACATTATCTTCATAGAGCTCCAACAGCCCCTGATAGAAATAGGCCTTGAACACAGGTGCATAGTTGATAAGGCCTGAAGCTGTGATGAAGGCGTTTTCAAATCTCTTCCAGATGAAAGCCTGAGTAGAATAGGTCACCTCTGGAGCATCCGTTACTAGTGTTAGGTTCTTCAGCAAACTGGGGAGGGTGAAAAAGAGAGAGAGAGAGAGATACAGTTTAATAATGCCTGTAAGACTTTTACCTCTATGGCCTGAATAGACAGAAAACCATAACATTTTCCTATGGGCTTCAACCTCAAAACCAAGCCTATTTGTGCTTATTTGTCTTACTTATCTCCACTGACACATGTGTAACACAATCTTAACTAAGCATGTTTATTCATTAGTAAGCTCACTGGTTAAATGGAGGGATTAGAAGAGGTATAAAGCAGTCAAGTTTTGCTCCAGGGGAATTTGGTGGTACTTCAGAGGGAGGGAAGATTGTCCTTCATGGATGTACCAGTACTTAGCAATTTAATTGACCCAATGCTATTGAAGAAATGAGGTATTTTTGTGATTTCATTCCCCTAGAGGAATCTAAGGACTCACTTTCCCCCTGGTCTCTGGCCTCTCTTCAAGCTGCAGCAAGGCAAACCCTCCTAGACCTTGTTGACTTGGCCTGTTTGATCATATGTGAGAGCCAGTGTGGTGTAGTGGTTAGAGTGTTGGTCTGGGACTTGGATATCTGGGTTCAAGTCCCCACTCAGCCACAAACTTCACTGGGTGTCTTGGGCCAGTCTTCAGAGAGTTGTTGTAAGGATAAAAAGGAGAGAAGGCCTTGTAAGCCACCTTGGGTTCCTTGCAAGAGGAAAAAAGGTGGGATATAAATATAATAAATACATAAATAAATATGTAACAAGATTTAACTAGAGACCATTTCTCATGAATAGTTTGACAATGTCATACATGTGGGTCTGCAGGAGAACATAAAAAAGGTGATTAAACCGTGTCAAGATTTATAAGGAATACTAATAATTATTATTATTATTATTATTATTTATTTATATAGCACCATCAATGTACATGGTGCTGTACAGATAACACAGTACATAGCAAGACCCTGCCGCATAGGCTTACAATCTAATAAGTTGTAGTAAACAATAAAGAGGGAAGGAGAATGCAAACAGGCACAGGGAAGTGTAAACAGGCACCGGGTAGGGTAAAGCTAACAGTATAGAGTCAGAACAAACTCAATATTTGAAGGCTATAGGGAAAAGAAAAGTTTTTAGCTGAGTTTTAAAAGCAGTGATTGAGTTTGTAGTTCTCAAGTGTTCTGGAAGAGCGTTCCAGGCGTAAGGGGCAGCAGAAGAAAAAGGACGAAGCCGAGTAAGGGAAGTGGAGGTCCTTGGGCAGGCGAGAAGCATGGCATCAGAGGAGCGGAGAGCCCGAGCGGGGCGGTAGTGTGAGATGAGAGAGGAGAGATAGGCAGGAGCTAGACCGTGAAGAGCATTGAAGGTCAGCAGGAGAAGTTTATATTGGATTCTGGAGTGAATTGGAAGCCAATGAAGAGATTTCAGAAGTGGAGTGACATGGTCAGAGCGGCGGGCCAGGAAGATGATCTTAGCGGCAGAGTGGTGGACAGAGACCAGCGGACTGATGTGAGACGAAGGAAGGCCAGAGAGAAGAAGGTTGCAGTAGTCCAGCCGAGAGATAACCAGTGCGTGAACGAGAGTCTTGGCAGAAGAGACCGACAAAAATGGTCGAATCCTGGCAATATTATATAGGAAGAAACGACAGGATTTAGCTACTGCCTCAATGTGAGGAGTAAAGGAGAGCGAGGAGTCAAATATAAAGCCAAGACTACGAGCTTCCTTGACCGGAGTAAGCGTGACATCGTTGACAGTAAGAGAGAATGAGAGGTGAGGAGAAGGTTTAGGAGGAAAAACAAGCAATTCAGTCTTTGCCATGTTAAGTTTCAAACGACGATGAAGCAGCCAGGCTGAGATATCTGAAAGACATGCCGAGATACGATCGTGAACATCTGGAGAAAGTTCCGGAGATGAAAGATATAATTGTGTATCATCGGCATACAGGTGATATTGGAGGCCGTGAGATTGAATAAGCTTGCCCAAGGGCAGCATGTATAGAGAGAACAACAACGGGCCAAGCACCGAGCCTTGAGGAACCCCAACTAAAAGGGGAAAAGAGGAGGACGAGCTGCCGTTAGCCGACACGCTGAAAGAGCGACCCTCTAGATAGGAGGCAAACCAGTTATAGACAGAGCCACAGAGTCCAAGGTCATGGAGGGAATCTAAGAGAAGATCGTGATCCACCGTGTCAAAGGCTGCGGTTAGATCAAGGAGAATAAGAATGGAATAATGGCCTTTAGACTTGGCAGTAAGAAGATCATTGGTGATCTTGGTAAGGGCTGTTTCAGTGGAATGCAAAGGACGGAAGCCAGATTGAAAGGGATCCAGAGCAGAGTTATTAGAGAGAAAGTCAAGACAACGAGAGTAGACCAGACGTTCCAGGATCTTTGAGACAAAGGGCAGGAGGGAGACAGGTCGGTAGTTAGACAGTGATAGTCGATCAAGAGTGGGTTTTTTGAGAATGGGAGAGACTGTAGCATGTTTAAAAGCAGAAGGAAATGAACCAGAGGACAGAGAAGAATTAATGATGTGAAGCAAGGACGGGAGGATAGCGGGGATAAGATTAATAAAGACGCGAGAGGGAATCGGATCACGGGAACAAGTGGAAGGCTTCGATGAGCGCAGTATTTTAGACAGTTCATCAGCTGAGACCGAAGGGAACGCCGAGAGAGTTGAAGGAGGAACTGACAGGTGAGGGGCAGGAGCTGGAAGCGGAGCAGAGTTGGCTAGATCTGAGCGTATAGTTTGGATTTTAGCATTGAAGAAAGAGGCAAAGTCGTTGGCAGACAGAGAGGCGGGGAGAGATGGCGGACTGGGCTTCAGAAGAGAATTGAAGGACTTGAAGAGCCGCTGAGGGTGCTTAGCATTTGACTGGATCAACGTTGAGTAGTGCTGCTGTTTGGCCAGTGAAATGGCAGAAGAGAAGGAGGAGAGAACAAATTTGTAGTGGACAAAGTCCGCCCAGTCCTTGGTCTTACGCCACAGGCGTTCGGCTGCCCGGGAACAAGAGCGAAGGTAGCGGAGGAAAGAGGTGAGCCACGGTTGGGGTAGAGAGGGGCGAACTATCCGAGTTGTAGATGGAGCAAGATTATCAAGAGTTGAAGATAAGGAGGAGTTAAAGGAGGAGACGGCTGAGTCCAAGGAGACGGCTGTGTAGACAGAAGGGAGAGAGGAGGCTAAAGACTGAGAAAAAGCCTCGTAGTTGATAGAATGCAGGTCACGACAAGGGCGTGAAGCGGGACGTGAAGGAGGGGGATTGTGAGTGATATTGAAAGAGACTAGATGATGATCTGACAGAGGAAAGTCAGCAATAGAAAAGTCCAGGACAGAGCAGTTCCGAGTGAGGACAAGATCCAGACAGTGTCCAAGGGAATGAGTGGGTGCTTCAGAGCAGAGCTTAAGGTCGTAAGAGGAAGATAAGGAGCGAAATCGTAGAGCTGCAGCATCGTGAGGGTCATCCACATGGATATTGAAGTCACCCAAGATCAGAGTAGGAGAGTTGTCAGAGAGGAGAAATGAATGCAAGGGCTGACTTAGGATGGCTATTTGCCAAAATAGAACTATTGAGAAGTGGAGGTATCAGGGAACCTCAAGATTTGCAAAAATAGAACAAATCTTTTAGGGGAATAAAAACCTTTGGGGGGTGGAAAACACCATATAATTCAAAAGAGCCCAATAAAGACTAATCATTCTCAATGACCACAGAATATTGAGTGTCTGTTGGGGATGGGAGCGGAGAAATGGAATGGAGAATCCTGACACACTAAATAGGAGCTCTCCGTGCTGCGGTTTTGTTTCAGGTCACACTTGAATATTGCACTAGACAAGCCACACACACATCCCTACATGTATTGGTGATAGATGGATGCAAAAAGGAACATTCAACCAGAAATAAATCTGATCACAGGTCTTGTGTTGACATGCCTACTGCCCAGCAGGGAAACCCAAATCAAGCACTACACAAGTGTCCCGCTCTGTTCTCCATGATGTATATCAGAGAGAGAGAGAGAGAGCATTTTGCAGGTGGCATCATGTCCCACCCACTTCCTTAATTCTTCCTCAAGAAGAGACAGCCTTATTAGCAGCAGGCTGTGCAAAGGTATAGGGCACTAATATTGGCTGACATTCATGTGGGGCTGCTTCCTTCTTTTCTGGAAGTTTGGGTGTGAAAGACAGAAGAGTTGCATTCTGAAAACTGCCTATAGAACACTGCACATTCTAGACCAGGTGTCGGGAGGAGGTAAATCACCAGATGTTTTGGGCTTCAACTCCCAGAAGCCCCTGCAGCATGGGAAATAGTCAAGAATAAAGGAAGTTGAAATCCAAAATGTCTGGAGATCTACTTTCTGCCCACATCGTTCAAGAGTTATATTGTCTACTGAACACACACATATGCATGCACAAAGATGCAGCCATTAAATAGAGCTCATCTTTATAATTCTAGTTTTCCTGTTAGCTGATTCTTGTTCATGATTAAGAAATGAGTTTGCTTACTTAGTTATTTATATTAAACACTCAGAAATATTTTTAATGGCCCAAAATAATTTGTTTTATAGTTAATGATTTCTATGTTCATTTTACATTGTTGTTGTTCCTTGCTAGGGACTATACAACACTTTTCTCATCTGGAGTTAATCATTCCAGAAACAGCCTGCATCAGAGTAAGAACAACTTGCCCATCAGCTGTGGCTTGGCACATATTACACACCCATGTGAATAATATGCAAATATGCTCATTGCATGTAACAAAATATGCAAATTGTGTCTGTGAGACTCTGGCTCGTGCTGTTTCTCCATCAGAATCCTTAATAATGAACAAGTTGCTAGCTCCTGGCCTAGGCCTCATTCCTTCGCTATGACAACAGTGACCACTTCCAACGAGTAGTTTATGTTTGATGCCTTGCCTAATCACAGCCCAAGCAATTAAAAGTACACATCATCATTGCACATATGAGATCTGGATTGAATTCGTACTTATTAACTTTGTCTAAAAATCTTTATTGTTCATCAGGAAAATTGTGCTCCTACAGCTTGCAAGAGAGCGTTGCCAATTCTCATAAAACGAAGGAGCACAGGCCCTGGTCAACAGATGGGATGGGAGAGCACAAAATGGAGCCTGTTTGCCACAAGTTTAATATGCCAGCTGCTGTTATCCTACCTAAGGAGTCCTATGCTTTGGACTACAGTTATTTTTCACTCCATTTGGTTGTTTATTACATTTATTAAACAGAACGAAGGCTAGATTGGGGGAGTGAGGAATGAAACGAAAAATCCAGTAGTCCTACCTCATCTAGGGTGAGGTGTTTTTTTTTTAAGTACCCACCAGTCGAGGAATTCAGAGTTAAGGTTTCCACAGCAACGTTAACTCTGCCCTCTTGTGCATGACAATGGGGCTTTTTCGTTACATTAGCAGACAAAAGATCAGGCATTGCAAGAAACTACTCCATAAACAATGCAACATAATGGAAAGGAAATGAACCATAGCTAGAGAAGGACACACACAGCAGCATTTTTCTTAGTTTATGTGTGGTAGTAACTGGCATTTCAGGCCTATTCTGAGAAGAACTGCTTATGTGGTGACATAGCAAGCGTCACCCTAGAAACCAGGAATGAATGAAGTGCCAGAGGCATCTTTTACAAACTTATCTGTCCTACAACAGCTAGCCAAAGAATGGGAATTTAAAAAGATAGGATCTCCTCCAGCTCAGCAGGGGTACATTAGAAAGATCTTGTGAAGAAGGCCAGGGTGGGGGGAGGGAGGAGGAACCTGGAATATGTCTTTTTACAGAAGCCTTGGCAGTTTGAACCTATGGGGGAAGGTGCTTGATCCAATGCATATTTACTCAAAGTTAGCCCCAGTCTCATCAATAGGATTTACTTCCTGGTAAGTGTGCATAGGAGATTGCAGTGTTAGAACTGATATGTGCCAAGTATACAATAGCTATTCGTTTTCGTATTAAGATTCTGCAGTGTTCACATAGTAAAGTTCTTGCAAAACCAAAATCCCATCCTCCATATACACTGCACATTGGAAAAATTAGAAGGTACCTTAGAGACAAAAAGGAAAGACAAAAGGGATGTTTGCCCTGGTTATTTGAAGTAATTGCTGCTTTAACATGAAGAAATGTGAAGCAATTGCTATGGTCTGCAGATTCCAGAGGGGGGCACCATTTTCCTGCCTCCCAACCTTCATCTCCTATAACCCAAATGTAAAATGTGTACTGTGCATTTGATTTAAAGGGGCTCTCTTCTGCTTTCTATCTTACATTGCATTTGCACTTGTACAAAACAGCTCGAAAGCACTTTTTATGCTGCCATCCTAAATATGTTTACCTGGATGCAAGTCTTTTGGACTTCAGTAGGACTTACTTCCAAGCAAGTGGGCTTAATGAATCAAGTTCAAATTGTATAGAACTGAAAGGCCAATGAAGTGGTTAAGAACTTGAGCTGTGAGATAATAAAATTATTGCTTCAAATCTCCCTCTTCAGCCATTAATTCACTGAGTGGCCTTAGGTAAGCTACTAATGTTTAGGCTCATTCTTCCAACCAGTCTCTACATCTGGTCTTCATTAAAGGGTTGTTGTAAGGATAATGTGAGGCACTTTGAACAGTTGGGGAAAGCATGATATAAATGCTAAATATTATAATTATGACAGAATCAACATAGCCTTTCCTCTACTGAGAAGTTTTAATGAGTTCTAGACTAACAGGTCAAGATGGAGGTTTGGAAGGAATATGCCTGAAGTACCCATACTCTGTTTTTAAAGACATCAAGCTGTTGCTCCAAAGGAAGAGGCAGTATAATAGTGTGGTTCGCCTGTAACTAATCAGAGAAACTTTCACCCACCTGTTATCAAATTGAGTCACATTGTTCAAATTCTTGCGGTAGGTCTCTAGCAACACCCACTTAGAGCAATCAGGAGGAGCATCCTTGGGAGGAAAAGGCCTGGAGAACTTGAACTGGACAGTCCACAAAGGGCAGAAGCAGATGTAACAGTCAGGCAGGTAACTGGCATTGTACACCAGCCAGTCAACACTAAGGATAGCATAGTCATGCAGGTGTAATACACCACCTGTGGAGACGCAGGAGGCAAATGTAACAAAGCAAAAAAAAAAAAAACAGTGCCTGGTAAAACTGAAAACACAGTATATGGGAAACTAAACTGTAATGCAATATAGGGATTTGTAGTAGTGTTGGGTATGGAGCCTGTGGCTCTGATTGGCTGAGCTGGCCCAAACACGAGAAGGTTAAAGAAAAGGAGAATGAAGAAAGGCATTGAGAGACATTGGATGTGATTCCATTCACCCTGGAAGGAACAAATGAGGATGTGCATTTCCATCAAACTCTCTAAGGGCCTGTTCAGACAACACGCTAAGCCATGGTGGGGCCACTAATGCTTTTGCAGCAATGGTTAGTGAGCATGTTTAAACTGTGGTTATGGTTAGGAATGACATGCTAAGCCATAATGTTTAGCTCAAAACGCTTAACCACCATGGCTTAGTGTGTTTTCTGAACAAGGACTAAGGCTACTAATCACATGCAGAACATTGTTAAACATGACTATACTTAGATGGGAACCAGAGAATTTGGTTCTCCCTAGTACAAATGAAAAACATTTTGAACCCCGGGATGAACTTGACTGCACAAGTTCCAAGCATGAAATATAAGCACTAGTCAAGATATCACATTTATGGGATCCAATGACCTGGTTCACACATAATAACAACCCATCAGTTAAATAACCCATGGGTTGTCATGCACAAGAAGGAAAGTGAATGCCTCCTGCGTGCCTGTCACTTCTGCTTTTACTCCATAACTCACAATCTTCTTTGTAGGTTGTTGAGTGTTAAGTCCAAACCTGGATTGATGGGTTGTTCAGGGATTAAACAGCCCAGCAGTTAACTCATGGTTTGTTGTTGGGTTAACTGCTGGGTTCTTTAGCCCCCAAATAACTCAGTGGCCCAGGTTTCAATGTCACACTGCACATTCTACGAATTATGGGTTGTGTGGTAAAACAGAGGAGGCAAGCACGTTGCAGGCAGCGTGCTTGTGCACAACAACTCAGTGATTTTTAAACCAGTGGGTTCTTGCTATGAGCGAACAGCCCCAATGAAATTCTGTGATAGCCTGAGGTTGTAGTACTACTGAAGCTAAGCAAGTATGGATCAGATCTGTTCTTTGGTGGAGAGACCACTACAAGCTCTATGTAATAGCCTGGTATACGTATGAGAAAAGCTTTAAAATTTAATTTAAAAGTTACAGTGCCTTTTTCACTTTCTAGAGTGATCTTCAGAATTAAAGGTATTGCAGAATGCTGGGACATTTCCAAGTAGTGAAAAATGACAAGCAAAATATATGATTCAAATCAACCTCACAGGCTATATTACCAACACTGAGAAAAGCTGACGTGTCTTGGCAAAGGCTCAGTCCACACTAATAGCCTGAATGGAAATTGGGCCATAGCCCCTGGGAACATTTTCCTCTTACACAGATGAATTGTGCTGCAAATGGTCTAGCAGGCCACTGTCCTAGGTTATTTGACCAAAGTGCTACAGCAAGGCATTCTGGGACTTTTAATGGAAATTAGTTCATAAAGTAAATTATGACAGGAAAAACAGCTTTATTGTTCTTATAATGCTCTTATAAGCCAGGCATCCAACATTCCTGGAAGATTTTGAGAAGCACAAACTCCAAGCAAAACCTAGTATCAGAACGATAAAGAAAGTCACCCTTCTGTTTTTTTTCACTGTAAGAGAACCAACTGCATAAAAATGGACAAACATTCTAGTGTTTCAAAGCTTTGTTAGCAGACAATTGGTAACATTTTTTTAAAAAAAAAATTAGCAACAAGCAGACCTCAAATTAACCTCAGACATTTAACAGTATTGCCACTTTGCAAAGGTGATTGCAAAGGCTATGTGACCCATGTTCCTCCCTATATCCATATCTTGGTAAGAGTTGAGGGGTGCTTCCAGACAGAGGGTTCCTAGTGCTAACAATCCAGACACGTTGTACAACTATTCTATCTTTTCTGCCTTTAAGGATTTTCCGCAGTAAGGGAAAAAGGAAGCATCAGTGGGAAAACCTGAGAGAGTTATAAGTGGAAGCGGTTGTCTGGATCCCCCACAAAAAAAAATATGTAAATGAGACAATGCAATGGCATGATAAAGGCCTAATCTTAATTTACCTGAGAAGACATGGATGACTGAGTGAAAGGTGGCAAAAAAAGGGTCTGGGGGTATTGTTTTGCTACACTGATGGATCATGTAAGCACTACCATCCTTCCAGAGGTCTCTTTGAGAAAAGGTTATTTGGCAAAAGTATCCTGGGCCTGCATATTTAAATTAGCTATTTACATCAACTGTGATCACTAGTGCTAGGAATGATCCCATCCATTTGCTTGTAGAGTGAGGCTGATTCTTTCTTTGCTAAGAACCTTTCCAGGATGATCTTCCAAAGATATTGCATTGTTCTACCTAAGGGATGATCCTCCCATATTACTGAGAGGGTTGCAATTTTCTTTTCTTTTCTTTTTTACTTCCATGTGTAATGTGGGGGGGGGGGGGGAGAGTTGTCGATCTCCTTTTAAATATATGTTTTCTTTAATTGTTCTTAACTAGTTCTATCTGATCTTTGTCTCAATAATCATTCATTCATTCATACATTCATCCACTAGAAGCATGATCCATCAAAGTAGCATAAGAATGTTTCCAGAACTTAAATGTTTTCCAGTATCTTATTAAAGAAGACTCGAAACGCAGGTGTTTGTTAGAATCTTTTTGGATCTTCGGTAATTGTGTGAATCTACTTAAGGGCTAACTTTAAAAGATCCCATTGTACAGGAAGGCTGAGGATAGGTCCGGGGAGAAAATTTTGTCAAAAGCCGCAGATGTTGGCATAGTTTGTGTGTTTAATATTGACTGTGTTTTCTTTTCTTTTTTTGAAAGTGAGAATTATTACTACTGAAAAGAAGCAGGTATCAGTATCTTCTTTTACAAGTACTTTATGCTAGAGTTCCCCAACCTGATGCCCACCAGATGTGTTGGACTGCAATGCCAATTATTCCCAGCCAAACACATCTGGAGGGCACTAGGTTGGGGAAGGCTGCTTTATACAGTAATCATATGAATCTCTATAATAATCTATTACCCTATCCACAAAATGCATAGGAATACCACAGGAACCCAAGTTGGAATCACTACCTTTTGGCATCTCTTTTAAGATGCTGAACACAGCACTTTGATCAATGAGGACTTTGGCCTTGAAGAAATGCATGCTGGGTGGAAACAGCCCTGTCTGCTTCGCTTTAGCCACTTCCATCTCTTTGAGGTTCATGAGCTTCTTGTTCACGCGCTCTTCCAATTTTCCTAGCACAAGGTTGCCACCTATACGACGGGCATTCTCCTTTTCTAATAGTAAGTCCCGTTCATCCAATAATGGGATGGGTACACAAATGGAAATGCAAGTGAAAATGAGGATCACTTGCCAGCCTGTTCTTTGAGCAACTTGAGGCATCACTTGAGGGATACACCTAGAAAGCATAGACACAATGCAAATATATATAAAAAATGAAACCTTAATTATCTTCACTGCAGGAATTGATTGATGAGGTCCAATAAAGCTCATCTAAAAAATATACTCTCCATCTGAAGCCAAATAATTTATCAGGATAGAATAGATTGCTTTTCCTTTTTTAAAGATTTCTCCAAGAGATCAGTCAATCTAAAACCAAATTATGCCCATGAATCCCTGACAAAGGCTGAGCCAGGTTCATATGTTAGGCTTAAATTTACATATTTTCAAGTCAGAACACAATAATTAGAAGCCTGTAGGGCAACTTCTTGCAAAGCATGGGCCATATACATATAAAGTATATCAATAGTTTTCATCAAATTTTAATAGAAATGTATACTATGCCTATCTGAAAATTGGAATAAAAAGGGTAAATATGTCAATTTTCAACACATTTTTAACTTACTGTACCTGTAGAAATTTTTATCAGATCACTTTGAAATCTGGAACAACTGTAGGCATCATTGATTACATAATTGATGCCAAAATGCAAGTTATTGGGCTTTTCTGCACTTGTCATTCCCTACTCACGGTTGTTTATGGTCTCTTTAGACATTGTTGAGACCCTCCATTTTCATTCCTGTGTCTAAAGATCACGTTCAGTGAGTTTTCTTAGAGCAAGGAAAGTGCATTATTTAATTGTGAAACCAAAAGAAAACCTTTTTACTTGTGTATTTCTGTTATTCCACTGTACCACAGTGCCATCTAGAGGTAATTTAGCAGAAAAGAAGAAATGGAAACGATAGTGCTTGGATCTCAATTCTTCGATGAAACCAAAAGTAGATACAGCAGATTAACAGCTGATTAACAGCCTTGTGTAGAAAACCTCATTAGCTAAAGAGTTGTCATTTTTACAAGCTATTGAATTTTGAGACTGATAATGGCAGAACATTTTGCGTGTGTGGTTCACCTTAACTAAAGGAGCACTACCATGTCACTTTAATACTGTCATCCAATTTATGCTACATATACTCCAGAATATCTTATAGAATTATAAATACATTTTTGGAGATAAAATTTCCATCTGTTCAGCTGGCGCTAACTGACATTTGGCTCCTTTCCTCCAACAAAGGTCCACCAACAATCACTCCACCTGGCTGCATCTGAGGGTGCATCACCCCCCTCCATTAGTTGGGACCAACTACCATATGACTGTCTCCTAACCTCCCAGAACTGTCTCCTACAGTGATTATTCCACACAGTCATTATGTAACAGCATGAAAGAATTTGAATCTCATTCTCATTCCTTTTGTATTTTGTCTCTGAGTCCTTGGCACATTTCTTGGGAGAAAGCTAACATTTAACTCATGTCTTCTATATTGTGGCCTCATGTGTACTTCAGTAGTTGAGCTCCCTCCTAATCTTTTCCATGCTGCTACTGCCCATCCCACTTTCCAGCTAATGGCTATCCAATCCAGTACCAAAGAGAAAACTGACTCAGAAGCAAGCACAAAGTATACTCATTTATGGAAAGCTCACCCTAGTTGTGACCCACAATGACAAGAGAGCCTTGTGGGGAGACATCCCATTGATTTACTCACTGTTAATTTTTTCGTCCTTGTGTCCAGCACTCAAAATAGTGGCAAAGGCTATTTCTCTATCAAAAAGTAAAAGGCTAGTCAGTAAACAAACAGTCAGGTTTGTCTGGTGCTACAAAACTACTCTACTAATAAGGAACAAACTGAATTCAAATAGTTCTAGTTCCTGTATTAAGAGTTTCACTGTAAATAGTTGATTGTCACTGTATTTAAGACACACCTCACTGCTCAAGCAAGGGAAGCAGAGACAAAATAGGTTATGTGATAAAGAGGAACTTGACCTTCCATGTACACTTAATTAGGCACAAGTGCCATTCAGTAGGATCTATGTATAAGTACACACATAGAGAATTAGGCTATGTGGGCTTTTACAGACGACAGCCTCCCCCTCTCACCCACAAAGATGCCAAGAGGTACCTTTGTCCCAATCATGCCCAGGAGAAGGATTCATGCTGTAGTGGCAATACAGCCTCTCTGACACTTTTCTGCTTTTAAGAAGAGAGACATGGGATACACCCCTAGCTACTTCCTAAGAACTAAAGGGGGAAAGAAATTTAACATGTTAATAAAGTAC
This sequence comes from Elgaria multicarinata webbii, assembly GCF_023053635.1. Lineage (NCBI taxonomy): Eukaryota > Metazoa > Chordata > Lepidosauria > Squamata > Anguidae > Elgaria > Elgaria multicarinata. The sequence goes on along the minus strand of NC_086179.1, from coordinate 19,425,283 downwards.
CAGTGCGTTGCTTTGAGGGGAGTTTCTACATATGGTGATGTAGGATACTGTTGTTTCTATTTTGTAAGAGCTTCATACTGGACAGATATAAAGAAGTAAAATTGTGCAAGCAGGGGTCAGTCATAACAATCATCCACAATGATGTCATGGATACTAACCAATAGGTTCCATGACAGATAATCGTAGTACAAACTACACAAACTATTGCCATAGGTGTGCTATCTGGGAAGAGGAAGGGAAAATGCATTTTCCCAGTGAAAAATACTGCCTTTAGAGTGCAGGAGTAATGCAATCTAGATTCTCCACAATACTGGAGTAACAATTGCACATTTATCATGTGTGTGTGCGGGGCCAAAAAAGCCCAAAAAAGCCCCAAAAAAGGGACGTTAAGAAGCAGAAAGCTCCAAGTAATAGCACCTTTCTGGAGGAAAGCTAATAGACTGATAGCAGATTCAAATGCGGGGAGAGGGGGTGTAGAGAAACACATGGTACAGCCTTTTGTGTCACCTAAGAATGCACATGAAGGTTGATTTGTTTATTTATTTATCACAAGAATTTTATGGGTCAAGAGCTCTCAAAGTGGCTTACACAATGTAAATGTTGCTTGTTAGAATGAGCATATATTGAGGCCTTAGCTAGACTTAAGGTTTATCCCGGGATCATCCTGGGATCATCCCTGTTCATGTAAATGACACACAGGGGATCCCGGGAGCAGGCAGGGACGGCCTCGGGACGATCCTGAGATAAACCTTAGGTCTAGCTAAGGCCAAAGTCTCCCTGCACATAAACTTTCACCATATAGAATGATTCTAATGCCAAGGTGCTTTCAAATTCATGATTCCTCATGTGCATTCTCAGGTGGTACAGTTCTCTGAGCAGGCTGTACCTGTGCCCTGCCATGAACATTATAATAGGTTCTAAATCATCATCACAGACTACCAGTTTCCTGCAGATGTGTAAGACCCAGGCAGAATAAACTACATAAGGATATGCCTGTGGTTAGATGCTGAACCATCCATGTACACTTCGTACATTACTCTAGCAAATATTTTAATTGTATGAGTCTTTCAATGGCATTAATAATAAAATAAAATCTTCAAGATCTCTATCAATTACTATTTTATTATTATTATTAATAATACCATCCTTCCCTTAGGTTCTATCAGGCACCCTTAGACAGATGCTTTCTGTAGCTACTCCTCATGTATGGAATTCCTTTCACCTGGAAGTTCCCAAAAGCTGCAGCCCTGAAGCTTGTGATGCATTTCCAGTGGCTTACTGGAGCTGCACAGGTTGCCAATGTATATGCCTTAGGTATATAATTTCTTGCTTGAAGACAGCAGGCAGGACTAGATGCGCCCTGTTTGCCTTTCTGATACAAAGGTGTGTTTTATTTTCTTAAGCTTCTCTGCTGACCCAGGAATCTTACCCTCACAGAAGAAGCTAACAATGAGCAAAACATCCTTTTGAAGTTGGCAAGGCAAGGCAAATCTAGCCATGGTTTCGGCATTGTTGCCACAGACAAGTCCTCTGGAGATCCTTGTTCTATATGACAACAGAAGCCATTTTTGCCTCCTTCCACTCTGACCCCGCTCAGCAGATCTGAACAATTGCTACCTGCTGGCATGCAACACAAGAGGGCCAAGGGAGCATGACACAAAGGCCTCTTTCACATGATGGGCTTGCCCTAGAGCAGCCAGGCTTGGAGGAGGCTGAGTGAATAGTCCCCCTTTCCAATCCCCCTGCCTTGCATTTCAATCAAAGTCAGCAATCAGTTTGGAATCCCCTGTACCCTGCTGTTTTCACATTGTGCGGCTCATCCTACCTGCCGTCCCCTGGTTACCAGTTTCACATTAATATGTTCATATTACTACTGGTGAAAGGAAAAGTGTAGAGGAGAGGGCAGAGGTTCCAAACTAGTCGTTTATAGCATTTCATCCAGAGTTAAAGTGGAAGGAGAAGATAGGTAAGAATAATAGTGCCTGCGTTCAGTATCCTTGACCTAAGCAAGTTAGCATATAAACAAGCCATTACTGGGCAGGGTGTATTTACACATTATAGATTAAAGTGGACGAACAGTGCTTCATTCCTTCTTCCAAGGAACCCTGGGAGCTGCAGTTTGGTGAAGGGGGCAGAATCCAACCATCCATAATTTTCTGGTGGAAGGCAAAATTATCAAACTGATACAAAACCCAAAAAAGGTTTGTGGTGTAAATACGCCCTCAGATTGAAAAAGAATGTAGAAGAAATGTTATTAGGGGGCAGAATCCAATGGGTTGCTTATGCCCCCACTGATTCCTTTCTACCTCATCAATTCCCTTCCACAAGTAGTGGGTTCTGCCAATTTCATTGCGCAAGCAGGACCCACCATTTATGCAAGGGAGATTTAGCGCTTCCCAGGGGAAGCCACAAAACAAGCAGAAACACTCATTTCTGGACGGAAGCAGTCTGGCAGAGAAAGCTTATGCATGCTCGCTCCATTGATCTGCCTCCTTCCAGAAATGAGTGTTTCTGCTCGTTTTGGGTGCCCGGAAGCACAAAATCACTGTTGCATAAGTGGTGGTGCCCGCTTATGCAACACAATCAGTGGGGAAGAAGAGAATTGGTGAGGGCGGAAGTGCCCCGTTAGATTCTGCCCTCTGTGGCCACTTATGCATCACCCCCCAAAATAAAAAAGGACAAAATATGTGCAAATTTTAAAATCACTATTATAATTTAAATAGAAATACAGTATATCACTGAAGGTGCCCTGGCTCGGTGGTAGAGCACATACTTTGCATGAAGAATGTCCCATGTTCAATCCCTGGTATTTCCAGGCAATACAGTGTGGCTAGATGGACCTATGGTCTGACTCAGTATAAGGCAACTTCTTAAGTTCCTATAATGGCTAAAGCTGTGACCAGGTGACCTGCTTAGTCTGCTGTTATCTAAGTGTTAACTGTTGATGGGCAACTTCAAGGCTAATGCCTGCTCTCCCTTCTTATCGTTATCTTTAAATTAGGCATTGCATTCCCTTAACCATTTTGTGGTTAAGCAGCATGGTTAAGAACCAAGCCTTAGACTTGGACTGGGCAACCCTTCAAACAGAGGACTCCTTCAAATAGTGGACTGCCCTCTGTTAAGTATCTCATACAGCCCTACTTTACAGAGGGCAGGCCTCCAGTCCAAAGTGTAGGATCACTGCCAGAGAGTCCCAGCATTCACACCTCCTATAGGAATCTCATGGCCCCCAGCGGGTCCCAACCTATGGAATTAGCAACTGGATTTCACTGGGCCAAATCTGCCCCTCTAAAGGGTACTACATGGCCCTCTAGTTATCAATTCAGAGCAGAAGAGGGATGTAAATGGAGTAGCACCTGTGGCAACAGGGCTTTGCCAATGGAGTAGGAGGGACTTGGCTCTCCATACCAACTCATTCTCAATAGTGGCTCTCCAAGAAACCTCGTTTCTGACCAATAACATAGTTCAAAGGTTATTTCAGTCCTGCGATTTCTTTCACAAGTGACAACACAGGCTCAAGTAGTTGGATGTCTAATATTTCACCCAATGGTGCCAAATCCTAATGCATTTGGGGTTCATAAACTATTCTGCAGGCTGGATTAGGAACAAGTGCTCCCATCTACCTCTTCTCCAGTGTTATGAGTATCAGTCTTTGGGGGCTGTACCCAGCCTTATTTATCATGTTAGTACCCAGCATTCCTCTAAGAGCTCAGGAGTACTGCCATGAGCTTCTCATTTCATCCTCACAATAATCTTGTGTGGTAGGTTAGGCTGAGAAGTAAGCCCTGCAAAGGGATTCAGAACTGGAGATAATGACCATGTGGGGGCGGGGAGAGGACAGCAGAGGCATGTTCTGCCCCCAACTTTTGCAAGTTAATTGAAATGCCTGAAGAGAGTCCCCTTATTCTTGTCTACATCTGTATATGCAGGAGTCCTTCTCAGATGTTCTGATTAACATGAATAGACAGGGACAAAGCCTGTTCCTGAGATGCCATTCTTTAGGCCTCCCTGACATCTGATGTGAGAGAGGACCTTCTCAGTGGTTGCACCCAACTGTGAAATGCTCTTCACAGAGAGGTCCAGCTGGTGCCTACTTTGCTATATTTTTGATCCCAGGAGAAATACAATTTAAAACAATTTCCCAAGACTTTTAAATAGTTTTACTCCCTCACAAGTTGGCTTTCTTCTGTCTTTTATGCTGCTTTTATTTCTTTATGACTTAATTTAAACTATTTTGTACTTTTGATTAATTGTATCTTATTGTTATTTGTAAGGTGGGAGAAATCTTTCTGAAGGGCAAACTATAGATTTTATAATTAATAAATTATAAAACACATTCATTATTCAATTTTGAATGCCTGAAAAGGGCTATAAGGATTTGCTGGAGGCTACTCACTGCATGGCTAAGCAGGGTTTTTAACACAAGTATGCAGAAGGAGGAAGCCTTTTTTGTTGTTACCTGTTTATTCAATGCTGATAATACCAATGTTGTTCTGGTAAATTATTTCATAAAGTACATCCAGTGCTCTTAAACATACCCTGCTTTTTTCCATTAACCTTAAATATATCCAACTATTTTTGAGCTTTTTTTTTTGGCCTAAATTGAAATGGAACTAATCTCACTTGGAACTTGTCATTTGCAGAACTCAACATTCATGGAACTGCAACGATCTAAGAACCTTCTGGATAAACATGTAGCTGTGGGCACAACTAGACAAGATGTGGGAATCTGATAACCAGGATCACCCCCACTTTCTTTTAAGTTAAATGCAGACTTGGGGGAAAGCGGTTGAACCAGATTGGAGTCACAGAGTCAAAGAAAGGGGAATTAACCTTTCCCCTATGCTTACCTTCCATGACCAGACAGATCCCAGAGGCAATCTGTAATAGGTTTTGCACAAGTAAGATTCATACATCACTCCTGAGATTCATACCCCCCAAAAAAAGTTAATTCCACAACTTTTACCTGATTTTGAAAACATTTCTGTGGTCCTGTGACCTAAGAAATGTTTCTGATATTCAAACATGGTAAAGGAAGAGTGGAGTGCCCAAGAAATAACATATCTGCAAACCTAATCTGCTCTCAGTCCAGTCTGTAAACACAGCAGTAGGCCCTGGAATCCAAGAGAAATACATAGAAGCATGGTAAAAATGACAAAAGAACTTGGATACCAGGTGCTGGTGGTGGAAAAAGAGCAGGTACCTGTTTAATTTCTTGTTCCCCGACTTGGGGTGGGGGTCCTATATATGGTGAGGAGCAGCTCATCAAGTGTAGTTTCTACTGCTGAAGTCGCCCTTGCCCCGAAACTGTTGAAAGCACAAATAAGAAGCTCCTGCTTGGGAGCCCAAGAGGAGGAGCATGACAAGATCAAACCCTCTTGCCTAGCCTAATATTGCTCACTCTGGCTGACAGCAGCTCTCCAAAAATGTTAAACCTATGTCGTTTTCAACTCTGCTATTCGAGATACATTTTGGGCAGAGATTGGGAACTTATAGTTACATGTGTTTCGCCAATGAAAAGGAGAGAAAAACTCAATGGCCTGGTTTATTTATTTATTAAATTTATATACCGCCCCATAGCCGATGCTCTCTGGGCAGTTTACAGAATTTAATGGGCAGTTTACAAAAGCTGGACAGGTGAGGATTTAATGACATATCATGATAACCCAGCAGATCGCTTGCTAGGTCTTTAATTAAGCTCATGATGTTTTTCACTACCCAGAAGGATGTATAGGCCAATGCTTGCAGTGTTTTAAGACATGTTTGCACCCAAGTATTATTTTACTTCCTCCGTGTTTTTCATAGTTTCAGACGAAGTCTTGAAAATATAAACATGGTAAGCATATGCAGACAAAAGAAAATAGAAGAAAAAGGATGCCAATTTTCTAAAGATCAAATCTGGTGAATTTTTAATGCCAGACTTGTGGTTTTCAGAGGTCTGGCTGATAAAAAGTTTCAAGATGCAAGTTGAAAATTCCACAACTGCAGACCCTAATTTGCTTCAAATGAGATGGCTTAATGTCTGCCAGGACCGCCTGTCCCTGTTAGCTGCCTCAATTAATCACAGAAGAGGACAGCTGCAGACCGCACAGCACAGACCTACTTGGATCACATCTGGCTTGCAAGCACATTACAGCCACCATGTGTTCCACTGACATGAGCCCCTCATTGTTTTACTTAGTGACCTTTCTCAGTGAGGTTATTGCATACACAAGCCAGAAAGAGTCCCTGGCAGTAGATCTGTTTCTATGATGTTGCTGGTGGGTTAATTGCTGGAAGTTAGGACCCTTCCAGGCAACTGTCTTGTGACTGCACACATTGAAAAATACTGCTGCTGTTACTCAATACTTGCAAAGAATTTAGATCTGTTCCTTTAAAGTAGTGCTTCTCTGGAAGGAAAATTCCATTTCCTACAATATTTTATAGCACATAAAGCTGAATAGCCTCCACTCCTCTCAAACTTTGTTTGTGTTTGCATGATCTAAGTGAGTGCTTTGGGGATTGATTACGTGAATACCTGGGATACCACCAGAGGTAAGCGACACAACCCCTTCCTACATGCCTTGCACCATATTTTGTACACACATAGGTTGAGTGTTCCTTTGCTGTACCACTCCAGCAAGGAACTGCTCACTTAGATTTTTAAACAAAAATATAAAAATGGCAAATATCATCAAGTATCCTCCTCTTTCTGCAGCAATGCCCCTGCCATTTCATGGGAGCTTTATTTTGTTCTATTAGAGTATATTTCTTAACACGACATAGTTCCTCTTCCACCTGAAATTGCATCAGACTGAGAAGAGAATAAAAAGCAACCGTTATTAATGAGTTCATATTAACCATGTCTAAAGAAGGGTTTAATCCACCAAACAGATAATATTACCAACAACAACAATAACATCAACAACATCTACAGCAGCTCCAGGCTGGGGGAACAGAAAGGTTTAAGGCTTGGAAACATAAGCTGCACTTGGCATAGCTTTGGCGGGTCAGAATGCTCCTGTTAGCCTGAACCAGGGTCCCTGGCCTTCTGGCTGGCCCCAAAGGGTATTGACAAGACATGGAGACTGACAGATCACAAAGCTGCCTTCAAGTGCTCCTGGTAGGCACAACTGTCCCACCCTAGGGGATGTTGCCTGCACATTACCATGTGCAGAGACTAATGTTCATCTAAGAGACCATTGCCAAAGCTCCTGCTGGCACACAGCAGGGCATTTGCAGGGGGAGATTATATATATATATATATATATATATATATATATATATATATTCACGTGGCAAATGCCTCATGGCCCTATTAAGACACATCAGACATCCTGTAGAGTAATACACTACTGTAGCGTGGACCAGAGGGCAGTACCAAGGTCCTCCCAGAGAGAAAGTTAACCCCCACAGAGAGCTCTGTAAAGGCCTGTGCGCTGAGCAGACTGCTCTCTGGTTGCTGTTTGTGCTCTGGTTACAAACCTGAAAGGTACAGTCTGAGAGAGACCCTTGATTTCCTTCCTCCTGCCAGCTGCCTTTGCCTGTCTCTGTCAAGCCACACACAACAGCTGAGCAGATAAACAACTTGCCACCTGCTCCCACCTCCAACCCCGCCTCCCCTCTAAATTGGATACATTTCTCCACCCACTTGCCAGAAGCTCGGCCCTCCCTGCCTCCCCCTTCCTCCACAGAAGTTTTCTGCTGCAGCAGTTTTCCTGTTACGACAGCACATTGCCAGTTGTAGAGCTGCCTGCCAGTTCTTAACTCCACTGCAGGAAAATGAGTGTAAAATAAGAAAAACAAGTTCAAGGTTAGAACCCCAGATGTGGACATGCTTTCTCATTTGAATACAGCTCACTGAAATTGGTGGAAAAGATTGGAGCCTAAAACGGGCAGAATGCTCTGTTGCTCCCTCTTCTCAAAACAACAAGCAGGCTTGGAACACCTAGTTGTAATCCCTAGAAATGAAAGAACAGAAAGCAAAGAATGGAAACCAGAACAGGGAGTGCTAAACTAGATATATTCATTTTCCCATGCATGTACATGAAAAACAGTGGAAGCTGCTTTACATTGACTTTAATTTTGTGACTTGGAAATACTGTGTGTTTGTGTTGGGTGGTATGATTTGGGTGGCAGGAAGGGAGCACTGCTCTAAGTATCACCAGTTTTTTACTTCTGGGAAATGGGCATTTTTATAATGTAAAATATCTGGTTTGGCATTTGGGGCCCAGACAGGACCTCTGTCTTGTAATCAGTTTCTTGGGCAGGTTAATTGTACTTTAAGAACAGAGCCCTGATGGATCAGACCAAGGCTCCATCTAGACCAATGCTCCATTCACATAGTGGCCAATCAGCTGTTGACCAGGAAACCACAAGCAGGACACGAGTGCAACAACACCCTCCTGCCCATGTTTCCCAGCAACTGGTGCATATAGGCTTACTGCTTATTTTTTAACTAGCCAGGCCCCCATTGCAGACATTTTTGTGGTAATACCCACAATAGCTTCTCAAATGTTCCATAGACCCAAAAAGGTTGGGGACAGCCATCATATAGGTACCTGAACTGTTTTGCCCTGCAACACAAACAGAACCATGGGAACACAATTTTAATTGGGAAAATGGTGCAGGGGGGGAAGGGTTAACCTTCCTCCTTGCCCAGTGCCATAATTCCAATCTGAACACACCCACCCACAGCTGCTATTGTTGCTTTTAAAAAAGCAGATCCTATTCACAGTTCTCCTGCATCATAACTAATTTGGCTGACATTCAGAAGGACCATATTTATTTAAATATTTGTAAGCTTTTATTTTTTAAATTTATTTAAAGTTGCAGAGGAAAAGCCCTGACCAGGTGGCTTCCAACAATCAATATACATTATATATAATAACAAGCTTCAAAAGCAATAATACTATTAGCAGGCTAAGGCAGGCACTGTAGGCTCCTGAGAGAGTTGGCAACCAGGAAGGTGGTCACTTTAAGAAATCCTTGCCGGAAACCAAAACAGGGAAAAAGTGACAGCAAAATAAGATTGTTTAACGACTCTGCTGATCATGTATGCAAGGTCAAATTTGGAAATACCAATGAAAGCAAAACTGTAAAATATGCAATAGGCTTAAGATAAGCAACTATGTAGGCATTTGCCAGCCGGAAGTGTTTTCTCAATGCGTGATTAAAGCACTCTCCAGGTATGGACTGAAAAGTTTTCTGTGTTACAAAAAGAACCCAATCTCTGAATAGCTGCAGGCTCAGCACACTCTTTGTTGAGCGGCCATCTCACCTCACCTTCTCTTTTACATTTCAGATAGCTCTGGCAAGGAGTTGTCTCAGCCCCATTCTTTCTGCCTGGAACTACTATCAAGGCCACCCTGGAGTCATTTCCTCTCCTCTTTGTATTTTTGTCTTGCTAAGTATGACATATTTTGGTCCCTCTGAAACTTTTGTTCTAACAGTTTATGAGCTCCAAGCGCTGAGCACTCAGTGTGCAGGCTCATTAGATCAGTTCCATTTGTAGCTGTTGGACCAGTACCATCTAGGTCACCTTGGTTTCCTTGCCACCCCACTGGCAGAAGGAATACTGCTCCCTTATTTGGAAAAAGACAATTCTGGATTCCTGTGGACAAGCCAGTGAGAAACAAGGGTGTTGAATACAGTGGTTCTGTATTTTAAGATCTGAAAGAGAGGGCCTTCTCATTTGCCCACCTGTGATCACATGTGAGAGGTGGGTGATCGCACATGGGAGGGTTTTCTCTGTAGTGGCCCCACACCTTTGGAACAAGCTCCCATTGGAGGTCGGCCATGCTCCGACATCTCAGGCTTTTAAAAATGGCTTGAACACATATTGTCCATGTACAGACTATGGTGGTTAAGCATTTTTAGCTAACATTATGGCTTAGCATGTCACGTGAACCATGACTTTGCATGTTGTGTGAACCATTCCTAACTATGGTGGCTACATAACCAAAGTTTCAACATGCTCACTAACCATTTGCTGCAAAAGGATTAGCAGCTTAACCATGCCTTAGGGTGTTGTCTGAATAGGTCCATTATTTTACTGTGACCTTGTCATGATATGACTACTATTGTTGCTGCTATTACTGTTGTTGCTGCTGGTTTTATTGTTGGCTTTTATTGTTTTTTTACTGATATTTTATTGTGTTTATGTTTTTATTGCTTTTAATATTTTAACTGTTTTTATGTATTTTATTGTTGTAAGCCGCCTTCCGAGGGTTTCTGACCTAAAAGGCTGCCAAGAAATGTTTTAAATAAATCTCCACCATGTTTTGTCCATTTTCAAGCAAGCCTAAGGCAAGCCTACCCACAAAGCAGGGCGAGGCTCCCGAATCTGGCGGTGAACTGGGAGAAGCTGCAACATTGCTGCCCTGCCTCCTCCAGCGGGTGCTTTAGAGAGCTCCACCAGCTGCTCTCTATAGAGCCATGTGGTGGCAAAGGTAAGGGAAAGGGAGTAAGAGAAAAGGGGTGGGGGGGATGCAATGTGGTGGCTGCAAGGTGCATGATGTAATGGGGGAAAGGGGTGTGATGTGGTGGTATGTGTTCTTTCCCACTTCAGATGATGAGAGGGTTTGCATTGGGGCTGCTGAGCCTGGCCGCGTAAGTTCTCACATGGGTCCCAGGGAGAGGGATCTTCTATCTGCACTTCTACCCTATTTCCAGGAGGTTCTTGAACAATTGTAGCCTCCTCCTCTGTATCCTCTTTCCTATGGGGTGTGTGTGTATGCAGGCCAATTTGATCTGATTTTGGATTGTATTTGGTCAGAGCCCCAGCCACTTCTGCAGTCAACTAGTGGAAAGGATTGTAGCTTGGGACACTTTTATTTTAAATCCTCTGCTTGTTTACTCAGAGTAGGGCTGGCCTTCCCATGAGGTGGGGGATGTGATATAGAAAGGGGTGGGGGTGTTATGGTTAAGAGAAGGGGTACGTGGCATGACACAACATCAGGAAGGGGTAGAGGGCACAATGCAATAAAAGGAAGAGGAAAGTGGTTGTGAGTGTCACGATATGGAGGCCCATGTCCTCTCTTGCCTCAGGCAGCGGGGGAATCTGTGCTGGGGCTGATTCAGAAGTACGTCTGACTGTGTTCAATGGGTTACCTCTAGTAAATGTGTTTAGAATTGTAGACTTATAGTGCAGTCCTAGGTCTGTCTAAGGGATGCAAAGTATGTTCTGGAATTATTGCAGTTAGTTTAACATCAATTTAGATTTAGTGGCTGGGGTAAGGCTACTAGAGAGGATGTCTGAATTTCTGACATCTTGAGCAAGTTGTCATTCTGGCAGGCCAACCAGCTGATTCATTCTCTTGATCCCAACGTGTCCAGGAATCCAGCAGCAAATTATATGATTGTTTTTCATAAAAGCAATCTCCAGTTGAGAAAAGCTAATAGAAAGGAATGGATATGAGTTAAACCAAAAACCATTTCTGAACTCAGAGTTAGAGTATATCTGCACTACAAATGATTTCTGGTTTCATTCCACATTAATTGTTAAAATAATAATGGGAATTGTCATTTGGTGTGATGCTGAGAATGCATAGTTATCCCTCCTTTACAAAACTGCAATTCCCAAGTTTTCTTGGGAAGAGGAAATAACAGTGGAAGCTGCTGACTCTGGTGTCAGTAGGGCGGTGAATCCACTCTGAGTTTCAGTCAGAACTCTAAAGGAGCTATCCAAGGTAGTTCTTTAGAGTTCTGACTGAAACCCAGAGCCGATTCACCACCCTACTGACACTGGAGACATCAGCCTCTACTGCAGTTATCCCCATTGCAATCTGTCGTGTAGATGTGCCCTTCACTTCTGTAGCATATTGTCAGGACTACGTTTTTACGGAATGGGTTTTTGAGAACAGATGGTCTGTCAGATCCTCAAAATTCTTTGCAGAGTGCACGCAAACCTCATTGAAACAAATGGCACTTGCACCCAGCGGAGCACTCGGAGATTAATATCTTTAAAATGACACATTCATCGTCTCATCTGTGGAAAGCAGAAAAGGCTTAGCCCACATAAACTTGACACTTCCCTGTCAGTCAGCCAAATGATGACCTCGTATGCAGAGAGCCTTCTAGTCTCCAAAGGGAGCAATTAATGCAATGCGCAAGGTTCTCCAGATGTGACAGGATTGTTCGTTCCCATGGGCTGGAGTACCACAACATTCTATTGCTTTTATAATATGCCTAAACATGAATTAAACCTTTTAAGTAGCCTCCAAACCAAAATAAATAAAGGATTACCTTTAGTTTCACAGAAGGAAATTGCTTGCTCTATCTGGAGCAGAACAGAGAACAACCCCATGTAGTCATGACAACTGTCAGTGGCATATTAACACTAACAGAGCCTACATCCATGAAGCCTTATCCTATCATGTTTACCCAGAAGACTGTCGCATTGACTTCAGTGGGGCCTACCATCAAATAAGTATGCAAAAGATGGCAACTTTTGTTCTTTTCAATCCTTCCCTATTAAAAAAATTAAGAGTAGGTTATCTCAATATTTCTTCAGTCTTGTTCCTCTTTTTCCAATAACAGATATGACATTGACTATATCAGAAAATTCACTCATAATTTTCAGAAGGCACACGCATATTGTGGAACTCCTACCCTAGAGAGGCCTGCTTGACCATTTCTTTGCTGGCCTCTAAGTGACTAATGGAAATGTTTGATTTTACAAGCTGCTCTCCTCCTACACCCCCTTTGCAAATGGGACCTTTCCCCCCCTAAACCTAACTGCCATGTAGAGGCACAAGTGGGGGGGGGGCAATGTGCAGGGATGAATAACATTTCCCTACCCAGCTGCCATTACTCTGAAAATCCCCCCCATCCCATGTACAGCAATTAGGTTTAGGGGAGGGGGGAAAGTCCTATTCACACATATTGCAGAATACGGGGAGCACAGATTTCAGGGGGTGGCATGGAGATGAGGATAAACCTTGCCTCTCTAGCTGCCAGCTTTGCAAAATCCCCTCCTTGGCTTAGAAAAAAAGGTATCATTTGGACCTTTTCCACTCTACTCCAAGGCAAATTTCTGTGAGAGGGGTGGGGCAGAGAAGGGGAGGTTGTGTTTCAGATACAAATGCTCTGTGGGCCACATCTGACTCATGGACCAGAGGTTCCCCGTCCAATTAAATGTTATCCTGTGTTTTTTTATTGGTTTCAGGTCTGTTTTATGGTTGCATGCTCATTCTTGCAATATTCTGGTACTGTTCTATGGTGAGATGTATTTTAAACATTGTAAGCTGCCTTGGGGGCATTTTAGACTGAAAGGTGGGATTTAAGTGTTATTATAAATACATGCATTTATACTCATGCTCATCATCATCATCATCATCTTTATTTGTATCCCACCTTTTGCCCAATGCTGGGCCTCAAGGCGGCTTTACAAAATTAAAACATATACAGTTAAAAGCTAGACATAGAAATATACAAAAGTTAAAAAATATAATTAAATAAGTTTGGATATTAAAATATTTAAAATACATACATTTTAAAAGTCCCAGGCATAGATGGCTGTCCAGATTATTCACCAAAGGCCTGCTGGAATAAAAAAAAATTACCTGCCTCCAAAAACACATCAAGAGGGGAGTCAGTCTAGCTTCCCTGGGAAGGGAGTTCCAGAGCACTGGACCAGCCACCGAGAAGGCCCTCTCCCGCATTCCCACCAGGCGTACCTGTGATGGTGGTGGGACTGAGAGAAGGGCTTCCCCTGAAGATGTCAGAAGATGGGCAGGCTCGTAAGGGAGTATACATTTTTTCAGATAACCTGGACCAAAGCCATATAGGGCTTTATAGGTCATAACCAACACTTTGAATTTAGCCCGGGAACAGACTGGGAACCAGTGGAGTTGCTTTAACAGAGGAGTTGTATACACCCAGCACATAAAGAGAACCAATATGGTAAGATGGTTAAAGTGTGGGCCTTACAACAGGGACTACTGGGCCAGATCTACACCAAGCAGGATATAACACTTTGAAAGTGCTTTGAAAACAGTATATGGAATGTGTCCTGGGCCCCAACAGTTGTCAATGCTGTTATAAACCGTTATAAAGCAGTAGTGTAGATCCTGCCCTTGAGTCAAATCCCTGCTCTGCCATAACGCTTACGAGACCACTCATCACATTGTCTCTTGGCCAAACCTATCTCACAGGTTTGTTGTGAGGATAGAGAGTGGGGGAAACCTATATATCACCTTGATTTCTTTGGAGGGAGTTGAAATAATAATAATAATAATAATAATAATAATAATAATAATAATAATAATTCATTTACTATTAAATGAGTCAGATATATATAAAACACATCACAACATTAGAACCTTGCTGAAATTGCCACTCCCCCATCGGGTGGACTCTTTTACATTAGATTTAAAAGCAGGGAGCAGTTCTCCATTCCAAAGATGTTTGCTCTCTCCAGTTAGTGGTTATTCCCTGAGCCCAGCTGATGAAAGACACAGATGTGCTTACAGAGAAGCTGCTCTCACTGCCTCCCTTGTTCCCCAGAGCCCTTCTCAGCCAGTTTGATATCTAAGTGGAAAGGAAGAAAATAGGCTGTCAAGTGAGGTTGCCACCCAAATGATTTTCTGAATTGATTAGCTCCTCTTCCCCCGCCCCATGAGCCCCATCACAGATCCTGAGATTCTACAAGCAGGGATCCTTGCAGATCTTACAGGCTAAGTAAAGACACATGGAAATGGAACTCTGGGGAAAATCTAGATGGGCTTCCCCGGTATAGAAAACGAGACAAAGGGAAAGGCAGGGAGAAAAACAACCCAAAAGAGCCACTGAATAACTGCCAGAAAGAAGCACAGATTGTAACAGTCGGAGACCACCTTGGGGCTGCAGCTGGTTTTGTCTCTCTGACTTAAAGGAGAGGCAAGGCGAGCATGCTGGGAAAAGACTGCAGACTGAAGAGTTAATTAATAAGGGATGGACAAGCAGGCGGAGAAAAGGGAGGCTTAAATCCTCAACTTTTCTGTGGACCAAGCCTCTGAATAAAAGATATGCTAAGCAGGAGCCTGTTACAGAAGCTAGTTATGGTCAGCAGTTGTTGTGCTAAGGCTGGTGCACAGAGCTGGCATAAAATGCCATTTAGAAAAGCAAATAAATAAACAAAACACACACACACACACAAACGCAGCGAACATCCAAAGGTCAACATTTGGAAGTCCAGCTTGCATAACGTTCTGTCAGTTCTTTCAGCCATAAAGTTAAACCACTGAAGTATTTTTTTAAAAAAATGTTTTTACTAAGTGCATGTCTGCAGAGACTTCATTGCAAGTGCCAGGGAGGATTGGCCTATCTCAGTTTCTGCACGCTTCACACACACAGAGTGCCCCCAACCCCTCCAACACAACCGATTATCAATCTGTGTGTTCAAAAGCAGTGGGCTACTGAATACTAGTTGCTGTGGAGCAACAGCAGGGGAGAGATATTACCTGCATGCTGGACCAGATGAAGCTTTGATCTGATCCATCAAGACTATTCTGACGATTACGACAGGTGATCTAAATAGCCCCTGACATCGGAGCATAAAGGAAGGATGCGTTCTTCTCCTATATCCATCAGACCAATGTATTTTTTGTGTTTTTTCCCCAGTAAGTCAAATTACAGCTTGTTGTGGGGTGGGTAGTTAAATTGGGAAAAGAGTCAATAAAGGATTAATTGTCCCTCCATCAACATCACAGCACCAACCCAATTTGGCCCCCAACCTGCATAGATGCTTTTAAGCTTTTTTTTTTTTTAAATGTAGGCGATCCAATTATGGTTCTCCTGCCATCTCATCTAGTTTTTTAGCTGATTAATTGTATGAGTTTTACTTAATTAAAACAATTGTTTCAAAGTAGGGAAAACCATGCTTTGTTCAAAGCTTATTCATATATGTGTTGCAGTAGATGTGGTTGTGGAAGAAGCCTTTTCCTTTTGAATCTGTGCAAGAGAATGGGTAGATCATTCTTCAAATGTGGGATCTACCCACATACCAATTATCAAGAGAGCTAGGAGTCAGCAGGTTCCCTTGAGCACCATTGTTTCCTAGTGTGTACTCAATGTATCTATTCCACAGTTACTCAAGTCTGTTGACTGGGCAGACACTCCTTTTGGATGCTATCTAATGTCTTAATCATTACCTGCTGAATAAATGTCATCATCTTTCTTAATGATGATTAATCTTGATGTTAATCTAATTTGAAATGTAATAAAATGATTTTTGAATTAGCTCTAAACTACATGGATTATGAGGTCATTATGCCTCAGATCTTGAAAACTCCCATTTCTTTCAGCTACTTTTCAAACATAATCTTCAGTTTTGCATACTGGAGTATCCTATGGACACAAAGCTTATGTCTATGTAACTAGGAAGGACAGTATCTCTCTGAAATATGAACATATTTTTATCCAAGTATATGGGGGCAACTTCTGTGATTTCAGGTTCAAAGTCTGATTTGCAGTGTTTTTTATCTAGAAAATACTAAAAAAAAAAAAAAGTATATAGCTAAGCTACAAAACGTGTTTATTTTTGCATTTCTTACATTCCTGAATTTACAACTGTGAATTATTATTTTTCTAATTGTTTAAGAATATCCTTAAGTTTGGCCCTAGATTATTCAGAAGCTCTTATCTAGACCAACGAAAGATTCAACAAGCATGGTTCTAAGATAATGCGATACAGAATTAGATGCATTATACTTTCTTGTGTTAAGTAAGAAAGGTTTGCACATACGTCATATTTATTTATTTATTGCACTTATATACACTCCCATAGCCAGGGCTCTCTGGGCGGTTTACAGAAATTCTAAAATTAAGATAAAAACGAGTATACAAAATTGAAAATTCTAAAACACAGAACATACACAAAGCATTAAAAACCGTTAAAAAACTAAACATGTGGATGATTAAGATGTGCCGCCATATGCCTGGGCAAAGAGGAAAGTCTTAACCTGGCGCCGGAAAGATAGCAGCGTTGATGTCAGGCGAGCCTCATCAGGGAGATCATTCCATAGTCTGGGGGCCACCACCAAAAAGGCCCTTTCCCTCGTTGCCACACTCCGAGCCTCTCTCGGAGTAGGCACCCGGAGGAGGACCTTAGATGTTGAATGTAGTGACCAGGTATATTCACGTCGGGAGAGGCGTTCCATCAGGTATTGTGGTCCCAAGCCGTGTAAGGCTTTATAGGTCAAAACCAGCACCTTGAATTGGGCTCGGAAACATACAGGCAGCCAGTGCAAGCGGACCAGAGCAGGTGTTATATGGTTGAACCTTCTGGTTCCCGAAATCAATCTGGCCGCTGCATTTTGCACGAGCTACAGCTTCCGAACCGTCTTCAAAGGCAGCCCTACGTAGAGTGCATTGCAGTAATCTAACTTGGAGGTTACCAGAGCATGGAAAACTGAAGCCAGGTTATCCCTGTCTAGATAGGGGCATAGCTGGGCCACCAACCGGAGTTTGTAGAAGGCCTCAAGTGACAATGATGGATCTAAAAGAACCCCCAAGCTACAAACCTGCTCCTTCAGGGTGAGTGCAATCCCATCCAGAACCGGTAGAACACCCCCCCCATCCTGTCAGCAGTATCACCTACTAACAGCATCTCAGTCTTGTCTGGATTGAGTTTCAGTTTATTAGCCCTCATCCAGTCCATTGTCGCAGCCAGGCACCGGTTCAACACATCCACAGCCTCTCCTGCTGAAGATGAAAAGGAGAAATAGAGCTGTGTGTCATCAGCATACTGTCAGTTCCAGGTACACCTGCATATTTACCTACCTATATATAAGTATGTGGGAATGTAATGGAAGCTACCCTGACTGAGGGCATTTCTACACCTGCCTTTTTTCCAAGGATCGTCCTGGGATCATCTCTGAACATGTAAATGACACACAGGGGATCCCGGGAGCAGGCAAGGACGATCCCTCCATTTTCCTGGGATAACCCTTAGGTGTAGAAAAAGGACCTGAGATGCCAATACGGAAAATAGGAAGCCTATTCCTTTTCTTGTGTGTTAACAGCAATTGCACGAATTAGTATAAGATATGCATTGGATCTGCTAGATAAGTCCATGAATTTACAATAGCGTTATAGTGCAAAACTAGAAGAGAAAAAGCTTCCATGTAGACACCCCCGAAGAGAAGTCATTAACTGGTTGGTTACATCCCAAATCAAGACAGATTGAAATAATTGTATTTGTAAATACTTACTTAAAACATTTCTACCTCACTGTTCAACTGAAAAGACTCCCCAAGTTGCTTATATATTATCAATACAAACAAGAAAGTCCCTACCTGTAGGCTTAACAATTAAAATACACAACACAAGAGGCAAGGGAGAAGGCGGCAAGGAGAGGGAAAAAATAAACTCAGACACAAATGCTTAAAATTGGCAGGGGGATACTTGGAGTTGTAGGATGTTCGTTCTGTCTAAATATTCATAGGATATGAATGAAAGCAAGAGATAGAACAAGAAAAAGTAGAATTGATCTTAGGCATTGTAGAATACTAGCAGAAATGTCAAACTAGCGCAGTCAGCATTTCCTTCTTTTACACTGGATTCTGGGATTGCTGAGCCTCCACCACATGCATCTCATTGAGTGTTACATTTTGTCCCTAACATGGCCACCATCCCTCCCACTGGGAGATTATCCAAAAGGGGGGGGGGGGAGAAAAAAGATAAATGATGCAAATTTGTACATTTTGCAAAATGTATTGAGGATATTAAATTCAACTTCCCTTTGCAAAAAATTTGGATTGCACAGACACAGGGCGTTGTTTCATTTCATTGCAGTGTATAGTAAACTGACACATGGGATGAGAAGAATGACAATACTGAAGAGCTGGCCAAGAACGGTGGGAGAGATTATGCATGAGACTCTGTCAACCAGAGAGTGGTCCTGCTAGGAGAAAGGCAGGCAGGCAGTCTGGGTGACGGAGAACAGAAAAATCACAATGACACCACCCCACCCTAGGGAGAAGGATATAACTGTGCTCTCTCTAGATAGAATTCAGTCCAGATATTTAGGCTCATTTAATTACTCTCAGCAGAAAGTGTGACAGAATTTTTAATGCACCCTACAAAGACAGCGGTATCTACTTTGCGGCCCACAGACTGCATCACAAACAACACTGCCCTAGACAACCAGGCCTTTACTTTAGATCTCATAAATTGGAATACAGCACATACAGAAAAGGAAGACGTCCTACTGTTACACTGTAGTAATGGTGGAGCATGAAGGCTGTCATCTATCCAGTCATTGCCTGCAACTATCTTGGGTTTTCCTTTGAGGCCTCCTGTCTGAGTATTTAGACAGGAGGCCTCAAACCCATTTTATCAGGCTTAATAAGATCACAGCAAATTGGTACCTCAAGTTGCTACACCGGGCCGCCCTTTCTCCCAGCAGGGGAGAGGGACAATGCTCATTTGCATTTATTTCTGCACTGAAGTGTATTGGCCATGTGGATACCAAGTGAGCACATACTCCCTTTCTTTCTCTGTCCTCCAAATTGCATGAATAGTCCTGCACTTTGAGCGGGGGTGGGTGGGGAGGTTTTCATAGGCAAGCTGTAGGTCTCTGAGGGTCACATGCACAATCTGAGGGACCACAGGGGGAAGGTGGAGAAGTGGCTGGCCAGCCAATTACTCTGCCCAAACAACCCCCTTTTCACTTCCACCACTGCAAGCGCCTCACAGAAAAGTTGTTCTTGGAAAGGTGGCCAAAAACATCTTCAAAGCACTTCCTCTAAAATGTGTGAGCGTAGGGCAAATGGTCAGGGACAGCGAGGCAGAGAGATGCGTAGTGTAGGAGAGGAAGGGAAAAAGCAAGGGGAGCATTTTTACATGAGGTT
Organism: Elgaria multicarinata webbii; assembly: GCF_023053635.1. NCBI lineage: Eukaryota > Metazoa > Chordata > Lepidosauria > Squamata > Anguidae > Elgaria > Elgaria multicarinata. The sequence goes on along the minus strand of NC_086179.1, from coordinate 19,405,469 downwards.
TTTATCCTGCACCTTCACTGAGTTTTGTGTTTCCGAATTCTTCGAGAGTTAAAGCTCCTTTACACATGCTTTTCCCCCCAGGGCTTTTCTTTTTCTGCCTTTCTATATGTGTCATTACACAACCACTGGATGGCACTGTGGTATAGTGGAATTGTGCAATTACACAAGATTCTCATTCTGCCATTTCTAAACAATACCAGACTTTCCTCCTTCAGAAAAAAGTGATGATTATTATTATTTATTGCATTTATATCCCACCTTTTTTCCTCCAAGGAACCCAAGGCGGAGTACATAATTCCCCTCCTCTGCTCCATTTTATCCTCCCAACAACAACCTTGTGAGGTAGGTTGGGCTGAGAGTCTGTGACTGGCCCAAAGTCACTCAGTGAGCTTCCATGGCCGAGTGGGGACTAGAACCTGGATCTCCCAACTCCCAGTCCAAAACTTTAGCCACAACACAACACTGGCTATAGTTGCAAAGCATTGGAGAGGCCCTGGAAGATGACGATGTTGTCTAAACGACCTCCAAACTACCATGAATGAGCCATCACGAATACACACACCCCTCATGTAGAAAGGCTCAAGGAAAGGGTAGAGAGAGATGGGAAGAACAGGAGAAGAGGAAACCAGGAACCTAGTAATCTGCTTTATACTCCAGGACATTTTCTCCAGGATTGCAGGCAGGAATTTTTCCAGCCCTGCCTGGAGATGCAGGGGATTTAACCAAGGACCTTCTGCATGCAAAGCATATGCATTACCACTGAGCCATGACCCCTCATCCAATAAGAATAGGGGGTGGGAAATAAGAGAGAATAAGTAAAGGAAGGACATGAGTGGGGGAGTGGGGCAAGAATCAAAATTGGGAGGAGAGATTCAGCAGGCGTCAGGGCTTGGGAAGAGAGAAGGAGGTCTTTCCTCTCTCAGCCCCAGTATTCCACCCTTACAAATGCATCTGTATAGATGTGTGCAGGACAACAGTGTGTGTGTGTATGCACCTGCATGGAAAAGCATGCAGGTAGCTCCAGGTAAGCGTAGAAGAAAAGTGCTGTATGCAGGTATTTGGAGGGTTGTAATACAGTAAAACAAAATAGACGAACAAATGGAAGATTTGGATGTTCTTTTCATCTAATATTTCATGTCTTTAATGCCATGCTCTCACCCGTTTTCATCCCCCAGGCTAAGCTCTGATTTACGTTTTCAGAGAAGGATTAATTACACATTATTGCTTGTTCACATAACAGGCTAGTATCATCTTCAAAAGACCAATCCAGAGAGAAGGAAGAAAGAGACATGCCCCATAATTTAGTGACCATTACTTTTTAAATTAGGTTAATTGTTTGGGCATTTCACCTGACAGCCTAATGCCTTATTCTGTCTGGTATGGTAACGGTAAAGCACAACATTCATGTAACAAGGGATGGTAATCAAAAAGGGATTTTTATATAAAAAAGTAAATCAGATTATCCCTTCAGATCCAGAACATCTTCTGTTTTCCACAGCACACGGGAAGGATGACCTGTTCTATGAAATCAACATGACTGCTGTTCTCATATAGTGGCCAGACTCATCAGAATCTACAGCCTCTTTTGTGGAAAGATGGAAGATAAATAAAGAGGAAGGTTAAAGAGCAGGAACAAAGAAAGGCAGACACCCATTCTTAAGATCTTACAACTCCAATCCTAGGCAGGTTGATTCAAAAGAAAAGCCTCCTGATTTCAATGGGTTTCCTTCCAATTAAGTACAGATAGGATTGCATGCAAGTCCAATTGACTTTAAAGTGCCTGCCATGCATATAAAAACACAAATTCATTCTTAAGAGATGGAAAGTTAGGGAAAGAGGTTCCTATGCACCCAGATCACATGAAGCTCGCCATAGCCACAGCACTAATTGTTTGGCTGGAGAACAAGATCTGGATTTCCTGAAACTCCCTCATTACAAGGAAGACTGTTCCAGGAAGACTCTGTAGATGATTAAACAGATCAGTCACCACTCTTCCCAGTTCAACCAGAGTTAAGTCTCTTTTCAGCATGAATCAGACAAGCACAATCAGTCCCAAATCCTATAAGCTTCCTGATGTTAATTTATACCCATAGTTTTACTGCTACTTACAGAACTATTTTCTAATTTGGAGCTCAATTTCTCATTGTTACAATGGGACACATTTCTAAGATAATATTTGCTACATGAGTACAAAACCTGAGCTATAGAAATACTTATGTTTAAGACTGTACTTTATCAAAAGGAAAGAGTAAACATGCAACTTAAGCATGGCGTACAGGTCACCAGCATAAAGTAGTTACAAAATTCCACCTGCATGACTTTCCTGCATCTTCTGTCATGTCTTATGTTTCCATTCATACTGGAGAAGTATAATTGACTAGATGTATTTTCTGCTACAAAATGGAACCATTACTTCAATAGGGGCTGCAATGTGTGTCATAATTTAGATAGAATCAAAACTATGTCACAAGGATCCCTGTCATCTTGGACCCTGGGTCTAATTTCATACTGGTGGGGAGAGTTCAGAAGTGTGTGTGTGTGGGGGGGGGGACTGAAATGGACTGTGCAATGGAAGGAGGGGGAAGCCCTCTGCCAATTACCAGTTCAGACCTCTGGCAAGAGGTGCTGGGCAGGGAGGAAGTGGCAGGCAGAGAGGGGGAGTACAAAGAGAAAGGGGATGCCCCCACTCACTTTTGGCTCTGCCCCCTGCCTTAATGATGCTAGACCACAAAAGTGTGTGTGTTTATGTGTGTGTGTGTTAACCCTTTCCCCCTGCAAACCCCCACCCACCCAATTAAAATACCTCTGGCCAAGTTATTTGGCTCACTACAGGCCAAATAACTACAGGGAAAGTGATTTTCATCTGGAAAACATAGGTGTTATTTGTTAAATTTAAAAGAGACAGACTGAGTTCAGACAACAGGATAACCAACGGTGGTTTAAATAGTAAACAGTTAGATATTTAACCCACTGTGGGTTATTGTGTTGTGTGGAGAGATTTTTTAAAACTAATGGTTGGTTATTTGGCCAAAATTACCAACACAAAGAAACAACACTATCCAGAGTTGGCTATTTGAACCACCATTAGCTACTGTGTTGTAAGGTGGGCACTATTGGTTATTTTTGTCAGCCACTTTGTTGCAAAGCAAAAGTGGTCAAAGCTACAGCTGCCACTCTAGTCCAGCTGGCAGGATAGTTTTTCAGTAGCAATGGCTGATGGGATACTAGCAGGAGGACTGGGGGGGAGGGCGGAGGATGAGTGAGTCAACTCAGCATGGACTAATACCAACTCAACGCTAATCCTAATCCACACTACAGTTGATTATTGTCATGTGGGGAATACCCCCTAGATCACAACAGTCAAGCTGATTAGCCCACTGTTGACTATTGTGTTGTCCGAATGCAGCCACAGATTCATACCTCTTCATCACATACATAATTCAACCCTCATTTTCTCTTGCCCTGCCTGACTCTCTTGGATTTAGAATACAGGCAAGGCAGCAGGGAATATCTATCTTGTGAATGCAAGCAAGTCACTGGAGGCATAAAGATTAGTTCAAAAGATAAACATTAATATCTGGAAAGATTAATGTATATTAAAACAATCATTTAAATTATATACCTTTGGGAACATTTTATTCAGGACTACACCCCTTTTACCATATTTTTTGTGAGCATAAATATGCCAAGAAAAGTTTAGTTTTAAATTAAGGTTAAGGACGCTTTCACAAAGGAGAGTTCTAGCAATACCAACCAAAGCAATGTGCACATATTCTGTCTCCTTTTCCCTTAACAGATTTTCTACAATACAAGAAAAAGATGGAAGCAGTAGTGGGAAAACATGGGAGGGTTACAAGTGGAAGACAAAGTTGTCTGGATATCCCACAAAATTTCATGAGTGAAGCAGGATGATGGTGCAATAAAACCTTTGTCTGGAAGCACCCAAATTGATTCATCTGTCTAATGCCCTGGTTTCCTGGTAACAATGCTGCATGACAATGTACGAGAACTAGACAACACAGTTGTGCATTCCTTGGGCAATAACCAGTCAGTCAGTAGTGGTAATATAAATTATACTGCACTACCATAAGGGGTTGCCAGTATGTCAATAGTGCAGTATCCACTGTGATACTACCGCTAACAAATCACATTTATGTTATACTAGCTGTACCCTGCCACGCGTTGCTGTGGCTCAGTCTGGTTAAATTGAAAAGAAAGAAAAGACAAAGCGGATGTTTCTAATATGTTTAATTTCACAATGCTTGTGGATATACAATATTTGTAGTTGTTCCATTGTCTGTGTAGATATAGAGATTGTCTGGTTTGCCGACTCTAGAACACGTAACATATAATTGTCCATGTGAGAAGCAATCTGTGTCTAGATCTAAACCGCACAATTCTAAAGATTGGCCCTGAGCTTTGTTGATGGTGATTGCAAACGCCAATTGAATTGGGAATTGCAATCTCTTAAATTGAAATGGCATATCTGTTGGAATCATAGGAATGCGAGGAATGAGGACATCTTCACCTTTGAAAGGTCCTGTCAAGATTGTTCCTTCTATGACGTTGCTCAGTAATTTTTTTACTGCAAGCTGCGTGCCATTGCAAAGTTTTGGCTGGTTGATATTTCGCAACATGATAATTGGCATGCCGATTTTCAATTGCAGTACGTGCGGTGGCATCCCTGGCAGATCGAGTGAATTCAAAAATTCTGTTGGATAATTAACCGCTTCATCTGCTTCCACAACAGTGTCGATGGACTTGTATGTGACTGCCTCGCTTTGAATGTTAGATTGAATAATATTGTTAAGTTCGTAGACGTTTTTGTTCCTGGACGCAAGAATAGCTCATTCACTCAGCCAATCGTGATTCTTATAATTGGTTTGAATATTTGGAAATACTTTTTCAACCAATTCTTCTTTTAACGTCACTAAATTACAGAAGTTATGAGGTAATAAAATTCGTCCTGAGGTCAGATCAACCGGCACCTTTCCGTTCCCAATTTCCAGCAATTGACGTGAGAATATCTCAGCTGATCGATTGTTTTGCAGCTGGACACGCATAATTGATCTCCGACTATAACAATTGCCACTTCATCTATAGTTGGAGCATTGAATCTTCGCACATGTTCTCCAGCAGGCGTTTTGTCAGCATGAATAACAATCTTGTGTGTATCAGATGGCATCATGTCAATTGCTGTTTTGAACAAATGTACTAAATTGTTTTTTTCGTGAAGTAGCTGTTGCAGTTTTGAAAGGATGGACCTTTTTATGCCAGTATAAATTCCGCAGCGTGCATTCAATTCATCATTGCCATCACCAATGAAATACTTTTGTAGGAATTTATGTTGACTATCTTGAAACGGAAGGAAGGAGCCGGCTTTATGATAAATTTGTCCTTTGACTTTGAAAGTTGGCATAAATGGAGCTGTGATGATTTCTGCGCTGAACGACGTCTTGTGGAAGCATGAGTTGTATTTCCTAATGTTAGATATGAAATGCTTTGATTCTGCAGTATATCCGGCAAGCAAAGTTTGTAATTTATTTATTTATTTATTTATTTAAGGATTTTTATGCCGCCATTCAGCCAAAAAAGGCTCTCATGGCGGCTTACAAAAGTATTTCTTGACAGTCCCTGCCCACAGGCTTACAATCTAAAAGACATGACACAAAAGGAAAGGGGAATAATGGCTCTGGTGGTTCTCCAAGTTGAGGCAGTTTAATTTTTCCAGCAGCGCAACACATTCCTTTTGTTTCTCCATTAAATTTAAGAGCCTTGCAATAAGGACACACTTCAGTCATAGTGCCGATGAGAACATGCCGCCTCAAACTATAACCATCAGCTGGGTTGTACCGGAATGCAAGGCGATTGTAATCGTGTGATTGTTTACCACGGAGTCGTGTTTGATGCTGATGTGCTGTTTCTCATTGACGTCTTTCAGCCACTCTCAGCCTGTCGCGTTCATTCTGTTGAGAACAAAGCAGATCTGAAGCTGTAGAACGCGATTGCCGTGCTCGCAACCGTGCATCCTCAAGTCTGGCTGAACATTGCTTGCCTGGTTCCTTGGCACGTATTTGAGGCATTCTTTTTCTTTTTTTCTCATTTGCTGATGGCCGTTCTTCCTGAGTCTGATTTGCAATTTCTCGTCACAGTGCTTCCGCTCCGCGAGTACGACGACCTAAGTGTGATCTTCTGCGAGGCATTATTTGGATGAAGTAAAGCAGATTGTTTGGTTTTTAAAAAAGGATGTTTTTACCGTGAGGAGGTTAGCGGAAACTCCTGGCAGTTACCTTTCTTCAGAACGTGTAACTGTCACAGGTGTGACATCTATATTCACTCAGCCAATTGTGAGAGAACATGCAAATAGGAGAGGACGCAGAGGCAGCGGATTGGCCTACCGGTTGGCGATGTCACAATGATCAGCAGGACTGGTTTTGAGGAGGCCTATTTCTTCGATTTTAAGACAAACCTTTGACCCCATATAGAACATAGTTACATAACAATGCTCGTGTATTCGAATGCAACGTTGTGTCAAAATTTCAAAGCAATCGGTGAAGAACTTTAGGAGATATAACGTCTGTTTCGAACGAACATTTACATTTTTATTTATATAGATGTAACCTTCCCAGGGAAACCGTTCCATCAGCAAGTGCTATTAGCATTGTGGTAAAGGTTGTTTACACAATAATTTCGATTAGTGGTAACGTTGCATTGGATATTGCCTATTATATAGAGGCAAGTGTATGGGAAGGGTAGGATAGAACAGAACAAAACACTGCAGACGTATATGTAGCTCACACTCTGAAAAAAGAAAAAAGGCCTGAGGCTATCCAGATCAGACATATAACATTTCTGGACATTTAGAAGTCATGTTTGGGGGGGGGGGGGTTTGATAGCTTTTCCTATTTTTTCTGGAAAATGGAAATAGGGGTGGGGTAGAGAACTGAAATATATGCAATGCCTACTTTCTTACCAAACCTAAACTTATTTTACTGATTTAATATACAATGTCCTGTTTGCAATGCTCATGGAATGATGTCACTTAACCCTTTGGTTACTTTTCCCCAACCCAATCAGTGTAAAAGTTTGGATTTGAAATCCTTCAACTGTTTGTTTTTATAGTCATGTTTGAAGAAAAAGCCATGCAGGTTAGCCTCCACCCCTTGTTCAATGTTTCTTTTTCACTCATGGCTTCATTTCCTTTCTGTATCCAGCTAGTCAACCAAAGCCATTTCTCTGTAGTATCATTTTTTCCCCTTGTTTGGTAAATAGAAGTTTAGATCAGGTTGTTGGTAGGTGGCACTGTCAGGGGTCCTGGAAAGGGATTCCAAGGAGGAGGAGGTCAGGAGGAAAGTGGTGCAGCCCTAGGCGACTGGTGCCAAGGAGGAGATTGGGGCTTCAACAGATGGAAGGGCCTCTTCTGCAACTCCTACTCTTACTGCTTGCACCACATCAGCTCCAGCGGCCCCACCAACTAAATGCTAAACAGTAGGGCTCATTAAAGCAGCCTTTCAGAGGGCAGAACACAATGATGCATGTTATTATGATGCACAGCATGACACCATATAATTTCCCAAGATGCATGTTGTTCATATGCATGTGCAACAATTCATAAATACAGAATAAAATCTCAGAATAATGAAAAATTTCAGTCAGAGATTGGATAGAGGAATTCATAACTCAACAGCAAATTGCAGTTTCAGTTGGATAAGCTTACCCATCACTAATCATAATTAACGTTTTGCTAGCTAAAGTTTATCTTATTTGACAAACTCTACTAGAGATACCTCTTTCAATACAATCCTGTACAAGTTTATTCTGAATTAAGTTCCTCTGTGTTCAATAGGGTTTACTTCCTAGTACGTGTCTAGCCTTATTTTCACTCTGAAGATAGTATGGAATTTGAAGTATGGTTACTAATGTTCAAAAAATATAGCCAGAATGATATCTAATAAACCCAACTTTATGAAACAATGTTGTCCTCTGTATTTTCAGTTTCATTCTATTGACTTCCAAGGCTACTAGTTAAGTCATGTTTTGACATTATTATTACTTTCTTGAAGGATTGTGTACTCATTTTTTCCCCTAATCTGGTACACAAAAGCTATCCAGATGTGCAGACAGCATGCATGAGCATGTGTACACCCACAATACATTGCACAGGGAGATGTACATATTCCATTTTTGCCATTACATAGAAAACCTACTTCTCCATAAATATCTACATATTCTCTTATCCTCAAACTAAGAAGAAATTCAACAAGGAGCGTTTCACTTATTGTGTTTTAAAGATGTATACCAGTGACAGGAAACCCTGGCCACTTTCAGCTTCCATGGTGAACATCTGAAGCTGCCTTATATTGATCCCAGCCTGGCTACACAAGAGTCTTTTAACTGGAGATGCCTTTTAGGTATGAACCTGGAATCTTTGGCAAGAAAAGCACATATTCCACTGTGCTATGCATGTACACACCTTTCAAAATACATGTTCAGCTGCAACCTGTTATGCTTTTAGCATAAACACTCAAAAATTTAAGGTGTAAAGAGGAATTCTGGTAAGAATGTCACTACAGAGAGAAACTTAAAACATGCATACTAATGGAGGAATTTAACGGAATACTGCCAATATAATGGCAATCTGCTATGATATAGAAGTTAGCTGATTATAAGAGTGCTGTAGTTTAGTGACAGAAACTGAGCTATAAAACAAGATGTAGTTGGTCCGTATCTCCTTCTGCCATAATTTACTAAGTGGCCTTAGGCAAGCAACCTTCTCTGCCTCAGACCCCCACCCCCAATTGCAACCTAGGTATAATGAAACTGACCTACCTTACAGATTGTGATATGCATTACAAGATAATGTAGGTGGAGTGCTTTGAATACCTTTAAGGCTGTGATCTTTACCTAGAAAGTGTCATTGAAAAAGTGCACTAAACTACATTTACTGCTATCAGAAGGTGAGTTTACCAGTACTCCAAAGGTCTTGAGATTTCTCATACTAAACTATTAATACTTTTCTTCACTTTTGAGTGGTTTTTGTTAGGCCACTGATTTTCTCTTATGCACTTCACCTACCATAGCTGGTTTAATCCAGCTGAGGCTGACAAAAAATAAAAACTCAGGAGAGCAGCTGCTTCTCACAGCAGGGCTGAATGTCAGTCACTGTTTCTCCAAATAGGGACATGATAATTTCAGCTTGACATTTTGTGTCCATGTAACCAATAAATCACCTGTCCCAGACTGGAGTTTTCTTAAAAAGCAAATCATGTACATAATCAGGGAGAAACAGCACAAGAACAACAGTTACAAGAAAATAATAGACAACATTTAAAAACCCAGCATGCATTCAAGTGGATATCTTGGCAGCAGAAGGTAATGGCAACATCTCTATTGCAGGTGTAACTAAGATGTATAGGCAAACCAGACTTGAAATTGAGGAAAGTTGTTGTTTTGTCTTGTGTTATAGCAAAATTGTGTTTATCCACATCACTAAACCAGCACTTGAAATTCCCATCAGATTAGGAATATTACATAGCAGACCAATGGTCCATCTAATTTAGGATCCCTTTGCTACCAGCTGCCAGGAACTAAACGATTAAAAAAGTGCTTAAAACCCTGGAAAGGACAATTATTGAGGAACCTGCACAAAAAGGGAAGTTGCTCACTAATCCCCACCATCAGTAAGTTGTTATTCTATGCCTTGAAGCAGGAGGATTTTTATATCCCCTGGAAAAAAGGGTTTTTCATCCCATCTAATGTAGCCACAGATGGTCTCAATAGCCATATAAATGTCTGCTCCTTTTTTCAAACCTACTAAACTCTTGGCCTTGGCAAAATCTTAGGATAATGAATTCCACATGTTAATTATGCATTGTGTAAAGTATTTCCTTTTATCATTTTAAATTTGCTGCCTTCCGATAGCACTGGATGGCCATTTAATCTTATGTAATGAGATTGGATAAATAAGAACTCCTGTCTCACTTGTACACAGCATTTTTTATTTTAAATACCACTACAAAAACCATATTTCCTAGTTCATTCCATCTCTGAACAAAGTTGGGAGTACTGTTTCCCCCCCACACACACATTTGCAAGGTTTGATAGTAATATGTAATATCAAGCTAAGACTTCCCTTTACAGAACCTCACCTGTTAGAGATGCCAACGTTAATCAGACACAGAACTAGGGATAATTGTCTGTAAGGTAAAACAACAGTAATGACCAGATCCAAGCAAAGTCTAAGCACAAGTAAATCCTAATATTTCAATGGGAGCATATGCTTAGATTATTAATTGAAATAAATTGCACATAAGAAGTACACACATTTGACTGAATCATGTTTGAGGTTATCCTATATAAAGGCAGCTTTAAATGATTACTTATAATTATCAAATCCTACAACAAAATAAAGGGAAGAAGGTGTATGAAATAAAGATTAATTATGCTCCATACAGCTATATTGTTCTGAAGTTGGATAAATTCCTGGAAGGCTATCAATGGCTACTAGCCCTGATGGTTATGTGCAACCTACAGTAGCTGAGGCAGTAAGCCTGTGTGCACCAGTTGCTGGGGAAGATGGGTGGGAGGGTGCTGTTGCATCATGTTCTGCTTTGTTGGTCCCTGGTCGACAGCTGGTTGGCCATTGTGTGAACAGAGTGCTGGACTAGATGGACCCTTGGTCTGATCCAGCCTGTGGCATTTATTTCTTAAGTAAAGGGCACTTCCAACAAATGGTTTTATAATGAAAAAGGAAGCATTTATAAAGAGCTGCAACTTCAGGTTTCCTTCCCTTAAAAGGACATTACAGATGGGGTACATCCAGAAGTAGTGTTTATGGATTCCAGCCAACTCCAGGATCATCATCCCAGGAAATGGTTATAAGAGAAATACATCTGCATGTGTGTGTGCATCTATGTAAAAGAGATGGGGCTTGTGGGGAATTTGGCTCCTTCCCTGGCCCCATAACCTGCCCAGAGACTAGAAGGGGCTTGGGGAAGGGAATTGCTCTGCTCCCTTCAGTAACAGAGGGATTCTCCATACTTAGTGCACCACTCACCCTCTCAGTTGGGAGTGGGGCAGGTGCAGGGGAGGCAAAATCAGCTTGATTGAAGTGTGGAGTGGAGGATTACTCCTCTATTCCATGCCTCACTTGGTGCAGTTTTGGTCTTTGCCTTATTGGGGAAATCCCACACACCAAAACTGGGGTCCAGCTGAGGCAGTGGCTGGGCGTTCCTCCAGCTCTCTGCTCTGTCCAGGTGGCTCTGCTTTTGCTGTGCCTTCCCCATTGCAGAGGACATGAGGTGGGCAAACAACCCAGGCCGGATGATATCCCCCCTAACATTACCCAGACTGTAGGGAGTAGGTGAGTCACTTGTCTCCCCTCCCAAAAGTACTTCCCTACTCCTGGTGCAAGACCTTGCAATTAAGACAGCATTGATATTCCCATATTACAGATAGGAGCAGGGGACTGAGGTCCAGGTTCAGAGTGTTTCTATTTGGGTACAGATATCCAAATACAAAATAAAGACCAACTGTAAATGGCATAAGTGAATTGAAGTGGTCAGCTCTCCACAGAATGTGCACAGAAGTCATGTATAGGAAAAGGTTTCATCCCCATTCTACCCTGAGAGCCAGTGTAGTGGCTAGAGTGTTCGACTGGGAGTCGGGAGATCTGGGTTCTAGTCCCCATTCGGCCATGGAAACCCACTGGGTGACTTTGGGCCAGTCACAGTCTCTCAGCCCAACCTACCTCACAGGGTTGTTGTTGTGAGGATAAAAATGGAGAGGAGGAGGATTATGTATGCCACCCTGGGTTCCTTGGAGGAAAAAAGGTGGGATATAAATGCAATAATAAATAATAAATTCCTATGCACACTACCAGAAAACATGGATGCACTGTCAAAAAAATCAAGTGCCAATGAACATCTAGAAATCCCTAAGGCCACCTATGGTTCAAATGAGATTTGAACCAGGGGCTTTTAGCTTATAGCTCAATATATTTAACCACTAGACTAGCTCTCAGCCCAAGAGGAAATTCATGTTAAAATAACAAAAGTCACACTGAAATGTTCAAGTTGACTGCAGGACTTCTAATGAGGCTGAAGTTTGCTCCTCACACAACTTAATATACTCAGATGCTGTCTCAATAACTAAGTAGGGTTTGAACATCTCTGCACTCTAATTCTCTAATAAGCAGTTAAGTGTTTTGTCATTCCAGAGTTGTTACTTCCACAATATTAAACTTGGCAATTCTGGCTTAAATGGGACTTGTGACAAGATGTTGCAGTGTTTCCCCACTTTACAACAGGAATTTAGTCAGGACTTTAGCCAGCCATGTCCTCCTCCACGATACTCTATTTCACACTTCTATTTTTCTTTTCCAATAGACACTCAACATTCCTTGGCTACTGAGCCTACTCAGCCAATATTTGGCTGGTTTTTTTGAAGGAAGGGTAGTGACTTACTTGGAAAGGAGTTGGGTTGTAACTCTGATTTATAGCATACTCTGTTTAGTCAGAAGGAAGTCTTAATGAGTTTCATGCGTCTCCCAAGGAAGTATACACAGAACTAGATTCTTTAAGCTGCAATTCTACACATACTTGGAAATACGCTCCAATGAACATCATGGGTATTTACCACTAAGAAAAGTTGCATAGGCTCAGGCTGCATGAAATATGTTGAAAACTGAGGGGCAGATGCCTTTAAAACCAGCATTAGAAATACAGTGCTGGCAGTTCAGAGATTACAGCTGAAATACCAAACAAATTCACAAGGACTTAAGCCCATTGAACTCCACACTTCCAATTAAACATGTTTAGGTTCAAGTTGCCATCCTCCAGCCACTTATTTGGGAGTAAACTCCACTGAATTCAATGGGTGCACCAAGTAAAAATTTATAGGATTGGGTTGTAATGGTAATGACTTCGAGAGAACTGAAGTAGTTACCTTAGTAGTAGTATTCCTGAAAACCATGCTCTTAAAACTCTTCTCTTAAGCCCAGTTCTATCACAATCTTGGGATTTTAAAAAATAGGTTTTGTTTTTGTTATAGGTTTATATCTTATGAACTTTTTGTAATCGAACAGTATTGCAGAGTTTTGAGTTGTGGGGTTTTGTTTTGGATAACAGTGAATAAAGCGCAGTTGTTAAACAACTGCCAAGTCATAAACAGAAAAGGTGGCAATGTTATAAAGTTCTTATCACACAAAGGCTAGACCAGTCCTTTTGTAACACGTGATCCTTCTCAAACAGCACATATATCTCCGAGTCTTTATGCCACATTGGAATCTGCTTACCCCTAATATTGGTATTCTACAGAGCCGAATTAGATTAACCTCATATAGATTTACTTCCAAAAAGTCAAGTTTATGTTTTCTTATTTCAATTTGTTCTCAGGATATCCAGGGATAGATACTGTTGGATTGAGATGTTTTTGTTTAAAACAGTTATAAATACACCAAGTTGTGCAATGCTAAAATCTATCTAATGCTCCATATTCTCTGGAGGAACTGTGAGGCACAAACAAAACAAATTATTGTCAAATTCAAGTTTAATAGCAAAAAATGGAAAAAGCTTCTGAAACTTGATTTATGAAACTATCAAATTTGTGCAAAGTTTCATTTCATCTCTTCCCCTTTCCGCTGAAGTCCATGTACCCCACCAATCTGCTTCCTGTTCGATGCAGAGCAAATAGCTTTCAAGAGTAAAATATTCTTTAACCCAAGTCTAGTATTTTAGGAAGCATCAACCCCACAGAGAAGGCAGAACAGAGATTTTACAATCTAATACAGCATAATCTATGCTTAAAATAATTTTGATAAGTGGGTTTAAGCACTTCAGGCTGAATTGTAGATTTGTTTAGTTCCTCTTTATTTTATTTATTGCATGCCTATCCCACCTTTTTTCCTTCAAGGAACCAAAGGTGGCATACATAATTCTCCTCTTCATTTTTATCCTCACAACAACTCTGTGAGGTAGGTTGCGCTGAGAGTCTGTGACTGGCCAAAAGTCACCCAATGAGCTTCCATGTTTGAGTGGGGACTAGAATTTGGATTTCCTAACTCCCAGTCCAACACTCTAACCACTAGACTGGCTCTCTTTAGATTCCTCCTACCACAAGATTTCTCAAGTAAGTTACCACCCAAAATTTTGTAGAATCCACAAGCATGGACTGAAGAAGTAACCAGAAAACTCCCCCATCTACCTTTAAACATTTTTTCTGATTGCAATCACAACTAAAGTATATTGATCTTGAACATGTACAGCAAAATAAAGTACCATCCACATGCCACTTATTCTAGTGCAATTTGCCAGGAGTCCTAAAAAAATCATGCATGATATTGCATTGGTTTGCTTATCCCCTTTTTCTGTCACTTATTACATTATTGCTTTTTACAATTTTTTGTGCAGTAGTATGCTTTTTAGCTTTTGTTTTCTTGGTTTGTATTCAACTGGTGCTCTAGTTGTGGTTTCCTTATGCAAATTGCAGCAGTTTTCTAGGTAGGAAAGAGGAAGGTACATCAAGTACCAATAGTAAGACTTTATGTCTATGCAAGAACCTGTGTGTCACAGTACTACAGTAGCCACATCCACTCTATGGCTGAAATCCTACACATTCTGATTTGGGAATAAATTCCCCACTGAGACCAGTGGGGCTTATTCCAAAGTAAACACTCATAGGATCCCACTGCACAAATCCTACTCCAGAACAATGTAGTTTTGTAGTAGTGTACATAATACACAAGCAATTTAAAAACGCTAAATTAAACTTCTACCCGCAAGAGTAGGAAAGACTCTCAATACCCTGTAACAGAAAAAACTTGAAGAACAAGCTTTTTCTCTTACATCTGTGGGTACCATATGGGCGGCTGCTACTCCTAGCCTTCTACAGCGTTCCAAGCATAACTAAACCCCAGAATGAGAGAGAAAAACTCTTTCCCTACAAAAGAGAGGCCCCCTTCTTCCCTCACAGCCATAGAGAACACTCTCCTCAGGCGCCCCGCCCACCTCGTGATCCCTAATTGGCTGCTCGCAGGAAAAAGGCGGAGCAAAGCTGTTGTTATGATAAAGAGCAGCCCCGCCCACGCCTCGTGCGCGAAAAGCTTCCCAACGCCGGCTGCTTGCCGGCGAACCTTTTAACGGCTCTCCAGAAATCCATTTTCGCCCTGCCCCTTCGCTCTGGAGACCCCACCCCTTTCCCCCGCAGGCTTAAAAGTTCTCTCAAGGCCCCGCCCCCTCCTCTACGTTAGACGTTGCCCTCGCAATGCCCAAGGGCTCGCTCTAAACACACGCACGGCCCCCTTGCTGATGCTCCTCCTCGGAGTTTAGGGGCCCCCACAGCACCGTGCGAGACCACGCCCTCTTCCCCAGCCCCGCCCCTTGCCCCCCTTGCCCGCGCGCGACTCCCTCAGCTACCCAAGTCACTCTCGCCCGCGCCCCTCCCCCCCTTCGCAGCCCCATCTGTTTCTCCGGCTGGCCGCAGCGCGGTGGTGGATTTTAAAATACATTGTAGCGACAGGGCGGCGGCGGCCTGAGGGGAAGGTGGAAGATGGGTCCGCGCGGCGGCCGCCCTCAGCAGCGCCGCCCCCGCCTGCCCTAGAGACCTCCCGAGCAAGCAGGGAGGAGGAGCAGGAGGAGGCTGAGGAGGCGCCAGCCCGGAGAAGCCCCATGCGGAGGAGCCGGCGCGGAGGTGGCAGCTGCGGCTGCTGAGAGGGAAAAAGGCGGTCGGTCGGTCGGGGGGAAGGAATATCGCGCGGCGGGCACCGGCAAAGCGGCGGTCTCGGAGAAGCGCTGGGCACGGGGGCGATGTGCCCGGAGGAGGACGGGGGTTGCGGCGGCGGCGTGGTGGTCTCGGCGGCGGCAGCGGCTACTTCTTCAGCCGCGAGTGGAGGTCCGGAGGGGACGACGGCGACGACGAGCCTCCTGAGTGAGCTGCGCTCTTGGTGGGAAGTGCCGGCCATCGCGCACTTCTGCTCGCTCTTCAGGACCGCTTTCCGACTGCCCGACTTCGAGATCGAGGTGAGTGGGGCTCAAGGCTGAGGAGAAAAGAGCGAGCGGGAGACCCGCGCACGAGCGCGCTCGATAAGTGGGACCGGCCGATCGATCCTCCGGCCCCGCCTCCCCCTGGAGCAGAAGGGATGGGGCAGGACAATAACGCGGGCCAGGAGAAGCCGCTCGACCCTGCCTGCCTTTCGCCTCAGCAGGGAAGGCTTTCAGTCCGTCCGTCCGTCCGTCCGTGGGGGGGGGGGAGGAGGATACGAGCTAGATCCCACACACACACACACGGCGTTTTTGTTTTTCTGATCCTTCCAATCTCCTATTTTGTTCTTTTATTTATTTATTTATTTTAAAAGAGGAGTAGTTTTGTTCTGTGAGTTCGGTATGGATCCTTCCCCAAAGGGATAGGTTGGCTGAATGTTTCCGCCTGGGGCTCCCGTTCTCTGGGATTAAAAAAATGAGAAGAAGAAAAAGTCTTTTTAAAGCAGTGCCAGCGATCTGCCCACAAACCACAGCTGAGTAGGGCTGCCATTCTCTGCACGCTTACTTGGGAGTAGTCAGCCCCGTTGTTGAATCCAGTGGGACTTACTTCTGAGTAAACATGCATACGGGTGTCCTGCTGAAGGCTGAAATGGATTGTATCTGTTGGGTCTCCCGGCTTACTTTCAGCGATTTGTGAATCAGAAGGCGCGGAGTTGTTTGGAGAGGAAGCGAAATCTCCAAGCCCTAGATACAGAACAGTGACTAACACTGTATATTTGCGTTGCTTTTTAGCCGCTTAACTTTAGTATGTTTTAAGTGTGGAAGGGAGAAGAGATGGGGGCCGCTCTTGACTGCACCGGTCTTCGTAGCCCCCCACCCCTCCCGGCCCCCCGTGAGGTGCCTGGGGCGGCTAGAAGGAATTATTATTATTTCTGTAAACTCAAGGACGCCTGCCGAGGTGCCTGGTAGAGAGGTCTGAATTAAGACATTTGTGAATTACATCTAAGTCGTCTAAATCCAAATGAGGCCCATGAGTCCGCTCTGCCAGCAAGTGTGTGGGGGTGGGGTGGCCATCTGATTTTAAAACTACCCTTCCCTCTTTTCCAAGCTCCGATATCTGGCAAGGCAGAAGGGAGAGACTTTTCGATAGGCAAGGACTGCCCTTATCTCTGTCTCCCCGTCCCCCTTTTGCTCAGGATTTAGTCCCAATGGCTTGGAGAGAGTTCGTTTTGTTTCCATTATCCTGCAGGGAAAAGATGGGTAGGAGGGAAGGGAGTTTCTTCTGCCTGCTATGGAGGTGCCACACACTGCCACAGGGCTTTGTGACAATCAAGCAGGATATGTACGTGTGTTTTTGCCTTCCCCTCATTTTAGTTCCCTACTCTTTTTGCTATTCTCTGGAGCTTGGACTTGTCCTTTTCACAGGATGGCAGCATGTTTAAATTCATCCTAGTGAAGTTGGGAAATTTGCTTAGTTCCTACTGCTAAGATTCAGTAAAATGATAATCAACCAAGTGCCAGAAACAATATTGTCATACTATTATGCTGCCACAATTAGAAAGCTACACTTGACGCTCAGTCTTATAGTTTTAGTGTTGTTTTTTTCTGGAATCTTGAGTGTTTTGTTTGTTCCAAATTACTATTTCAGCATTTGTAGAAGTTTCCTTGGAATGGTTGCTCATTTGTTCCAGTGCACATCGGCAGAAAATATACTATGAACTGTGTTAATGTTGTGCATTTCAGATAAAAGTGCATAAACTTGAAGCAGTGACCTTACTTCTTGATGTGGCTTGCTGCAGAATGTCAGATTTTGAGAATTATAGATGATAATAATGAGATCAGATGGAAGAACGTGGAATGGTGTGTGTGTGTGTGTGTTACAGTTCCCCTAACAGACCTCCCAGAGGCTCTGGCTCATACTCCAAGATCCTAAGCAGCTTAGGCCAATGTGATTAAACCTGGGGTTTACCATCTGTTTATAGCAGATGTAACAACTTTGGTGCCTCTGATGCTCTTTCAAACTTTAAAGTGTACATGAAAAGCAGTTCTTGCCAAGTACCAGAGGTTGATTTCCTGAGAGTCTAAGTGAAACTGCATCTGTGAAATATTAAGTGGTTGAGACATGATGACTAAGAGGGTGGGTTGGGATTGGTGATTCAACTACTACAGAGGTGTGGGATTTTGAAAGTGGTGTGTGTTGACATGTAAGGCTCTTTGGAAGCCCATAAGAAACTAGGATCTTATGATTAATTTGTACTTTAATATTGTGAATTGTCATATATCACTGGAGCATTTGCTATCCAGCTCAGTAGTATAAAATATATATGTCATTGACAGCACTTTGGAATATAGAAAATGTGTTCCTTTTCCTAAAGGCTGCTCAAAATGGTGGCAGTGCTAGGAGGGGTTTGGCCTTCAGTGACCTATACAAATATCATCCTTGACTGAAGACATGAGCAAAGTGTAGATGCTAGCTAGATAAAACTGAGTATGGGTTACTTTGCTCTTCAAAGGAATAATAAAGAATCTGTCCAGCTTTTTCCTTTTAAAATGTCACTTACCCTCAGGTTGTTAACTGCTGTGTCTTGTTGGGCACTGGCCATTTTATAAAGGCAGTGGATGATATCCTGCATCTCAAAGATGGAAGCATGCAAGTGTTAATACTCCCTTCTGAAATGTTGAGACATCTTAATGTTGGGGAATCCGTTAAGTGGTATATACTATTAGTGATCCAGTTTCCAAGTATTTTTGTAGGGAGTAAAACAGAAATCTGGAGTGAGTTTGACTGCAATAAGCATCCTTATTAGCCTTGTGGCTAATTTTACACAACAGTGAAGTCCTCATCTAATGATTTTTGTATGTGTGGCTGATCATCAGCCACAATCCAAATAGCCAGGCATACTTAAGGCCTTTGATTTGAATGTGCTCAAGCCTGCCTACTACGGTTTTGGATTGTGACCACTGTGCCTTGCTGGGCATTTTTGATGTGAATGCTACAAACAGAAGGAGGCGTGTTTGGATTCTGATTCAATGTATCTTTAAATGTTATTGTAAGCTAAGTTTCACTACAGGAGAATTAAGAATAGCAATAAGATGCCTGTGATTTTCAAAGGTGTGCAGGCCCCCTTTCCCAATTCAACAGGATGTGAGAATTCTTAAAACTCCTAGAACAGGATGTGAATTTTGGAGGAGGGGAGAATCCCTTATGCAGTGCTAAATGTTTGAAAGGGGAAAGGCTCTCCCAGTGATGGAGTTCCTTAGCAAAGAGAGCCCCTCCCCCACCTATTGATGTAGATTCTTAAAAGAAGGTTTTCTGCCCAAGCATGTGAAGCAGGGAAAAGATCTTGAATTTAGAATGATAAAGGGCAATTGCACTAGCCTTTCACCTTTGGAAGCCTGAATTAGCATCTGGTTTGCTTCACCAGTGAGTCAGTTTGGACTCCAGTTCCTAGAACAGGCTTGCTAAGTGGGAACATTTAATATGGTCTGGATCAACTGTCTCTTCTCTTGGGGGACAGGGAAGGAAGCTTTGTTATTATGTGGCTTTGTACATTATGTTTGATCCCTATCCTCTAAAAACCCCTCCCATATTTTCAATATGTGAGTGGACTAAAATTTTTCTGGAAATCTGTTAAGACATATAGGATGTTTTTAGGTGGGACATGAATTAGTAGCTTGTTATCAGTGAAATTAAATTGGGGCAGAAGCACAATTGCAGAAACTTTGAGGACTCTCAAATGGGGGCACTATTAGTATGAAGTGGTAGAAGAGGCTGCTGGGAAAATGTAGCTACCAGTTTTTCCTGAAAAATATATAGATGGGGCAGGTGGTAAAACATAAAGATGGAAGTCAGGGCACAGAGGAGGGTTGGGGTGGTGGTTTGCATTTTCCCTGTAGATATTGAGTCCCATAGGGGTACTGAATCTCTGAAGGGAGGCTGGCATAATAAATTTAAACGCTACTACTTTACACCATTTCTTATACAATGAATCTCTTTCTTTGAGACATACTGTTGAAGGTGCAACAATTTGTACTTTTGTGCTCCAGCAGGACAGGAACAAAGGGCCAGTAAAGTGATAAAGTCCTGAATTTCCTTTTCCAACAACTGTTTTAATCCACAACAGGGATTGCAGCTGTGGACAAGACGTTTCTTTTTTACAGCCCTTCTACTCTATTTTATGGTTACAGGTGTCAGGAAAGAAGCATTTTGTATTGAACAGTTTATGTGGGTACCACATCATGAGAAGAATTATGTCAATAAAAACATATTTCCCCCAAAATGTACTCCCCCACACATTTGTTTTTAGTAGCCTTTGTATAAAAATGATGATTCTTAGGAATATTCCTATTAAATGTTATGATGTTTAGTATTAGAGGAAGATATTAAGACCAGTTGATTTGCAATGATTTTATTGATTATATAGTTAAATATTTGATTACTTTACAATTATTTCATAAATGCCAACTATCTGACCACAGCAATCTTGTGAAGATAATAATGGTGACACCTGTATTCTTGAACCTGCTTCTTACATATATCATTTCTGTTCACAGCTTTTCTGTGTATTGTGCTGCCAGGTTTATATGAATTCGCCCATCGAGATTTTTATATTGTTTTTATTTTATAGTTTATGAATATTTGGAAGACACAAGCTGACCAATCTGTGGGTGGCCACACAGCCATTCACATCTTTGGTAATAGATAGGCTTTTGGTGGTTTTAGATGGTGAGCACCTCATATTTAAAGACTCTCTAGATGGTTATGGAGTTTGTGCAGGTCTAAAGTTCTGGCACTGATTTCTTTGACCAGCTCAGGGCTCTTAACCTTAGTGTCATAATTTTTGACCTCCAGACTCAGATATGCAATAGCCTCGACTTCCCCATATATGCAAATGTCTAGACTTCCTCAAATGTCTGTTAATCTTTTTTTTGACATTTTTCTCAGCTTCTAACTGACTTTTGATGTGCATTCTTTTTCTAGCAGTCTACCCTGGTGTTATTACCATGGGTTTTCCTTGGAATTTCTCCCAGGGTACCCAATTGAATAGTTATTCTACCATGAAAGTGACAGTCCCTTGGCCACAACATGTATATATACATTCTGTCTAAAGCTTGTCTTGCTTGAGGTTGGACTGTGCTTCAAACAGGAGAGGGCAGTTGAGGAGGAATCAGAGCCCGAACATGACTGTTTAATCATGGGCAGTAAAGCAAAAGTAGAATGACCTATTCTAACAACAACACATTTTCTAAATGACTAATTCATTCATTCATTTATTTTTAGCACTTTTATCCTGTCCTTTAAGCGGCTTACAAAAATATTTCTTGAGACAGTCCCTACCCACAGCCTGCTGTGTATCTTACCTTTCCCATAGCTTGAGTTTTAGCCTTCTATCATTAATTTTCACTAAAACCACAGTGTTGTGAAACAAATGTAGGCAGTGTGTTTTACAGGCTTATCCCATGTATGCTTACTTAGAAGTAAGCTCCATTGTATTCAGTGAGGCTTGCTTCCTGGTACTTATACTATGGCTCTTCCATCTGAATGGCTGTCTTGAAACAGTGACCAGTTGGCATGTCCATGTTTTGTACGGAAGCTGATGAACAAGAATGGGCAGGCAGGCAGGAAATAAGTTGTCTTGGTTTATTCTCCCTCTTCTCTACCTTCTATCTTTTGGTGGCCATAGATGGTGTACTGCTTCTTCCAAAATCCATGCATGTAGCTACTCCTGCTTTTGGTATGAGTTGTATGGGAAATTGAGTTGCTGGATGTGGACCATCACTAAAAGAGAGGGTCTTCTCCTTATCAGCTGGACTTTTTTGGCCTTTCTGTATTTATACACAAAACTATTCTTATCTTGCCCTCTGCATGCAGATGCGATGGGCCAAGTTTAACAGTTGTTATTAATTATTAGTCATTCAGTTGACAGTAATTGACAAATTACTTGGTTGGCATCACAGCCCTTCATGACCCTTTTGTCAGATGTTATATATTGACTTGGACAATAACTGATATCACAATTCTGATTTGGCTAATGGCCAGATATACCTATTGACCAACCAAACAACACACTCCCTCCCTAATAGATATGATACAAAAGGAAAAAGGGACAGGGAAAGAAAAACAAGCTAATTTGGCTCTAATTCTTCTCCAGGGGCCTTTGGGGGCCTTCTCCATGATGCCCCCCAAATTTTGGAATGTCCTCCCTAGGGAGTTCTGCCTGATGCTTATTTTCTTGACTTTATGTTGCCAGGCTTTTTATTCTCTCAGGCCTTTACAGTTTTTTAGCTTGCTACTTATTTTTTCTCCAAATATGTTTTAAAGCTGCATTTTACATTTTTCTGTGTGCTGCCCCAATATTCATCTTCAGCTTTTAAAACGATGTTGCTGCAGCTTTTATTTTATTGTTTTATGATGTTACTGGTTTTTGTTATTGGTGACACTGTGTTTGGTTTTATTATGTAGATTCCCCCAAGCACTTTGGCTATAGGTGAACTCATAAATGAAATAAATATATAACTAAGCTGATGTAGTGAGTCATGCGGTCTTACCACTCATGTTGCTGCAGCTGGTGGAAAGGCTGCTAACAGATGACAGTTCTGGGAGAGGAGGAGACAAATGACAGATTATTCCAGCCAAACCGATAAAGTGGTGCTATCTTGCCCCTGCTGCAGCCAGGTGGAACAAGTGCTCATAGAATTAGGAAGGGAATTGAGAAGAACTGGCAGTTAAGCAGTGGTCCAAAAATTGTATTAAGTCTTCTAGTGCTATTTATAAACTAAGACAGGCAGAGGTTTTGGAAAGGCCATCATCCTAAGTCTTGATTGG
This sequence comes from Elgaria multicarinata webbii, assembly GCF_023053635.1. Taxonomy (NCBI): domain Eukaryota; kingdom Metazoa; phylum Chordata; class Lepidosauria; order Squamata; family Anguidae; genus Elgaria; species Elgaria multicarinata. Next base: position 19,382,666 of record NC_086179.1, on the reverse strand, counting down.
TCTAGATGCTTGGTGTTCATAGAATCTTAGGCTCCTTCAGAAAATGGGTGCTTAAGAGGAAGAAATGGCACCAGCTATTGATCCTTGGGGGCATGCACAAAATCAGAATTTGATTCACAAATGTCCCCCCTTAATATTTAAAGTCTGTATGTGCCAGGATAATAATACATAACAGGATTAGTAAAATATTTCATATTCCTACAATCCAACATCAGGTTTTTAAGTGACAGCCATACACAGCAATAAAAAATACTTTAGCCTTTTAAGTGCCTAGACACCCAGGGCATATTGTAATTTTTCCAGTCCTGAATTTATGCAGGCCTATAAGATCTGCCCCAGTTGAGATGTTCAGTAGTGATAAAGTACAGAAGAGAATTTTACTATGTCTTGACCTTTATAGCTCTCTTCACAGAAGATTCTTGAAAAAGGCTTTGGTTTTCTCATTGAAACCTGAGCCCCCTTCTTTTTCATTGTCAGTCCCCAACCTTGTGCTTACTAGACTGGAAGAAGGTGATGGTTCCAGATGTGGGCTGCCACCAGCAGCTGTATGTCTCAGAATCTGGGAAGCAGATGTTTCATTTTCTTTTTCCTGGACCATTGCGTAATGAGAGGCTGAAGAAGGGGAATGGATTTACGAAGTTGTTTGGCTCAGATAAAGCAGTGCATCCATCAGACCAGGCTCTGGGCATTGTTATGGGAAGAGAGTGTTGAACAGCCAAGCCCCCATGCTGGCTTTAGCAGAGGCAGCTGCCTGACAAAGCTCAGGGTCCTTCTTTTCAAGACTTTGCAGCTGTGAGTTTGGAGGGGAGGAGGTGGCTCAGCATTGACCAGGTCAAAAGTTCAGTGGGACATGAGGGAGATTCATGTGCAAGAAGATTATTACACTTTTACGAAAAATAGATGTGGCAGAGCTTATCCCTGAGGCAATCCCAGCAACTGAATACTTCAGAATACAGCATATTTAAAACACATTAAAATCTTATTAATCTAGGTGAGAAAGTGGAAATAATATCTGGGATGCTTTCAGTAGTCAGGTTTTTGGAAATATTAGCAAGTGCTTTTTAATCCCTGGTCTCCAGTGCTGGATTTGTGTCTGGTGCTACTGTCTGGTTTCAGGAGGATACCCTTCCCAACTAGTTTCTATTTGTACCTACTTCTTTCTTTGCCCTCCCTTATAACTTTGCTGAATTGTTTTTACCTGCTCTATTTTTTCTCTACTTGTACCAGAACAACCCTCTTATTCTTTCAATGGTTGTTATGTTAATACAAAAAAGGTTTTGGCTCCTTTACCAACAGATTCATTGAAGCATAAGCTTTTTGAATTAGGGCCCATCAGAAGCATAAAGTGTTATCAAGCCCTGGATTAACTTTAAGCAATATAAGCACGTGCTTAGGGCACCAAGAGAAGCGGGGTGGGGGCACCACAAAGTACCGGTGCCATAGTTGTAGCCATCTAATTTTAAGGAATTCCAGATTCATAGAAAGGACCTAGCAGCATATTCTAAGAAATTTTTGCATTTGCATTTCCCCCTTATAGCTTTTATTTTTAAAAAATGCATAAAACAGTGATGAAAATTTGTATTTTTTTCTGTTGCCATAGTTATAAGTAAGTAATTGGCTTATATTGCTTGCTGCTATTTAGTGTTAAATAAATATAATCAAAACAGTTTATATTTCATATAATGTGTTCTGGTGTGGGGCATGGCCTTGAAGAAAACTGAAGTTTTTAACGTCTTATTTCACCTTCAGCACTTATTGAGTCTTAATGTCTTGCTGGCTAAGTAATGGAAGGGCCAAGGGGGCACCATTATTAGGCTGTTTTTAGGGCATCAGCTGGCCTTAATCCGGCCCCTGAGTGTTATCCTTAGTTGCCAGGTAAACACACACATAAGTACAGAGAAAAAAGATTTCAAACAGTGTGACCAAACTGCCATGAAATTAAAGTGTGTCTATTGCAAGATAAGAATGGAGGGGTCCACCCATTCACAAAAGCAGTAACTGTGATAATAGTATATAGCTATGCGATGTTAATTTAACACTTGTAGTTGGAAAGAAACCCAGGGTTCTGATTAAGCTCAATTGAATAGAATCTAATTTACTGATAAGTTGAGTTCATCAACTTAACACTATTCGAGGTCTTTTTGTTGAGTGTTGACTTTGAGGTCAGCAGCAGAGTATCCTGGAAAATTAAATTAAATGTTTCCTCATTGGTTTTTGGGTATTGCATTTTTGTTGTTGTTGGATATGTGTGTATTCTCTATGTCAGTCTCTACACAAGACAGCAGAAAGACATAGTTGACAAGTGATGGTATATATCACATTGGGGAATGAGCAGGTGAATGAACCTCTGATGTTATTAGGTTCTTTAACAGGGTTACCCGTGTAAATACAGGAACAGAATTGATGTTTGGATTTGTTGCAGAGCCTCTGTCCAAAAGGCTTATTACTGGTAAATATTATTTGTCTAAGAGGGTTGACTGTAAGAGAGCCTACCTGTCAAGGTTTATGTGAGTAAAATATCATTGTCTAAGATTGGCTGTAGACCGCTGCTGATACATTGATGTTGTTATAAGTGGGATCTGCAGGTGACATCAAGTGATGTTCTGTTGCTTTCTCTTCAGTGCTGTTCTGTAATAGATATTCCTGGGTACCTTGTTGATTTTTTTTATATATCTTGGGTGGTTGGGTATTGTAGTTTTAAGAATGTCTGGTGGAAATTCTTTAGGCATGAGTCTCTGTCCAAGGACCTGAACCAAATGCAGTTATATCCCGCTGTAGATGATATATTGTGGTACTACCTCGGCAATATTAGGAAGTATGTAGATATGTGCAATAGTCAGTGAGTTTCTGGTATAATATGGTATATGATGATAATGTAATCTTAGGTAGAGGCCTTTGGGACAGGAGTTGGGACAACATTGTTTTACACAAGCCATGAACAAGTTGATACAACTTGTAGTGGGTGGGGGAAAGTTAAGAATTGCAGGGGGGCAGATAAACTATTAGGAAATTTCTTCCACCCTGTAGTGCCCTACTGAGACTGCAGGAAGTTGCTCATCTAGCCCTAAACCTGCGTGGTAGGGGATAGCATATTTATCTTTTTGGGGATGGGGTATTTACCTCTATAGAAGAGGGTGAGAAGGGAATTGGGGTCAGGGGATCCCAAAAACATTAATTCTCCTCTTCCTTCCACAATGCTGTTAGGGGCTCCGCTCTGTTGGTAGCACAGATATGAATAATTGGGATTGAAGGCTTTTCCTCCAGTGTAAATAAATCCTTTTTCCCAGGGACTCTTATATTCAAAGTGGTCAGAGCTCTTTGAAGTTTATATCATCATGGACTGGGAGGCAATTAAGATTTGGAAGTTGCACACCTCATGGCTCACATCCCCTGCCCCTAACTGCTTACTCCCCACTAGGATATTATTTTTATGGGCTCAATTAGGCCAATGAGCATGCTCAGTCCTTTACATCTGTTTGGGGATATTCTTCTTTTAAAATGTACACACTATTATTTTCCACATATCTGGGCAGTCTTCTAAGTATGTAGAAACCCCTAACTTTTCTGTGGGTGTTCTCAGTTTATTGCCCTACTGATGATCATAGGATCACTGAGCACTGGTGATGCTGATGATAGTGGAGAGCCATGATTGTACCCATGGCTTGATTATTGACTTGAAGATACAAGCTTTTCTCAAATATGAAATACTTGTGGATGAGAACAAATTGGTAAAGATTGTTGATGGCTAGAAGGAATAATATTCTTTAACCAGTTACTGATCCACAAAAGGACCTCTCCTCCTATTCCGTGACTACTAGGTTTGCTCAGGAGTGTTTGTTGATGGACTTTGTGAAACCCTTTTGGAAGTCCAAGTAAATATCTGCCAGGATAGTATCCTCCTGGAGATTGTCAATAGATTATAGAAGACTCTACCTGAGGCTTGTAGGGTTTGTGTGAAGATTTGCTCCTGCGCATCAATAGAATATCCCTTCATCCAGGATGAAGTTCTTGGTAGTCCACAGCAGGATCTGAGGATAGTATTCTGTAAGCTGTTCTGGTTAAAACAGTAGAAGAGTGGGAAATAAATAATAAATTAATATTAAGATGTTAATATTAACGGCACTACCAGGAGTTTCTATTGTTTTAACTTGGTTTATGGTTTAATTTGTTTTTAGCTGTGTATATTTACTGTTTTTATACTGTATGCTTTTATCTGTATGCCGCCCTGAGATCTTATTGATATAGGGCGGGATATAAATGTTTTAAATAAATAAATAAATAGTGGTGGGGTGTTGCTTCCCAGCCATATATATTACATTCATACACTCCAACTTAGTCAGGATGACAGAAACGTCTCCTTTGTCACCCTATTTGACTGTAGTGTCAGAATTGTTTCTGAAGCTGTGAGGCAGAATGGAGTTGTTCCACATGGCTGAGATTATGTAGCAAGCAAAGCTGTTTGCTGATTATGTTGGCCTGGACATGGTGACAGAAACATTCCTTGTAAAATATTTAGGGCTGGGCTGAACACCTCTCCCACCTTGCTGGCTATAAAAATTGGGTGAAATTTGGGAGGGAACTCACTGCCACTACCTGGAGTTTCTTTTGGTCGCTGCCAACTAGTGGAAACCATTCCATCCCAAAGCCCTCCAGTTGACATGATATGATGATTTAGCACCCTGGTAGATGCATCTGGGAAATAACTGGGGCTCATTTTACCCCAGAAGCCACCATCAGAGCAACGCTATGTCATGTAGCAACATTCTGGGGGGTTGTTTGGAAGGAATGGCAGGTGCTGCAAAGAGGTGTCACCCGTGCAATTTCATTCCCCAGAAATTTCCCTGGCATCCCTCCAATTTGAACAAAATGTTTTCCATTGAGGATGTTTGGATCAACCATAATTGCAATACCAACCTCAATTTTTACTATTTGGAAGAGTGTAGGCAAAATTCTTTCAATAAGCTTTTTCATGAAGGCTGTGTTGGTGCACTGCTCAGTGGTGTAGCTGAATTATTTATTTATTTTATTTATTTATTTAAGGATTTTTATGCCGCCATTCAGCCAAAAAAGGCTCTCACGGCGGCTTACAAAAGTATTTCTTGACATTAGATGGCAGCAATAAGCTTTTGGATCCTTGTAGAATTATATCATATGTTTTTGCTGCAACAGATTACTCTAATACATTTTATGTATGGCTAAATTTATTCTTTGTCTGGAAGTTGCAGCTGATTCAGAATGCAGTGATCAGGATGCTGAATGGGACATCTTGCCATATGTATATAATTACACCAGTGTTGAAGCAACTGCCTATTAGCTACAGGATTCAAGATTTTGTTGCTGGCATCTAAAACTCTGAATAACTTGGGATGGTTATCTGGTGATTGCCTTCCCTGATATAGGTCTGATTGATCACATAATCATCAGAGGCATCTTTGTTGGTTGTACTTTGTAGAATGCCCACCCTGTTGGTATGTGGGAGACACCAACTGTGGCATATTTTAGGCAACAGAAAGATCTACCTTATCACCTAGGCTTTCCCTGACTGAACACGCTGCACATTTTGTTGGTTCTCTGATTTTAAATGTTTTAGTTGAGGAAGGTTATTTATTTATTTTTAAATTGGGATGTTCTATATTATCAGTTTTTAACTTTTTAAAAAACTGTGGATGTTTTGGATTTTAATTTTTTATGTTACAAACTGCTTTGGGAGGTCTTTTTACACATAGCCAATAAATAAATTAATAAATGGAGAGAGCAATCCCATGGTCCTTGGGTGAGAGTTCCAGGGACCATAGGATGGTTCACCAGCTGCCTCTTCAAGGTTGGAAAATCAACCTAAGAGAGGGGGGAAAGAGGATGGTGGGGTGGGGAGGGGAGGAGACTGTAAAGACCAAGATATGATTAATTCTGAGTGTCTTCCAGCCTCCTTCCCTTCCTGTCTAAAGCACATTCGCTAAATGGGCATTAGTCTAGCAGAAAAAGCAAAGATTGGAGGCTGATGAGGCAAAAATTACTTCTTGCATTGTCAGCTTTAGCATGACAGGGCATAGGAATTTTGGAAGCCAAGTTCCTATGGATTGCACCCTAAGGCAGTAATACCCATTTATCTAGGAATAAGCCCACTGAACTCAGTGAAACTTCCTTCTGAGTAGACATGTATAGGATTGTACTGGCTATTCATCTTGCATTTATCTGAATATAAAATCCTACTGAATTGTGTTCGGAAGTTTGATTAGATAGGAGGAATTGCTTGGAGAACGAAATGTTAAGGTAAAAAGGAGTGGGGGTCTATTGGAGGGTGGAATGTTGGGGGAAGGAACAGTTGGGATTTGTCAGTTAAAAAGCAGTTAGTGGTTTGAGGGTGTTGTTTTTAGGTAAGAACTTGTGTTTTGAAGGTTTCTGTGTATGATGAAAAAATTCATGCCATAAGTAACACTGTACTCACTAACAAACTTAGCTTGCTATCCTATTGTTGCCTCTTTTCTCATGAATAAAGTCTGTTAAATTGTTAATAGTCTAATAGAATTCACCTTTTTAAGGTTTGAACACCCCACTGTAAAGGAAGGTATTAACGGTGAGACTTTGACATTACTTCTGCAGTCCTAGAACTGTGGATTATTTTGCTTTTCCTAATTTTTTATGTAGGTCCCTGCATTCTTCCAGCTTTTCCTCTCTTTTATTTTTACTTTCTGTGTTACTTTCCTAAGTTGTACTCTCAGACTTTGGGTTGTCTCCATTCCTTTTTCTTCCTTTGAAAGAAAAAAGTGTTTCAATTTCTTTTTCTTCCTCCAGCTGGAGTGTTCATCATAAGATTTGCAAGTTTGAGCTAATGGCCTGCACTAAGCAACAGTTATATTTGGATTAACTTGTGGTAGTAGATACATCTTGTGTAATTGTGTTGTATATTTGCCTAATGCCTGAGTAGGGATTTGAACTTGGCTTTTCCATATCCAAACTCAACCATCTCTGCACTGTCACATTGGGTCTCTGTGAAGGGGAGGATGGGTTAAGTGGGAAGGAGGGTGTTGGTGGGAAATCAATGGTGTGGAAATGATGCAGGGAAAATGCATTGTGTGTCTGATTTTAAGTAGGGAGCATTTGATGCAATTGTGGGGCATGAGGGTAACTTTGGAAATTCTTAGGTGCAGTTTTGTACTCGATATATGGTTTGCATTACTCTGGGGAAGTGTTTGTATCAGAAATCCTGTGCATGCTTGCCTGGGAGTAAGCACTATTGAACACAGTAGGATGTCTGAATTGAACTGTACTATACAGCTAATATATAACCAATATGTCAGATTTTAGCTAAATGTTGTTATGTTAGTGAATCCCTTGAAGTAAAGCATATCGTGAAAAAGAATGGTGATAAAACAATCTTAAATATTGTATTAAAGCTTTTTTCACTTTTGTAGGTTGCCACTTGTTTTTGTTTTGGTAATTAATGTAACCCCTGCTCTCCTGTCCCCTTCAAATCAATATTTTCTGACATGATCAGGAACATAGGCTAAAAGACCATCCTCAACAAAACTTCCATTGCTTTGTGGACAGGCTGATGAAATTAAAAAGTGGAGAACATTTGGCTAGGCCACACAAACCTCACCTTGATTGCAGCTGTTGATTACATGGCATTGTGATTTGATAGTTTGGTGCAGGGGTGGGTGGATTTTTCTACTAGAAATGGGATGGCAATGAATCTTAACCACTTATTACATGCTCAGATGCCACTGAAGGATAATGTGAATAATCAGCTTGTTTGCTTTTGTTTGTTTTTTCAGAAGCCTGAATGGAAAAATTGGGAAAGATTTATAATATTTATAAATATTTTCTTTTTCAGGATGAAATGTTTGTTAAGCAGTGTTTAAAATATTTATCCACAGCTTGTTTTCATAAATGCAAATCACTTAGATTCAAAGGTATTAATATTAACGTAAATGCTGCATTTGATTGGATTCTCAAACATGAAATACCCTTTAACTTGGTGTTGGGAAAATGCTACAGATTTTGAGAATGCTACAGAATATAATCAAGGTATTCTTGCAGGAGTGTAATCTAGGAGTCTGTCAAGCACATTGATCTTTCAGCATGGTAGTAAGGCATTTCTTCATACAATTTCTGACTCTACTTGCCTCAGTTTAATTCATATTCTGCATCAAGAAACTGATGAATGTTTGAAAATATACATTCAAAATTAAGGAAAAAAATATCATATGAAAATTGTTGATGATAGACTTATTACAGTTCATGCAAACTTATTTTCTCAAGCTTATGAAACTTAAAATGAAAGTTCCAAATAACAAATTATGGATCTTTGACACTAATTCTGATTAGAGATATAAACTTGAGTTATGCTATTATTTTCACGGAAATATATTTACTGGGATAGAGCAGGATATAAATCTAACAAATAAATAAGGATATTTAATTTTTTCTATGGTGATGAAACATGGAACTTTTCAGTAGTATTATAAATATTATAGCATTATCAAATGAAACTGAATATCCTGATTTAGTGCTACATCTTAATTACATCATAGAGGTTTATTTTATTTTTTCTGCAGAATTTCCCCCCTGTTTCTCCATGAGAAGTCACCTGAAAAGTTTTTGATGAGAAAAGTTATATTAAATAGATAAATAATATTGTTTCTAAGCCCATATAATAAAACTTTCTTTTTGTTACAATGTTTATGGTTTTCACTTTGAACTTTCATTTTGTTTTTTCTTCTTTCCTAGCTTGCAAAAACTAAAGGAGTGGACATAGCTCAGTAATACAGCACATCCTAGGTTTGATCCCTGGAATCTCCAGGTGGGGCAGGAAAGAATCCTGCCTGAAAAATTGGAGAGCCACTGCGAATTAGTGTCAGTATTGGGCTAGATGAACCTATGGTCTGGTGCAGTATAAAGTTCAAATGGAGCTATACATACTAAAATAAAATAACTAATCCATTAAAAAATTAAGAAATATTAACCTTGATAATGTTTATTTATTACTTCAACAAATACATAAAATTGAAATAGAGTCTAAAATGTCCACAAACATACAACATAGCTGTGTTTTATGTTTGTGGACTATTAGTTTGTATTTCAGTTTTATGTATTTGTTAAAGTATTAAATATTTACATTACCAAGTGTTTCTTAATACTTTTCATGGATTAGTTATTTTATTTTAGTAATTATAGCTCCATTTGAACTTTGAACATTGTATGATACCAATTTTCTTAAACGCCTTTTGTTTTTTGGATTGACTTTGGTTTAAGACACCACTTTTTATAATACTGACTCAGTATAAGGCAGCTCCCTATGTTCCTAAGATATACCTAGGTACCTTAGAGTGCAGAATGTTGCAGCTCCATTTCTAACACTGGATCTATTTTTTTTAAATAAAGCATTTTTAATTGAAAGTCATACAGTTCCATCCTATATGCTGGGAGTTATACACAATGTATTTCATGTTATTAAAGCAGTCAAGCAAGTTTAAGTTTGATAAGAAAGTAAATGTTGCATTTATCTCAGAATTTCGCAACACTTCTTTTTCCAAAAATAAACAGTTAAAAAACCTGGTGGAAACTCCTGAATTCCCGTGATTCAACATTTCTGGAAACTTTACATTTTGAGTGAAAATAAACATCTCAACAATGCAACCTTTGTTCTGTGGTATGTTCTAAGGTATGTGGTTAATAAGTGTGGCTATGAGCATATACTGAGTGCTTTTCCCCTCAACCACTGAGTATTACTAACTAGTAGCCATTCCCTGGAGGAAGGGTTCACAAATCAAAGGTGATAATTTCATGGTCGGCTTCAACTCTGACACCTCTCAGGTGACTAGGTGAGCGGCTGTTTACAAGCCTCCATAAAAGTGCTTGGCTGGATCATGCCCACTCTAGGCCAAGTAATAGAAGAAGGTGGCTAATAAGGCTAGGTACAACCTGTCTTGGATTATGGCTGCTGTTCTGGGCCACATAGCAATTTATGCCACATAGGTCCTGTGCAACCTTAGTGCAAGGACCTAGCCATATGTGTTTGATATGCTTCACTGTTGTGACCTGCAGCCAAATTTAGCAGTAAATTTGGCTGAGTGAGATTCTTGGAATTGGGTGGAAGGAGTACACCTTCAATCTAAATGTCCTCCCTCCCTTCAACAAGCAATCAAATGAACTTGAGACTTTGTATCTTCAGCAAGCAGTGTTCCAATAAAACGTGCAACCTGCTCACTATTTTATTTATTTATTTATTACATTTTTATACCGCCCAATAGCCGAAGCTCTCTGGGCGGTTCACAAAAATTAAAACCACAGTAAAACACCCAACAGGTTAAAAGCACAATTACAAAATACAGTATAAAAAGCACAACCAGGATAAAACCATGCAGCAAAATTGATATAAGATTAAAATACAGAGTTAAAACAGTAAAATTTAAATTTGTGTTAAAATTAAGTGTTAAAATACTGAGAAAATAAAAAGGTCTTCAGCTGGCGACGAAAGCAGTACAGTGTAGGCGCCAGGCGGACCTCTCTGGGGAGCTCATTCCACAACCGGGGTGCCACAGCGGAGAAAGCCCTCCTCCTAGTAGCCACCTGCCTCACTTCCTTTGGCAGGGGCTCACTAGGTCTTATTAGAGTGGAAACATTGCTAATACTGTTTCATAGACTGAGGAGGTGTTAAATTCCAATTTTGTTAGTAAATATTAGGGTCTCCGCATAAATTCAAGCCTCAGCACAGACCCCCAAATTTAATAAACTGAAATTAAAATGTAAAAATTGTGATTTTGGATTACTTATTTTCAACAGAGTTGGATGTGTACTGAGGTGCCATGGTAAAGCTCTATCAGTTAAGCAACTGCCACAGCAAGACAAGGCCTAATTCAGTGCCAAAATGTCTTAGGTTAAAGCAGTCAAACTTTGTGTGCTGAGCAAGCCTAATTCTTAAGCTTTCTCTTCTTCTCCACATGCCATTGTGTATCTGTGCCACTCCACGCCTGGCATCTGTTCAGTGCCTGTGTGGTGGGGTATAGAGGAGGGGGAAATCTTTACCCTTCATGAGGTCTACAGATGCTTTCACAGACTCTTTCAGAAGAAATCTGTTTGAGAAAATAGCAAAGAATTTCTGCTAAAGAATAGGAAATTACTACATTGGAAGGGATACATATTTAAAGATTTGTTATAAAGACATATTTGAGAGGTAGAATTTTTAAATTTCCCCAGTTTCAGCAACAAGCACTTGCATCTCCTTTGAGTGTGAGAACAATGCAGCCTAGCCTTCTTCCTTACAGTAGAGAATCCAGCTAAACACACAAGCTATTTGCCTCAGAGTGTATCCTTTTCAGTAGACTTGTTCCTTTTAATGGGTGCCCATTCCTGGGGTCTCCATTGTTTCAGCAACAATGGCACTAGAGGCAGCTGATTTGGTTGACAGAAAATGTGTTAATTTAACAGATCTATTCACTGTAGCAAGTCTCCTCCCTATTGTGCCAGTTCCCTTTTGGCTCCTTGGAAAGCTAAGTTAGCAGATTATGCTAGGTGGGGTACCTCTGTAATTAGAAGTTTTCCAGAGATTCTTGTTATAAAAGAAGAACACTTGCTAAGAAAAATGATTATTAGTGGATCTTGTTTGTTACCTAAAGTTGCCAGGAATCAAACATTTTGTTCAAATTATTTTTCTTTCCATTTTACTTTTTAAAAATTGTGTTGATGAGATATTGTAGGAATTGCACGTTGGAACAACTCCTGTGAATGTAAGCAGAGCTAGAATTTTGCTAAGGGATTTTATTTTCTAATTGTTAAAATGATTTAAACCATGAATGACACTCCTATGTATAACAGTTGCAGAAGAAAAAAGGGGGCAAATATGTTTGTTGGAGGGATCACTACTGTGAAAATTAATGTGTTGCTTCTGGAGAGCCAAAAATACTGGCCAGTCTATGTGGGAGCTCGGATTGAGACCTGTTTGGAATTCAAGGTTAAGGCCAAGATGGACCAGGAAAATGTGGCAATTGTATAAGTTTCCTTGGTTTTTTTTCTGGTTTATTCCAGCATCAAATTGTCAAGGAAATCTGTAAATACAAGAATGTTTGCTAGTAGTTAACATTTTGTGGTGATCAAAAACATCACAACAGCAATAGCTGCGAGGCCTAGAAACTGAAGGCCTTCCCTTCCCTTTTGTTTTTTCAGCATTGGCAATCTAGAATCCTGACCCAGGTCTTCCAGTTGTTCATCCTTTGTGTGGGAGTTAGTAGAAGTATTGAGGTAATAACACTAGCCATGGTGTATGACAGGAGTATATAGAAGGGCTTCTTCATATCCTGTGTTTCTTAGTATACATTTAATTTGTATTCCAAAGAGGAATGTGTCTTAAATACATGTGGACCATCCGTATTTGCCTCAGGGAATGTCTCATTTGCTACAGCACTCTCCAGTATGTACTCATATCAGAAGACGTGTGTTTTCTCAAAGAAAGGTAAAAAGTAGTATCCTGGTTACTGACTATAGGAAACTCTGCATTAGGCCTGCACAAATTGTGACCAACCAAACCAATAACTCCTGGCAGATAAAAATGAGCACAGCAGAAAGTGATCTTGACTAGAGTCTTTCTCCGTTGTGTGTGTTTTTGTTTGTTTACCTACATGATTTTTTTTTAATATGGGGAAAGTATTAAAAATTGTAGAAGGAAAGGAGAGGTGTGTGTGCATGAGGCCAAGACTTGGACATGTAGCACTAAACCATAGTTTAGTGTTATGTCTGAATTTAAACCGGGTTTGCACTATCACGGAGTGGGAATAAGCGATGGTGGCATGCCAATGGGGATTTGCATAATTATTTGCCAGGTGATGTGCACCCAGCGAGCGTAGTTTCTTGCCATGTTCAACAAGCCACTCAAAACCCATAGACTGTTGTAGGGCTCTTGGGTATCTTGTTCATAATGTCAACAAGCCGCCCTCACCAGGTTTGCATGACATAGCATGCCATGCTGGTGAGGGTAATTATGCAAATCCCCCTGGCAGGTGATTGGCACGTGCAGTGGGGAAAATAAGCCACCATGGCATATTTCCCCCTCTATGATTGTGTCAGTAGGCCCATTCTGTGACATTCATGAGAGTAGGCTGGTACATAGTGGAGAAATTATTATAAATAAAAAAATATATAAAAATACTTGTGATGTAGTCATGAATCAAAGGGCAGAGTCACATAAATTGTGAATATAAGAATAAATGATTTATAAGATTTATTGAGGGGTGCCAAACTTTCTGTTGTGGAGAAAAGAGAAGACTCACCTATCTTTTCATACTGCTGAGGTGTCTGTGAGTGTGCATGAAATGCTGTCTACCCATCCCCTGCTTTGTTTCTATGTCAATTTCTTTTTGCCTCCTGTGTGATTTTAGTGCTAATTTCCCCTTCAACATAATCATGGTAAAAGGGTAATAGAAGAGTAAATAACTCTTTTCACCATTATGCTGTTTTGTTATCTGTTACTTATTTTTTTTGGTGGGGGGGTTTAAATTTGTTTCCTGATTTCCCCACAACGAGCTCAGAATGATGTTTTCACCTCACAACAGCCTGGTGAGGTAATTAGGCTAGGACAGATTGTGATTTGCCTAGAGTCACCCAGTGAACTTAAAAACTGAACAGGGGTTCTCTGATACAGAGCAATATTCCACCTTGCCCATCAATGCCACATGGACTTTGGATCCACTAGCTGTCAGTTGGCAGTTTGTTTGAATTATCCACATAGTGACTTTCTGCATACCCACATCATTTGCGAGATTATGGTGGCTTAAAAAAGAGCCGGACCAGTCATGCAAATCATGGCACCCACACCAAAAGTCCCTATGTGGAGGTGATAGTTCACACAGACAGCACCTCCGTGTGGCACTGTTTGGTGGTTGCCTCATGCTCTCATGAAGTATTAACATGGGAGTTGACTGTTTGAATAGAAGGTGTACTTCAACATTTTCATCTTGCTCATTATCCCAACAACAGCAGCCACACAAGCTACTGCTATTCCCATTTTGAAATTGAAAATCAAGACACACAGACTTCTCCAAAGCTAGCCAGTTAGGGTGTAGTTGAGGTAGACCTTCTTCCCTGTCTAAATCTAACACTGTATTTTCTGAACCATCCTATCTTGAAATAGTTTCTATTTAACATCATGTGGATGTTAAATACATGGAGGATAAAACTGAGCCTGCTGGAACCTCTTGACGTAATTGCCATGGAACAGAGCAATAATCCCCCAGCACCACCTTTGGAAAGTGACCATCCAAATAGGAATGAAACCACTGTAAAACAGTGTCCCTGACTCTCAGCCCAGACAGCTACTCCAGAAGGATACCATGGTCAATGGTATCACCACTGAGAGGTCCAGGAGAACAAACAAGGTCACATACACCCTGTCTTGCTCATGGCGGAGGTCATCCCACAGACCAACCAAGGCAATTTCTGTCCCAAACTCAGGTCTAAAGCTGAATTAAAATGGATCTAGAAAATCCTGCTCAAGGGAAGGAAGTTAGCATTTGGCCTACAGTTGTTCTCCACTTCTGGGTCTAGGTTAGGTGTTTTCAAGAGTGGTGTGATAATTGTGACTTTTAGAAGCCTGGAACTCTGCCCCCTCTCTAAAGGAGGAATTTACAACCTCCCGGACCCAACCGGCCATCCCTTCCTTATTAGGTGTAAGCTTGCCCCTTGTGGATCTTGGCTTGTTACAAGTGGTTGGTCCCTTGTTAAAGGAACCATATTAATAGCAGAGTCCAATTTGTGTTGAATAAAAGCAATTCAAAGTGTTGTGCAAATTTATCACAGTGAGCTGTTGAGGGTATGACTAATCCCTCTCAGGGTCGGATTGTAATAACTCCTTCACCACGCAAAACAGCTCTGCTGGATGACATTGTGAAGAAGCAATGGAGGTGGAAAAGAACTTCTTTGCCACCCTTACTGCCACATGGTAGGATTGATAATGAGCTCTAATCAGTGTTTGGTCGAATTCAACACGAGTCTTTCTCCACTTGTGTTCCAGCCAGTGTCCTGCTTGTTTCATTGCCATCTGCTCCAGGGTGTACTAATGTGCTACATTTGAAAAATGTGCTATACCAAGAGGTGTTTAGGGCTAGTGTTCCCTCCTTTGGTAGACATAGAGCCTTTAGCATAAAGCATGGTTCATCACCCACTTTTTTAATGGTGGATGGGGAATACAATGGGGCTTACTTATGTTGTTAGGTAAACACATACACCCTGCTTCACACTGAGTGCTCATCGTGGTGGGGAGCACACCAACCTATAGCTACATTCTGTCATGTCTGCAACCTAGACATTGCGATCATTTGTGGACTGACTCAGGGACAGAATTATGTTAATTTTCAAAGTTGTCACTGGAAAATGAACAGCTTTGGCAAATGACTAGGGCAAACTTTTCATTGAGTTGCTTTATAGACGCTAGCTTTTATTATGCTGTCCAAATATGGATGTCTTAAGGTCATTATATTCTGGCTCAGACATCTTCCAAATCGGTACAGCTAAATCAGTTCATGTTCTTAAGAATATATATGAGCATGCAGTTTAAGGTTTCAGTTTTCTTTTATTCTCACTATGAAGAATTCGTGAGGAAGGAATAGGTCTGCAAGTTTCTTTTCCTGAGCTCATGAGAATGTTACTATAGTAGATCCTACTCAACTCTATTCCAAATGTCTTTTGGTGGCTTCCATTGAGTGGTAGCTATGGGTAGTTGTTTAAAAGTTTTACATGCTAAGGCCTGTTACTGCAAGTTCAGTCAGTGATCTGTAGCTTCATTCCCACATTTATTGTTCCTCTGCATTCTATATTTCTGAGCAGCAGTTTGTGTATTGGGAATAGGGTGGGGTGGGGTTAATCAAGTTATGCATGTAGGTTACAAAGGCCTAGATCCAAATTCCAAAGATCCTGCTGTATGAGCTGATGGCACTTTGTCTCTGTGTGTGACATCATCAGTTGTTCCCATATGCTCCTGCCCATGCTTCCAGCATGGCTGCTGAAGGAAATGGGGAGTAGCATATTTATTTATTTATTTATTACATTTTTATACTGCCCAATAGCCAAAGCTCTTTGGGCGGTTCACAAAAATTTCACAAAAATGTGGAAAACTGGTGACCTCTCCCCCTGGTTTGTGAGTGAAAGTGCCTTTGCTCCTACAGTGGGAATTTTGTATTCAAACTATTAGGTTTCATGGGATTGGCTTGTATGATGTTGGGACATTATTTAGAAATACTGTGTGCAGTGTGGGTTTGAAAATGGATTGCTAATCTAGGATGACCATAGACCTATCCTGTGGAAATTATCAGGAAAAGGCTGGGAAGCAACAATCCGGCAAGATGAGATCTACGAAGCTAGTGCCTCTGCAAAACACGAAGAGACTTGGCTGCCACATCATGGAGCTCTGAGCCTCCAAGTAGACTTTTTCTCCTCCCTCCCCACCCCCCAACTGCCCAGTCATGCTGTGTATAAGTGTCCCACTTCTTGCAGCTGTGTTAAATTGTAATGGGTCATTTGGATCCCAAATCCCTGGAAAAAGAGAGGGGGAGGGCACACTGAGACCCTGCCTCAGTGTGACAGCTGCTGGTTTGCAGTTTCCCTCAGGCTGGAAGTAAT
Organism: Elgaria multicarinata webbii; assembly: GCF_023053635.1. Taxonomy (NCBI): domain Eukaryota; kingdom Metazoa; phylum Chordata; class Lepidosauria; order Squamata; family Anguidae; genus Elgaria; species Elgaria multicarinata. The sequence continues at coordinate 19,366,058 of NC_086179.1, read as the reverse complement.
GCTATATGACATGGGGGAGATAATGGTCTGCATGACAGAGGGCAGTGAGGTTTTCTGGCTTGCTTTTGAGAGTTGCAATGGCTTCATGTAACTCCTTTCCCACATGGGTGGCAGTCACTGCCTCTATATTTGATAGCTGTTTTCACCTATTAAAGGCTGTGACTAGGCTGGGAAATTATGTTGTGTAGAAGAGGGAGAAATAAGCCAGTGGCCTGCAAATAAAAAACTCAAATTCTGTGATTAGAATAAATTAAACAAATTGTTCACTTGCTTTTAAACATGTGAGGATCCTCCCTCATAATGGCCCATGTTTATTCAGATGCGTTTTATCATGGACTGTGATAAGTGTTGGAGAAAGCAAGTTGAGACTTTGGTTTGCAGTATACTTGTAAGACAATGAGGCTAAGGACTTTTAGACTTGTATTGAATGCAGAAGGTCTTCGCCCATCTCACTGTGCTTTCAATGCCCTTAATAAAAGGTCTCCACACACTGTAAGATTTTTTCTTTTGAAGCATGAGAGCTAGAAATATTTATTTTAAAAAAATGAGAACTGGGATTTCAAATACCACAGAAATCATATTATTTGATGGAGTTTGTATTTTATAGTCTGGTGTAGTCATTATACTGTAGAATCTACACTTCTGTGTAGTCAGATTGTTCTGGAGTTAGTTTGTGTGTCTACATGAAATGTTGAGGAGGAGCCGTAACTCAGTGGTATTTTGCTTTGGATGTAGAAATCTCAGATTCAATCCCTGGTTTCTCCAGCTACTATAGGAAAGAATCCTGCCTGAAATTGTGGAGAGCCTCTGCCAGTCAGTGTTGACAGTACTGGGCTAGATGGACCAATGGTCTGACTCAGTATAAGACAGCTTTATGCTGCTGGACTTCTGAGGACAAGGTATATAGTGATATGGGGAAGAGGATAGTGCTAATTGTTTCTATTATGAGTATAAAGTAGAAACATTTGGAATGAAAGCAGGGATGGATTTTGTTGGTTTTGTGGGCTTGTTCCCAGAGGAGACATTCAGTTCTGTGAAAAGCAAAGGGGCATCTCTTTTCTCTCTTGTTCCTTTTTCCAAATCCAAAGCTGGGGTCCATGGAAGCCCTGCCTGCTTTTCCTTCCAGCTGAAGGGCTGTCTCCTGATTAGAGTGACAGCTTTGAACTGGAAGACTTTATTTCATTATCGTGCTAATCAGATACAGAGTTTACCTGATTGGCTACTTAATAATGAAATAAAGTTGCTTGTAATTCCTTGCGCACACACAGGGCTAATTAAATTAACCCTTTAGTGGCATGCTTTGGGCTGAAATGGAGAAAGCTCTGAGAGCCAAATGTGAAGAATTAGGTTTAGGGAAATGGGATTGTTTTGAATCCATAAGTGATACTTGAGTTCCTAAAATTGTGATGCCCTTGCTAAAGAGACATACATATTTTTGTAACCTTTGTAAGCTTTTCCTTAATTAAGAATTGGTGTCCTGAAATCCAAGTAGTATTTTCAAGTTGACTTAGCACAGTGGATTCATATAGTAAATTTTATGTGGAAGATCTTATTTGAAAGCCGCTTTTGGGAACCTGAATTTCAAATAGTTGTCAACATTTGAAAATAGGAATGTTTTTAAAAGCCATACTGCAGCTGTTATGATTGTGGGGTCCATTTATTTCCGTTTCTCTCAATTCTCTTTCTCTCTAGTTTACATGAGCTCTAATTTTGCATGACTTGGGGAAGTTGCAGCACACCCTGCCCATTAGTTCCACTGAACTTATATGTTAGATGTAATGTTCGCATAGGGTATATTACTCAAACAAAATGTCAATATCAGATACAAGCTGGAACAGCACAATCTTTGGGCTAGCAATAGCTTGAAACCACTATTAATATTTGTGCTACTTTCGTTGTATCAGGTACTTCTTAAACTTATTCATCTACACAACCCCGAGACATTTTAGAGTCAGTAACCCAGACTTAGAAGTGTTCACCTGCTCAAGGTCTATACATTTTTCAGAGATACCACAAGACATTGTGCCAGCTTGGAAGATCTCAGAGTACATATAACTTATGTGTGGGGTATGGTTTAAAATTTACCTTTTCTTCTGAAGAATTCCTATAACTTTCAGCCTTCTCAGTCTCAAACTGTAGTCTCTTTTCTTTCAAAATTCATAACAAAAGGCCACAATTTTTGCAATTTTCTTTTGGTCCTCTTGTATTTTAATTTTATGAGGCACAATTAATTTTTGCAGCTACTTTGCTTTAGTAAACATTTTGTTTCTGATACATTTTATTTGGCCTTTGATGTCTTGCTAAATATTAGATTTGCACAGCAGAAAATGCAGTAGTCACTCTGAACCCGTTTGATCCATTACTACAACTCTGAAACCTTGTCCCTCTCTGTAAAACTGAAACTTTCCTAATAGCCTTTCACTAGCAATCTAACTTAAAATGTGGTAGTGCATGCCTCTGAATAAATTGTTTGCTTCCTGGCATACAATCCAGAGTCCTCTCCATGCAACTACTGAATTTGTAGATATGTGTGTGTTGCTGGAATATTAGATTAGTGACATTAGCAGTACTTTAAGAAAAGAATTTATTTTCATTCCAGTTGGTTGCACCACTGGGGATGATTCAGAAATGTTCAGATGTCTGGAACGGGACAATCGAGCAAACTGACATTTTTGAATGTACAAAGAATAAAAATGAGGAAGGGAGAGTGTAGTATCTTGATGCCAACTTTTCATCACTGTGCCCTCATCTGCCAGGTAGATCTTCATTCAGATTTGAAAGTCTAGTAGCACCTTTTTATATTAACTAATTTATTTGTTAGAGCCTGCGTTTTGTATGTTGTAGCCAGGACAGTGTGAATATCATGATTCCACTGAGAAAAAAAAAGACAGATTGGTATTGGGCACAAAACTGAACTTTTTAAGAACCTTGCATTTTAAAAATAATATAGCTGCTATGTTTGTGAAAATATGTGGCCAATGCCTGCTAAAACCTCAGAAACCAGAGATGTTACTTAATTAGATTTCCACTCTTCAGAGAAAGGGGCTTCCATGCCCAAGATAACGCTTTTCCTTGCCCATGACTGGTGGAACAAACATAAATGAAATAAGTGGCAAAATATTGCTAAACAAATTATGCAAAATAAAAGCAATCATGCAAATTTGTTTATTTTACATAATTTATATTCAGGTTGTATAATTCTGCACCTGACCCAAATTCTATGAAAGAAAATTTGACATACTGTCTTTGAATTACAGGGAACACACAGCCCTGACTATAGCATGTTTCTTCTGATGCTATATGTAGAACTGTCAGTAGCAAGCATTTTCATTCAGGAAATTAAATACAACTTTTTTTAAAAAATAATAATAATCCACAGTTCTTTCTGTCTCTAAAACTGGTAGGCAATCCAATGTCCTCTAAATATTTTGGACTTCATTTGACATAAGCCCGATCAATGGCTATGCTGGTTGGGGGTTATGGGATTTACGGGATGTGCATGTAACTGCCTTTTTAAATAACATTTTTAAAGCAGTACATGCACATTTATTCATATGTTTATTTATCACCTTAAGTTACAAAATGAACGGTTGCAAAACTGTGCTGGGAGTATGTATATGTGTGAGATACGTGTGTGCTAGCCAATTAGTATCTTCCTCAGGCAATATATCCTGCACATCTAATATAATTATGCTGAAAACTTGCAGTACACTTAAACTAGAGGTGCTTTCAAACTGACCCCAGTGCTCTGGCTTGAGTGTTACTAAGACTTGTTTTCAGTGTGCTAAATGTTTGAGAGTATTGTTTTGCTTATCATTCTTTTGGCTGGCTTTAAGGCTGGCTCCTTAACACTGAAGATAAACCTAGTCTCTGTTTGCAAAGTGAAGAGATTATAGATTAGAGGGAGATGAGGGGAGGTGGGGCCATTCCACTAGCCCTGCCAAGTGGTATTCCTCACATAGGGACTCCTTCTCCTCCCTCAACTGTCCTCACTAGCAGCTATTCCAGCAAGCTGTACAGAGAGAATGAGAGTGGAAACAGGGCTAGTCTACAACCTCTGCTGAAAGTATACTTACTTTTTCCCTCTTCCCTTCCCCCTTGTGTGTCATGTCTTTTTAGATTGTTAGCTTGTGGGCAGGGACTGTCTTGTTTTGCTGATTTCATGTAAACTGCTCTGGGAGCCTCTTTGGCTGAAGAGTAGAATAAAATACTTTTAAAAAGATGTTCAGTACAAATAATTGGAGACTGTTCACTCTTAACATCTGAACTGTTGCATATCAGATAATTTCGTATTCAGGGCTAATTAAAATGAGTGAGGTTTCTTGAACTAGCATAGTGAATATTTCTTGTATTTATGTTTTGTTCAGAATGTAGTTAAAACCATTCACACAGGGAGCATTGAACCTTAACTGTGTCATATGTATTGTGTACTTGTATACTTTTCATTGGACAGGATTTAGATTCCTTGTTGTAGCCAGGGGTTTAAAAAAATTGACATTGTAGAAAGCATCCACTAGAACTGTATAAGAAAGATATCATTGGGGATGCTAATTATAGGAACTGATAATAAGAACTTGCTTAAGATATGGGTGAAGTTGTAGTGTGGATACAGGTGGAGCCTCCTGAGATTCTGTGTAACAAGCAAGATCTAACTATGCTGTCTGCAAAATTCACTTCTTTAATCAGCCCACCCCAATCTGGTGCCCTGCAGATGTATTGGATGACAACTCCCCTCATCTTCAGCAACCATGGCAATGACTGATCACATAGTCTGATGGGAATTGTAGTGAATACATCTGAAGGGCACTAGGTTAGGGAAGGATACAATAGTGTATCGTGCAATATACCCTATGTGCTGCTGTGCCATGAAATCTCTACCTAACTACTACCTACCCCGAAAGATGGAACGTGTAGCAGGACCTCCTTGAAAGACCTCGGTCTGTATGGGGATTCATACTTTTGAAATCATTATAGTATCAGTTGTGAAATGGGCATTGGTATTCTCATTTTGCACATAGAAAACTGGCATTTAAATATAGCCTTTTCATCTTCATTATGCTTTTTTCCTTCCTTCCTTCCTTCCTTCTGATAATAGAAACTTTGTGCCCTTCTCAGCACTTAAAAAACAACAACACTTTGATATCAGTGTCTACAACAATGTTATGAAATGAGCTGTCTGTTATCACGGCTATTATCTGCCCCTGCAGGTGTGGCAGACCTATTAAGTTGGTCCACCCTCGAAGGCTGATGGATCCTCTTGAATTCCAGAAAACCTTAGAGGGTTGTATGGTTGGTATCGTGGACAATCCTGTAGAAGCCCTGGTCAATAGATGGAATCAAGATCTGACTAGGACTATTGACATGATTGCTCCCAAATGTCTTCTCTGACCTGCTTCTAACCGGGTGCCCAGCTATACAGAAGTTCTCAGGGAGTTGACGCAGGTAGGACAATGACTTGAGCCCTGATGGTGGAAAACTGGACTTATATCCGACAAGACACGACATAGAGGACATCTTTGTTCTTCGTTGTGGCCTCTGTGCATCACACTATGGGCTTTGCGGGTGCGCCAAGCCTCTGCCTCGGAAAGGTTTGTAGCAGAGAAAACGTTATTTAGGCGGGAACCCCTCCACCACCATCCACTGCGCATGTACCGCACGTTCCCGCCTTCCCCTCAGTTCCTTTGGGACCGCCTTACCTAGCGCCTCGTCGAAAGGTTCCTCCTCGCTCTTGTAGCTGTAGCTGAGTTTTTTCCTCTTATCTCTTTATCTCTCTCTCCAATTTTTCCTCTCTTCTTCTCTTCTCCTCTCTTTCTAAAAAAAACCCAAAAACGTTAATTCTTTTACTCTATATCTACCATTTTCCTACTTTGTATGGCCCTTAAGGCCCCATTTCGCAAATGCGTCCGCTGTAGCAGTAAGCTACCAGCGGCAGATGGACATTCTCTGTGTCTCCTCTGTTTAGGGGACACTCATATAGTAGAAACCTGCCACTATTGTCAGGCTTTGTCTAAACAAACCAGACGCCATCGCTCAGACCGCCTCAAGGCAGAACTTTGGAAACAAACTCTCCAACCCGCGAATATGGCTTCTCCTACTTCCTCGATACCGAAGGCGTGGACATCGACTGCTCCGTCGATACCGACATTGCTTCCGTCTCCAGCAGCGACCCCTCGCTCACTAGCTGTGTCCACAGCAAAAAAGCTTTCAAAGAAAGCAAAGAAGGCAAAGTCTCCTCCTGAACCCCAAAATAAAAAGAAGTCATCACAATCAAGGACAAGGTTGGCTGCGCCATGATTACCACCAGTAACAGAGAGTTCAAACCTGGCAAGATGCCCGACCATTGAACTTCTCTCTACTACATCTGAAGGCGAGATAAGGGATCCTCTGTCTCCAGCAGAACCCCCTCCGCCATCTCCTACCTCTCAACATGACGTTCCAATAGAGACATTACCTTATGTCCCTGCAGTACCCAATCTCAACGTTCCCCGTCTCGACACCAAATACGGTCCGATGACCTTGTACCTATACAAAGGGAACATGATCCCTACTGCAGAGATCGATACTCTCCCAGATCGACATCCCATCAGTGTTCTCCACCTCGCTGCAGAGAACATTACAGCTGCTACTACCGCACATCACGTCGTAGCCGCTCAAGATCTCCTCACGACTGGGATAGATACTCCGACTACTACTACCCACATTCCTACCGGGACTACTCTCCTCACTATTCAAGAGATAGATACCGAGACACCTATGTCGATGCACACCATCATATCCAAGACCAAGTTCAACAGGATAAACAACTTCCTCCTGTTCCACCACGTTCGACATCATTGCTTCCTTCCTCCCAACAACTTATCCAGGCTCCAGTCGCCACAACATCGAGACCTCCACCTCAACCCTCCGTAGACAATTATAACTCTGATTCTGCATCCATGTCTACATCCCCCTCATCTATGCCCTCCCCAGAGGACGCAGTCGGCACCAAAGATCACCCATCCCCCTCGGAGGAGATGGGATCTTTCGCCGAACAAATTCTCCATATGGCTACTGCCGTAGGGGTTGATGCCCAACAACAACAGGAACAAATACAAGATCCCTTCTTCGACGCTGTTTTTCCAGAATCATCAGCTCCAGTTGAAATTCCTTTCTCGCCTATTCTGCTCCAAACAATAAAACAAACCTGGACCTCTCCCTCACTGATGGCTCCAACTTCATGTAAGTTAGAATCTATGTATAAAGTACAAACAAAGGATGTGGAATTCTTATTCTCTCATCCAAAGCCTAATTCAATCATCGTGGAATCTTCCCACTCCAGATCTCAAAAGACCCACGCCGCCCCAGTAGAAAAAGAGGGTTTTACTGAGGCTCTTACTCAGCCGCAGCCCTGGGTCTCAGGGTTACCAATTATCAAGCGTTAATGTCCCGCAATCAACTTTTCTTATGGGATAAAATGGGGTCGCTTTGTGACTATCTACCGGAAGATCAAAGAGAGCTCGCTCGTGCCTTTCAAACTCAAGCCTCCCGACTATCTAAGCTCCAGATCAACTCTACCCGCCACCAAACAGACTGTTACTCTAAATTGATGACTGGCTCCATCGCTCTGAGATGCCACGCTTGGCTTCGCTCCACCACCCTCACTCCCGAGACACGCTTTCATACTGAAGATCTCCCCTTTGATGCCGAGGGACTTTTCAATTCTGAAACCGATGAGCAGTTAGACACCGTTCAAAAGGCAAGGAACACCGCAAAGAAAATGGGCTTAGCCCTCAACAACAACAACACCAGTCCCAAAGATCACGATGTTGGTTTCAACCACAACAACAATACCCTCAACGGTACCCCTTCGATAGGCTCCAAAAACCTCAACCATCTCAACAAATCCAAAGGAAGACAACTAACCCATCACCAAAATTCCGACCACAAAGAAAACCCGATACTTTCTCTAAACGTCGTCTTTGACGCCATACTCCCTCAGTCTCACAATTTTCAAGACTGTCTTGCCTCTTATTTCCACGCATGGGAACGCATCACTTTGGATTCATGGGTCTTAAACATCATCCTCACAGGATACCGTATCGAATTCGAAACACTGCCTCCCCTTGGTATCGTAAAACGTACCACTCCATCAAAAATACTATTGCAAGAAACCCTTGCCCTCCTACACAAAGGTGCAATCGAAGAAGTCCCCACCAACCACCACACAGACGGTTTTTTCTCCTGGTACTTCACAGTACCCAAGAGAGACGGGGGCCTCCGACCCATCTTGGACTTAAGAGGCATCAACCATTTCATTCGGCCCAAGAAATTCAAAATGACTACCTTACAGTCAATCCTCCAACTACTAAGAAGACACGCGTGGTTTGCGGTAATCGACCTCAAAGGTGCGTATTTTCACATCGCCATCAACAAATCTTACCGCTGCTTCCTACGCTTCGCCATAGGAGACAACGTCTTCCAATTCCAAGTTCTCCCCTTCGGTCTCTCTACAGCCCCAAGGGTTTTTACCAAATGTATGGCAGTTGTATGCTCACACCTCCGTCTACAAGGTGTCGAGATATACCCTTATCTCGACGATTGGTTGCTGGTTGCAGACTCCGATACCGTCCTCCACAACAACATTCTACGCACTCTCCACTTACTCAATACACTGGGCCTTTGTATCAACCAAGAAAAGTCTGTCCTACAACCCACCCAAGCCATACAATTCATAGGAGCCTACCTCCACTCACCGACAGCGAGAGCATACCTTCCACGAGATCGAGCGCGCCTTCTCACACGCAAAGCGCACCACCTGATGTCTACCCGTCGCTCCTCTGCACATACCATACAGCAACTATTAGGCCACCTGGCGTCCACAGTTGCCGTTGTCGAATGGGCCAGGTTCCATATGAGACCACTCCAATTATGGTTCATACAACATTTCGACAGAAACCACAACGCAAAACACACTTTATGACCCTCCCCCCCCAATGTTGTTCTTTCCCTCCATTGGTGGACCATCTTAAAACATCTATTACAAGGAATTCCATTCCATCAAACACCGCCTTCCAGAGTCCTCACCACAGACGCCTCTATGGAAGGTTGGGGAGCCCACTGCGACACACTCCAAATCCAAGGCTGCTGGTCTCCCCGAGAGTTGAAGCAACATATCAACTTTCTCGAACTTCAAGCTGTCAGAAAAGCCCTACTCTCTAAGGGTATTCTCTAAGGGGGGTGGAAAACCACCACCAGAAGAAACAATGAGATTTTGGAAGCAGGAATAGATCCCGAAGGGTGGTGGGGTGCATTTATGATATGTTATGTGATTATGTAAAATTAGATAAGTATAATCTGGAATTATAAGCAATTTATGTTTTTTTTAATGTGTTAATTGTATTATGTGGTTGTATTTTAAGATGTGAAATTATTAATAAAAAATATTTTAAGAAAAAAGAAAAGCCCTACTTGCCTTCGAAAATCACCTCTCTCACCACCATGTGCAGTGAGTATATACTCTGGTATATAAACAAACAGGGAGGCACCTGCTCTCCCAAACTTGTCAATCTCACTCTTCAACTATTTCAATGGACTATCCCTCGAGGCATTCGTCTCACCGCTCTCCATGTTGTGGGGACGGACAACAGCCTAGCAGATACTCTAAGCCGTCAATTCCACCTTCACCACGAATGGAAACTTTCGGATTCTGTACTAAACAGCCTTTTCCACATTTGGGGACAACCCTCCATTGACCTTTTCGTCTCTGAAGAAAACAAAGCCTGCCCCACTTACAGCTCAAGAGCAGGAGTCGGCATCGACTCTATGGGAGATACGTTCCTCCACAATTGGCAGGGAACACTATTCTACATCTTCCCACCGTTCCCACTACTTCACAAAGTAGTGGTGAAGATAATACAAGACAACACAGACTGCATCTTAATTGCTCCTCGTTGGCCCAGACAAACTTGGTTTTCACCCCTCCTCACAGCATCGCTAGGGGTATCTTACAACCTACCACAAATTCCAACTCTACTCTCATGAAACCACGGCCTAATTCACCACCCAGACATCCAAACCCTCCACCTCACAGCATGGAGAATCCAACCACGTAGGGACCATTGACTTCAACGCACTTTTCATCACAAATAAGAACCGTTCTCTCAGCAGCCATAAAGCCGTCAACTAGACGCTCATATGACAAAAATTGGGCCTATTTCTCCCAATTTGCAGGAACCAACGCCTTCCAACCAGACTCCTGCTCCATTGAACACATTTTGAGATTCCTACATCATCTCTATGATAAGGGCCTCAAATATTCCTCTATCAGAGTGTACCTCGCTGCCCTCTCCACATTCAGAGGAGAAATTAATAACAGAACACTTTTCTCTACTCCTATTATCAAGAGGTTTATGAAAGGTTTAAAAAACCTTATTCCACCCATCAAACCTATTACCCCAAGCTGGAGTCTCTCTGTAGTCCTCAACATACTTACCACAAAATCTTTTGAACCTCTCGCCACGGCTCCTCTCCACCTGTTAACATGAAAAACAGCCCTTCTTAACAGCTATAGCATCGGGGCATCGAGCAAGCGAACTTTGTGCCTTACGCATCGACCCACCCTTTACTATCTTTCATAAAGACAAGATAGTCCTCCGACCAGACCTAGCCTTTCTACCCAAAATTGTTTCTGACTTCCATATCAACTAGCCTATTGTCCTACCTACCTTCTTCCCATCTCCATCCTCAGACTTGGAGAAAAGACTTCACTGTCTAGATGTACGCCATTCTCTAGCGTTCTACAAAGACAGGACAAAACAGTTCAGGAAATCCCCAAGACTCTTTATTTGCTATGGGGGACAACAAAAAGGACAAAATGTATCTTCACAACGTTTTTCAGGATGGATAACGCATACCATCAAACTTGCATACCAACTTTCCAAACTTGACCTCCCACAGGGAGTCAGGGCACATTCAACTAGAAGTCTAGCCACATTAACAGCATTCGCCAAGGGAATCCCTCTCATCGACATCTGCAAGGCGACCATGTGGTCACGACCACTGACATTCGCCAGGCACTACGACGTTGATGTCAGATCTTGCAGTGACTCCTCCTTCGGCAGAGCAGTCCTTTCAGCAGACTTGCAGTGACACCGACCCACCACCGGTAAGTCATTAGCTTGGTACTCTCCCATAGTGTGATGCACAGAGACCACGACGAAGAAGAACAGGTTGCTTATCTGTAACCGTGGTTCTTCGAGTGGTCATCTGTGCAGTCACACAACCCCCCCACCGTCCCCTCTTCGGTGTCTCTGATACGGAAGAGTCCTGTTTTTCCTCTCGGTTCATATTTTGTCGCAAAGGAACTGAGGGGAAGGCGGGAACGCGCGGTACATGCGCAGTGGATGGTGGGGGAGGGGTTCCCGCCTAAATAACGTTTTCTCAGCTACAAACCTTTCCGAGGCAGAGGCTTGGCGCATGCGCAAAGCCCATAATGTGACTGCACAGATGACCACTCGAAGAACCACGGTTACAGGTAAGCAACCTGTTTTTCCTATGGGGTGGCAATACGTGCAGCGAAGAAAGCTTTCTTCTCTGCACGCATTGCGTCTGTGAACTCGCATCCAGCAGAACTGTTCAGGGTGGTGAGGGGTCTAACTCAGACACCTTCCCCCCTGAATCCGATCTTAGAGCCTTTGGTAGTTTGCTGTGATGCCTTTAATGATCATTTCACAGATAAAAACTCCCAGATAAGAGCCGACTTAAGACGCCATCATTATAGCAGAAGTTAACAATGGAGTGTCCAGCAACTCCGCAAGTAGGATTACACTGGATCAGTTTCAGTTGGTGAGTACCCAGGATGTGGACAAACTGTTTGGAAGAGTGAGGAGGACGACTTGCCCTCTCGATCCCTGTCCTTTGTGGCTGGTTGTCCAGGGAAGAGATGCAATTAAACAACAACTACAGCATATTATTAATGCATCTCTCAGGGAAGGGGTGGTACGGCCACTTCTAAAAAAAGCATTCCCTGGACCTTAATAACTACAGACCAGTGTCAAATCTTCCATTTTTGAGCTCCAGTCCTATCTCTCAGGCAGGTTCCAGATGGTGATGCTTGGGGATAGCTGCTTCTCAAAGAAGGAGCTGTTGTGTGGCATATCACAAGCGCCATCCTATCCCCAATGATGTTTAACATCTACATGAAATCACTGGGAGAAATTATCTGGAGGCATGGGGCAGGGTGCTGTCAGTATGCCAATGACACCCAAATATATTTCTTTATGCCTTCGACAACAGTGTCAGCTAAGGATAGTGTGTTTCCTCTGAATGAATGCTCGGAGGTGGTAATGGGCTGGATGAGGAAAAACAAACTGAAGCTGAATCCAGGCAAGACAGAGGTGCTTACTGTCAAAGGCCCCAACCTGAGTATGGATTGGGTTACACTAGGGTGACCATATGAAAAGGAGGACAGGGCTCCTGTATCTTAAACAGTTGCATAGCAAAAGGAATTTTAGTAGGTATTATTTGTATATATGGAGAACCTTGTGAAATTTCCTCTTCATCACAACAGTTAAAGGTGCAGGAGCTATACCAGAGTGACCAGATTTAAAAGAGGGCAGGGCACCTGCACCTTTAACTGTTGTGATGAAGAGGAAATTTCACCAGGTTCTCCATATATACAAACGATACCTACTAAAATTCCCTTTGCTATGCAACTGTTAAAGATACAGGAGCCCTGTCCTCCTTTTCATATGGTCACCCTAGTTACACTCCCCCTGAAAGACTGCATTCGCAGCTTCGGGGTGCTCCTGGATCTGTCACTTCAAATGACAGCCCAGATAGATGCGACGGCCAGGAGTGCCTACTATCAGCTTCAGCTGATACGCCAGCTGCATCCCTTCCTAGAGTCGCAAGACGTAAAGACAGTAGTGCATGCGCTGGTAACTTTGAGGCTCAACTTCTGCAACATAGGGCTACCTTTGTGCCTAGTCCGGAAACTTCAACTACTTCAAAATATGGCAGCCAGGTTGGTCACCAGTACACCTAGGGGTGACCATATTACACCAATTTTAAAATCACTTCACTGGCTGCCAATTAAGCCCTATGTGGTTTGGGTCCAGGTTACCTGCGGGATCGCCTTTTCCCGCACAATCTGCCTCGCACACTCAGGTCCTCTGGAAAGAATTTACTTCATTCAGTGAAAACTAGGCTGACAACCATTACCCAGAGGACCTTTTCTTCTTCCACTCCCGCCACTCCCACACTGTGGAATGGCCTGCTGGGAGAGATTCGCCAACTTAACAGTCTTTCTGAATTTAAAAAAGCTATAAAGACTGATCTCTTCCAGCAGGCCCACCCAGCTGAATTTTAAAATGTCTGGCTGTTATTTAAATAATGTATTTGTTTTATATGTTTTTAATCAGTTTTATATATTTTATAGTATTTTTATATTTGATGTTGTTCCCTGCCTCGATCCAGAGGGAGAGGTGGGTAAGAAATAAATTTATTATTATTATTATTATTATTATTATTATTATTATTATTATTCATGTTGCTGTTGGGTAAACCAGCTGAGAAACATATTTAGGTCACCCAGTAAGGCTATGGTGGTACAGTAATGGTTGCTTAGTTTACTTTGCAGAACTTTTAGGTGGTTGGTCTGAAAATAAGATTTACCTCTATATGTGCTAATCTGAAAATGTAAAATGTTATGATGTTTTATGTAGATAATATATGAAGACCTCTGAATCTCCTTATTGCTGAAACTTGTATGTACTCAAGCTGTGAGCTAATGGAGTAGGATCTCTCATGGCCCAGAAAACGCCTGTTTCTAAAGCCAACATTGGAACTTGGCAGGAGAAAGGGAAAAATGAGAGAAGCTACTGGTAGAAATACTGACCCTATTCAGATGACACTCTAAGCCATGGAGGTTAAGCATTTTGAGCTAACCATGAAGGCTTAGCATGTCTTGTGTAGGGCATTTTCCCTAACCAAGTTTGCTACATAACCATGGTTTATCCACTTTCACTAACCCCATGCTGCAACAGGGTTAGCGGCCCTAACCATGGCTTAGCATGTTGTCTTTAAGGCTCCCATGGTTAAATCAATGCTACCATAGAACTCTGCAGCAAGAACCGCTGGGATCGCCACTGCCAAGATCTACATAGCAGCTCCAAACATGCCAGATGCCATTTCGTGTTCTCCCAAAATCACCACACATGGCACACCTGTACTGGGGCCACCAGAATGGATGTATCGTGAGGTGGGGACAGAGCACACAGCTCTTGTAATGGCTGCTGGGATCCACGGTGGGTTTTGAAGTGGGCCACCAGCAACAGTCAGGAAAGGGTTGTGTGTACTGTAAATGCTAATGTGCATTTGTGCAAATGTGCTTTAGGGCAGGTGCTTATTGCGCAAATCTATACCCCCCCCCAAGGTTAAAAAAAAAAGGACTAGAAATCCATGGCGTCTGCGTGCCTCAGAAAACACCCGCTTACTGCTGAATCTGCAGGTTAGATTTATAGAAATCTGAACTTATTTGAATCTGTTGCAGATTTCTCCGACATCCCTTAGTTAAACTTCCATGCCTTCAAAACCATTCATGCAGAATTTTGCTGGGGTTTGTGTGGACTTTTTTTTTTTACACACTGGAGGATCAAATAAAAAGGCAGTAGGATCAGCAAATAGATGAAAGGCAACCCCTTTAACATTTGTTCCCCAAGTCCAGCAATTCTCAGCAGTTGGCTGGAGACTATTCGGGATGATCCTGTGGAGTACAAACAAAGGAACGAAGCAAGCTCCCACCTCCTAGGTCCCCGTCCCCAACAATGCATGAAACAACTTGATAAATGATTGCTCTGTCAAAGGATAGTGGAGATGGAGATGTCTGGAAGCATAAGAAGGAAGATGTCTAAGTTGGGGATTGTGGCAAGTTGAGGGGCTGAGAGAGGATAGTGACAGGAGTGCAAGGTGGTTGTGTGCTGCCACATTGAAAAAAAAAACATAAGGTCATGCACAGGAGTTCAAGTTCATCAGCATTTCTCTGCCATCTCGGAGTACAGGGAACCCTGGTAAATTGAAAACAAAATGGCAAGATGTACAGTACTTCGTAAGTTCTCTTCCCCACTCCAAATGAATCTGGGACTTCATTTGCCAGTATCAACAGGGGACTCTGGAATATTTCCAGTCCATCAGTTTACTTCCTCACCTCCTGTGTGAATATTGGAGAGAGATAGCAGACTTGTGCACTGCCTGCCACAGTGAGGGTTATACATCCTTCTCTTATAGCTTTCAGCCCAGCCAATAAGGCTTCTGATTCAGAATAAAAAACGCTACAGAGTACATAGCCAGGCTCTATTCAATGGAACATTAATTACCCTAAAACAAAAACAAGAGTTCACAGCTGAGGCCCAACACTGCAAATTCCCCTTTCTCTCTTTTCCAGTATGCCTCTAGAGTGAACACAGCAATTTATGCAATCTCTCCTTGTTGGCAATTGCTACTGGACCCACAGGACACTTGGCCATCTCCCCCCACCTCCATTGGGTTTTATGTTGCTCACTGTAACCAAATTTCAGGCATTTCAAAAAAGGCATAAAAGGCTTCCAAAGGTAGGATGTTTTCCACAACAAAATCCCACTACTTTGATTTACAGTTGCAGGGAACAGTACCAATTAGGATGGAATCAATTCCTCCTTTAATTTGCTTCATCATTTGGGTTTGTGCAAGGTAGCCTCTGGTATTTTTTAATAAGCCAGCCAGTCCTAGATGACTTCCTATTTGTAATGCTTGTTTTATAGGATGATGCCAAAAAAACTAAATTTTGGTGCCCACTCTCAAAATGCAATCTTAAGAATCTGTTTTGATAGGCTGCCAATTTTGCAGGATGGACTGAAACCAACTCCCAACGTTTGAACCAGTATAATAAATGGAGTATACTAAAGGCATATATTTACACTGGATTGTTTTACCACACTTGAATTAGCCCTTTGGTTTTCAGCATTAAAACGCTTAAAAACAGGATAAAAAGTTGGACTTTGCCCCAGTGCCTGAGTACTGTGGGTATTCTATTCCCCATTAATGATTGGTGAGACCAGATAGTTATTCCAGATTAACCTGGAGTTTTAGAGTCTTGTTTGTTGGATGTTTTCAAGAAAATAGACATCAGTTACAGAAATTTTAGGTTTAGGAAGTATTCTAGGATATACACTAAATTCACATAGGCATTGGCCAGGTCTATAGAAGCTTGCTGTTGTTACATGTAGTTTTACCCTACAAGTTTCAACATCTGCAGCGATTAACAGCATTTGGAATGTTCTCCACCCCGTGGCAATTCCCCCCCACCCAAAAAAATTGTCTTGCAATCTCCTGGGACGCAGAGCAGAGTTTGCCCTTTCCTTTCTCCCCCCACTCTTGTCTATTTTCTCTTATTTCTCTTTCACTTTGCCTTCAGGGGCACATGGCCTCCAATGCCTTCTTCAAGAAGTGCACCCACAGGCAGGAAGATACCACTGACTGACGCACCCTCCAACTGTCTTCTTTGCCTTGGAGAGGCATGCAGGATGGACTTCTGTATTCACTGCAAAGCATTTACTAAGCAGGCCAGAAGGAACAGAATGTTGCACCTTTGTGTGCTGTTGTGGGAACGAGCCCTAAAAGCAGCAGTTACAGTCACACCAAATCAACCTTTGTATACTGCCTCGGCATCCATTTATTATTATTATTATTATTTATTTATATAGCGCCATCAATGTACATGGTGCTGTACAGAGTAAAACAATAAAATAGCAAGACCCTGCCGCATAGGCTTACATTCTAATAAAACCATAATAAGCCAGTTCTGGCTCTCTTTCATCTTGTTGAAGCATCCCCCAACCACTACAGGGCAGCTGTCCCCAGTATCAAGAGTACTAGCCCTTGTCTTAACAGCAGCTTTGGCCACTACTTCAGACCAACAACTTGAAACTGAGGCCTTTGCTAGACCATGGGTTAGCCCAGGGTGAACCCCGGGCTTGCCCCTGTGTATCCAGATGACGCACAGGGGATCCCGGGCTTGGGCAGGGGTCAACCCTCCCTTGCCCCGGGGTAACGGGCGCCAGTTGTAGCCCGGTATTTCCCGCAGCCTTGGGCTGAGCCCGAGACCGCGAGTGTGTAGACCATTCTGCTGCTTTCCCTGGCTAACGTAATTACTCGCAAGTAGCTGTGAAAAACCTGCGGATGGGGCGCAGTGCTCCTCAGGAGTGCTGTGCCCATAGGGGCAGGGGGGAGTGGCGGCATAATTTTTTTTGAAAAAAAAATTACTTACCATTGCCGCTCAAGCATTCCTGCACAGTGGCCCCTTTGAACAAACAAACAAAAATGGCGGACGCGATGGGGCTTTCCTGCAGCCCGTTGCGTCTGACATCTGGATTGGAGCGACAGCCCACACTACTTGTACCGTGGGCTCACCCCTCCTCCCGTGCAGATTCCCAGGTAGGTCTAGCAAAGGCCACAGTCTCCAATACCAACAGTCAACACTGAGCAGATCAAACCAACCAAAGTCCCAAAATAAACACCTTGCTAACTGCTGAGCACCAGGACCAAAGCACATCAACAAGAAGACTGTTCATAGGATAGAGTCAGACAATGAACCTGCGGCTATGCTAGTTACAAAACAATGACCCTTCATTGCCAGTGATCCCCTAAACTCTTCTATGATCTCTGACATCCCATGGGTCTGTAATTCCACGAATGACATTAGTGTCTGGGTTCAGTATCGAACAGCAAACCCAGGTTACACTTCTCACTAAAACTGTACAATGAAATCTCTCAAGACCACTCCTCTCATAGGTATAAATCCCGTAGATACCAACAGACTTTGCCAGCCTCTTTGAAAGTTTTATTCAGCATTGCTATGATGTGCTTTGGGAAACCTATAGACTCCCTAACATTATGAAGACTGTTCTCTGCCACAATGGCACCAATCTCCCTCCTGGCACTACCCTGGGTATAGGGATAGAAACACTCACCATCACCATTCCCACTGCCAGTGCTCTCATTTTCCTCATTGCCTAAAATGACCAAAGAAACCTCAAACTATGAAACAGCTCATAAGGTATCTAGAACATGTGGCATTCAATTCTCGCCAACCATTGTGGTACCAATCTTTTTAAGCTTTCCACTTTCCTTCCACCCTCCCCTTCAACTTTTGTTGTTTATTCGTTCAGTCGTTTCCGACTCTTCGTGACTTCATGGACCAGCCCACGCCAGAGTTTTCTGTCAGCTGTCGCCACCCTTCGCTCCCCCAAGGTCAAGTCTGTCACCTCCAGAATATCATCCATCCATCTTGCCCTTGGTCGGCCCCTCTTCCTTTTGCCTTCCACTTTCCCTAGCATCAGCCTCTTTTCCAGGGTATCCTGTCTTCTCATTATGTGGCCAAAGTACTTCAGTTTTGCCTTTAATAC
The DNA here is from genome assembly GCF_023053635.1 of Elgaria multicarinata webbii. Taxonomy (NCBI): domain Eukaryota; kingdom Metazoa; phylum Chordata; class Lepidosauria; order Squamata; family Anguidae; genus Elgaria; species Elgaria multicarinata. The sequence continues at coordinate 19,347,639 of NC_086179.1, read as the reverse complement.
CATTCCCTCAAGTGAGCAGTCTGGCTTTATTTCCTGGAGTATGGACTGGTTTGATCTTCTTGCAGTCCAAGGCACTCTCAGAATTTTCCTCCAACACCACAGTTCAAAAGCATCTATCTTCCTTCGCTCAGCTTTCCTTATGGTCCAGCTCTCGCAGCCATAGGTTACTACGGGGAATACCATTGCTTTAACTATGCGGACCTTTGTTGTCAGTGTGGTGTCTCTGCTCTTAACTATTTTATCAAGATTTGTCATTGCTCTCCTCCCAAGAAGTAAACGTTTTCTGATTTCCTGGCTGCAGTCAGCGTCTGCAGTAATCTTTGCGCCCAGAAATACAAAGTCTGTCCCTGCCTCCACGTTTTCTCCCTCTATTTGCCAGTTATCAATCAAGCTGGTTGCCATAATCTTGGTTTTTTTGAGGTTTAACTGCAACCCAGCTTTTGCACTTTCTTCTTTCACCTTTGTCATAAGGCTCCTCAGCTCCTCCTCGCTTTCAGCCATCAAAGTGGTGTCATCTGCATATCTCAGATTGTTAATGTTTCTTCCTGCAATTTTAACTCCAGCCTTGGATTCGGCAAGCCCAGCACGTCGCATGATGTGTTCTGCATACAAGTTGAATAGGTAAGGTGAGAGTATACAACCCTGCCGTACTCCTTTCCCAATCTTAAACCAGTCCGTTGTTCCGTAGTCTGTTCTTACCGTTGCTACTGGTTCGTTATACAGATTCCTCAGGAGGCAGACAAGATGACTTGGTATCCCCATACCACCAAGAACTTGCCACAGTTTGTTATGATCCACACAGTCAAAGGCCTTAGAATAGTCAATAAAACAGAAATAGATGTTTTTCTGGAACTCCCTGGCTTTCTCCATTATCCAGCGGATATTGGCAATTTGGTCTCTAGTTCCTCTGCCTTTTCTAAACCCAGCATGTACATCTGGCAATTCTCGCTCCATGAATTGCTGGAGTCTACCTTGCAGGATCTTGAGCATTACCTTGCTGGCATGTGAAATAAGTGCCACTGTCCGATAGTTGGAACATTCTTTAGTGTTTCCCTTTTTTGGTATGGGGATATAAGTTGACATCTGACAAAACTTTCTGAGCCACCAGCTACCACACAGTTACCACCAGCAGTTCAGCTTACCCAAACATCTCTGGCCGCTGAACATAGAAACACCGGCTAATAATTCTTCTTTGATACAGGATGTCTATTGCTCTGGCTTGTTCTCCTTATCATCCGTAGTGACCTCAACCTCTTCTCTGGATGTCACTTTGGGAGATCAAAACACTCTCCATTGGATGACATCAGACCATATACAGAACAAATTCACAGGATACCAAAATTTCTGGGGCTAGAGATCAAGGGTCTGCCAGTTCTGGTCACAGATCCAATGTTAAAAAGATTACAGCCAGACTTAGCCTCCCCCCCCTCCAGTTAAGATTCCTATCTGTTCATAGGCTCACTGGCCAAGAAATCAACACAGCCCACTGTATGGCTGACAGTGGCTCCAAGGCCATGGAATCTGCTACCTTTCTGAGGCACCACACTTAGCTCTGTACTGCAGGGCTCATCAGGAGACCTAATCAAGATTGGAAGACCTACCATTTGATGGTGAAAGCCTCTTCAGTGCTTCCATGGATGATTCCTTGGACCGTTTCTACTGAAAAAAGACATCCACCTGGAAGATGGGAATGAGATCCCAATACTCATCGGCCTCCACCAACTGACCTCATCCATATTTGCAATGCCAATGCCCCCCCTCACCCCTCACCTTTTAATAATCCCATGGCGGCCAAGACAAATATGATTTGTGACACTTTTCCTTCTATCCAATCACACCTTTCTTCGCCTCCCTTACATTTCAGACCTCTTCACGATGAGTGAAGGGAAGATCATACACCCTGATCTGGAGACCCTACATCTCACTGCATGGATGTTGGGTGACCTAACCAACTCTCCAAAGAGGTCTTGGAGGAGGTGATGACTGCCTCCCACAGATCTCCCACTCAGGCCTCATATGCTGCTAAGTGGAAGGCATATCTGATTTTTCTCACCTTAATGGGACAGAACCAAAAAACCTGTTATCTTCTGCATATATTGGACTTCCTTCTTTTCTTGAAGTGTAGAAGCGTTCTCATCCATCAAAGTCTACTCAGCAGCGATGCCAGCTAATCACAGCAATATTGTTCGTTGCTTTCTTTTTTTGCATCTTCATGTTAAACATGCCCTTAAGGACTTTCCAACCTCTTATCTACCAGCCTCCCTGCCTTTTTCTGGCCTGGAGCCTATTGGTGGTACTGGTGCAACTACAGCCAACTTAAGGCTCCTCACGATGAAAGTGACATTTCTGGATGCCATCACTTCAGCATGGAGAGCAAATGAACTGTGTGCTCTAAGACATAACCTCCATTCCTAGTTTTGCACAGGGTCTGCTCTTTTTTCCCTAAAGTTGTTTCACAGTTTCATCTAGTTCAGGATATTGTATTACTGATTTTCCTTCCTCAATATCCCTTCCTGTTGGAGATCAAACTACATTCCCTAGATATTACGAGGGCCCTATTGTTCTACTTGTTGTTCAGAGCATTCTTGGAGTTGTGTGACAGAGTCCACTTTGTGATTTTGTGTCACTTTTGTTTTTGCACCAATTTAAAGGTGCCATTGTGGTTATCTTGCTGAGGTGGCAACTTTGTAGACAGGAAGGTAGTTGCATGTATTAGGCGATCTCAAGGTTTGCATAATACAGCAAAGCAACTCCTTTAAGAGAACACATGTCAACGAACTATAAAGTGAGTGGTGCCCAAGATTTCAGTGGTCTGGCCCATGATAGCTTGGAATAGGGCCTTTAGTATTGAAGCACCCACTTTCTGGAACTCCCTATTACTTCAGATTAGACTGCAACCCTTCTAGGTTTTCGCTGCCTACTAAAAACATATATCTTACACCAAACATTCCTAGGAAAGTAACCATGTCCTCTGTATACAGTAATTACAGTCTTATACTATATTGTTTTGTACATTGTATAGAAAGCTTTTTTAATGTAAACATTTCACAAATATTGTTAAATAAAATTACAAAAAAGTTAGGCAGCTAGCAGGCTACCATCAGAATCCTTTTGCTCCTAGCTGCCATGAGATATCTGCCCTTGTTCTTTTCTAGAACAAAGAGAATATTCGAGAAGGTGCTAGGGTGAAGCCAGCAAAATACAACAAACTGCACATGTACAAAAGCCATCATGGCTGAGCTTCTCAGTAACATTAGTGAGAAGTAAATATACAACAATTGCTCTGAAGAGGATGTGTGGGGACCTAGTTACCACAAATTTTGGCTTGGCTGCCAAGGCCAGCCAAAATTTATGAACTTGTGTTTCTAGTTGCCTTGAATTCCATTTGTTTAATATAGAAAGGGAGGGTACAAATAAAATAAATAATGAAATGGCCCAAATAAAACTATTTTGGGATCCACATAATGAAGAAAGGGCTTGGTATACTTTTCATGGCAGGAAAGAAAGGAAAAGAGAATAAAGCAAATGTCATGTTTGCGGTGGGGTGGGGTGGGGAAATATGCATATTGTTGCAATACATGTCTACTTAGAAATAAATCCCAGTGAGTTCAACTGGACTTACTCAGAACCAAGTATACATAGGATTTTAGCCAAAGGCATACTTACTAGGAAGTAATTCCCTTTGAACACAGTGTGACTTAGTTTCAAGTAGACATGCATAGGATTGCTCTGTACTTCTAGCAAAATCCAGGTTTTATAAAATGTGGAATTAAGTTGTAGGGCAGTAGGCAAGAAAGACATCAGTAAAGTTATGTAGAAGTGAAATTGAACTCGAACCTTTGTCTCCTATGTGGCTTTGGGTACCCCATCCCTTTGTCTCCCACTTTGAAATGGAAATCGTATTAATTTGTAGAATACTGCAAAATTATCATTTGCATATCACTTTTTCAAGTTGCTATAGAAGAAATTTGAATTATGGGAGAAGGCCTTGTGATTTGAGGGTGAAGAAAGAAGTAGAAACTTGGGCAGAAAATGAAGGGGCATTCATGCTTTACCTGCTGGTCACTAGTCACACTCGCAAGTTTCTTATAATTGTATTTTTAATGAAAATAGTCAAAATGCAACATAAGACACCAAGTCTTAGAATATATATTCTCTGATTTATGTGTGGATGAATGAAACACACAGAGACCTGAATGTAACTGGTGGCTTAATTATGTGAAAGAGAATGTTAGCTTCTCTTTTTCATGGCCTCTGTACAGTCCAACATGGACAGGAGGAATATAAGAGGGTTTCCAGTTAAGCCTGCATGAACAACAAGGTCTTCTGAGCTTTGGCTTGTTCCTGTATCTTTTTGTTATCCCTTTGTCTTGATTTCTGGCTTGCTCCTTGCTCCTGGTTTGAACTTTGGTCCTGAAATGCTCTTCAGTCCTTATACTGGCTGACCTCAGACTTCTGAGACTAGTAACTGCTTCTCACTCCAACTGACTAGCTTGTTTCCTATACTTGAATGGGTGTATCTGAGGTTCACCAAATCAAGAGAGAATGCAAAAGCTTTAAAGAACATACCCCACTCAGTGGTAGATTATCTTTACCAAGTGTTTTGGGTTTCAAGAGTTAATGTATGGTAGTGGTCCAAGAAATTTCTCGCGAGCTGAACAACACAAACATGATATTAAAGATGATATATTTATTTCTTAAACAGTCTAAGAGAATAGCAAGCTAAGATGAGGCAGATCACAAACATCCCTAAATATGCACAAGTTATAAATCACCATAAGAATAGTGAAAATAGTAGCAAGCATATTGTTAACATAGTAAAACCTAGGTTCCTCTTGATCTAACAGTCAATATCAAAGGTTCATATTTACCTAAATGGAAGGCATGGTGGACAAAGCCAGCATAAGCATAAACCCACGTATGGTGGGTTTCTTGAACTCTAGGATCTTTCTCTCAAACAGATCAAATGCTGGCCTTTTATAACCCCAACAATGCCGATGACCTCATCCTTAGTTTCATACCTGGTCATGCCACTATTCCTATTTTTTTCAATATAGCCAAGTCTGCCACTGATACCAGTAACACCCAGATGAAGGTATCCCTGCTAAGTAAAGCTACATGCTGCTTAAAGTACTTGACCAGCCCATTCGTGGCAGCCTCCCTCCATTTTCAAGAATATATTCAATTCCTCATAGTTATCTCACAACACATACATACAGAGCTAGTCACACCTGCAAGATATAATAAATTCTTATCAATTCTACACATTTACAATGCATATTCCGCTACAGCTCTGCCCATGATCTGGTTGCAAGTTGTTTGGGACTTTCAAAGTGAAAAAGAGCATTTTGAAATGAGCCTGGAGACAAATTGGCATCCAAATAAGATGGTAACAATTTTGAAATTATAAGCTCCATCTGGTGAGCTCTAGTTAATATTTCTGGCGGCCACATTTTGATACAATTGAAGTTTCTAAGCAGTCTTCAAAGACACTTCTTTGTAGGGCACATTATCATAGTCTAACATAGATGCTATTTTATTGTATTTAGTTCCTTGGGCTTCTTTATCCTCTGAAAGTTTTTTTTAATCAGTTAATAAGTAATTACATATGTGTGTATGTGAGAAATTAAATGAAGTTGACTGTTTGCACCTTAAAACTATCAAACATGTTTGATTTTACATATTAAGATTTAGTTCTTGATCCATGAGGGTTAGAAAATTAACACCATTTTAAGTGAAACCAGATTTTGCAGAAATCTGACTAGACAAAATCCTTTCATTGCAGCACCAGATAGCTCAGACCTTGTTAGATCTACAAGATGTTCCTGGTCAATTGTACACAATATGTGCTTTGGTTCTCAGAGTCTATTGAGTACATGTTTTTACTTAGATTGGGTTCACATATAAAACAAACCATGGTGTGTTACATCTTAATCAGCCTTTGTTTCTTTTGCATGTGGATATGTGTTCATTTGTGTGTGCTTCATGCAAAGTTGCAAACATTGCTGAACTTTACAGGAAGTTCTCAATGAATAATCCAGAAATAAAAAAACTTTAAAAACATATGCACTGCAAGGAAATGTTTTACTTGTTCTAATCATACTAGCATATGTTGTTCTAGTAACTGTGGCTGGAATGACACTGAGAACCCATTATTGAACTAATACATTTTTTTTTAAAAAAAAAAATCTTATCTGTTAGTCTCTGCATGCCATTAATTAACTAAAGAAGAGTAACATATTTCCCTTCATTATCTTTTAATTATACTAATTGATTCTGTGTTATGCTTTGAAAAAGAGCAAGAAAAACAATTTACTGGTATTTTCATATTTATTTATGACATTTTTGTACTGCTCCTTGGAAAACTCAGTGATTTGTGTGTTCAGTGTGTAGTGTGCTAAATAATCTTCTGTTTGTTTCCTGTGTGGCTCATGTTTGTGGAGGATGAGATATTCACTTCATCAGAATTAAAACATCAGAAATGTTTTCATTTTGCAGTGGCTCAGTCTGTCTCTTAAAATTATGTGTATGCAGTCTCCATAACAAATTACTTTTTCCTTCTCATTCCTGCTGATGCTGTGTCTGCTCTGCCATGTCTTTCCATGCCCTTCGCTAGACCCTTCAGTCTCATCCTCACTCACATCTGCTCCTTTTTCCTTGTAAGTCCTATAATGGAGCAGCTTCTCCCTTTGTCTCTATGTAAGGATTTGCTCAAAGAGGCAAGAAAATTTAAAGCACCCTGGTGTAACTTATCCCAGCATGGTTTCAAAAGAGCACTATGCTACAATGCACAATTTGTTGTCCCTCATTCATTTTAGTATTGTTTTCCACACAGTACCTGGAAAGTTGCCACAGGAGGCAACAGAACTTCATGTTAGCATCACTCTGTATCATTGTAGCAAAAGGGGAATAAGCTCTGACCTTGCTGGCTTCAATATAGTATTCTATCAATAAAGCCTATGGATCAAGATGGAAATGTACATTCTTCTTCATGGTCTCTGTGCATCACACATATGGGCTCTGCGCCTGCGCGGAGACCACATTTGGGAAACTTCTACAGCTAGATAAAGGCATTTGGGGCAGAAACCCCACCCCCACCACTCACTGCACATGTCCCAACAATTCCCACATTTACCTCAGTCTTTTTTCATCCGCCATAGTTGTAGTATCACGAGGGAAGCTTCTCGGTAGTTGCTAATTTTTTCTTCTTCATATAGTTGTTTTTTCTCTACATTTTATTCTTACTTTCCTAATTTTCTGTTTGTCTTTTTCATTCTTTCATTTTTTCGTTTTTCATTACTTCACGATCTTTTGATCACCCGTTTGGGGCTCTTTGCCGCATTTAGGAAATGCATGGCCTGTGGTAGTAAATTGCCACTGTTTGATGGGCACAATCTCTGTGTTCTCTGTTTAGCCCTAACAGCATATTAGGTTGTAAGCCAAAGTGTTCAATATTTTCCAGACCGCATATTGAATGGTTCTAATGTAGCTCTAAGTAACCCACCCACAGTACATTGGTTCCCTGCATGGAATCTCTACTTGCTACTACTACATTCATCCCCCCTACTTTTGAACCAATGGCAACAATTCCTTTATAAGAACGCTCTTCATTTAGTGTTTTTGGTGCAGTCCCTTCTACCCAGAGGGTCTTGGAGCTGGGGACATTCTCATCTAATTCTGAATTGTGTGTTTTCTACAGCAGTGAGGTGATGCTCCAGGCAGACCCCACCTTTTATCAAAGGTCAACTCAGTGTTTTATAGAACACATGAAGTGATTTTCCTTCATTTCTCCCCAGTCTAACTTCAAAATGAGTTAGATGTGAGAAAATATTTTGTTCTACCTATCCAGGACAGAGAGCCTTTGTAAGTCTGATGCATTCTTTGTATCTTATCTAGACAGGTTGCTGGAACTGAAGGTATCTAAAAACACACTTTCAGGGTGGATTAGGGAATGCATTTCAGTAGTGTGTAAACCTTTCAATGTAGTACCACTAAGAGAATCTAAGAGGGAAAGCAACTTCCTCAGTCTTCATGGGATGTTCCCTTTTAGATGAGATTTGTCAAGCAGCTACTTGGTCTTCACTAATCACTACAAGCTGGAAACATTGGCACTGTCTTGGTAGCACCTTGGGAGGCAGGTTCTACAGAGGGTTGTGACTCAGTAAAGACTTGTAAAGACTGCCCACCCTCATCCATTCTCAATATTACTATCATAGAATAGAATAGCAGAGTTGGAAGGGACCTACAAGGCCATCGAGTCCAACCCCCTGCTCAATGCAGGAATCCACCCTAAAGCATCCCTGACAGATGGTTGTCCAGCTGCCTCTTGAATGCCTCTAGTGTGGGAGAGCCCACAACCTCCCTAGGTAACTGATTCCATTGTCGTACTGCTGATTCCACTGTCGTACTATGTCACATCCTGAAGAGTGAGGAGTGTCTTCTGCATTTCTCAGAGAAAACAGGAATTTCTCAAGAAATGTAGGAGGAAAGTTGCCCACTCCATACAGGGTTGGAGTTGGTTCATCCTTCTGGACTATAGTCTACATGTGGAGGAGGTATGTTGGACCTCTTGGGATGCTGCCCTACTATCTTCTGTTGTAAATAGTAGTTTTCTTGCTCAGTCAATGCATATATATGTTGATTGTACTGACCACTAGTACTATTTGTGTTAGATTATTCTTTATATATGATTTAAGGGTTTATATGCTTTTCCAGTTTGACCTGGGAGAGTCAGACCCTCCCAGGAATGGGTCCATTCAGTAAGCTGGCACTTTCCACTGAGCTCTGTGAGAAGGATAACTTGAAGACTGAGGTCTGCTCTCATGAACAATGAAGAGTGTCTACTTGCATTCCTTGAGAACAGGAACGTTTGTAAAGATTCTGAATTTTTGTTGTTGGCAGTTCTTGACCTTATTGTGGATATTAAACATTTGACTAAAAGTAGAAGGCAACATAAACTGTTATCCATCCATATAATAGGATGGGAGGGTTCTGTTGCACCATGTCCTTCTTGTTCATTCCTGGCCGATGGCTGGTTGGCCGCTGTGTGAACAGAGTGCTGGACTAGATGAACCCTTGGTCTGATCCAGCATGGCATTTCTTATGTTCATATTTAGTGGCATCCATAACAGATAAATATGGAACAGAAAATGTAAGATGTAATGCTTGTAATAACATTATAGGCCAGCTTGAAAGAAGGTATTGGCATTTAAATAAAACCATCAGTGCCTTGGTTCGAAAGTAATGTTAATGAATGCTTTACTTACAACAGAGCTCTGAATCTGGATAGGTAAAATGCCAGGGTTTTTGTCTCAAAACAATGAAGCTCTTTGACAGTTATTGCTCATCAGTCTATTTCATTACTTGTGCTTTCCCAATTTCATGGAAGAAAACAGGTCAGTGACAGTTTTCTTTTCTCCGGTATCTAAACAAGATGCTCCCCCTTTTCTGATTCTGTTTCAGATAACACAGTCACCATACCAGCTAAGACTTAATTAACCACACTGTAGGTAATTTAACATCCTAGGTGTTAAGTTCTTAGTGATAATTTTCACCACACTTCTTAGTGGTAATTTTCACCACAATTCTCTCCTTTCTAACTTAAAGCTGTTTACGTTAGGGTTGTCATCTTTTTCTAGCCGTTTGGCAAACAGATTTCATTCTTTCACATACATGCTTAGGAAGTCTACACCTGTTGAATTCTGCATGACACACAGTTAAAGACATGGGAACTCTGCTAGAAAAGATGTTGGCCATCCTAGGAACAAAATATCTAAAGAAAAATATTGCAAATGATAGATTCAGATGGATGGAGAGGGACATGCACACAAAAACCATGGTAGTCTTGTTGGCGGGTCATGGGATTTTGGGACAAAGCAGAGTACTGCTGTCAGGAAGATGGTTTCTGAGTGGGGATTTGGGTTGCTAAAAATGGGGTACTTGGTCTTTAATCAAGATACTGTTCAGCTACAGGTCTCCACAAGCAAAATGGTTCAGAACTCTAGAAAAGATTGGTCTCCAGAAACTCACTTTATCAAAGATGATGGTGCAGTAGCAGGGCCTTCATGGATGTCCACTACTCTTCAGGAATATGTTGAATTTATTTGACTTATAAAAAGAGCCCCAAATGAGTTGATCCCTACAATATCTGTTTTCTGAATAGCTACTCATCTGGTTGCCCATGGCATTGCTTCCAGGAAACTAAGCAGGGAAGCTTTTGAAAGATGATTCTTTCAAAACTATGCAACTCTTAACTGTTTTGTAGACTTAAACCTCTCTCTCTCTGTGTGTGTGTCCCTTTCCCCTCTTTTCTCACATATTTTGTAATCTAGCCTAAGTTTTAGGTAACTATAAAGCAAAACCAATACAGCCAGTAGCTTGTTCTTTCAGTGTGGCTAAAAACACATTTTCCTTTTTTCAGGCTTCTCCAAAATTGTTTTCACATTTTTGGTTTTGAAAGTGTCCAGCTTTTCACAATGAAAACTGCATACACAATTTTAGCTTTGAAGCCTACAACAGGATTTTCTTTTACATCACAGTTTCTAAACGGTAATCTTGTTTCTTCCCAGCATCTTTTCCCCCAGCTGTGATTAGCAGAATGTGAATTCCTGTGAGGATCCTGGTTCTTCTCTCAGCTGCTGTGAAAGCAGCAGTCTTGGTCACTAAGCAACAGTGTTGGGCCCCGGTTGGTTTTATTTTACTAGCATCCTGTGCAGGATGACGGCTCAGTGGAGCAAAGCAGTACTGTGTGGCCATTGGGAGAGCTGAGGAAATGTGGAATTCCAATTGGAATTAAGAGGCCAGCCTGGGAATGTTAGCTGCTAAGTCAAGTCTCTAAAGGATGCTTGAATAGTTTCTATCAAAGTCTGAAAGTCTTAGCTGTTCATCTTCCTGATATAATTTAGATATTGAATAGAACTGCAAAGTTATGCTTTGCATGTATAAAAAGTTAATTTTAATTTTGTATTTTATTGCTCAAGTTCTGCTGTGTACCCTAATAGGTAACATAAATTAGATATATTCTGTTGGGGCATCTTGGACATTTTTTGTATAGTTCTTTTTATTACTGTGCATTTCTTGTGAGTTCTGTAGCATGTTGCTTTTAAATTCATTCTAATTGCTTGAATAAAAGCTCTTGCTTTTTTAACAGATTCTTTTAGTTAAGAAGTTATTTGATCATATCTTTTTACACCTTTATTTGTCAATTTAGGTTTGCTTATATGTACAAGTAGTAGTTGTTAAATAGTGAATAATAGTGACATTTTAATTGTTATCTTTAAGGTTCTAATGCTTTGTCTTCAAAACAGTTCTCTCCATAGTCCAGTGTGTCTGCATACAATCTACTACATGAATAGTACATAATTGCTCTATTAGAAGCTGGAACAGCTTGGTGCACCATGCACAGTAGTTATGCAAGAGCACCTTGCACAAGGCTTCATGACAAATTGCCACCCATGTAGCACAGTGTGTATAAGGCCTAAGCATTTTGTTCAGAAGGAAAAGGCAGTTCACTCCCAAGTTGTAGGTTTTATTCTTGACAACTGAATCTTGAAATGAAAATATGCTATAGATCTTCAGTACATTTGTGTTTTGAAGGTTTTCTCTAAAAAACAGCTAAATTTACAATGAAAACAGCTGCAGAATGTTGTGGCTATATTGCACAGAAGTGCAACTTCATTTGACGCATTTCAAAATCATTAGTTGGATAAGGATATGAGGAACCACAAGTGGGCCACATAAACCTCATACTGTCAGTCCTCAGTAGCAGTGGGTCTTGCATCAAACTCTTCAGGCAGAAGGGTTTTCCTTTGCCCAGCTATTTGTGGTTCCACAACTGTTAGGGTTCCAACTGAGGGCTTCTTAGATGCAGAAAATGAACCCTATCACTTAGTTAGAAAGCCTTGGTCCTCTCATGATTTTATCAAGTGAGGAAAATTGATTTTAATGATATTTCTATACAAAGACTAAACAGTTAAATCATAGATTTTGAATTATTTGTGATAGTTACTTTTGCCTGCCAGCTTAGACTTGCTGGGTAGACTTGCTTATTCCAAATCAAAAGGAAATTGGATGATTGTTGAGTACAGATGGGGAGATGAGTGCAGTCTGTGGAACTGCACAGAGGAAGATTTGTTTGTTGTGCCTTATACCTGGGCTGCAATAATAATGATCAGATACCACCCATTGTACGAACTTCACAGACATGGTGTTTGTATATCATTTGAATGTAAATTCCATACTACTGAATGGTGGGGCTTCTTAATTTAATTGTTTAGCAGTATTAAGGGAGTTATTAGAGAAAAGAGGACTTTCTTCAGAAAATGGAAGTCTTGCCCAAGTGAGGGAAACAAAAGGGAGTACAACCTTCACAAAAGCAATGCAAGCAGACAATAAGAGAAGCAAAAAAGCATTCTGACGAGCATATCGTTAACAATATCAAGGCCAACAAGAAGAATTCTTTAAATCTATCAGAAGCAGAAAACAGCTGGGAAGGCAGTTGAACCACTAGATGACAATGGAGTTAAAGGAGTACTAAAGGAGGACAAGGAGATAGCAGAGAATCTGAATTAATTCTTCTTATCGGTCTTCACGGAGAAAGTTATAGGATAGATACCTGTGCCTGAACTGATATTTTCAGGAAGGAAGGGAGTCTGAGGAACTGAGGCAAATAGTGATGACAAAAGGTGTTCTCAACCTCATTAATAAATTGAAAGCACATAAATCACTGGGGCTAGATGATATCCATCCTAGAGTTCTTAAAGAACTCAAATATGGATATCTGTCATCTCCGGAACTTTCTCCTGATGTTCACGATCGTATCTCGGCATGTCTTTCAGATATCTCAGCTTGGCTGCTTCATCGTCGCTTGAAGCTTAACATGGCAAAGACTGAATTGCTTGTTTTTCCTCCTAAACCTTCTCCTCATCTCTCATTCTCTCTTACTGTCAATGATGTTACGCTTACTCCAGTCAAGGAAGCTCGTAGCCTTGGCTTTATCTTCGACTCCTCGCTCTCCTTTATTCCTCATATTGAGGCAGTAGCTAAATCTTGTCGATTTTTCCTGTATAATATTGCCAGGATTCGATCATTTTTGTCTGTCTCTTCTGCCAAGACGCTTGTTCATGCACTGGTTATTTCACGGTTGGACTACTGCAACCTTCTTCTCTCTGGCCTTCCTTCTTCTCACATCAGTCCGTTGGTTTCTGTTCACCACTCTGCCGCAAAGATCATCTTCTTAGCTCGCCGCTCCGACCATGTTACTCCGCTTCTGAAATCTCTTCATTGGCTTCCAATTCACTTCAGAATCCAATATAAACTTCTCCTGTTAACCTTCAAAGCTTTTCACGGTCTAGCTCCTTCCTATCTCTCCTCTCTCATCTCACACTATTGCCCCGCTCGTGCTCTTCGCTCCTCTGATGCCATGTTTCTCGCCTGCCCAAGGGCCTCTACTTCCCTTGCTCGGCTTCGTCCATTTTCGTCTGCTGCCCCTTACGCCTGGAACGCTCTTCCAGAACATTTGAGAACTACAAGTTCAACCACAGCTTTTAAAGCTCAACTAAAAACTTTTCTTTTTCCTAAAGCTTTTAAAACTTGATGTTGTGCAGACTTCTACTGTTACTTTCTACTGTTAGTTTTTCCCTACCCTGTGCCTGCTTACCCTTCCCTGTACCTGTTTGCATTCTCTTCCCCTCCTTATTGTTTTACTATGATTTTATTAGATTGTAAGCCTATGCGGCAGGGTCTTGCTATTTACTGTTTTACTCTGTACAGCACCATGTACATTGATGGTGCTATATAAATAAATAAATAATAATAATAATAATAATGGAATTACTAATCTTCTAACCAAAATATGCAAACATGTCCCTAAGATCAGCCTCTATACCAGAAGACTGGAAGATGGCCAATGTAACACCAATTAATAATACGGGGTCCAGGGAGGATCCAGGAAATTACAAGCTGGTTAACATTAATTGTCCAAGGTAAATTGGTTGAAAGCATTATTAAAGATAAAATTAAGCATATTGAAAGACAATTCCTGCTGGAAAAAAATCAACAGTGCTTCTGCAAAGGCATTTCCTGTCTCACTAATGTTTTAGAGTTCTTTGACAGGGCCAATAAACATGTAGACAGGTGTGATCTGGTAGACATTGTTTACTTGGACTTCCAAAAGGTTTTTTGACAAAGAACCTCACCAAAGACTCCTGAACAAACTTAGCAGTCATGGAATACCGCCCAGAGAGCTTCGGCTATGGGGCGGTATATAAATGTAATTAATTAATTAATTAATTAAGAGGAGAGGTCCTTTTATCAGTAACTGGTTAAAGAGCAGGAAGCAGAGAGTAGGAATAACTGGTAAATTCTCCCAGTGGAGAGAAGTAAACAGTGGGATCCCACAAGGATCTGTATTAGGACCTGTGCTTTTCAACTTGTTCATAAATGATCTGGAATCAGGAGTGAGAAGTGAAGTGGCTAAGTTTGCCAATGACACCAAATTATTTAGGGTGGTTAAAACAAAAAGGGATTGTGAGGAGCTCCAAAAGGATATCTCCAAACTGGGAGAATGGGCATCTAAATGACAAATGCAGTTCAATGTAAGCAAGTGTAAAGTGATACATGTTGGTGCAAGTGTAAAGTGATGCATGTTGGTGCAAAAAACAACAACCCCAACTTCTAGTATAACCTGATGGGATCTGAGCTAGGGATGATCAACCAAGAAAGAAACTTTGGGGTTTTGGTGGGCAGCTCAATGAAAGTCAAACTCCATGTTAGGCGATAATTAGAAAAGGAATTGAGAATAAAACTATGAATATCATACTACTTTTATACAAATGTATGGTGTGACCACACTTGGAATACTGTGTGCAGTTGTGGCCACCATACTTTTTTTAAAAAGGAGATTGTAGAGATTGAGCAGGGGGTTGGACTCAATGGCCTTGTAGGCCCCTTCCAACTCTGCTATTCTATGAAAAAAGTGCAGAAAAGGACAACTAAAATGATCAATGGAGTGAAGCATCTCCCCTATCAGGGAAGGTTACAACAGCTGGGATCGTTTAGCTCGGAAAATAGGAGGCTAAGGGGAGACATGATAGAGATGTACAAAATTATGAAATACTATAATCCGGGGTCATCCCATGAAGCTGATTGGTGGGAGATTCAGGACAGATAAAAGGAAGTACTTTTTCACATAATGCATAGTTCAACTATGGAACTTGCTACCACAAGACTTAGTAATGGCCACCAATTTGGATTGCTTTAAAAGAGGGTTAGATAAATTCCTGGAGAAGGCTATCAATGGCTATCAGTGCTGATAGCTATATGCTACCTCAGGAGCAGAGAAGCAGAAAGCCTATGCACACCAGTTGCTGGGGGGTGGGGGTTCTGTAGCATTTGTGTCCTGCTTATGGGTTCCTGGTCATCAGCTGCTTCGCCACTGTGTGAATAGAATGCTGGACTAGATGGACCTTTGGTATGAACCAGCATGACTCTTCTTATGTTCTTATAGGTCTTGGCATTTTAAATTGTTTTTAGCTATTTAAAATTGTTTTAATTTTTGCATGTTCTAAACCTTGCTGTTAGATGCCATGGGTCTTTTTTAGAGAAATGTGTCTAATAAATTAATTCGTCATCATCATTTGTTGTGGATTTGAAACCAATCTCTTAGCAAGACATCAGATGCAAGTTTTATTCTCACTACTTTACCATGCCAAAGAAAGACTAAGGTGTCTGACCTATCCTAGACTCAAGTATGTAAAAATTTTCATCTCTCCCAAGCAATTTTGATTACTCATGCTCCGGATATTTTTCAATTCCATATAATGCCCTTCTGCCTGACAATGGCACTCAGAGTGTTGATCAAGTGCATGGTAACTGTCACCACCCAGCTTCATAGGGATATCTATCTGCCCATACATAGACCAGTGGTTTCATGTGCCTACTTCTACAAGTCTTTCCTGCCACATCACCTGCATATGGTTCCTCCTCCATGACTTCAGCCTTTGTGTCAACTTCAACAAGTCAGCATATCTAGTTCAATAGAGTTGTCTTGTACACCACTAGCTGAGTGTGCTTACTAGACGACTGGGTGGTGACATAGACAATCCTGGAAGCTCACCTTTTCTAAGCAAAGAACCCTACCACTACCATGATCCAGTGATTATTTGGTTTGATGGTGGCTACCACCACAGTCATGCGCTTCACCCACATTTAGGTGAGAATCCTTCAAAATTAGTTTATCAGGGTTTTCAAGCTGGAGTGCGATCCCAAGCGTACCCATCTCTATCTGGCATGATAGGTCATTTCTTCTTTCAAATAGAGGCTGCAGTTGGGCAAACTCTCAAAGGTATTCCTTACTGCCTACCCACAACATTCTGAATAACGATGACAAATGCCTCCAACAGTGCTCTCCAGATATGGGGTCTCTGGTTTGAGGAGGAATGTCTTCTGCATATCATCCTGCTCAAACTTCGTTCAGTGTTAACGGCAGTGAGGGCATTCAATATCTAGTTTCAAGGCTATGTGGTTCAAATTGCATCAAACAATATCACCTCATCAGTATTTTATCTCAACAAGCAAAGGAGAAATTACTAATGGTGCCTTTCCCATGGTGTTGGCCTAACTGCAATTCAGGTGGTGGGTAAGGACAATTGGTGGCAGATGGGCTTAGTTGCACTCTGTTGTTTTTGCATGAATGGATGGTGGCTGCATCGGTAATCCCCCTCCTCTTTTGATAGTGGAGAACCCCTAAGTGCACCTTTTCACCAGGGTGATGAACAGCCAGTGTCACCACTTTGGCAGCAGAGCAAGACTTGATAAGGAATTGTGAGGGAAGTTATTCCTTTACTTTTGGAGGAGTTCCTTCGTTTTCTTCTTATCATGTGTGTTCTAGCCAAGATCAGGGTGGACAGGACAGACTGCATCCTTTTCACACCATGGTGGCCACATTCATTGTGGTTTGCACTCATGATCTGTCATCAGGACTGTACCTCTGTCTCCTGGTGATGCCGAATCTGCTCACCATGAAACGGATTCATGATCCGGACTTTAATACTCTCCACATGACAGTGTGGCACATCTGACTAGTGCTCTCGTGGATGAATTGCCATCAGGCATACAGCTGGTGCTGGAGACAGCACAGAAGCTGTCCACATGTAAGTCATATGCAAGGAAATGCTAGAGGTTTGATGCCTTCACCAATTTTTATGATTTTGATCCTTTTTAGTTCCAATTGCATTTAGTACCAACTGCATTTCTACTTTTTCTCTCCATGTGAAGGAGTTGGTATTATCTTCTATCATGGTCTATTTGGCTGCAATTTCAGCAAGCCATGTCCCAGTCCAGGGTGTTCAGATCTTCTAGGCTCTGCTCATCAAGCATTTGCTAAGGGTCTTAGGAACTTGGCTCTCCTGATCTGAGAGCCAGCGTAAATGTCCCTGTAGTTTTGAAGGCTTTGATATTTAAACCATAGAATCATAGAATCATAGAATAGTAGAGTTGGAAGGGGCCTACAAGGCTATCGAGTCCAACCCCCTGCTCAATGCAGGAATCCACCCTAAAGCATCCCTGACAGATGGTTGTCCAGCTGCCTCTTGAACCATTTGAGCCTTTAGCGACCATTGAACTTTGCTTCATAATGTGGAAGATGCCCTGCTTGCTTTCAATCACATCTGCTCGAGGGACCAGTGAACAGTGTGCACTGTGGGTGAACTGCTCTTAACTAATCATTCCATCAGGATAAGGTGGTTATCTATCTGGATAAAGCATTTATGCCTAAGATCATACCTGACTTTCACCTTAACTAGGACATTGTCCTACCTATATTCTTCCCTTCTCTGATCATTCAGGTGGAATCGATACTATATGCTCTGGCTATGCAGCAAGCACTGGCTTTCTACAAGTCCCACTTAAAACCTTTCTTCAAACCTCCTAGACTCCTCTCGTGCTATGAAGGTTACCACAAAGGACTGCCAGTGTTTTTGTAGTGCCTCTCTGCTTTAGTGGTGTGAGTGATATGATATGTGTAATGTATGAATTCACAGGACTTCCATTGTTTCACTCAGAGCATGCCAATTCTGGTACTTCTGCCATGTGGCAAAAACTGGTTGCAGCCTATTATTTTTTTAAGATACTATAGATTAGAAATTAGAGTGAGAACCAACTCATCGGTCTTTCAAGCAGTGCTCTCATCAGTATTCCATATGGAACCTGCCCTCTACTGGTAAGTTAGTTTGCTAGTTGCCCATATGTGTGATGCACAGAGACCACAAAGAAGGGCAGGTCGTTTGCCTGTAACTATGGTTCTTCGAATTGTCATTGTGCATTCATGTAACCCACCCTCCATCCCCTCTTTGGTGCTCTGCAGTTCTCTGGGATTGAAATGGTGTCATTCCTCAGCTATAGAAGGTTCCTGAATGGGACTGCACATTGATGCAAAGCCCATATGTGTGAATCCATAGACAACTACTTGAAGAACCACATTTACTGCAAGCTATCCATGCTATGTCATCTGAACTTCGATAAAGACTGGGTTTGGACGATAAGATAACCAACGGTGGGTTAAATAGTCAAAGGTTGGGTATTGTGTCATCTGTTGGGATTTTTTCACATCAAGGTTGGTTATTTGGCTGAAATAGCCAATGCAAATAACCAACACTATGCGAAGTTGATTATTTGAACAACCGTTGGTTATCGTGTCATGTGTCAGGCACTGTTGACTATTTTGTTGAACACAGTTGGTTATTTTCGGAGACTGCAGAATCCCCTGGCAAGAGTGCTGCTCTAGTCGAGCCAGCAGAACTTGCAGTGGCTGATGGGACACCAGTGGGAGGACTGAGGGAGGAGAGAGGGGAGGGGATGTGTCAATCAAACACACCATTCACTTGACGCTGTCCTTAAACCACATCACGCGTGATCATAATCATGTTGTGTGGGGAGTACCCCTTTGATAATCAACTGTGGAGTTGACTATTAATCCACCATTGACTTTTGTGTTGTCCAAATGCAGCCAAATTGTGGTAATCTATGGTTAACGGAAATAGATGAGGCTGAAACAATAGTTCATGATTTACAACCCCCACCCCAATACCTGTTCATTTATATTGTACTCTCTTGAGTTCTTTCTCAGTTGATAGCCCCATGTCAGTGGCTACATAGTATCAAGATACCCCATTTCCTGCATGATCCCCACTCGGCTGAGATCACATAGGTGATTTACCCAAAAAGCCCTCTCACAATTACCCTTGTTATTGATTAGCTTTGTTTACTCTTAGTGATGTCATCACATATCACATCTGATTGGCTAAATAGCATTGTGACTTAGTACATTGACTGCATCATCCTCAACTAAGTTCATAGTTTCTAGGAAGAAAAATAGCACAAAAGCAGCAGATAGGAATAATGGCAATAAACGGGATTGAAGAAAGGTTAATATTTGCGCAATGAAAGGGTGTGTGTGAAATATTTCTTCACTCCCCACCCCCAGAACCATTTTGTCTCTAAAATTAGCAGTTAATGGCCCTGTTCAGATGTTCTTCTGGCTCCCAGGGATGAATCATCAGTTAATTAACCCCCAAATGCAGGAATATGTACTGTGCACAAACCACTTTCAATTTCTAGGAACAACCTATAAATGAGGCTGCATTTTGTTTCCATGACTTCCGAATCCAAGTACTTGTGGTTGTTTGTGGGTTAAACATCTTGAAATTAACCCAAGACAATTTACCCACAAATTACTGCTGAACGCCATTGTTACATCCAAGCAGGGTCAATATTTATTGCACCACTAGTTTCAAATAAGACCTGCAGAATTGGGTGATTGTTGAGTATTGACTGAGGGATGAGTGTAGTTTGTGAAATTAGGCCTGCTGGAGAGTAAATTGCTGGAAGTTTAGCATGGCATTTTGATTCAAGGAAGTTGCATTTTAATATCTGTTCTTTCAGCCTCATGCTTATAAGATGGAAGCCACAGCCAGTCCAGACCTAAAATGGAGAGCATCCTCATCCTGTTTCCTTGCTTGTTGGCCAGGGAGGTGGTGTTTTGAAATGGGATTATAGTTTTGAGCCCGTGGCTTTGGAGCTACAGCCTGTTCACTACATTGCCAATGGGCTTAAAAGCTTAAAAGAACTCCCACTAGGTACCCAGGAAGCCTCTTAGTATAGAAGTTGGCAACATTGTGGGATCAGCTGTTCTGTATTTATCCCTCTGCAGTGCAGCCTGAGTGAGCACTGGAGCTTCTAAAGCGGTGATGCTTCTGGGAATAGCATCAAGAATTAACTGGTTTGTTAGCAGATAGTCATGCTGACGCTATTTGTAAGTCTGTGATTGCAGTTACTTCGCGCTATGCAAAGCAGAGTGGCCGAGAATGCTGAACATTTGTTCCCATTGGCACGGGACACACATTCTCACTGTGTGCGCATGTGTTATGGCCTTCTTTTCAGGGGGAAAAAGACAGTCTGTGCAAACTAGTTATCTGTGTTTTCAGCATTGCTTTTAGCAGGTGATAAGTTGAATGTCTGTTCTTTGTATTCTTGATTGCCTGTTCTTAATTACCTGAACAGGTAATTCACTCTGCATGAATACAACTCAGTGAGTGCATTCCCCTTATGTTTAGGGGATCCCCAAAGTCCATATTTATTGTAAATGCATCAGCTGTTTATTTATGCCCTTACATTGTCTAATTTGTTCTTTTCTGGGTAATCCATTTTGTCTGTGGGTAAAAAGCAAAAGTATTGGTGGCCTTCATCCGGTCTCCTATTGGAATGCCACAGCTTCCTTTTTCAGCTGAAGAGTAGGGTAAAAATGCTTTAAACACATTAAATAAATAATGTGCACAGTGGGAAGCCTATACCAGTCTTATCCTCTTCCATTTACATCATGGCCTGGTACCCCTTTCATCCAGCAAAGGAGACATATGGATAAGCGGGATAGATGCTCTGCTCTGAGGGAAAAGGGATTATTTGAAGCGGCGGACAGGACTATTAGCTGTGTTGGGAGAAAACAGCATGGTCTTCAGATGCTTTGTCTGCTGACAACATTGCCACAAAACTGACTAGAATATCGAGATTCTGAGGTCATGGATTCTCTTATTAATAATGCCTATTTTCTAAGGCCTGGAACAAATGGAAGATTTGTGTTCAAAGCATATTTAAATGCTTGGAAATGCTCTGAGAGTGGCAAGAGAGGCCATAAGTGCATTCATTTTTTTTTGCAAATGGTTTTTGTACAGAAAATAAAGTAGTTACTAGATTTTGTGACCCCCTTCCTAAATCTCGTTAAATACTATCACAGTTCAAAGCAAACATATTATTTCCAACGCCACTTAGTGATCAAGAAGAGATGCTAGAAAGCTCAGTGGAATACGTTTCAGGTATTTGAACTGGGTACTGGATTGTATGATCAGGTACTATATCTCCTTGCAGGCAAGTTTTGTGTGGGCATTAGTAGGCTAATCAGATCCTGTGAGGGTGCTGTAGATGCAAAACTACCTGCCTTCACACAGCCAACAAAATGTCTGAATGGGGTGCATGTACTTAGGTTTCTACATACATACAACTGATAGCCCTGTTATCCTTGCCCCTTAAAGTCTTCTCTCTGTGTGTGAACCTCCCAGAGAGCTTCAGCTATTGGGCGATACAGAAATGCAATAAATAAATAAATAACATTTTGCATACCGTTGTTATGTTGAATGTTATATAGGACTGTGAGGCAGGCTGCGTGGATGATCCTGCATCTGTCATGTGTTCAGGATTCTTTGTTGAATATGTGCATAGGCACTTAGAGTACAATTGAAAGCTGTAGCACATGTGTTGCATTAATTTATGGTACAAGGTGCAAGTAAAAGAATTCCCTGAGGTTCCTCCTTCAAAGCCATATGTCTTTGTGGTACACTTCCTCATTTTTCTATAGATCTTCTTGTTCTCCTGACAACTGAATCATTTGTCATAGTTAGAGAACTCGTGAATATATATATATATCTTTGTGTGTCACTAACCTGATTTGATCAGCGTAACAGACCACTGTAGCTTAATTTACTTGCAGGGGTTGTTATTGTTGTTGTTGTTGTTATTATTATTATTATTATTATTATTATTATTATTATTTATTGCATTTGTATACCACCCTATAGCCAAAGCTCTCTGGGTGGTTCACATAAGATAAAACTTAAAACAATATACAAAGATAAAAAAACTACAAAAATAAGCAAAATACATATACATTTAAAACCACTATAACAACTTTAAAAACGATGTGCCAAAAAACAGACCCAGGGTCATTACATATTGGAGAAGAGAAAAGTCTTGACCTGGCGCTGAAAAGATGACAATGTCGGCGCCAGACAGATTGTTCCACAGTTGGGGGCCACCACAGAGAAGGTCCTCTCTCTTGTCGCCACCCTCCGAGCTTCCCTCGGAGTAGGCACCCAGAGGAGGACCTTAGATGTTGAACGTAGTGTTCGGGTAGGTTCATGTCGGGAAAGGCATTCTGTCAGGTATTGTGGTCCCATGCTGTGCCACATAGCACTGAGTACCATTTTTGCTTGGTGCCCTTGGGCACCCAGCTTGTCATGGCTTGTTGTATCATGCGAACCCATGTGGTAGGGGTTGTTTGAGGGTTAGACAACCCCTGCCACCTGGGTTTGCATGACACAAGCCATGGCAAGCTGAGCATCTCTGGACATAATACAAAAATGGTGCCCATGGATGCTGGAACAATGCTAAAGCCCCTATGGCTAGTTTTACCCATGTTGGGGTGTTCTGATGTGCAAACAGCTCCATTGTGGAAGCTTGAGAATTTTCCACCAAGATGTCCACAGACTATGTTGCAACAAGTGACTGCAAGCTAGCAAGAGAGTTGTCCCAGTGACTACAAGGGAAGCTGGTATAAAGCAGTAGGTGCATGGTGCAATGGTGGCAAGTCATGAAACCTCTTTGCTGCTTTCTTCTCTAGGAGCACAATGGTGCTCCTAGAGGAGAGAAGCGGGGACCAGAGGTTAGTAACCCAGCTCTTCAGCAGCCTGCTCAAATTGACCAAGCACTGATTCCCGCTGCTGCTTGGCTCCCCACTATAGCCCAGCCTGAGATCCCAGGTTTGTGGCATCAGCAGCATGGGAGTGGTGACCCCCAAGCTGTACTGGCTAGCTCTATAGGTCTCCATGGTAGGTTCCACCAGCCTACCCTGGAATGACAGCCATCTGAGGAGCAGCCAGCCCAATTTCTGTCCTGTTGCAACAGACTGACTAGCCATCACATGGTGCAAAAATAGCCTGCATAGCTTTTTACCTTTCTCTGCCACATAACTGAAGTAAAATAAACTGTGAGAATTTGCTTAATTTGCTTTTTAAAATTTGCTTTTGGGTGGAAAGAGGAATTACAAATTTAATAAGAGCTAGTGTGGTGTAGCAGTTAGAGTATTAGACTGAGACTCAGGAGATCTGGATTCTAGTCCTTACTTGGCCATGAAGCTCACTGGGTATCTTTGGGCTAGTTCACACAACACAACAGCTGAGTATGGGTTGACATTGAAATGTGGGTTGCTGCGTTGTGTGAATCTAGCTGTGCTAGCAAACCAATAATAAAACATGGGTTATCTTTGTGGATTGATCATGATTACGAAATGGTTCACACAACGACCTATGATTCAAAAATAACTCCTACTCAACCGATGGGGTTTTGTCATGTTGTGTGAACCTAGCCACTGACTCTCAGCCTAATCTACTTCACAGCGTTATTGTGAGGATAAAATAGAAAGAAGGAGGACCATCTAAGTTGCCTTGGGTTCCTTGCAAGAGGAAAAAAGGCGGAATACAAATGTAATAAAAATTATTATTATTATCATTATTATTATTCCTGGATTTGAGTTATCTAAATCGAGGAGTTCCTTTTTTAAAGTTCAGTACTCACCATAAATACAGAATGGTTAGGCTCAATTGCATATCTAAACAAGACATGGAAAATTATTTACCTGATATTTTTGATCTAAAGAAGGGATGACTGACTGGTGGTTTCTGGGCACTAGGAGCCCGCAAGATAATTTTGTGTCTCCATCATAAATTCATCTACAGTTCTTGGGAAACCAGAGTATTAGAGTAC
The DNA here is from genome assembly GCF_023053635.1 of Elgaria multicarinata webbii. Classification (NCBI taxonomy): domain Eukaryota; kingdom Metazoa; phylum Chordata; class Lepidosauria; order Squamata; family Anguidae; genus Elgaria; species Elgaria multicarinata. The sequence continues at coordinate 19,323,552 of NC_086179.1, read as the reverse complement.
TCTTACTTTTGAAAAGAAGTTAGCTTCCTTTTGTCTCTAGGATTAGAATGTCAATTGGAATCTGTACACTGATACACTCTTTTGCCAAAAAAGGAGTTTCTTGAACCTCATGCTTTGGAGAAGAACATTCAACAATTTAATGAGGGAAGTGGAACACGCTCTGGTCCACTTCAGATGTCCCAACCACTTCAAATGTCTCAGAGCTTGTGCTCTTCCTCTTCTCACACTTCCTGGTTCACAATAACAATAATTTTTTGTTCCATGCAAATCATGCTGGCTATGGTTATTGCAAACAACAATAATTTGCTTCCAAACTAGAATGAGAAACCCAGTTGAAACAATGATTTCTGGTTTGATTACATTTATATCCTGCCTTTCCTTCAACCTCTGCTTTCCCTTTATTTTCATAATAACCCTGTAAGATGGGGCAGTCTGAAAGATACTAACTGAACCAAGGTCATCCAGTGAGCTTCATAGCTCAGTGGGGATTTCAGTATAGTTTAGTGCCTTCTCAGTGGCTACTCCCAGGGTCTAGAACTCCCAACCAAGGAGGCTAGACTGGCTCCCTTTGTGTTGTCCTTCTGTGGGCAGGGGGATTTGTTTTTATTCAGGCAGGCCTTTGGCATGTACATATGCTGGTCTGCTGCTGAAGAGTGTTTTTTTAAAACAACAACTGGTTGAGTATTTCTTTTATTATTGTTTTTAATTCTTTTTTTAAGTTATTTGTTTTTATACGTTGTAGATATGATTTTGGTTTTAATCTGTATCATATGGTAAGCTACTTTGAATGGCATTTTTGTTGGAAAGGCAGAATACAAATTAAATAAATAAAATAGTCTCCCTGGTCCTGGTCTGACACTCTAACCTCTATGAACTGGTCCCCAGAATATGGCCTCTGGGTTTAAAAATCCCATCATACCTTGCCTATAGTGTATCCCATCATACCTTGCCTGTAGTGTTGAGGTTAAAACAATAAAGTTTCTTGTGGGACATTAAAAATCAGTATATGTAATATGGCATTAGCTTTCATAGGCAAGGCCCTATTTCATGTTGATGTACTGAGGTTATTGTTTTTAAAGTTGCACCCAGCTAAATTAAGCCAACCATGCCACTGGGAGAAAGAGACAAGCCAAACCATTTCATTCTGATTTTCCCTAATGACAGCAGAAGAGATTCACTTTTTTTAAAAAAAGTCATGGTTGTCCGTCTGTCCCCCGCCCATCCCCATCCCCACCGCTATTTCCCATTGAGGATTGCTTGCTGTGGCTATTGGATTTGCCTAGACAATGTGAAAGAAATACCACAATTACTTTGTGGCTTTCAGTTTATAACCCTCTCTTTGTAACAAAGCTATCACCTCAGCACCTCTGCTAAGCCCCTATTGTAACATTATCCCCTTGTTCTAATGCTTTCCAAACAGCCTCCTATGTGTAGTTATAAAAAGGTTGGGGGAGGGACCAGAGCTGTGAAGTCTGCAAATAGCAGTATCATTAAGAGCAAACCCAAAGAGAAGCAGACTTCTTTCTTCCTCATATTTGGTTCTTGGTTGATGAGATGAGGGGTATAGGAAAGTGGAAAGAGCAAGCCCAGGATATCATCTTTTGATGCTGGTGAACAATGTTTAGTGTTAACAATGCTCTTTCCCTTTCCTATGAGAAAGTGGCAGCATTCTGGACAATGCCTGACTCCTTCAAAGTTAATCGTCCCTGGCAGATGAAGTGCCAAGAAGCTGTTTCTGTGGCTGGGAGGTGTGTGTGTGTGTGTGTGTGTTGACTCCTAACTCTGGTATTGTCTTTTGTCTTTCCTGTAGTGGCAGTTCAAATACAGAAATGGGGTGGGGGAGCAGTGGAGGGGCTTTCAATTCAGGAAGCCATAAAGCACTTGAGTATCTTTTTGAAAGAGGGTAATATACAGTCCAATTGCCTAGAGGGCTGCAGGGAAGTGAAGATGCTGGGAAATTGGGGAAGGGGTTCTTTAACTGCAGCTGTGACAGAGGAATGATGCACAAATACAAGTGATTTTTCAAAGTTGCTTGCAAGAGAAATTAAGGCAGATGGAGTCAGAGAGCGGACTATATGTTTCCGAGTTGGTTTGTATAAGGGATATGAACTTAATCCCAGCAGTCACAGAAGGGATAGAATGTATACCCAGTACAGGATTGGTCCTTATGGCTACCGATAGTCCTGGGTTTGCTTGCTCTAAATGTAAAGTTTTTTATATTTAATCACACTAAAGCACAGCGTTTCAAATTTAGTCAGAGTAAACTCTCTGAGATCCTGGGGATAAATTTTTTAGACCTCCCCAATGTTTATGTAGACAAAGCAAAACTTATAGCCTGGTAGGCTGTACTTACTCTCATTCTAGTCCTCAGGGCAGGTAGACTTAAGTGCAAACAACATTATGAAGGATTCATTTATATACTACTAAGAAACAACTCTTAAAAAAACCACTGCTGATTAGCATTGTCCTTTTGCTAGATGATGCTGAAAGCTGCAATTTTAATGCTTCCAGAAGCAGCTAGTATTTGAATTTGTACTTGTGACTTCCTTATGGAACCTGCCCTCTCATGCAGAGGGTACACTATATATATTAAAGATTATGAGTTTATCTTTGATGCTTCTATTTCTAATAAGTTGCTTCTTTGAAACTGATTTTACCACTACTGTTTTATCATATTTCCAGGTGGCATATACTTATTTATATACATAAATACAAATGATTGAGTATCAAAATTTAACAGCAACAGAGCATAACTGATAAGTACTATTTATTGCTGAAATTGTGTGGATGTGGTGGTATATGGGTGGCACAGGGGAGGAGCACAATTACACCATGTCTTGTACTTCCCCAGACCATGACCATGACCCTATTGATAGCACAGCTTTACACCAGCCCCTGCATTGGTGCAAGGCATTTTCCTCCTGATGGCTTCAATGGAAAAGAATTTTTAAATCTAAAGTAGCTGCCCCCATATCAATGTCCATCCCACCAATATCACCTTGACATGGTATATCTCAACACCTGAGTATATCTGAACCGCCCAGAGAGCTTCGGCTATTGGGCGGTATAGAAATGAAATAAATAAATAAACAAACACCCAATTACATCATTCCAGTATATAAACCCCACACAGGAAGATGACTGAGATGGTAAAGTGGGTCAACATAAGTCTATTTCTCTCTTGTTCCGAGCTGTGCACACTTATTTATTACATTTCTATCCCACATTTTTTCCTCTTGCAAGGAATCCAAGGTGGCTTACATGAACATCCTCCTCTCCATTTTATCCTCACAAAAATCATGTGAGGTAGGTTAGGCTGACAGTCAAAAGTCACCCAGTGAGCTTTATGGCCAAGTAGAGACTAGAACCTGAATCTCCTGAAACTACTACACCACAATGGCTCTCAAGAGTTCACTTAGTGTTCACAAAGGGGAACTTTGCTATGAAACATGGAGAAAGGGCACTTTGCACATAAAGGGAGCACTGAACAAATAGCCTATCTCTAGGACATTCCTAGCAACATAAGCACAATTCTTACACATTTCTTCCTAGAAAATAACAGGTATCCCTTCAGACACAAATACTGAATTCCACTCCTTTCCAACAACTGGGGGTGTCAGGGCACAACAACCCACACAGGTAAGGAAAAGAAGAGGGAATACATGCTAAAATGTATTAACTTCTGCAAGGATCTCCCCACACCTCCTTTGCTGTATGTGCATATGTGAATACTGTGAATTGTATTGCTGTAACACTCTTCCTCCTCTCCAGCAGTAGGGAACAGTATGTCCTACACAGGGGAGGCACTCACCCCCTGTTCAGATAAGTTCCCTGTTGGCAAAGGCTAGGCACTCGATTTCAACTATTGCAACTTCTGGGCAAATGCTCAAGAGCACTTCTGCCTGTGGCTCCCCATGTTGCTTTCCCAGAGGCACAAGATTCATCCCACACACCATTCTGTGCAGACCCAAGGAAGGCCTACCCCATGACCATCAATAGTGACCAAGATCCTCTTGGCTGTTCATCTGTAGGATTGACAACCTGCTGGCTCAAGGCCAGTCACATATAAGAGGTAAGGGTGCTCCTATCATGAAGCTGGTTGGCACAAGGAACACTACATTTGCTATCCTGTTGTTTGTTGAATTGTGGGAGCACTGCTGATGTGACTTGTTGGTAGCTCCATACTTGTGTCTTCGTAGGATCTGCTCCATCCCAGATGTTTTAACTTTTCCGCATATGTTGTGCCTTTGTTGGTAGAGAGTGGTGGATAGGGATCCTTTTGACCCACCCTAGATCTCAGAATCAGGCAAGCAGAGAGTTTGAGGAGCTTGGATTCTCCCTCTCTTCAGCTTACTTGGATTCTCTGGACTGTGAGGGAGCAGACCTCTTAGAGACACAAGTGGGATGGGTGCTGCTGCTAGGTGTATGAGATAGGGAGTTGGGGGCGGACAGGGTGGAGAAGATGGGGAATGATGACGAGGCAATAAGTCCTACCAGGATGCTATCTGATAGGACTGGCCTATTAGGCAACATGGAGTAGCAAGTTTAGTCAAATGATTTGCTTGCCAGACAGAGGGTGTGAGCTAAAAGGACTGGTTGGGGTCAAGCTGTTGGCCCATGCAGTACCTTCTGATTGGCTCAGCTGTGCCTGGTGAAGGATCCCTTTCCCATCTTTCCTTGTATGGGGTTGTACTCTGGATTTGAACCTAAAATACCCCCATGTAAAACATGAGCTGTTCCATGTGGCTAGGGGTCCTTTGGTAACTCCTGGAATCTATGACTCGGTCCTGGGCTGGGTGAAAAAAAACACCCCACTTGTGCCTGTTTCATATCTGCTGCTGTAGTTAAGTGATTCAGGAGCTGCTCTTCAGAGACTGAAGTGTAGTTTCAAGTCCTCAGAACTCCCTCAATTTGCCTCTGACAAAACTGTGTTTTGCCAGTCATGTAAAAGGTAAATGGAGACATCTCCCCTTTCCCTCTTGGTGGGGCTCAAACTCCCATCACCTGCTTCCGAACCACATGCCCTGTGGAACAAAGCACTGCAGGCTGTTGCTGTCGGTGTGTGTCCTGGCCCGTTCCTTTGGCTAATTGCTAAAAGAATTTTGTGCCCTAGGTGGATTTTGAACCCTTGCCCCTAGGAGGGCTGTTCCTCCTGTTTTCAGGCATCTTACCCAACAAGCTATGATGATGCTGTTGTTGTGTGTGCTCTTCTTCCTTCCCTTTGTGTGTTGTGCTACAAAACAATGGTTGTGAGGGGATTTGAGTCTCTGCCTGCAGAAATGCCTAGACAGGGCACTAGTAGGAGTAGGGTTATTGCTGACAGAACATTTTACCTGGTTCACATGATCACAGGGTGATTAACAAGTCAGTGGCTTGTTAACCACCCTGTGTGTGATGGATGGATTCACATAATTATCCTCGGAAGCGCAGCTTGTTGTGTCATGTGAACCTGGCCAAGTTGGCTAGTTGTGGTGCTTAATAAGCCACCCAGAACCCATTATTTATTTATTTATTACATTTTTATACCGCCCAATAGCCGAAGCTCTCTGGGCGGTTCACAAAAATTAAAACCATAATAAAACAACCAACAGGTTAAAAGCACAAATACAAAATACAATATAAAAAGCACAACCAGGATAAAACCACGCAGCAAAATTAATACAAGATTAAAATACAGAATTATAACAGTAAAATTTAAATTTAAGTTAAAATTAAGTGTTAAAATACTGAGAGAATAAAAAGGTCTTTAGCTAGCGAAGAAAAGAGCACGGTGTAGGCGCCAGATATTTACTCCTGGTTGGTATATTTTTGTATATATACTTTAATTAACTGAATGATAATGTATTACACCTTTTGATTACAATTTGTATGTCTGGTTATACATAAGTTTTTTAAAGTATTTTTAGGTACATAAACTTGTAAAATGCCTATATTTGTAAATATTATGATTCAAAGGACTTTTTTATTTATATTTTAGATAACACCCCTGAGGAAGAGCGTAGTTTGCGTTCGAAACGCGTAGGCGGCACCTTGGCACTGTAAATAAACTTTTGTAAATATTCCGTTTTGAAGATTGCCTGGTTCTACCTTTGCCTTTGTCTTCTTGTCAACCATGGCAAAAAGGTACCCTGACCAGGTTTGCATGACATGACAAATTGCACTGCTGAGGGTAATTATGCTAATCACCCCAGGATGTGACTGACACACATGGCAGGCTAAATAAGCCATGAGGGCTTATTTCCGCAGCCATGATCATGCAAACTGGGTCATTGTGTCTAATGCAGTGGAGGCATTCTGGTGTCACTTTGTGTATTGTGTGTTGTGTATATGGTAGGAACACAGGAAAATCCCTTATACTGAGTCAGACCCTTGGGCCACATAGCCCAGTATCGTTGACATTGACTAGCACTAGCTCTCTAGGATTTCAAGCAGGAGATGCTGGGGATTGAACCTAGGACCTCCTGCATGCGTATCACTGAGCTATGGCCTTTAGCTCAATGAGGTGATGCAGAGGTGTGTGCTTGGGGCATTTCCCTGTCATTTATTTTATTTATTTATTTATTTATTTAGTACATTTTTATACCGCCCAACAGCCGAAGCTCTCTGGGCGGTCATGAGTTAATTGGTTTCCTCCATGTGTGAACCGCCCAGAGAGCTTCGGCTATTGGGTGGTATAAAAAATGAAATAAATAAATAAATGTGTGGGCAGGATATGTGTAGAGTATTGCCCAGTCTCCCATTGGTAGGCTTTGGCAACGTTTCCAGGGACACAGGGGGCACCTCTTTGTTGTTGTTGTTTTATTTTCTGGTTGTGTACTTTCCCTTTCACCTCCCGGGCTAAACATGTATAGGATACGGAGGGTGTAACCGTTGTATAGAACTGCTCTGTTATTTTAAGAAAAAGGGAAATCTCTTGATTGCAGCCCATTTGTTAGTGACCCAATATTAGAAGAAAATGCAATGAGGAGTGGAAACAGGTTACATGGCAAAGGATTCTAATATATGAGATAATAATTTTAAGATACATAACAAAAAAGGATTCTTTGAATGTTAACATAGTTCTGACAGTACTGGAATAGGAGAACTAATTATGAAAATGTCAAGAGAGAGAGAGATTAAATGTAATTTAAGCAAGCAAATGATTTTTAAATTTTATTTTTCTATGTGGAATTTGAAAATATTGAGTTTTGATGCTGAAGATTGAGGATATTTTTTTAAATGTTAGATTTTAGTTAAATTTAGGACTTCATAATATTTTGATTTAAGTGTATTTCTAGATGTATTTGTGTATTGGATGAATTGTTATATCTTATTTAAATAATAATTTAAATAAGATATAACAATTTAATAATTATTTTCATGACTTTAATAAGCATTTAAATTCTAAGACTGTTTAATATTTAAATTTGATTTGAATTGTAATTTTGTTTTGAACTATTTTTTATCTTCTCTCTCTCTCTCTCTCACACACACACACACAAAGAAAACAACTCCTGTCATTAAAATAATTTTTACCATTGTAAATTTTTTACCATTGAATTATAGTTTGGACAACTGTTTCTCCTCTTCCTTCTGACATCCTTAAGTATTTGAAAGCTGTCAATAATAAGCCTCTTTAATCTTTTTTTCTAGATTAAACATGCATAATTAATCCGATTTGATTTTCTTTTAGATATTGTTGATCACTTGGTAGATGAACCTAAGTGTTTTCAGCAAATGTCTAATAGTTTAATATATCAGGCAGGGATTGTTCCTGGTCTAGAGTTGGCGAATGAATGTGAACACTAAACAATGAAAAAACTTAGCTGGATAGACAAATATGGGTTTTCTAAAGAAGAATTGTACATTATTTTCCAGCCTAATGTCTAAGGATCTGTATCTCCTTGCTATCTCTGTCCTAACCCTGCTGCTACCCATTGCTTCTCCTTGGTGAGGTGGCAACCCTTGCTGTATGCAGTGTGTGTTTCCCCAACAGCCATTGCAAGACTCCAAGGGATTTAGTCATGGGGGGTGGAGGGAGAGACGTTAAACAGGCTTTCTCTAATGAGCTGTGACGCCAGCTGGAGGGGGGGAGAATATGGCTTTTCTCTCCTGTCCAGTGCTCTGGGAACGTATAGAGGGGTGGAAAAGGAACTGTGTGTCTCCATTTTGTACCTCCTCCCGCCAGTCCAGTACACATACTGTGCTGATTTGCTGCCTCCTCTTGTTTCTTTTCTGTTCTGTCCCCAAAGCATTTTGGCAAGGTTTAGATTTCTATGCTCACAGCTGAATGCTCAAGGAGAAAAGGGAAAAACAAAGGATTTAGGGGATGTGGCTCTATGCAGTAGAGCTAGTGAGAATCCTGCTTTTTCCTCCTTTCTTTTAAAAGTGTTGCTGTTTGTGTTTTTATCATCTGTTTAAACACTCATACTAAATACTGACCCATCTTGTAAATGTTACCTTTATTTCCATAAAATATGTTCTGCCTACATATACTTTTGTTAACAGAAATTAATGCAACAAAGATATTCTCTCATTCCCCATCTTCATAAGTGGAAGTTTTTCTTCATGGTCCTTCGTGGTCTCTAGGTTTGGGTCTTTGGCTATGTAATAGAAAAGTTTCAAACCTGTTCAAACTTCCCCAAACTGCTCTTTTAACATATATATCCTGTTTCCCAGGCTCAAAAACAGCTTAGTAATTTGGTAGAAGTGAAACTTAAAGGGAAAATGCCATTGACGTTTGTGCAGGTATACTGTTTTCCCTAGATACTATGATACACCGATGTGGAGGGGGCACTGGCTTCTGCACTCTATGCTTATGTTTGTCACATGTTGGCTCTTCAAAGAGCCAAAGTCTTTTAATGATAATCCTACCTAAGAACAAAAATTCAACACCCTGTTCAAAGAGTTAGGATGCACAATATCCAAATAACAAAAGCCCATTTATTTAAAAAATAGTACACCGTCTTATGCTTCTTGGAGGGAAAGCAAAACATAAGTATAAATAATATATAGAAGCAAATAGTAAGAATATTAATGAAACCTATAAATAGTTTTTGTTATTTGTCTATTGTGTATCCTAACTGATATAATTGAGTCTGGATAGATCTACCAACAGACCCATAATTGTCATAATACATTGTGGCTGCCCAACACTCACTAGGAAATTGGATGATAAGAAAATGGACCAGACTGAGCCCTGTGCCATTTTTAATGTGCTTGCTTAAGATCACATTGTGAATGTTAACAATTCTCTGAGATGTGTTAATTTACCTTTTGTACATGCAGAGGTGGATTAATCATTTTGGGGTGACTTTTGCCCCAAAGAAGACCTGGGATTGTTGCATAGATACACAAGACTAGAAGTAGCTTTTTAAGTACTCTAACATCAACATTAATTTTCTATGGCAAAACTGTAAATACCCTGTTTCCCCGAAAATAAGACAGTGTCTTATATTAATTTTTGCTCCTAAAGATGCGCTAGGTCTTATTTTCAGGGGATGTCTTATTTTTCCATGAAGAAGAATACGGTACACATTTATTGTTGAACAAAAAAAAAGGTCTTATTTTCGGGGGGATGCCTTATATTACAGCGAGAGGCAAAACGGGAAGTAGGTCTTATTTTCGGAGGATGTCTTACTTTCGGGGAAACAGGGTATTATAAAACTACTAGTAGGGTTATGTGAGGGTTGTTTATCCTGTGAATAATCTATGATGGTGAGATTCACATAACACAGCTCAACCTCTGATGACCCAGCCGTGTCATACAAACGAGCCCTGTACGTGTCTGCTTTTAGTTTAACAGAATGCAGCAGGCAAAGCCAATAAATTGCAGTAGCTACTTAATAATTCCTGATATATTTTACTGATCTTCATCAGAGGAATTTGTTCAATAGTTAGGTGCATATTGCATATCTGTCTAATAAGACAGGGGTAAAAGAGCTGTGTCTCCAACTTGGCTGGTTTTTGGTGAAGCCCCCTTTTTTCTGATCACTATTAGTTAAAGATAGCATACTAATATTGGCAGAGATCCTGACAGGTATGTGTGTATGTTCTGAGTGTGTATCTGAATTTTTCTGAAAATCTTCCTCTCAGAAGCTGTGCTCCTCAGAGCCAACAAACTGTTCTAGAAAAGACCCTGAACTGATTTGGATGTCACAGTAAACCATGGTTTATTGTGATGAGAATGAGTCATAGCGAACTTCAAGCTTGCATACTCCCACTGCCTCCTCTCTTTCTGGCATGGTCATGAGCAGGAGATTAGAAGCTTTCACTTCCATTTTTTATTAATCACAGTTTGTTGTTTTATTTTAACCAGACAAACTATAGTTAATCTTAACTGTGGTTTGTTTAAAACAAGCTAAATTCAAATCTTGGGCTATGAAGCTGGTTTATAGTATTTCAACAAACTATAGTTAAGATTAACCACAGTTTGGGGTTTGGTAAATCAGAAACAAAAGTGAACATTTGTGATCTCTCCACAGCTACACCAGAGAAGGAGATGTATTGAAGGTGGGGGGACAGGGTGCAAGCCCAGGTCTCACTGCATTTCATTCCTGTTAAGATAATACATGGTTTAGTGTAATATCTGAACTGGCACTGTGAGTTTAAAAACAGGGGTGTGCTCCGCTCTGTTACGGATCCCCGGATCTGAAGCAGAGTGGGCTGATCCAGCCCTCCGAAGCCTGGTTCTGGAGTGGATCGGGGGAGGTCTGGATTGGCTCGAAGTGGTTCAGAATGGTCTGAACCTTCGGAACAAGGTAAGTGGGGAGGGGAGCTTACCTGGCTCCCCCGTCCGCCACCACCATGGTCCGTGCGGCGACAGAGGCAGAGCCAAGTAACAGGGAGGGGTGCTTACCTGGGTCCATTGTGGTCTGGGTGGCGGCTTCAACTGCGGCCCAGGCTTCAGGTGGAAACAGGCCTGTTTCCGCCTAAAGCCTGGGCCACAGTTGAAGCCGCCACCCACACCATGACGGAAGCAGGTAAGTGGGGGGAGGGGGGTTTACCTTGCTCCGCCATCGTGTAGCAGCGGACAGCAGAGCCAGGTAAGGGGGAGGGGGGGTTATTCGTCACCCATTTTGTCCCCCCTTCCCCACTTACCTGCCTCTGCAGGTAAGGGGGGCAAAATGGGGACCGAATATCGATCTGAACTTCCGGATCTCGCTCTGGATCCAGTTCCGGAGCAGATCAGGGGAGGTTCAGATTGACCCGAACCAGTTTGGGCCCGATCTGGAAGGTCTGGATCGGGTTCCATAGCGGTTCGGGTAGGGGGTGCACAGCTCTATTTAAAAATGTGTTCTGGAGATTTGTTGTAAGAGCAATTTAAAAAGAAACCTAGGGGGAAATATCACACTTTCCAACAGCAGTTGCCCTAGTCCCCAGTCCATAAACAATGTTGATGTTTAATAATCAGTTTGGAGAGCGCAGAACAACTTGCAAGATGAGTCTGAAGGCATATTTGAATCCTTAGTCAACCATCCTCTTACTGGGTGGCTTTGAACAAAGCACAGTATAAGTTCCTATCTATAAGTTTACAATAATAACTTCACACCATTTGTTAGAGATAAACAAATTGTATAGCCACTGTAAAGCAATTGCATGCTGAAAATGTTATAGAAATGATAATGACAATGAAAATTATATTCTGCTAGAGCTCCCTGTTCCTGAAGTCTCCCCCCTTCCTCCAGTCAAGAAGAAAGGAAATTTGGATAAATTTATTTAATCATTTTTTTCCTCTCATTAGGAACTTGAAGCAGCTCTTTACAGTGATGATGTGGAGTTCATCAGTGATCTGATTGCCTGTCTTCTTCAGGGTTGTTACCAGCGCAGTGACATAACGTGAGTAGTCTCATTTATTGTTTACATATTTTCACAACTTGGTGGACTACTGAAAATGTACATGTCAGACCCAAGTGCTAAATAAGTGTAATTCTAACAGTTTTCTGATTGCCTCTGGGATTATTATTTTACTCATTCCCCATCTATTGTATTCTGATTCCTAATTCATGCCTGGAATATTTATATGTATTGAATATTTTTATTTTTATTATTATTTTTGTACGTTTATTTTCCTAGGTTTAAAATGTATATGTTTTAAATTTTGAGGCCCAGTACTGGGCAAAAAGCAGGATACAAATAATAATAATAATAATAATAATAATAATAATAATAATAATAATAATAATAATAAAAAAATCAGTGGCTCCTAATGCTCTAGTTGGCTAAATGTGCCTCCCCCCCATCTGATCCAGCACAAGGTTTTGCATGGGCATGTCAGAGAGCTGGCACAGGAGCTCCATGTGAGGTTCATTAAAACAAATAGCAGTTGTACAACTTTGGCAATTCTTGTGATCTGAAACCACATACACTCTCAGCCATCATGTGTCCCAATTTGTTTCTTACTTTCACTTCCCTTGTTAGCCTCTTTGTGGAGGAAGAGGGATAGAGTAAAATAAAATAAAACTTTCACGCTAAGATTTTCCCCTTTTAATATATCGTTTACTCTGATGGTTTCTGCATAAAGTATTCTATAATACAACACTTACAATGATAATACGTTATCATTTATGCAGAAACCATCAGTGTAAACGATATTTAAAGGGAAAAACCTTAAAACACTTGCTAATGTTCTAGAATGCTAGATGGCATATTCTAATCTATACAGAGGTAGGCTCAGCAAATACTTCTTGTGGATGGCTCTTCAATAAATTAATTGCACGAGACCATCAGTATATTTGCTGATAATCCACCTGCTTCTGGTAGAGGGCAGTATGTGTCATTCTGATGTCAGGAGTATACAACATGGTCCAGAATTTGCACACAAAATGGAATTAGTGGAAACTGATGATGGACATTCTACCTAGTCATAGGCTTAGAAATTGGAAAGAGCAGCCTATTACTTTAGAGCATCTGAGCTTTTGACTTCTCTCAGCAATTTCCATTCAAGGATTTGCTAGTAATTCTCATATGTATGAAACCAGACACATTCCAGTTTGGATGGCAATTTCTTGCAGAAATGGGGAGTATAAAAGAAGCTCAATCAAGAAGATTGCACCTTAGACTTTGAGCCAAGGACGTATGAACTCTCATCAACATGACAGTTTCAGGAAGATACTTAACTCTGTCTGCTTTCCCTTCCATAAATACTGCTTGCGCACCTGAGGATGGTTTAATTTTTATGTAGTGATTTACATCTACAACATGTGTCTCATTATTTATTTATATTTTCTTGCACAGCATGTAAAAATTGTTGACTGGGCTGGAATTGCTTGGCTATTGTTTTCTGTGTGCAGCATGATTAAAGTACTTCTGCTAATTATAATGTACTCTAAAGTAATTTTGGAAATGGAAGCCTAGCTGAGAACCATTCTGCTGCACAATTTAAATGTACTTTGGGTTAATTTGCCTATTTGTCTTGGAGTGAAAACATGTGTCAAGACCATACCCACCCAGCCTTCAGTTTTTGGCTTAAAATTTTGCCAGTTTTTTGTTAGCATTTGTGTGGGGGAAATGAACAAGGCAACTACATTTTAAAATTTCAAATGTTTTCCCCCCAGTAGAGTTACTACAGTGTGTACATTAGTGATAAAACATTAAGTGTCTACTTCAGTACCCTATCTTGTCCCTTCTCTGATATGTCCTCAGATAGGTAGATGGAACCTGTTTGACTGCTGTTCTCTTTTATTTAATGAAAATCGAAAAAGCTTTATACTCATTCTTGGGATAGGAACTCAAAGGAAACTTGTTAAGATAGTTCAAAGTAACAGGTATATGTGATTGCTCTTGCTGTTGCTACACTTGCCTAGTACTAGTGCTAATTAGAGACTTCTGAGAGCAATGACTGGCTTCTCTGTGTGACCAAAGCTGTGAAAAATTTAGGTTAGTGAAGGAGAAAAAAACAGTAAAGAGATCCATGTGTTCCTGCCCTTTAGTGGATGCCTGTATTAACTGAAAAGCTAGATAGTTCTCAACTATCGGTATTTATTTCCTGATAAATCTTTGCCATATGTGTTTAATAAGTAGGATATGTCATATCATCAATTTGGCTTTCCTTGATGCCTCTAGCTGAACTTTTAACATAAAAATATGATACCATGTCCTCATTTCTCTTTTTTCTTACTCATAGCTAAATTCCAGTATTGATATCTCATGGTGAAGCAATATTAGTTTAGATGTACAGCATTGTGGAACGAAAGGGGATAGTGGAAACGCTTATAGGTCTAGCTGAATTGATTATACATAATGACCCAGTTTTCATGTCGCCTACAACCCATGGTTAATAAACTTTGGGTTGTTGAAATTACAGCAGCAGCAAACATGCATCCTGGTTCCCATGTGCCTGCCCGCCTGCTCCCATTGCAATAAACAACTCAAGGTTGTTTATTGTGTTGTTTGAACCCTGAACTCTCAGTTGTTGGGGAACAAACAACCCAGATTTTGAACCCATGGCCTGCTGTCAGTGCCCAGTGCCTCTGAATTTCCTCCTCCCCACCCCCCATAAACTTGCAGCTCAGCTTTTTGACAGGCTGAGGGAAGCAGCCTTTTAGCTGGGGAGGAAGATGTGTGGGGAGTACTTTCACCATGCATCTTCCTTCTCATCCTACTCACACTCTGGCCGCCCATCAAACAGCAGATTGGTGCTTGGAAAGACTGTACCTAGCACCAATAATCTGGGCAGTGGAGGGGGAAGGCACAATGGGATCTCAGCATGCATACTGAGGGGTGTGTGTGTGTGTGTGAGAGAGAGAGAGAGATGTTCATGTGTAAGAGAAAGCGAAGGAGAGAGGGATGACAGCCATGGTCATGCCCTTCGCCATCTTTGTCCATGCTGATCACTGGTATGTGGCCCCTGATCCACTGCCCATTGGCATGTGTAACTCTCAGGAGCAAAAATGTTTCCTAACCCCATAAGGTAGCTCTGCTTGCAGTATTTGGATTTAGCATGGTGTATAATGCTTTTCTTTATGGATCTGTGGAATTTATATAATTAGTCGCATATATCTTTTTTCCCATGGTGAACTATCATAGATCACATAGAATAGGTGAATGATCCAAGATTTCTAACAGGGTACTCAGGTGATCAGTTCCTAATAGTGTTTTCTTCAAGTCAACTGTGGTGCAAAAGTATCAGTGTGGCTAAGAAGGAAAACTGTTCTCTATTGTCAGACACTTGTACTGTGAGAAAGGCCCTCTCCTGACTGTGTCTTTAGCAATGACCTTGCTACTCTTCCTTCTTTGCCACTCTCCTCCTTTTGAGTAGCAGTGAAACTGGCCTGCTTCAGCTGTCATCTCCAGGTTAAGTGGCTGCATTTGCTTCTGTCAAGCTCGTACATGTGTCTGCGATGTGATCTGTTATTAGATTAGACGGCCCCCATCGGCTCTCCATTCCCCTAGCCTCCCCAGAGATTTTGCTCCGCTCCAACACTGTTCCATTTCTATCTGCAGGAGTGCAGTGGGAGTCATCGCATCAACGGCTTTCTTGTTTGGCAGTGAGCTTTTAGTTACAGAGGTCTATTTGATAGGGGTGGGGATGTTTTTAAGTATACATGTTGCACTGAAAATTGAATAATTCTTGGCTCAAACTAGCTAGCACCTTTCCTTCTCTAATGACTGCTTCTTAGAAAATAGTTGTGTACTCATGCAAAATATGCATTCCTTGTGTCATTTACAAAAGGGGCACGCCACATGTGTGTCAAACTTGAGCGCTATGACTGAACATATAGGAGCCCTATTTGAATATGCATGGAAGAAAAAATGTGGTTTATATGCATTTGCACACTTTTAACTAGCGTGAAATGTGTATATTTTGTACTTGAATGTAAGACTCTTGTGTGGGTTGTGATAAATGGCCCTCTTTATGGAGTATTTTAGAGTAGAGTATTTTTCATTAGCCATGAGATTGGATTGCTGGCACTGGCATTGTTCAGGACATTTATTTCCAAGTCAAGAGTTGCAGTCCAACAGATGGGACTTAGGCAGAGGCCAAAACCTCTTCCTAACCTCAGACTTTCTATCTCAATTTTACAGCTACTTATCTGGACAAAATTCAAGTATTTTGTGGAGATGAACTGAAGGAAGTCCGGAATTTGCTTTTTAAAAAATAAAAATAAAAATCTCACCCTGATTTTATGAGAAACTCCTGTCTTCAGCACTGCATCCAGTGTTGACAGTCTGGGAATTTACCCACAAGTCTTCTGTCCTTTCCCACCATTTAAGTCAGGCCTGAAAATCACACACAAGAAGAATCCTGATTTGGAGCAAAGGTCAGTGTTGAATAGCACCCTGTTTCTCCCTGTGGCCAGACAGATGCCCCTAAGAAGCCCAGAAGTGGATCAAGTCCCTTCCTGGTTGTTTGTGCTTAGCATTATGTAAAAAACAGAACAAGTAGGTATTCAGAAATATACCACTTCTGGAAGTTTCTACTTTGCTGTCATGGCTAACAGCAGTTGAAAAACCTACCCCCACTAATTTGTCTAAAGAAAGTAGACAAGGATCTGTTAGCAGTCTAGCTAGACAGGCGCAAGTCTTTAGAAAAGGTATGGCACACGTACATTATTTGTTTTCTTTCTTCTTTTACAGAGACAATACTTTGCTTGACTTAGCCTCTTCATAGCTTCAAAAGCCATTAGCTATGCTACAAGGCTTCCCCTTTGGACTCCCCACCCCCACCCCAAAGATAAGCAAAGAACTCCATTGTGGCTGTCTGGGGTCAAGCCTGCAGCTGTAACTCAGATTAGGTTGACCTTAATCAGAAACAAGCCCCCTTTTTGACAACTCATGATAGATAGATTGCTGTAGGGGAGAGAACATTAGCCATCCCTCAGGTTTTCCCCTTCTCCTGATATAGTCCTTGGTTCTCCTGACCCTAGTAATGATGTCTGAGTGAGGTCATTCAAACACACATTAGACTCCTCCCCATAATCTTAATTTCCTTCTAAACAAGTTGCATTTGTGAAGAAAATATTGCCAACGTAATTCAAAATAAAGCATTCATGAACTTGGCTGTCATTAGAAAAATGGTCCCTTTTGCTTCAGACAGAGAAACATTATATTCTTACCCTTTTGTCTGCAAGCACATGCTTGCCTGAACTAAGATTGCCCTCTTCCAGCCTAACAGAAACTTTGAACAGAACATCCTTATGGAACCAATGAATCTAACACTTTTTTGGTAGTCTAACCACCATAAAGACAAAAACTTTTGTCTTTATTTGGATTGCACCTATAATAACTGCTGCCTGCCCCAGTAGACCATTCCACTTGTGCTGGACAAAATGTGGGAAATATCAAGGGGGTTGTGGTTTGAAAATTAAATGAATTAATGTATCTGTTGTTTTCCATGGAATTGTTTTTTTTAATTGAGGTTTTCTAGTTTTATGACATTGCATGAATAATCATGCAGAATCAGTATTGAAAAAATTCATCCCAAATTAATAAACTACATCTCTTCCTGGAAAAGAGAGATTTGACAATATGGTGCCAGAGTCTACTGCAATGTGTTCTATGTGGCCCCTTTGAGAATGATTTGGAAATGCCAACTAGTACAAAAACAGAAGCATGTATTCCTTGAAGGAAATGTTTCCTATTTGGGAAGTTTGGAAGGGAACAGAGAGGGCATGTCTACACCAGGGGAGGGCAGGGGGAGGATCTCGTGATATGCTGAGATCTTGCAGCAGCAGTTTTTTCTTTTACAGACAAGAAGAGCTGGAGCGCACTCACGCCCCAGAAAAAAATCAAAGATAAAAAAAGGCCCAACCCTGCTCCCCTACCAACCCCTGATGGGCACGGAGCACCTGAAGAGCCAGGACGAAACCGGGCTGCCAGGCTGCCCACACCTCCTGCGGTCTTGGGACGATCCCAAGATGGCGTGAAAAATCCAGCTAAAAGCCATCCTGGTTATTCCATGGAAATGGAGAGATCTTCCCTCCCTGCTCCCAGGATCCCCTGTGCATCATGTGGATGGACAGGGATGATTCCGGGATGATCCCCGGGATAAGGCATGGCATAGACATGCCCAGAGAGAGTAGTTTCTATCTAGAAATTTCATTTTTCTGAAGCAGTTTCTCATTTTATTATTATCAGCAAAATCCTAGTGATGTTTTGAAAATCCTGATTCTTCCAAATACATTTTTGGTAATTCTTATTTTATCCCAATAAAAATGGGCAGAACTCATTCCATAATAGATTAAGATGGCTTAAAGCATCATTTTATTTACAATAGTTTTAAAATACCACCAAGCATAGCTGATTATAATGGTAACTAGCCAAAGCTGCTGCTAACAATCGTACTATTTTGTGCCAACCATCTTTTTACCATGTACATAATCCCCCTTTCACTTTATGGGTCTACCAGTCATGGCACTTAGACTTATAGACTTATTCGTATGTAACAACAACCAGAGTCTGGGTTGTTCAATCCTGGGTTGTTATTAAATGTGAACTTGGAATGATCGGTTTATGAGTTGTTAACCATGAACAACCCAAGAAGTGAACCCATGTTTTGTTGTTAGGTTGTGAACTCTGGATTCTTTTAAGTATGGGTTGTCATTATGTGCTGACCCAGAACCATGAGTTCTTTCACCAGGCTACAAAGGCAGTGGGCAAGAATGGTAAACAAACAAACGAAACAAAACCTGGTCATTCTACATGCCAGTACTACACATCACAAAGGCATTTCGGATACAGGGAGAGAGCAGTTGAAGGAGGAGGGAACCAAACAACCCAGGAATTGATAAAAACAACCTGTTCTTTTTGCAATGGTCTGGCAGACATCATGGGTTGTCATTATGTGTGAACCAGATCATACCCTTGCTTTTCTGTATGCTGTTTTTCTTTCCAAAAATAATGCCTAGACAGGTAGTTTTGGTTTTAAAAATAGTTTTCTAATAATGATATTCAACAGTGAGAACGAAAAATTAATATTTGTTTGGAAAGACGACAGATTTTGGCTTGTTTGGGAAACTGGCTTTCTGCAGAAGGAAAGATAAAGCTGAAGTTGAGGGTAACTGGAAATACCGTCAAACATCTGGTTCTCGTTTCAGGTTCTCATTATAGCCTGAATCAAAGCGACAACCATGCAGTGGTAGTCTACACAAATTGACAAGAGGACCTGGAGTGCTCTACTAAGAACAGAGGCTCATTGCAGCTTACATGGGGCAGAAGGGCGGAAGCTTCTGGTTTTAGCCACTTAAGTAAAAGTCAAACTCAAATACCCAAGATGATGGGTTGAATCAACAGACCTGTTTCCCCAGAGGAAATGGAATTAAATACTCAAATCCTTGCCATCTTCTAGAAATGGAAAATTTCATGGCTCAATGTGTTTGTTTTGAGCAGCAAGAAAAATATAGAAAAGAAAGAAAAACAATTGAGATTTTTCTGATTTATTTTTCAATTGCATCAACCAACATGCTTTTTCTGATTTTTGCTGCTGCACATACAAGAATCAGCAGCAACAAATGAATGTTGCTGCTGCTAACCAGTCTCACAGGCTCTGATTCATCAGTACTCTAGAATTAGTCGTCTGCTGAGGACTGCCAGTTAAAGTCATTTCCCTTTAGTTATATTTGAGTGGTTTATATGCAATAATAACCCATTTAAAAACAACAAAAACATAAACCAAATCTGGGTTATTGGGAATGAGGCAGCATGCTTATGCTGATAACTGGTCATTCCCACCGTAAACAAGAGTAACTAAAGAACCTTAATTCCATCCATGGTTTGCTTAGTGTTACTTTGTCCTGTCCCACCCCCCAACTAGCCAGAGAAATAACCCAAGAACAAACAATGGGTTATTTTTCTGACTTGTTTTGCTGGTAGGGGGAGCCATAATTCCAAACCATGGATGGAAAGGCCAGGTATTGTTGCTTGCAGTTGCAGTGGGAGCAATCGGGCAATATACTCATTCCTGGTAAACCAGAATTTTAAAAAGATCCTGGTTTATCCAAAAGATTTGGTTATTGTTTGTGAACTAGGCCATTATCTAGGATTGAAAGATTTAATTGATAAAGTTGGTAATGTAAGGGCAGGTTGATACACACATTATATCGTGGTGCAAGAAGTTTTGCCCTGTGTGTATACAGGTTAGAGTATACACTTATGAATCAATTATAATACAATTATGAATCCCTACCATGTGTTTCTGTATGACTGATTGAAAATGTGTTTAGCATGCACAGTAAAGTTAATTAGATATATATCACTAACATTTTATAAATGCACTTAACACATTTCATGTTTAAGTTCTAAAACTTAAGCTTTAACCAGAAAATCCTTCCTCAACTGATGTTGATGGCAAATTCTGGGATTTAAGACTCTTGAAAGCCTTCCTGCAGTGAAAAATGTGCACAGACACACTAGCTGCCTCCACCTGGTCCCAGATTTGATTGGTGAATCTTAACAGTGGTTTTTTCTTCCAACTTTTATATATAAAAAAACTCCTAGCAGATATTTGTGCCTTTGTAGATGAAACTACTTACAGCTTTCCCTTCTTAATAACTATTTGGGGTTGGGGTTGGTTTTCACTCTGGGTTGTTTTTAAACTCTGGCAACATATTCCACAATCTGATGGGAAAGATAGGTAATTAGCCTTTGCTTCAAATAATGAAGAATGGTGTTGTTTTAATAAAACTGTAATGTCAAGATCTGAAGAAGAAAACTTTATGAAGTTTTACAACATATACTGTTTTACATGATTTAAATTTAATTAAGAGCCTTGCTTTCAAAACACAATTAATTAAAAAGAAATATTTTCATCAGTTGATAGCCCAGATATCTATCTAGTTGTAAACAGGTAGACATATTAACAGTTTACAACTAAAGAGACTTGTTTTTTGGAGTTTGGATCGATCCAAACATGGTCTTAAGACTGAAACAAAATATTGCCTGCAGTAATGCATTTAAAATCCAGTTCTCAATTATGACAAGAATCCAGGCTGAAGAATTGTCTCTTAATTAGATTTTTATTATGTCATGCTAACTGATGACAATCTTAGCTGGTCAGTGGTTTCAGAGAGAGGTCTGTTTCATCAATCATTGACTGATTGGAAATTTGAGGAAATCCGGACCTGGAGTTTCTTAATTGGATTGTTGATGTCAGCAGTTTCACTTGATGATAAATCATTGTATGTTTGGATGTGAAAGAGTCATAAAAGTAATTGTCCGTCTGCATGAGCGTGCCTGTTTGATTTTTTGTGAGGTGTTGTTCATTGGCTGGGAATGTGATGCTGCTTGCCAACAGGTACAGAGAAGCAGATGATTGTACCTAGAACTAAGGTTTAAATTAATTCAATATTCGCTGTCCACATTAAAAATTTGCTAACGGAGAGTCCAAAACTGGAACTTTAAATGTGCATCGCTGATGTTAGAATTGTAAGAGTTTAGAGGTAGAAAGAACACCTACCTATCTCATCTACTCAATATTTTGCCCTGATGCAAAAGTCAAGAAAGTCAAGAAGAATGTTGCAAAATCACATTCCACTCCCTCTGACCCCGATGTGCTATGTTTTCAGATTTGAAATAATTCTATAACTGTTTTCAGATGTAATGCTAAAACATGGTCTGCTCTTGTTTTAATATTTTGATTTGTCAATCATGGTTTGTACAAATCACAGGTTCTCTTATTTGGATGAAATGGGAAATTGCAGTGTGCTCCAATCAATGACTACGGACAGCTTTAGATTTCCTCTTCTCACATGCAAAGGGATAAGCTGAGAATTGTGAGCCTGAGGCTTGCTGTAGCACGTTCTCATTTTGCTATGCCATAGTTTAGTGTAAGATCTGAACGCAAGTGAATATTTTCATCAATTTTGCCTTTAATTTAAAAACTTTCCAAAAGCATCTGGCTGGCCAATGCTAAAAAAAGATTGCTGGACTAGATGGTTCTTTGATCCAATCCAGCTGAGCATATATGTTCTTTGACAGTTGCACAAATAATGCAATAACCAGAGTGAACTGTGGGCTGATTATTAACTGACAGCTTGTTGCAGTATGAATAGAATAATGTATGTGTTAGTCCTGGTGCTGAATATGGTTTCCCATGTTGGAGGCCATATATTGCAATAAAAACTAAATGGGGCAAATTGATGTTTGAGACCACATAAAATTGGGCTAATCTGAGATGAATCTGTGATCTAACCACCAAATTAGGTGAGATGGTAGCATAGCTGTTTTGTTTGTTTGTTTTTGAACTTAGGGTTGTATCCAATGTTGCACTTCAGTTAGCAGAATAGACACTGCTGGTGGATCGATTTTTTTCCTTTCCCTTGCACCCCTCCCCACAAACGTTCTCCGGAGATTTGGAGGATTACCCAGAGCAGATTGGGGGACATGTGGGGAGCTACAAGGGGAAGAGGGAAAGAGAAATTCCTATTGTCCAAGCAGACATAATGTTGCATTTAGCCTATAGTTCTACTCCAGGGGTGGGCAATATGTGGCCTATAGATTGCATATGTCCTCCCTCCCCCATGCTGCCCCCACAGTCCATGCAACACTGTTGAATTCAATGGCAGCAGCAAAAAATATTTTTTTAATGGCCTCATTAGCCCTGCAGAGTGCTAAATGGGTCAAATTTAGCTTGTTTTGAAGCTAAATTTGATCCAGTTCACACTCGTTAGGACGAATGTGACCTTTAAAAAACCCACATACACATTTTTTTCCCTGGCTGCTTTATCATGCTGTATGGAGTGCAACCTGCAGGAGGGGGTGTCCAGGGGGCAAAACCCTTGGTCCGATCCAGCATGACTCATATTATGTTATTATGTTCTGTAGTCCTTTGATAATTTTAGTTCATTACCCTTGTTCCACTTGGAAATCGCTTTTCTTAAATAGGAGTAAGAAATATAGATAATATGTATGTATCTGGATGACTACTTCTGACAATATTTTCTGTGTATATGCCTTCATTGGAATCCCTGTAAAAACATCTTGTTAGAGAAAAACATTATATAAGAAGAGGCACTAAATTTTGTCATGTTTAACATAAATTCTTCCATGATCAAAACAGAGCATGCCAGTTAGCCCTGTGCAAGGAACATGGCCAATCTTGAAATGCCTACTTACCTAAATAAAGTTTGTATATTTGTTATCAACTGTGAAAAGATGGAGCTTTCCTTTTTGTTGCATAGAATGTCATTTGTATCAAATAGTTTAAGGCAGCATCTATGTGGGCATTTATTCTCTTTTTAAGATCTCAGACATTTCATGGCTATCTTGAAGATATCATCAACTATCGCTGGGAACTGGAGGAAGGGAAGCCCAATCCCTTACGAGAATCTACTTTCCAGGATCTGCCCCTGCGCACCCGTGTGGAAATACTGCACCGTCTTTGTGATTACCGACTTGATGCTGATGATGTCTTTGATCTGCTCAAGGTGTGTTGAATGATGACAGATCTTGGATGGGGGAACACAGAAAGTGAAATGGGTCATATTTTCCACCAGGAGGACAACATAGTGGCTCTGTTCAGACAACACATTTCTCAACAGTGGTTTTAGAACGCCACGGTGGAGGTTTTACACCACTGTTAAGAAATGTGTCATCTGGCGGGAAAACCCCACGCAACAGTGGAGGTTTTTTTGGGAAAACACTCCATGCAAAGGAGAGTTTCTGCACAACTGTTGTGTTGTGTATTGTGTTGCATTGTGTTGACTTTTCCCACTAGCTACAGAGTTCCCTGGGAAGAGCAGCAAAAGGAGCAAGTGCTGCTTTAGGAGAGCTGTTGGAATTGTTATTTTGCCGCAGTGGCTGATGGGATACCATCAGGAAGACCAGGAGAGGAGAGAGGGTGGAGGAACTGTCAATCAAACATCATGATGGATTTTACTGAACTCCACAGTAGCCCACAGTCACACCATGGTGGAGTTAGAACATGTTGTATGGGGAGTACATCCTAAAACCTCAACCCCTGAGTGGAGTTTTCACACTGTGTTGACTAATGTGTTGTCTGAACTGAGCCATTGTATTCACAGTTCCCTTCCATGTCCCTTTGTTAAGCTGATTTAAAAGGTAGTATCATTTTCTGGATTATGTTTGGCTTTTATAGTCTTCCAGGTTGGAGAACCAAAAGAAACTGGGTGTGTGAAATTGTATTTTGCTCTCTGTATGTTTGCTACTTTGATTTATTGCTGTCTCACCTGCACAGATTTTTTTTTCACTGAATCAGCCCTACTGTAAATGGGTCCCATGTTACTATGATTGGAAGTTTTCTTTAACAGAAGGCTCCTTGGGGATTGTGGAGATATTAAGAACTTACCTAGGTTTTAATAGTTTAATTAGTCAGGTGAGATCATCCGGGCCAGGACATCTTACACTCTCCTGATTCTAAATATCACCTTTTAACAACTTCTCTCCAATCTTACTGTCTCTAGCTATATTTCTTTTATTTTTTTGTTTGTTATAGTTATTTTCACACATACCGTATTTCTTCAATTGTAAGACGCCATCGATTGTAAGACGCACACTAATTTCAGTACCACCAATAGAAAAAAAAATCCCTAAGACACACCCGCGATTCTAAGATGCACCCCATTTTTAGAGATGTTTATATGGGGAAAAAAGTGTGTCTTAGACTCGAAGAAATAAGGTATCTGCACAGTATCTTAACAAGGTAATTGTTAATTATGAATGTGATGGGTGTTGGTATAATCTGCTTTGATTTTAGAAGCCTTTGAGAGCAGTCCTATGCCCCCATGGCATAAAATAGTTCAGTTTCCTGGCTCTGAGCCAGGAAACTACGCTCCCCTCCCCCTCTCCATCCCTCGCGTAGCCAAGAATCACACCAGCTACCTCTCTGCACTTGGAAAACAAAGCCCAGAGATGGGGAAAGGGGGGCATTCCTAGGAAGGGGGAGAAAGACTGGGGCGGCTGTGTTATTCCATTTTCTATGGCTGCCCCAGCCTCCTTCCCTTCCCCTCTGAGGCGTTGCTATTAGACGGGTAAAATCGCCATCTAGCAGAAATGCAGGGAGGCTGAAGCATGGAGCTGCCAGTCTACTCCTGTTAGTCGGAGGCTGCCAGCTATCTGGATAGGATTGCACCCCTAACTGCTGTTCCCTTACTGTCTTTGATAAATGCATATGTCCATGAAACTTTTTGTGTGCCATGACGGTTGTTGTTATTGCTAATAACAGCTCTGAAATATGGCTGGTTAAAAGAGACTAAACTTTTTTTTACTGTTTGTAACATTAATGTACCTCAGAGGGTAACAACTTCTGTAGCTCTCAAGATGTAAGTGCTAGTGATGATTAAAAGGCAGCATAGCATTTTAAGGTACTTTTTTGCTGAGTGCTTCTCTGTCTTCTGGCCAGTTCCTTTTTAATGTTGTCTTGGCATTATTGAGTCTGGTTCCAGATGGCTGTACATGGTGAGGTGTCAGCTTATAAATCCAGTCACTTAATTCAGACTATGGTTCAGAGGCTCTGCTTGTATGCTCCCATGTTCATGGAGCTTGCTTAATTACTTCCTGTTTTAATCAAACCACGTTTTCCATTAAGTGTGAACTAACAAACCATTGCTTGATCCTGTTTTGGGAAATGCACTCAAGCTATTGTTTGCCAGTTCAGATGTAATGACAAAGTATGGTTTGATTAAAACAGGAACTAATGAATTAATTTTCATGCCTTGTGGTGGGGAATGAAGTTCACAAGCAAGTGTGAGAGCACAGCACTTGTTTATCATCCAAATAACGGTTTAGAGAATTGTCCGAATGTAGCCAGTATAGCAAGTGAGGGAGCTGTAATACTTGTCTCACCATGTGGCCAGATGCTACAGATTAGTGGTGAGTTCATCAGCCAGCCATCACAACCACAGGTGGTAGTCTGAAAACACTTTTAGAATAATCCTGCTGCAGTAATCCATTTGAAAAACATGACACTGGTCTCAGTCAATTTTTCAGTAAGCATCTATGCCCAAGAATCAGCAGGAATCCAGTTTTGTGATCAGATTGTTCCCTTCAGCCCCCCACCCCTAGCCCCCCAAAATTACAAGGATGACCAGCTCTGCATGGCCGTTTTCTATGCATAATGCCTCTATGGAAATAATCCCTTGAACAGTCCTGTGCGGGCAATCATTATATCAGAAAAGTCCCTTTCATAGTTGCTTGGAGAGAAAAGTTAAGCAGGTGTGGCTTCTCTTGTTAATGCAGAACTGTGGTAGGAGAAGATGCACCTGCTTACTGCTGAAGCCAACCATGGCCTTTGTGGAACTTTAGAATTCTGCCACTTGAGGAGGGAGAGCCCACCTGCTGCTTTGCTATTAAAGGTATAAGAGGCCACTTTGGGTCGAGCATTAGCAAGCTTTACTTGGCCTTTCTCATGAATATATTTACAGCACATAAATCTCAGTGTAAATTGACACAGTTGGTCACTTTTTGGCAGACAAGGGGTTTGAATATCTATAGTGGCTCCAGAGGATACAGGCAGGGTTTTTAATAAGTGTAAGAAATGGGGTAGCAATACTGAGAGCTAGGCCAGCAGAAGTGGAATATATTAGTTGAATGTTGGCTGCAAAGCTTCCACATACAATTACCTCATGCTGCATAGAAAGCTACTTGGAACTATTTGTCCATCTTTGTCAGAAGCAGTGTGTGTTAAAAGTAGCGTTTTAAAGCTAAAAGAACATGACCATGAGAAACTTGCATTCAGCAGATAAAGGACAACTTATTCTTTTAGTCATATTATTTTCTGCCCAGGGCTTTAGAAATACTTCTATTTTACATGGTACTAGGGGAGGCAAGTGTTGATTGCTGCTTTTCAGTTGTTGTCTTTTTGTATTTGTGCTTTCAAATACAGGGTTTGGATGCAGATAGCCTCCGGGTGGAACCATTGGGTGAGGATAGCAGTGGTGCCCTCTACTGGTATTTCTATGGCACTCGGCTGTACAAAGAGGAACCCATGAAACCAAATGGAGAGTTGTCTTTGGACAGGTACAGATTTCTCTTTCTCGATAAGCAGACAGTGGATAAGAATATCAGAGAGGAGCAAATTTAGGAAAGAAACAGTTGTTGTGAGGACTACAAGATTAGCAATTTTACTAATTTCCTGATCACTACTACTGCTGTTTTTCATTTCTAAATGTAGTGTACCATTCTCAGAGTGATTTACTGTTTTTTTCTGCTTGCCTCAACAATCTTGTGAGTTAGCGCACCCTTATTCCCATGTTACAGGTTGGGAACTTAAGCTAATAGAATGACTACGTCATGGCCACACAATGAATAAATGACAGAGGTGGAACTTGGACCCATTTCTCCCAAGTTCATCTCTAATCACTAGACCACACTGGTTCTTGTATAGTACAGCTAAAGCCAAGCATGGCCTTTTGTAGGACTTCTGCTGCTTGAGGTGGAAGAGCCCACCTGTATTAGGAAAACAGAGCTTTTCAGATAACAAGAAGTTGTACCTGCTCGTTAATTAATTTTTCACCAAGTGGCTGTGCCCTTTCTCCTCCCATTATCCTCCTTGGAGCTAATCCCCCCTAACTTGGCTGACAGCAGCTGTTCCAATATATCTTACTGTCACTGTTCTCCCCTTACCCTCCTGCTTTTGCCAAGTGCTGCTATCATGTTCTGTAGCTATTCTGTAACTTTTCAATGTGTTCCAGGGCATGTGGGACACAGACAAACACTCCAAATGTTCCTGGGAAAATAGTAAAAAGACGAGGGCGACCTCCAAAACGGAAAAAATTGCTGGAGGAGACTCTCTTGAGGTAAAGAAATACTAACCTTGGAATATTAACCTGATACACCCCAGTAAGCAAATGAAATATGTGTTTGTTTAGTGTTATCAATGTACATAATCCTTTACACAGTAGAGGAGGTTACAATCTAAATGCTGACAGTGGTGCAAATTGAAGGTGCGTATGAAAAGTGAGTGGCAAGGAATGGATATGAGCATGTACAGTCTATGAAAGGCATCTGAACCCTAATGGAAGCTTTTTAGTTAGAACCTAGTGTAATTCTCCTCCATCTGTTGTAACTTGAACTGTGACTTTTACAGAGCTGCTAAGCAAAACATGGTCAACTCTATATAATACCTGTATAAAAAGAATCTGTTAAAATAAAACAGGCCATAGACTAGTAATGACTAAATTTTCAGTGCACCCTATAGACATTTCCAAGTAGCACCAGAGGTATTTTATTCTTTACTAAGCTTCCATGGCAGTAAATATTTATAAGTGGTATACTTCCATAACATTACCGTGAGTGGTATGCTTCTATAATCAGAGGCCATATTAGCAGCATGAACTCTCACCAAGGTTGTGAGTTACACTTAAATCCCATTGATTTCAGTGGGACCTAAGTGCAACTAACAGGCTGGATCCAATCCATGCTGTTCTATCCTCAATTCATAATTTGAAACTGAAGAATTCATGAGTGCCCTCTAGCAGTAGGCCAATTGCTCCCAAGCACATAATTTCACTCTGCAAAGCCCAATCTTCTTGGTTTTTGGAGGCAATGAAGCAGGGATGAAGATTATAAAAATGCAAACAGCAGAAATCTCAAAGGAAATCCAACCAAACACAGAAACTTATTATTGAACCAAGTCTGTGGCAGTGATGGCAAAGAAACAATACTTCTCCCCACCATTGCATCATCAGGATGATGTCCAACTGAGCTTTTCTAGGTAGTTCAGGGCATACTTCAACTTACTCCCCAGGGTTCACTGTGGGTAGTTTAGGCATAGTCCTGAGGTTGTCTATGGAGCAAGTCCTTCTCAGAGGTCAAAAGGCAGGCAGAACTCAGAAGCACAATGTTACCAGTCAAGCAGAGAGCAGTTTATAAGCACGGTCTGAGGCAGAGCCAAAGTCAAGCACAGGCAAATAGTTCAATACAAGCACAATCCAAAGAGAACAAAAGAAGTGCCAAGCTGGATCAGACCAAAGGTCCATCTAGTCCAGCACTCTGTTCACACAGTGGCCAGCCAGCTGTCGACCAGGGACTAACAAAGTAGGACACAGTGCAACAGCACCCTCCTGCCCATGTTCCCCAGCAAATGTTGCATATAGGCTGACTGCCTTGGATACTGGAGGCAGCACATAGCCATCGGGGCTAGTAGCCATTGATAGCCTTCTCCTCTAGGAATTTACCCAACCCCTTTTAAAGCTGTCCAAATTGGTGGCCATTACTACACTCTTACCAGCACACTCTTACCAGAAGTCAGTAGTATAAGACCAGTCAAAAAAAGGAAGCACAGTGCTAGGAACTTATACTCAGACATTATTCGTGTCCCTAGTGCCTGAAACTCAGGGCTTTTAAAACTTCACAGTTTTATACTGTCCAGAGCACAGTTGCAGGCCACTAGTGCCCACTGAAGAAAGGTCTGCTCATGAGCAGAGCCTTACTCAAAGTATATCTTTACTCACGAGGATCCCTATTCTGTCGGCTGACTGAACTTCGACTTTTTGATGTTTGTGCTCCCTAGGGCTAGATGGTACTTGGTTAGCTATGTTGTAAGGGTTAGGACCAACTGATGTCTCCTCGAAGGGCCCAGGATCCCCCTGATTTATCTCAAGGTCCCCAGTCAAAGGCAGCTCCTCTATGATGGCTGGGACCAGGGGGCTCCTGGTCATTCTCTGAAGAGGAATCCAGCAGCAGGAGCATGACACCCAGGATGGTAATAGGAACCCTCAGAGGCCAGCTGTAAAGTATTTGCTAACCACTTGGAGGATATCTGCTTCAACTTGGATACCACTAAGTCAGCAGTTAGTGTGTCTAGATCAGCATCTAGACTTGGGTTATGGGGTGAATGTCAATTATTGCAGCTTGAGGATGTGGACATGGTGCTTGAAGGAGTGTGGCTTGCCGCATGCTTATTTTGACCCTTGGCATTCTTGGCTTATTAGGAGGAGGTAAAAACTGTCTGTTTATGAGAGAGCACTACCAGCTGATGTGCACTGCCAGGTTTTAGATCTAGTTTTGGAACTGAGACAGCTTTGGTCACTTTGGAAGGCTATCTATGCTGCAACCTAGACAGGGGAAGTGCAACCCTATTGGTTCTGCTGGTCAATAATATGCTTTATTTAAAAGTATTTTGATACTGCCATTCTCTAAAACCCACCAAACCTGTGTACAACATTATCAAAACAATAAGAACAACAGCACAAGAATTAAAACAACAATAAAATCCTAATTAAAGCACTAAAAACAACCATGAACGCGCTAAAACAAAAGGACATATTTTTTTTTAAAAAAAAGAACAAACCCTGTGTCTTGATACCTTTTTTTAAAAAGCAAAGAGAGTAGGGACTGATTGTTGACAATTTGGAAACAACACAGGAGAAAGCTATCTCATGTGTGCCTGTCAGGTGGTCTCCGCAATTGATGGTGTCCTTCTGCAGATCTTCATAACCAGACAGGTTCATAGTGAGACAGGCTGTACTTTAGATAGTCGATCCCTAAGCCATTTAAGGCTTTAAAGGCTTTAAAGGTTAAAACTGATACTTTGAATTGAGTCTGGATACCATAATTGATGGTACTGAAAGGCACTGAGAGGTCCAAGAAAACTAATAGGGCCATACTCTCCCTATCCAGTTCCCAGCATCCCATCTAAAAGCCCAATTTGAAATGGATCCAGATCATCAGTTTCATGACCACCTTGGCCAAGGGAAGGTTTCTTTAATGAAAGTCTTACTACTGGCTCCTTTAAGTGAGAGGGAACAATCCCCACCTGCAAAGAAGCATTAATCACCTTCCTTAACCATAGCAAGATTCCTGTCTTGGCTGATTTAATCAGCCAGGAGGGACAAAGGTCAAGTAAACAGGTGGTAGCCCTCATTACTACAGACACCCTGTCCACATCCTTGTGATCTACAAGCTGAAAGGAATCCAACATGACTGGACAAGCAGTTATCAAAGTCATACCAACCTGGCCTTCTCCAGTATTGAAATTCTAATCAAGGAGGGAGGATCTGAGCAACTTGATCCGCAAAACATTAAGTAAATTCTCACCTCACCTGCTGTGGCTCCCCTTCTCCCTGCGCAGTATGGAAAACCATTGCTGGCCAATTTTTTGCAGATATGATGGTGGCAGAAAAGTAAGCTCTGTTTGCTGCCCTCAGTGACTTGGAATTGGTCTCAGCCTCTGATTTGTCCAACATCAATCATCCTGTTTTATTACCGTCAGCTCCCTGTTAAAGCAGGGAGCTGAACTGGCACCA
The DNA here is from genome assembly GCF_023053635.1 of Elgaria multicarinata webbii. Lineage (NCBI taxonomy): Eukaryota > Metazoa > Chordata > Lepidosauria > Squamata > Anguidae > Elgaria > Elgaria multicarinata. The sequence continues at coordinate 19,292,431 of NC_086179.1, read as the reverse complement.
CCAGGGGGAGCAGTAGCGTCAGCCACACAAGCCATTTCTTTATTCCACAGATCAGCTAGGGCTTTAACACTTCGTGGGATGAGACACAATCCCTCCCCCTCTTTCTTCAGCAGGTCTTTGCGATATGTGCCAGGTCTCCATACACAATTAAGTCTTACATGGGTGTTGTTTTCCCAATGACTGACCTGGCAATAAAAGCAGGACTTTTAGGCTGGAAGAACTGCTTTTGTTGTCATTATGGTTTTCTTCAGTAGATAGTCTGAAAGGAAGGATAGCCAGCAACTCATCCTCCTTTCCCTGAAATGGCCAGGTTGGAATCTCCCACTATATCTTCTACCATTAATTTATTGAAGTTGCTCCCAACTCCATCCTATATCCATATTCTTGAAAGCACATCTCAAAGAGCCCACTTAAAAGCATTAAAACCACCTCCTAAAAATGCAGTATCTAAAAGGCCCAGTCAGTGTAACTGAAAGTCCCCCCTCCCCCATAAAACTGAATCACAGCTGGCCGCCTCAGCCTCCAGGCCTTCCAAAGAGGTACCCCACCTTTGGTGTCGCCCCGTTGGGCAGTGTCTCTCTTAGAGCCCTGGGTCCAGCAATGAGTTACTTCCCAGCATCCCTAGGAAGCAGGAACTTTCTGGGCAACATGTTCTCCTGCAGTAGGACTACTTGTGAGGAAGGTGCCACAGACAGGTAAACAAGCAAGATGGCAAAAGTTCAGTCACCATCAGTCCCAGTGCGGCAGATTTTCTGGGATGGGCCTAGGAGGCACTGCTTTGTGTTGGCCCTGGTCTGTCCTTGAGGATCAGTTTGAGAAGGTGATGTTGGAGGATCCAATTCAATGTGTTGGTGTTCCCCAGGGTAACATTTCATCCCCTATGTTGCTTAACATCTATGCTAGGAAAAATTGTCTGTGTATTTGGAGTGCATTAACATCAATATGCTGGTGAGACCTAGCTTTATTTCTTCTTTATATTGAATGCCAAGAAAGCTATTGATCTCTTGAATTGGTGACTGGAAACCGCAATGGGCTGGAAGGATGAGCATTTATAAATTGAAGCATAATCCAGACAAGACAGAGGTGCTTCTGGTCAGGACAGAGATGGGATCAGTTAGGGATTCAATCTGTTTTGAGTGGAGTAGTACTTCCCTTGAAGGAGCAGGTTTGCAATGTGAGGATACTCATGGATTCAGCTTTACACCTGGATGCCGAGGCTTCAGCTGTGGCCAGGGATGCCTTTGCCCAATTTAATTTGGTGCACCACTTCTGCCTATTCAGCAGGTCTGACCTGTAGCATATGCCTGAGTTGCATCTAGATTGTATTATTACAGCGCATTCTACATGGGACTGCTTTTGAAGAGTTTTCAGAAGGTTCAGATGGTCCAGAATGCAGCAGCAAGCATGTGAATGGGTGTTTTACCTGTGGGATTATATTACATCTGTTCTGCAATGCTTTGTACTGGTTAGAGTGAGTTTCCAGGTGGAATTCAAAGTGTTGGTGATTACCTTTACCCAGGATACCTCCCATATTAGCCTGCCTAACCATTGATCAAGTGGGGAAACTCCTTCTCTGTGTCCCATCCATGGTGGAAGCACAGTTGGTTGTAATGACAGATAGAACTTTCTCAATGTCACACCAGTATTGTGTTTGAGCTTGCCACATGAGGTTCGGATGACCTCATCTCTGATTGATTTATGTCAGATAGTAATATTTTTTTTAAAAAAAAATAGTAGCCTTTTAATTTGTTATTGAAGTGATTTTATTGAAGATTGTATTTTATCTGTCATATTAAATTGTTTCTGTATTTTACTATTGCAATTTTAATTACTCTAAGCTGCCTTTAGTAATTCATTTGAATTGGAAAGCTGGAGTATAAATCTTAATTAATTAAAAAAGTAATGTTGTGGGGCCATTTCTGAAGAAGCCCTGAGGGTTGCAGTAACTATCAGCTTCTTTCAGACATTCCCATCTTGGGTAAGAGCAGGTGATAGCTGTACAACTCTTGGATGAAACTGATTATCTGGATCCATTTCAGTCTGGCTTCAGACCTGGGGTTGGCACAGAAACTGCCTTTTTATGAATGACCTGCACCCAGAGAAGGACAGGGGATTTGCTACTCTGCTAATTTTCCTGGATCTTTCAACAGCTTTCGATACCACAAACCATCATATTTTTTGGACAAGCTGTCTGTTTTGGGAGTGATAGGCTCAGTGTTTCTGCTCTTATCTAGAAAGTCTATTCTAGAAAGTGGTGCTGGGGGACTTCTGCTCAACCCTGTAGAATCTATGCAGTGAGGTCACACAAGTTTCCACCTTGTCCTCTATGCTTTTTAAAATCAATATGAATCTGCTGAGTGAATTTATCTGGAGTTTTGAAGTTGGGTGTCATTAATGTGCAGATGACACTCAACTCTATCTCTCCTTTACATCAGCTTCAGGCGAAGCAGTGGAAGTGCTGAATTGTTGCCTGGAAGCAGTAATGGGCTGGGTGTGGGCCAACAAACTGATGTTCAATCCTGGAAACTTGAAGGTACTGTTGATTGGGTAGTTCATCTGTCCAGGGAGGTAGATTGCAACCTGTTCTGGATGGGGTTGCACTCCCTCGGCCTAAAGGATCAGGTTCACAGTCTGGTGGGTGCACATTGATCCAGTTCTGCCATTAGAGTGCCTTTCTCTAGCTAAGGCCAATGCACTAGCTGCAACTCCTCCTGAATAAGGATAGCATACCATGGTTATTCATAGTGCTGTGCACCACCTCAACCCAGATCTGAGTTGGTCTTGGGTCAGCCCGAGGCACTCTGAGGCCGAAGCAGATCGGTACCGAAGCCTTGGGGCACCTGGGGCCAATTCAGAGTGGCTCTGGGCCACTCCCTGCCTGCCCAGGAAAGCCGGCATAAGGCTAGCTGCCACACCAGACTCACCTCCCTTCCCGCCACCACCACTGCCCACCGCCGAGACTTACCTGTAAAGCGTGTCCTCCTCCCAGAGAGCTGAGCCATGATCTAAAGTTAAGGTCACACCGGCTCTCTGTTTATACTATATCTATGGATGCAACTACAGTGGCCATAAAGGGTCATTCCTCTTTTTGGCTGCTGTAGTTTGTGTCCATAGATGTAATAAAAACAGGGAGCCATCGTGATCTTAACTTTAAATCTTGAAAAGGATACTGATTATCTAGACCCATTCCAGTCTGGGTTTCAATCTGGTTATCGGACTGAATCAGCCTTGGTTGCCCTGATGGATGATCTTTATCGAGAGGGAGACAGGGGACATGCAACCCTGTTAATTCTGTTCAATTTCTCATCAGTTTTTGATACCATTGATGATGGTATCCTCCTGGATTGACTCCATGGGATGGGCATCAGAAGCACTGTGCTACAGTGGTTCCGGTCCTGCCTACGGGATCATTTTCAGAGAGTAACATTGGGTGAGCATTCCTCGGCCCCTTGGCAATTGAGCTATGGGGTGCCACAGGTCACCAGCTTGTCTCCAATATTATTTAACATCTATATGAATCCGCTGGGAGTGGTCATTAGGGGATTTGGAGCTAAATTTCATCAATATGCTGATGACATGCAGCTCTATCTCCCTGTGACAACTGAATCGGATGAGGCTGTGCAGGCCCTGGACTGGTGCCTAGATTCAGTAATGGGCTGGATGAGGGCAAATAAACTGAAACTGAATCCTGGCAAGACAGAAGCCCTGTGGGTGAATGGTTCCCAAGTCTGGGAGATAGGCTCATTGCCTGTTCTGGATGGGGTTGCACTCCCTCTGAAAGATCAGGTTCGTTGTTTGGGGGTACTCCTAGATCCATCACTGTCGCTGGAGGCCCAAGTGGCCACAGCAGCTTGGAGTGCCTTTTACCAGCTTTGGCTGGTTCACTAGCTATGGCCATTCCTGAACAGGGATAGCTTGGCCACGGTGGTAGAGGCATTGGTAACCTCAAGATTGGATCACTCCAGTGCGCTCTATGTGGCGCTGCCCTTAAAGCTGCTCCAGAAGCTGGAGCTAGTGCAGAAAGCTGCAGCTTGGCTGTTGTCTGGAGCGGCCCCTTTCAGCATGTAACTCCTTTGTTGAGTGAACTGCACTGGCTGCCTATTCGCTACCAGGCGAGATTTAAGGTTCTTGTACTAGTGTACAAAGCCCTAAACAACTTGGGACCAGGATACCCGAGCGAGCACCTTCTCCCCATATCAACCTACCTGGTCACTCAGCATCTGAGGGCATCCTCCTGGTGGTTCCACGTAAAGCTATCGTCTTGCCCCTCCTAAAAACATTGTTGTTCCAGGATACTTTCCCTTAATGACCAACCATAGTTTATTTTGCACTTTCTTCTTTTAAAAATTATTTTAATGTTTATTCTGTTTTATTCTATTTTATCTGTTCACTGCTCCAAAATTTTGAATGGGGAGTGGTATATAAATATTGTAAATAAATAAATATATCATGGTTCGGCTAAAAATGCAATTTATAGGAAAGTCCTGGCAGTGGCATCTCTGGCTTTGGGGGGAAGGGGGTGAGGGGACTGCAAAGGTGGGGGCAGGGGGCTCCAAAAGGGGGGCAAGGGGGTTTGAGCAGGGAATGGGGAGTCAGGAGTTCTATGGACTCCTGATCGGCCTTGTGCCTGGCTTTCCTAGGTGCCAGCCATGCAGACAACACTCAAGAACCTGCAAGGCCGAGTTGCGGGGAGGGACAGAATTTCACTTTGGCAACATGGCAGGCACCCCTCAAAGTACCCCGAGTTGAATCAGGGCCATTTCGTAGGCTCTGAAATGGCCTCTGAGGTGAGTCGGGGAAGCTGCAGACAGGTCTAACTATTCATACTCTGGTAACCTCCAGGTTAGAGTACTACAATGCATTTATGTGGAGCTCCCTTTGAAGACTGCCTGGAAACTGCAGTTAGATCAAAATACATCCATTAGGCTTGTAACTGGGACTGGGCATTAGGATTGCATCTCTCCAGTGCCTAAAGAGTTCCACTGGCTTGTCAGTTTTTGAGCACAGTTCAATGTGCCGGTGCTTACATAGCTTGGGATCCAGATATGTGAGGGAACATATTCTCCCATATCAACCTACCCGTAAAATGTGATCTTCTCTGTACCGAGTGCCGTTCCAATCTGAGGTGGACCCTCTACCTCAAGGAGGCTTTCTTGTCACTTATGTTATTGTCTTTTAGGTGTTAGGTTAAGCCTGTTTAATTTCCCCAGGTTTTCAAATATTGTACATACATTTTTATGTCTGTGATAGTTTTTAGTGCTGCTCGTTCTGTTTATTATTGTTGTTTCACTGTTTTATGATCTGTTCTAAATAGCCTTGGATTTTTTTAATTGAAAGGGCAATATAAAAAAAGTTTTAAATAAATGGAATACCTTTGTGACATTGGTTTAACCTTTAGTGGTGTGTGTGTGAGAGAGAGAATATGTGTGTCCATTGTACCTTTGCAGTTCATGAAGCAGGTCTTTGTTTCAAAATCTATATCACAATAAATATCACTTTAAGATATCACTGTGTTTTAAACTTTCATGCTGCTGAATCCTAAAATGGCTGCTTTTAGAATTGATTTAGGGATGGATTTACCTGAGCCTAAGGAAGCACAAACACTGATTTCAGACTGAAAAACATGTAAATTTGTAGAAGTGTACTTTGTTAGGGTTCTTTATTTTTCTTGTAAAGGTTGCACTTTTAAAGAATGTGGCACTTTTTATTAGTGCTGGTATAATGGAAATGAGGCATATATTTGAGAGGATCACACATGGGCAGGTTGAGAGGGAAGCTGTATAAGCTTTGCCCACTGAAAACTTGAATATTGGGGGGTCGCAGAGGGGGACAGACCTCTTATCTTTTGTGCTGATCCTCTAATTATTGTTTTAGAGCATAAGGGGGATGATTTAGCTAAAATTGGGAATAGTCAGAAGATGGGGTATGTGGATTTCATTAGGAGCCCTTCTACCTTTCCACACCATTTTTTTCAACAGTGACCTGGTTCACATGACACAATGCTCCACCATGGCTTAATTTACCCATGGAAGCTATTGCATTGTGCTGGGCACCCATGGACACAATTTTTGCATGGAACGCATGGATGCCCAACTTGCCATGGGTTATTGTATTGTGTGAATCAAGGCGGAAAGGGTTATTTGAGGGTTAGACAACCCTCAAATAACATATGGCTTGTTTTAACATTATTTGAGGTTCGTCTAACCCTCAAACAAGCCCTGCTGCCTGAGTTTGCATGACACGACAAGCCACAGCATGATGCAATAGCCCCTGTGGGAAAATGAAGCCACAGTGGCCTGACATGTTATGCAACCAGGTTAAATTAGCCACTGTGGTTTATTTAAATTGTGGTGCATCTTGGATGCAATTTCCATAATCATTGCCCAGTGTCAGCTTGTCATGTTGTCTCAACCCAAAGTGGCATGGCCTGTTGGGAGGGGAAACAATTCTCCAATAACTTATGGGCTGTTGCAGGATTATTGGAGGGTTGTTTCCACCTCCAACAAGACATGCTGCCTGGGTTATGTTGACAAGACATTATGGAAACTATGCCTAGGGAACACTGCAATTTAAATAAGTCATGGTGGCTAATTTTGATGAACTGGCCCATTGACTCTACTTAGTCCCAGGCCAGATCTACACTAAGCAAGATATAGCACTATGAAAGTGGTATATGGTATGTGTCATGGGCCCCAACAGTTATCAGTGCACTTCAATACCGCTATAAAGCAGTAGTGTGGTTCCTGCCTCTTATATACTGCTTTCATACCACTTTCATAGTGCTATATCCTGCTTGGTGAAGATATAGCCCCAGTCTGGTTTCTGGCAGATTTTCAGATACTGTCCATATGCTCTCAGGCTTCTCTCTAGAACCATGAAACCTAGAAATATTTTCTTTTCTTTTTACTGAGGGTTGAGTCCTAAGAGACCAGATTCTACCACACAGTTTGTCTTTTCAGACTAAAATGAAGTTATGTTTCTATTTACAAACTTCTGTACCATTTCAGTGGTAGTATGTTTTATCCCATCAGTAGGCGTATTTCTTTGTTTAATTTTCTTTTTATCATTTTCTAATAGTACATTATCTTTTCTTTTTGCTTATAGAGAGAAGGCAGAAGAAAATGCACTTGTGCATGAGTCACAGTTGAGAAATGGTAAGGGGAAGTTTAAACATAGTTAATCTAAAATATTCCAGAAGGGAGGGCCTCCTGATACTCTCTTCTCTCTTTTGCCCATTTCATTCTGAGCAGATGGGGAACAAAAAGTTAGATTTCTTGGATTTTCAGTAGAATAGTTCTTCCTGTATTTAAATGAATGGCAGCTGAGTGTGAATGTGTTTAGGCTATTTGACCCCTCTACAACTGGAGGTACTGTCTTTCTTAATATGATATTGGTTTCTTTCAGTCATGGGGCAGAATTTGCATGCAAGGCACATGATATCAAATCCTCTTTTGAGCACCTGTATTCTTCCTCAATATGTCATAAAAGGAGGGAAGAGAAACCTTATACTCCCTGATTAAATCCATCCCCTTTGACAGTGGAGCCTCTGACCCAGATTTTTCCCCAGATTGTCACTGATGGCAGAGTTTTCATTATGGCCATGCTATAGACCTGTGCACACTCAAGCACTGATTAATCTTCCTTATGAGAATAATACACTTACATATATTGTATATCTAAACTTGCCCACAGTGTGGATAGGTGAGTTCAGCTACAGTATATATCTAGAGCAAAACTAGGCATGTGTGCTTGCTTTTTACATGTCTATTTTCTTCTTCTGAGTTCACAAACAGGGATCAGGATGTGTAAGCGGGGCAAGAAAGGATTAATAGCTTCGGCTATTGGGCGGTATAGAAATGTAATAAATAAATAAATAAAATAACAACATAAGAAAAGCTGCTGGGTCAGACCAAAGGCCCATCTAATCCAGCATCCTGTTTTCACAGTGGCCAGCAAGATGCCTCTGGGAAGCCCATGAGGTTATGAAGGCAATAGATCCCCAGCAAACTGGTATCCAGAAGCATGTTTCCTCTGATCCTGGAGGTAGAATCATAGAATAGCAGAGTTGGAAGGGGCCTACAAGGCCATCGAGTCCAACCCCCTGCTCAATGCAGGAATCCACCCTAAAGCATCCATGACAGATGCTTGTCCAGCTACCTCTTGAATGCCTCTAGTGTGGGAGAGCCCACAACCTCCCTAGGTAACTGATTCCATTGTCGTACTGCTCTAACAGTCAGGAAGTTTTTCCTGATGTCCAGCTGGAATCTGGCTTCCTTTAACTTGAGCCCGTTATTCCGTGTCCTGCACTCTGGGAGGATCGAGAAGAGATCCTGGCCCTCCTCTGTGTGACAACCTTTTAAGTATTTGAAGAGTGCTATCATGTCTCCCCTCAATCTCCTCTTCTCCAGGCTAAACATGCCCAGTTCTTTCAGTCTCTCTTCATAGGGCTTTGTTTCCAGACCCCTGATCATCCTGGTTGCCCTCCTCTGAACACGCTCCAGCTTGTCTACGTCCTTCTTGAATTGTGGAGCCCAGAACTGGACGCAATAATCTAGATGAGGCCTAACCAGGGCTGAATAGAGAGGAACCAGTACCTCATGTGATTTGGAAGCTATACTTCTATTAATGCAGCCCAAAATAGCATTTGCCTTTCTTGCAGTCATATCACACTGTTGGCTCATATTCAGCTTGCAGTCTACAACAATAATAATTACAATAGTAATTTAATAATTACTTATTAAATTTATCCCTATGAGAAACCTGTGGCACAAGGTCACTATTATTCTTGTATGGTTTTTTGCTTGCTTAGATGATTTTTATTTTTACAACTGAGGAAATTGAGCCTAGGAGATGGTTATCGCACTGTTGGCTCATATTCAGCTTGCATTCTACAACAATTCCAAGATGCTTCTCGTTTGTAGTATTGCTGAGCCAAGTATCCCCCATCTTGTAACTGTGCATTTGGTTTCTATTTCCTAAATGTAGAACTTGGCATTTATCCCTATTAAATTTCATCCTGTTGTTTTCAGCCCAGCAATCCAGCCTATCAAGATCACTGTGAAGTTTGTTTCTGTCTTCCAGGGTATTAGCTATCCCACCCAATTTTGTGTCATCTGCAAATTTGATAAGAGTTCCCTGCACCTCCTTGTCCAAATCATTAATAAAAATGTTGAAGAGCACTGGGCCCAGGACTGAGCCCTGCGGTACCCCACTCGTTGCCTCTCCCCAGTTTGAGAAGGTTCCATTGATAAGTACTCTTTGAGTCCGATTCTGTAGCCAACACCTAATAGTTGTTCCATCTATCCCACTTTTAGCTAGTTTGTTAATCAGAATGTCATGTGGTACTTTGTCAAAAACTGCTGAAGTCAAGATATATGACGTCCACAGCATTCCCACGGTCCACAAGGGAGGTTACCTTATCAAAAAATGAGATCAAATTTGTCTGACAGGACTTGTTCTTGACAAATCCATGTTGGCTTCTAGTGATCATCGCATTGATTTCAAGATGTTTACAGATTGACTTCTTTATAATCTGCTCCAGAATTTTCCCAGGGATGGATGTCAGACTGACTGGTCTGTAGTTCCCAGGTTCCTCCTTTTTGCCCTTTTTGAAGATAGGGACAAAGTTAGCCCTCCTCCAGTCGTCTGGCACCTCACCCGTCTTCCATGATTTTGCAAAGATAATAGACAAAGGTTCTGAGAGTTCTTCCACTAGCTCCTTCATTACTCTAGGATGCAGTTCATCGGGCCCTGGAGATTTGAACTCATTCAAGGAAATTAGGTGTTCTTTGATCATTTGTTTATCAATCTCAAACTGTAATCCTGCCCCCTCAACTTCTGCTTCACTTTTTCCAGGGGGGTCATAGAAGAGTGATATCATATGAGAGTATTTGAAGAGTGCTATCATGTCTCCCTTCAATCTTCTCTTCTCCAGGCTAAACATGCCCAGTTCTTTCAGCCTCTCCTCATAGGGCTTTGTTTCCAGACCCCTGATCATCCTGGTTGCCCTCCTCTGAACATGCTCCAGCTTGTCTGCATCCTTCTTGAAGTGTGGTGCCCAGAACTGGATGCAATACTCTAGATGAGGCCTTACCAGGGCTGAATAGATAGGAACCAGTACTACATGGTAGCATGTAGCCATTGATAGCCTTATCCTCCATAATTTGTCTAATTCCCTTTTAAAGTCATTTATTTATTTTATTTATTTATTATACTTATATACCGCCCCCATAGCCAGGGCTCTCTGTCATCTAAGTCATCTAAGTTAGTAGCTTTCATCACATTTTGCAACAGCAAATTCTATAGCTTAACTGTGGTTTAGCTTAAAGTTAACCCTGTCCCCCTTCCACAGTATGAATGCAAATTGCACATACATACCCAAAGTTGCTATTAGCCCTGTGAGAGAAGCTTCCCTTGGCACCAATGCAAGTTCCTTCCTAGGGCCATTACCAACTTTGGATGGAGGACAGATTTTCATCAAGGGGGGGAAAGAGTAACAAAACAAAACAAAAACACAAAGCTTTCCTACATGTCATAATCCCAATCCTGATTCCTGCCCTCAACATTTAACATAACTAGAAAAAGGCTACACACATTAAATGCAGTCATGCATTTACCATCATATTTATTTTGGCCCTTCAACAGATAAAAAGCATGACTATACAGATTTGTTGAAAGATGCTGCTTACATTTTTAAGGCCTTTAAAATGCCCAAAAGGAATGCAGAGCACACAGCAACTGACCAGAGAAGAAAGTCTGAGAGAAGCCAATTAGTTGTGTCACCATGGTGCCATGCTGACTATTTGTTTCGTTCATATTTTCAGTTTCAAGGCATTAAGTCTGGTATTAGACTGATTACGGATATGTAGTAAAAGTCATATCCATCAAATTTTAGCTGAAATTGATAAATCAAGTGGCTGAAATCTAAATATTGCATCTACTTTGATTTGCCACCAGTGAATTTTTTGTGGGTGTTGTCCAGATCAGTAATGAAATGTACAAGATGAAATTGCAAAATGCATCCTACAGAACTATGAATTTTGACTTATTGGTACCATCACATGGTCAGGTTATGTAAGGCCTATTAGAGGTAATGTCAGTGCTCTATTTGATTTAGCAACACTGCATCTTTGTTTTATGGAAGGTTCTCAAGGACCGGGTCATGGAGCATGGTGGCTGCTGTGTCAGACAGAAGAGGAGTGGAGGCAGGTCACGGAGAGCTTCCGCGAAAGAACATCTTTAAGGGAGAGACAGCTCTACAAGCTTCTGAGTGAAGACTTCCTCCCAGAGATTTGCAACATGATTGCTCAAAAGGTAAGTCAGAATATTTGAATCCTTTGAGGCAGCCTCAAGTGTTGAGAGCAGCTGAACAAGTATGCTTCTTGGTTGTAAAATTCTGTGGCCAGCTAACCAAAATGGTGTTGTTGGAATAAGTTATCCAGATGCTATTAATTTTCTTAAACACATTTTCATAGTTTGGTAATATATGAAAATTTGCTTGATCTGTCCCTTTTTTTGGGACATGCACAGATTCATGCAGGAGAAAGGGTTGGGTGCACATAGATAATGTTGGAGAGGCAGTAGTTGTGGAGGAGAAAAGTGACAGGACATGGTGCTAGGGTAAGAGGCAGGACCAGTAGATGTTCAATGTTTTCTTCACAATCTTGAAGATTTAGAATATTAGAAGATTTTCTAGTTTAACAAGGTTAAATTCAGATAGCCAGTGAACAACGGGGAAAGTTAGAGGCTTGGCTATCTGGAACTGCTGAAGAGATACTTTGAAGAATATAATTTTCACATGTTGTAGACAAGGCCATTTTGTTTTGTTTAGGAAGAATTGGTAACCTCCATGCATAGTGGCTGCAGATATGTTCAGAGATGGAATATTGAGTAGAATGAAGATAAACTTAATAATATTTTCCTTGAGAGTGTCTTAGTGAATATGTGTTCTCTCCCTTGTCCTCCAGTTCAGATTAGAAGGGCTTGACTGGTATGAGTGGGGATACTTACTCTCTCCTTTTGATACATTATATTTTAGGTTGAGAAGAGTCATGGGGGGTAGTAGATAGAGGGGAGGCAGGTGGATAGGTGAGTGGATGATCCTGTCTTATGGCAGAAGGTTGCACTGGGCAGTCTTCTAGTCCCTTTTCAACTCTCTGGTTCTGTGAGATTTGAATCTGGATGACATTTAATCACAGCAGCAGCATTTTGGTGGCTTGTTTTTTTAAAAAATATATCTTGGTTTTGATATTGTTTTAAAAATACGTTAATAGAAATAGCCGAGCTAAGAAAGACCTCATGACTAAGCTCTTGGTAAGCTGCTGCCTGGACTAATGATGTTTTTGATGTTGTTTTAAAAACCACCCCTAGCAACTGAATACACAGGCTGGTTCTTTGGGTAGCTTCATATGGTTCTATCTTAATAAAGGCATCAAGACTTTATAAAACATTAATAAGAAATACATTGTAAAGCACTTGGCACATTGAAAATATTGTAGAAATTATTATTAATCATAAATAATAGATACAGCAGGAATTGTGATGATCTATACTAACTTCTTTCCCCATTTTTTAGGAAAAACGTTTACATCGGATGGAGTTTTCTTCCAGGTGGATGTCAGATCGTCAGGACATCAAGCCAATCCATCAAGAGGTAAGAGACCTCTTAAGAATAGGTGTGCCAGGCATGTGTTTTATTTGAGGTTTGTGCTATTTATGCTATTTCTATGCAGCTTCATAACAGTAAGTATAATGTATTGGGTGGCTCACAAAATAAACAAATAATAAAAGTTTAAAGATACATTATAGTAAAATACAATAACATGCCACAAATAAAAACACACCAGTTAAGATCAACACAGAACAATTAAAAGCAGGGAGCAGAGGTATAAAAATGCAGAAAATAAAAACATCAAAAGACATTAAAGTAGGCATCAGGCAGGTCTCTCTGGAGCAGCATTCCACAAATGGGGAACCACTACTGAAAATGCCTTTTCACTCATAGCTGCCTGCCATAACTCACTTAGCAGAGGCCGTTGAAGAAGGGCCTCAGTTGATGATCTCAGGAGTCAGATAGGTACATACAGGAAGAGGCAATCCTTAAGATACCAAGGTCCCAAACTGTGAAGGTCTTTAAAGGTCAAAACCAGCACTTTGAATGGGAACCAGTGAAGATGATATACTGGCATAATATGTTCATAATCCCCAGCCCTAGTTAATAATGGTTACATTCGTAACCATATTTTGCACCAGTTGATTTCCAGACCATTTTCAAAGGCAGCCCCCATTGCAATAATTTAAACAGTAGTTTAGCAGGGCATGGATTGCTGAAGCCAGGCTATATCTATCCAGGTAGTATTGAGTGCAATCCCTTCCAGAATGAGCTCAACCCCACTCATCTGGGTGCCTAGTGTATTCTGATGCAGAAGACACCTTTGAGTGTAAATTTCTATAACAGCATTAGAAATGATAACGTAAGTATGAAATGTTACAGATAGCAGAATAGTTTAGTGTATCCAATAGAATTAGCATTAATAAATTGGCAGTCTAACAAGAGCAAGAACAATGAACAACAAAGAATCAGGCAATATCTCAAAGCATCCTACAGACTTAACATTTGGACTTGTTGCATCAAGAGGATGTTGTAACTGTGAGATACAAACCTTGCTATGGATTGGAGATGCTGTGCATTTTATGACTGTATCTAATTTATGCTTCTTTTTAATGTAATTTTTTTAGATTTAAGTGTAAATGGAAAAAGGGATCTCACAGTTAACCTGGGACAAAGGGGGAGAGTATAAACAAAGAGAAATTCATCCAAGTTATGGCATTGTTGGGTACTCAATATGAATTTCAGCTCTCTGCCTCTGGTATATCTGCTAGCCTAATTTTTTACATGAGTGGAAGCAAACGGTTCATTTGCCAGATTTCTACACCTAGCTTACTATTTGGTGAACGTTACCTAGGTAATTATAGTAGACCCCTCTACAATACTTGCCTCCTCTGACACATGCATCTTGGGGGGATATTTAATATGTCGTTTGGCTTTATTGCTATCCATAACGGTTAATAAAACACTTTCTACCTGAAAAGACATACAACTTGCCTGCTGTAATTTCACCCCAGATGGAAAGATAGAGTTGTATAGTTTATGATTACAATCAAGCCAATTTTATTTTATCAGTCACAAAGAACATTGCAAAGTTATGCTTGATGTCACTGAAGCTTTATTTGGCAGGGGTGAGATAGAGCTCTTGAAATGCTTTCATTTATCTAGAAGCAGGTTGGAAAGAACATTTGGCTGGATTCCTACCTCCCAGACAGCCATCTGGTTGTCATCACCACAGGGAACTTCCAGACTTCTGTGTAATCCAGAAACAAAGCTCTCTGTTGAAGCACTTCAAAGCGTTGAATAGGAGATTCAGCCATTTCTTCCACATCTGGGAAGTGAGATGGTACACAGTGGCAGATTCTGCACTATATCATTACAAATCAGTGCCTTCCCAAATTTGAGTTTCATGCAAAGTTACTTCTGAAGTTGTTTCTGACTTGATAAACTAAACTTGTACATGAAAAGTTGCCAATTGCATTTCTTGCTATACACAAGTAGAAATCTGAGGAATAGGTATGTTCCTGGGGCCTGGCAAGTTTGATTGGGAAAGGCTGTTAAGAATTTCTAGACTGATGAAAAGCTGTCAACAGAAAGAATCTGAAATTGCAAATGTCTGAGATGTCATAACTGGTGAGGTCTGGATTGATTATTATTTATTTATTTTAATGTAACACATTGTCCTAGATTTTGGATAAATAGAGTGATATTATGTTGAGAAATTAACACTGACTTTCAGAGATGGTTTTGGCAAACTGATGAAGAGGCAGAACTACCTTCTCACGGAAGAAGTTCTAAAGAGATTTATAGAGAAACTGGACACAATAGTATGACACACTGGACACACTCCAAGCTGTACATCACAAAATCATTTTGTATAAGAAAAATTATGGGGAAATGCCTAATTTGCATAATGTATACAGCTTGTAGATCAGCTTTCTCAGAACCATAGTCAATTCTTTCAATATAACTTTGTGAAAGAAGAGGATTATAAACTGTAAAGCCAAGAAGTGGTGGTAATTCTAGGTTAATTAATCAAAGTAAAAAGTGTGACCTTATGTCCTCACCTTAAGAGCCACTCCTCTTCTTTAACAGTGGAACCCCAGGAGAGATGTATGTGCTGCTGCATTATTTCCATTTTGAGATTTTAGAGGTGCAAAAGAAAAATAAAACATCCATGAAATTATATGGTGCATATTATTTGCAGTAGCAAAAATCTCATATTTGGATACAGAGAGACAAATGGGTGCTCATCAGTAACAGGCTTGCTAACGCCCCCATGATACTTAATGTAGGTACTTAATGGCCACTGTGTGTGTCTGGGTTCCTGTTCACTCAAGTCCCTCTTTGCAGTTTTTTTTTTACCTAAGAGGGGAGCAGGGTATCAATAGAGTATCAAGAAAAGCATTTCCAGGTAAACAAAATATCAAGTGCTTTGTGTCTCTGCTTGTCTTTAAATTGGAAGGATTGCCAAGACATGATGCAGGGAAGTTGGGAAGATTGTAATAGCAGAATATGTATCCTATCTGTGGAATGGTGCCTTCCTTCTAGTTCCAAGATGTAGATGCAACTTAAATCTCTGATGCAACTGCTCTGTAGGCTTCTAATCCTTCAGAGTATTTCTCAAACAGGTGGTTCAGATTAGCTCCTCATTAAAAACCTTTTGATCAGCACCTTCATTAAGGAGAAACTGCGGAAATCCTAGTAGGGATCATACAGGGGGAAAGAAAGGGGAGACAGGGGCTGTACAATGTCTACAGCAAGACCAAGGTGGATGGGGCTGCAAATCTTGTATTCTTGAAGTCTGAGAATGTCTTTTGTGGGGCTATATTAGAAGAGAGAGCAGAAGGCAGAGTTCAGAAGTCCCTGGAGCCTATTGTTCTGCATAGCCCACAGTGCCCTCAGCTGCAGGCATGTGGGTGGCACTGCAGAAAACCTGCAGACCCACATTCTTCAGGCTTAACAGCATTTCCACCCACATCACACAATATATCACCTCACAGTTGACGTTCTGCACTCAAACTACTTCTGTTGCATTTTGCCACCATTCAGGTGAGTAGTGTTTTGCGTTTGGGGAAATTTCATGATGAACTGAACCAGTTCATGAAATTTCATTGGCTTAAACCAGAACAGTTTAAGTCACAGCTGAACCCAAGCTAACACCAAGCCCAAAAAGTTGGTTGTTTTACCCCTCTTCAACACCATCAGTCTTTACGGTGCTTTGTGGAGTAATATAAGCAAAGACAGGTCCATTCTCTGAAGAGCTTACAAACTTATTTTTTAGCAGAGAGGAGACAACAGAGGAAAAAGGTTAATGAGATATATGTGAAGCTAGGACTTTTTGCTTCTGTGTGAATCACTTTACACTTGCTTACATTGAACTTATTCATTATGATTATTTTTAATATTACTAATAGTACTTCTGAACTGCCTTTCTGCCAAAGTACATAACCTGCCAACATGCATAAGAAAAAAAGTATTTATGGAAGCATAGCTGGCGACAATAGCCCAGAGTGCCTTTTATCAGCTTTGGTAGGTATGTGAGTTGAGACCCTATGTAGGGAAAATGGATCTGGCCTCAGTTATGCATGCCCTAGTTCCATCCAGACTGGACTACTATAGTGCACTCTATATAGGTCTGCCTTTGAAGACAACTTGGAAACTTCAGATGGTACAGAACACGTCTACTTGAATCCGACTAGATTGTCAGATTGTATTACACCAATCCTGTACCAGCTGCAGTAGTCTCCAATGCCTTTCTGGGATCAATTCAAAGTGCTGGTTTTAACCTTTAAAACCCTCCTGTGCTAAAAGCTTGAATATGGCTTGGTAGCTATGCCAATTAGCTACCAAGCCATGTTCAAGGTGTTACTATAGGTTATAAGTCCTTAAACAGCTCAGGACCAAGTTATCTGAGAGACCACCTTCTCCCTGGTCTCTAAGTTCTTCTTGGGAGGCCTTGTTTACCATACCCCAGCCTACCGAAACTCATTTGGCCATGGTGCAGAAGAAAGATCTTCTCAGTTGTAGCATGCACCATGTAGCCAAGCAACAGACTACAGCAAGTTGTGCACACACTTTATATGGATAAGGTGAGGAATTAAGCAATCCTCTGGATCTCCTTGATAAAAGGATCAGGTAATGGGAAAGACTTCTGCTGAGATGCGGGACAGCTGTAGCCAGTCAGGTTAGACAAGTCTGGGTTAGATGGACCAGTGGTCTGACTCATAGAGGCAGCATTATGCATTCTTAAGCAATTGCCTGATAAGTTTATTGAACAACCTGTTTTTAGCAGGCTGGGGGCAGGCATGTGGTGTCATCAGTATTCTACATAGCTCACTCCCAAGGTTAGCAAAAGAAGAATGTATTCAGGTTGCTGTGTTGGACTCTTTTGATTTGGAATAGAGACAGCCTCACCTTTACTATCCTAGCTGCCCTTTGAATTCTTTCTTATTTGTTGACACTAGATCCATAGTAGTCAAAAGTTTGAAACAAAACTTGTTTACAAAAATGTAAAAGTCCTGGGAAATAATTCCCTAGAAAGACCAGTTAAGATAGGCTGTGTATTATTATTTTTTGCAGTTTTCTTTTATTATATTTATCTTTATGCAGCCATATCTTATTATTCAGACACTACTGTATTTGAATACATTCTTGAGGGACAATCTAGGAGTGGTCAGTTGAAATGGTCCTAAATAACTTAAGAGGTCTCTTCACTAGCTAATTGCTCGGATTCTCTTTAAATTATTCTCCTGGGATGTGCTATTTTGGATTAATTGGGTACTGAAGCAGCACTAGTTCAAATACACAAGATCACTCTGGTGGGTAGGGTTACACTCAAAGGACACCTTGCATTCTGATGTGAGGAGCAGGTGTTTGTATCCAGTTCTCTACTCTGTTTGCACTTTTCTCCCAGGATCTGGCATGTTGTAAAACAGCCTAAAGCTTGTAATATTTTTTTAACTCTTGTTGAACTGTTCTGCTATTGGAGAACCAAATGGCCCTGTGGTAGCTTCCTTAATGCATGGCTGTTGCCAGTGGCAGGGGTGGAAGATGATGTCAGACAATTCTCAATGGGAGCATTACTGAAGGAAATGACTAAATAGCATTTTTGCAACAACACAAATAGGGAGGCACTTAGGATATCTACAGTGGAAGCTAGTCTGCCTTTCCAACAATTTATCAGTGCCCCCTTAGGTCCCATTTGCAGGCAGGTGAAAAAAAATGAAGCAATAATAACTAAGACACAGGCTTTTTCTCTGGATTAATGATGGGCTAAGGCCTGAAGG
The DNA here is from genome assembly GCF_023053635.1 of Elgaria multicarinata webbii. Taxonomy (NCBI): domain Eukaryota; kingdom Metazoa; phylum Chordata; class Lepidosauria; order Squamata; family Anguidae; genus Elgaria; species Elgaria multicarinata. The sequence goes on along the minus strand of NC_086179.1, from coordinate 19,274,035 downwards.
GTAATGCAGATGCTCCAGATTATCTTCAATTCTCAGGAAATGGTGCAAAAGTTTTCACTGAGGTGGTAAAGCTGTTCGGGCTATGCCACCTCTGACTACAGAGGGAGGCTTCCATGATTGAGAATACTCCTTCCACATATCTATTTTTCTATATGGTTAAAACATTCAATCATGGGGAGCTTCCACATGCAGCCAGAAGTGACATAAGATAAGGGTTCTACCCTAGTCATTTACCTGATATGCTATTTTCCTACAGGCAGGGATGTTTTTGTATTTATTTTTTATGGAGAAGCATTCCATCATGTGATTCCCCCAATTGTAGCCTAGACACAGGTGTATCATCCTAGCAAAAATTAGGACTGAGAAACCATTTATAACCTAAACATAGAGCAAAGGAAGCTATAGAGCAAGGGGGTGCATGAGTTTTTCAGCCTTTAGGGTCACATGTCATATGGGGTCAGGGGACGCACACACACACACACACACACACACACACACACACCAGTGATCCTGATATAGATTGCTCTTCCTTTGCTGCTAGCAGTGGCAGAAGTGATCTGTATGAGGATCTCTGGAAAAAGGAGTGGAGAGTAGAAGCAGGGGGGACTGTAATGGCAGTGGGGATGTCAGGGTAGCTATGGGGTCTTGCAATACAGGCCTTGGGGTGTGCAGGTTGTGCACCCCGCTTTAGAATCATAAATAGCGTTCTTTTCTCTTGGCATTAAGGAAGGAACTGTGCTATACAGCTCTGTAAGTGAGATAGAACTATTGATAGAAGATGCAAGTATCAGTTATCTAGTGATGGCCAATAGTATAACTGACTTTATTAACAGAAATAGAGCAGTTCGTATATTGAACACTGAAGGTGCCTGTCCTATTATTTGACCAGAATAACAATATAAATAATGGGAAATGCAGATTTATAGCCTTTAAGGTTATGACAAAAAACTCAAATTAAGGGAACTCTGCAGTTTTCTATTGGCTGACATTGCTTTTGTTTTCAACATAGGTTTTAGTCCCTCCTTTTACCCCCTAGTCCTTCACTACTCCGTTCCCATTTCCTATGAATTTGACACACACACACACACGGAACATACATATACTCTTCTTTTGAAAACTAAACAGTCTGCAACAGGAACAAACCTTGTATCCAAATTAGCAAAATTTTCATTATTTATTCTATTTTTCATTGAATAGATGGTTCTTCTGGTTCACAGAATTTGATATTATAATATTATAGATAATGACGGTTTTCTCTCCTTGTCTATAAGAAGAGCTTATAATAGCTTCCCTTATTCAATAAAGGATCCCAGTTCTTCATTGCCTTAAGCTATAGAGAAAAATGTTTTAAAATGATCTTCCAGCAGCATTTCACATCATGAAAACTCTACAAAAATGTAAAAGAGTTTGCAAATGTTGGCACTGAGAAACAAGTAAAAATGTTTTATCACATGTAGTAGAATTGTAGGAAAAGTTTAAAGTTTTGGAATATGGTAATCGATACTGTTTGTGAGATGTTAATGTGTCTTTGTAATTATTTTAAATCATGTCTAAGTTGTACAAAAATCCTTTTTGTCTATCAGCAGTTGCTAGAACAGTTTTTTGCCAGGTATTTGAAGTTCGCATAGAGACCAAGAAAGACCGAATGGCTCAATAAAAATCTTGCTATTTACTGTGTTATCTGTACAGCACCATGTACATTGATGGTGCTATATAAATAAATAAATAATAATAATAATAATAATAATAATAACAACAACAACAACAACAACACTGGTTAAATAGACTGTCTTTCAAACATCAACAGCTAAGGTTGCAATCCTATACTGATTTACCTTGGAGTAAGTCCTATTGGATTTAATGGGACATATTTCTGTGCTGACATACATAGGATTACGCTGCAAATATTGAAGTGTAACTCAAGCTTGGAGACAAGTAATTACATAAGTGGGACCTGCAACAAATTGTAGCAGTGTGAAATGCTCCTATTCAAGTTTACAGTCAGCCGTGCCCTCTTCCAGAGTGCTTCATTCCATTCCCTGTGATTCCCCCACCCTTCAAGAGCCAAGTCAGCATTCTGTGCCCACTGACTATGCTCAGTCCTCATTGGGCAGGGATTTTTTGCATGGTGGCTGGTTTCTCTCCCTTTCTTTGTGTGTGTGTATATATATATAGACAGACTTTGTAGTTTCTCCAAGCCTGCTGATATCTCTCTCTTATCCATGGGTGGTGCCATGTTGGCTGCATAAGGATCCACTCAGAGAATGATTTTGCTATTAGTATGTAGGATTAAGCATGAGCTCCACAGGTCTGGCACCAATCAGGATTTTATGAATTGTGCTGAATGGTGCTGCTCTTTTTTTAATTTTAGATGATTGTTGCATTTGTAATATTTGCATAGATAGTTGCATAAATATTTGAAATATTATTTGTATGTGATATTGTTATACATTTAAAATATTCTGCATTTTAAAGCATGGTTGATAAGCTTGTGTGTGTGTGTGCACACATGTATGTGTGCATGTGCAGCATGTTTGACCCCATGTGCCCAGCCAACACCAACCAGCATTGACGCCCAGCATTGGACAAAAAGCAGGATATAAATAAATATCATAATAACACCAGATGTGGGCCTTGGGCTGAAAAGGTTGTACACCTTGGTGTAATTCTTCCCTGGTTATTCATTTTCCTAAATTTCATCCTGTAGTGAAATAAAACTACAGACATGGAAAATGCTGCTAGTGAAAACAATATTTTCCCTTTAGTTATGTTTTAATTTCACCATATGGAGGTATATTTATAATAGATAATAACCAATAGAAGAATTAAAGGGAGATGCTATTCTATGATGATATTTTTTGGTTAGAGTATAACTTCAAGGAATATAATCATAAGTATAGAGACAGTATCCTGTAGTGACTAAAGTGACAGATTAGGACGGAGGAGGACTGGGTTCAAATTTCCAGGAAGCTCATTCGATGACCTTGGACAAGTCACTATCTCAGAATAACCTACCTCACAGAGATGTTGCATATACAGCCATGAACTCCTTGGAGGAAAGTCCAGATATAAATGGAATAAATAAGTAAATGTGTTTCTTTCTACAGGTGACTCCAATGGTGCTCAGCAGAATGGAGAAGCAGAGGCGACGAGAAGAGGAGGAGGAGCGTCAGATCCTTCTGGCAGTTCAGAAGAAGGAGCAGGAACAAATGCTAAAGGAAGAGAGGAAACGAGAAATGGAGGAGAAAGTCAAGGCAGTGGAAGGCATGTGGATTGCCTTTGTGAAATGGGATGCCCATGTGTGGTGCTTTTTGTTTTTGTTTTTTAATATGGAAGTTTGAACAGTTTTAAGTTTGAACAGTTTTAAAATCTTTGCCTTGGGCGTGGGAGAGGGACTTGCTATCACTGAAACTGAGTGAGGGTAGAGAGGAGAGTTTTAAAAATTGTGTGTTTTTTAAACTCCTATGATTTCTTCTGGATGGGGAACTTGCATGTGATCCATTCTGAAATGTGGAGATGGGGAAAAGAAAGTAGCTAATTGCTCCTGGTCTGTAGTTTATTTGTATACATATTGAAATAATTACAAATGTCTCTTACATACATTATGTCATTCTGTTTGGGTGCTTAATTGCTTTCTCCCATCTCTACATAATAGTTGTATATGGATTCTGTCATTTAGATAATTGTTATTAGGCTCCTCTTTGGAAAACTAGTGTAAAGTCCATGTCACCATGGTCACTAGTATTCCTGCTACTTTCCCACTTTTTGTCCCCCTCAGTCCACTCACCACAGAGGGGTCTTGAATAATGGCTCATGCGTAATGAATCTCCCCTCCCTCACACATCCTGGTTGGCTGCTTCTGTTCCCTTCTCCCTCCCCGCTGGCAGTGATAACTGCATGGTTGCAGTTAGGGCCTGCTATTCCATCAAGTGATTGGCCAAGCAAGGTTGTCTATCATCCTTCTAGCAGAGGGGTGGCTCTGCCTGTTTGGTACAGAGGAAGTGAATTGCTATTAAAGTTCAAGCTTTGAGCTTTTTCACATTTTTACAATTTTCTGCATGTCTACACTGCTTAAGCTTCAGTTTAAAACAAAAATAAGCAAAATTGGTCTGGTAGATCTCTCATAATAAGCCTTACACTACCGTATTCTTACATAAGATACCTCAGATGTCATCACTCCAGGCACTTTGCCAGGACAATCTCTACATCCCACCTGGCCATCATAAAGATATAGTGAGGGATGTGTGTTTAAAATCCCCTTGCTTTATTTTTGTTTTTCATACTCTAGCTCACTGTACACTGTAGCTTTTGTACTCCTAGTGACCACTGCAGTCTCCAGAAAGCACCACACAAAATGACACCTTCACCACTGAGTGGTTGGAATTCACAATACAGTTGGTGCCATCTAGTAGCAAGCCTTCCCATTTACAGAGAACATGATTTCCATTTGCATGCTTACCCAGCTGCATAGAGGCCATTTCCTCAAGATGCTATCCAACATGGCTGTGTTGTGATTGTTGCAACAACCTGAGCAGGGTGATGGCGTGGGTCTTTCCCACCCAACCAGAACTCTACCTTGCAACAAAAGAGAAACATATATCCTGTTGCCACTACCTGGTCAGTAGTGGGTAGTGGGCATAGTAAATTGCTGACCAATGCATGCATGTTGAGTGGATGCTTCTGACATACTCTGCTAAACAAGATTAAGTAGGCAGAGGCAAGTAAAAGCTTTGCTACAAAGGCACAAGATTCCCCCTGAGTTGCTTTACGTAAGAAAAACTATGCAAGATCAAACCAAGGGTCTTTCTAGTCCAGCATTCTGTTCACAAAGGGGCCAACCAGCTGCTCATGGGAAACCCACAAGCAGGACATGAATGTAATTATATCCTCATGTTCCCCAGGAACTCTGCCTCTTTTGAAAATATGACAGCATTCCAGTTATGACACCCATGAGGGCATGTGCCCTCCTGAAACCTGCAATTGAGTTGCCCCTTGGGATTTTGGCAGGAAAACTTCTTAGAAATGTGATTACTTTCTTCCCCATTTGTAGAACGAGCCAAGAGAAGGAAGCTCCGAGAGGAGCGGGCCTGGCTGCTGGCCCAAGGGAAGGAGCTTCCCCCTGAGCTTTCTCACTTGGATCCCAGCTCACCTGCTAGGGACGAAAGGAAGACCAAGGATCTGTAAGTACACTGCACTGAATTGCCTATAAATACAGAAAAAAATCATCCATGTACAATTGGTTGTCCCTGATGTTGTGGGCAGGAAGGAAAGCTTTGGAGGAATGATATATGACAGGAAAATGAGTGGGCTGGGGGTCATGACTTGGAAAGGATTGCACCTGCTGCAGTTGAATATTCAGTGTTAAGAATTCTATACAAGAGCCAGAGTTGGAGGAAGGATGAAACATAAGAGGCTCTGACTGGGTTCAAACGACATAAACCCATCGTGAATGATTTAACCCATTGTGGGTTATCATGTTGTCTAACTGAACTTCTTAACCCACAGTGGCATATTTGCCCAAAATAACCCACTATGATAACCCACAGTCTGCAGTAGGGGTTATTTAACCCACCATGACTTATCATGTCGTCTGTTCGGCACCGTGGGTTAAATCGCTGGCCTAGAGAGATGCATGGCAAGAGCGATTCAGATAGCTGCTGCACAACTCTTTCTAATGGATACAGAAAAAAAAGGCTCCATGACATAATGCTAATATGCTGCATCAATATACGGGTGTGTGTTTTTAAAAAAGGAAACCTTCCTTCAATGACACTTTCCCAATTGCTGAAGTATGCAACTGTGAAGCAGCAAATGGGGAAACAGTGGCTCCCCATAAAAGAGGAAATAAAATAAGTTCCTACATTGTCACAGTACTCAACCATGAAGGAACAAATGGGCAACTACTGGAAGCTGCACATAAAGTTTGGTCCCAATCCTGCGACACTTCAGAGTGATGCACCCTGGATTTTCCCTCCTTTTGGGTGCAAGTGTGTAGGGTTTGGAAGGTAGATCAGGTGCCTCCTGATTAGGGGAGGTGCAGATGAAGTTCGGTCCCAATCCTTCTGACTGCCAAGGGATTACAGAATCCACCCCCTTTTTAGTGCTCCCAGGTTTTCTGCTCCTATGAGTGGTGCACACCATGATTTTGCTCCTCGCAGCTCCCGCTATGATGTTATGAATTGGTGAAACAGAACCGCTGCTCGAGCAGGAGGACTGCAGGGGGACAGAGGATGGGTAGAAGGGTCACATTAGGCACTGTAGTTTAATAAGCTCTGCATAGTAGTTTATTAGTCCAGGCATGCGGTGGGGCACCGTGGACTATTTCCAAAATAAGCTACTACATAACTTAAGGACTTCTGAACGCAGCCTTTGTATTCATTTGTGCATTTCCCCTTTACAGCTTTGAACTGGATGATGAATTCACTGCCATGTACAAAGGTCAGTCCACACTCCAGGTCTTAGCTTTGCAAGTTCATTTGTTTTTGAAATATTGGCATCCCATTGTTATGTGTAACAGTTTACTATCTTTTTACTGCTGACAGTTCTAGATGTGGTGAAAGCTCACAAGGATTCCTGGCCATTTCTGGAGCCAGTTGATGAATCCTATGCCCCCAATTACTACCAGATTATTAAGGTAAGCAACATGATATATTGCCTGTAGTCTTGCTTTGCATTCAGTTCACTGGGTTATAGATGGTGATGTGGAATCTACCTCACTGATCAGAGGGAATGAGAGTGCTTCTGTGTAAGGATTTAATGTAACTTTCAAGGCCTGTTACATAGCTTGAAACAAATTTCCATGGTAAATTTTCAGGCTCCCATGGATATCTCCAGCATGGAGAAGAAGCTAAATGGAGGCCAATACTATACCAAGGAGGAATTTGTGGGTGACATGAAGACCATGTTCAGGAACTGCCTTAAATACAATGGAGAAAATAGTGGTAAGAGTTTGAGAACAGGAGTTCTATCTGTAAATAGTTGTGGGGGAAACTCAAATATTTTCCAGCCTCTTGCAGCTGGGTTGGACCTGAAATGAAAGGAGAGTAGAAGCCAATACCTCTTCATTCAAACACTTTCCTAGATTGGGTGTACTCTAGGCCAGTTTATTTAGGGGCAAGCTGAAAGACTGAGCATGGTCTCTTCTTGGCAACTCTGGCTCTATTAGCTTGCTCCAAACCCTGCCAATATATTGACAGAGCTTAAAGCATATGAACAACATTGATAATATTGTAAGTTGGAGTTATAGTACTTCCTTCACTGAATGTACATCAGTTATTTACACACAACAGAAGCTTCTGTGGTATTAGGGTTTGAACCCATATGGGTAATTTAAAATAAGGAATGCAACTGAAGTGATGTGCCAAAATCCATAGGAATTATAGCCGCTTGTTTTCCAGTTCTTTTACTTGTATTTTTCTTCTTGCTTAAAACAAACTTGGAAAAACACATACAGAGAGAAGCCTAGATCATAAAGGTAGAGCAGAAATGTAACTATTCAGAAAAGCCCTTTACCTATGAAACTCAGTTTCTCTTATTTGTTTAACACAGAATACACTAAAATGGCTTATAACTTAGAGAGATGTTTCCACCGGGCAATGATGAAGCACTTCCCTGGAGAAGATGGAGACACAGATGATGAGTTCTGGATCAGAGAGGATGGGAAGCGGGAAAAAAGAAATCGGCGGACTATACGTTCTAATGCAGGAAATGTTTGGACCCGATCCAAAGACTCTGAAGGACCTGGCAGAAAGCAACCACATGTGCAAAATGGAGGAAAACTTCCACCTCACAAGGCAAAACATCGAGTTCCCACTTCTTCCTCATCTTCTTTCTCCTTCTCTGTAGAGGATCCAAGTAGCAGCTCAATTCAGCCCCCTGGAGAGGTGGCCTCTTCCAATGGGCGAGGCTTTCTGCACTCACACCACTACAGTGGAGTGCCCAACCGTGTATCTCATCCTGGGCAGATGGTAAGTCGCAATCCAGTGAACCAACAGAAAAAAAACATCCTTTGGTAGAGATTGTAGGAGAATTGCCAACAGATAGGAGAAAGTAATGTTAGGCATTCAAGTTCATTCACTCCTTCCTTATTAATGGTTTTTTTTTCTGTAATGCAGTCTTCTTCACTTCCTTTACCCATTCCTTTCTCCTTGGGGCAGTCTACACTGGACTTGAAAGAACCCATTTTTTTTAGTGGGTGGCAGACGTTGTCAGGAAAGTATAAGAACTGAAAGAATTGTTTTCAATGTAAACCCATTTTAACTTTTAAAGCTACAAAAATACCTTCTGAATACAAACTGATAGAATTAGGGTTTGAAGATGACTTATCTAGCCTCTGGTCACAAGCTACATTATACTCCTTGTCAGAGAGTTGGTGTATTACAAAAGTTTGGCAACAAAACATTTTGCTCCAAATGGTTCAATGAATAAGGGAACTGCATACTCCCTCACTCATCCCCAATAACTGCCTCGGTCACTGGCCAGTATGATTTGGGGAGAAAATTCTTACCCAGTCTCAATTGTGGTGATCAGTCATACCTTCAAATGTGGTGATCAGTCACACTCCCTTAGCATGAGCAACATAACTCAGTCTTCCGAAGGAAAAGTTGATTTGGCTCAAGTCCACACCACCCAAAACTCTGCTATAGTTGTGATCATCCTTGATAACATTAAGAAAAAGGGAAGGAAAACTGAAGATCATAGGGAAGGGGGAACCCTTTCAAACTCCACTGGGCATCATCTGAGGTACAAGAAAGAATAATCTTAAAATAGGATTCATACAATTACAAACCTCTATAGCAACCATAGTAGGATTCTAATTTTGAATAACTGTTCTAGAGAGACAATCTCTGAACTTCACAGCCTTCATAATTCCATTTTACACATGAGTTTGATTTCCCAGTCTTGTAGCAAAGCTGCCCCAGACCACATCTACTGTTCAGCACAGTAGCAGGGAGAAATTGGATTTAAAATCCTGGAAGAAAAGAGGGAAAGAAGCAGACAAAATATAACTCTTAATAGAATTGTCTACATTTGTGTATATGGTGATTAGAATTCTGTGTGCTAACTTTTTGTGTATGAAGTGATGCATCTATTGAGAATCAGAGCTAGTAAAATGATTTATCGATCAGATTTAACTTCCAGGAGAACAAACGAGGATAGGCAGGAAGTGGAAACTGATGCTTTGCCAGGCACAGGCATATTTGGTTCTGCTGATGGGCAGTTCATCAGTTCTCTTGTGGATTGATCCTTAGCACCCTTGACTAGGGATAAGCATTGGAGTGGTAAAAAAAAAAGTTTTGTTTAACCAAGTGGTCAAATAATGGCCAAGTATTTATAATGCATTAATTTTATGAGAATAAGAAAGAAGATAATCATCAACCAGTTATTAGTTATACTAATTATAACAAAAAAACTGTTGTGAAACAATGACTAACTTTTTAAAAATGTTTAATTTATTACACTTTTATCCCACTCTTAATAGTCCCCCATTCCACAATTTTCTCCTCACAACAGCTCTGTCAGATAAGTTACACTGAATGTGTGCCTGGCTTAGTGTCACTTAATGGGGTTCCTGGCTGAGTGAGGACTTGAACCTGTGTCTCCCTGGTCCTATTCTGACACTCCATCCATTACTTAACTGCCTTTGCCACTGATGATTGCATGTGTTTCTCTTTGGAGATGCCTCCAGAAATGGGAGAACTTTTGCTATGCTCCTAGATTCACCCCTGACTAGTGCAGTGGTATGGGACAACAGTTTAAGAGAATGAAGAAGGGATGAACAGAGCGGCCGATAGGTTCAATGAATAGGTTTCATGTTTCAGTTTGAAGTTAAAGGTAGTTCCCTTATCTGAAATGACTGAAGACTGTGACTGAAGAAGCTCCACCTCTGACCAAACCTCATAGGTGACTTTTGTTTCCCTTTTCAGAGGCCAGAAATGCCAGGAACTTTTAGCTCTCTACATGGGGCCGATCCAGCAAAACCATATGGATCACCACGGGTACCAGAACCACACCCTGGTGAGCCAGGTCAGCAGCAACAGCACTTTGCCATGCAGGTAAAACACATAGTAGAAAATGAGCTTCCATCTGCATGTGTAATGAATTACATTTAAGTCTGTGATAAGGACACCTAAATCCTGTGCTTGCAAATGAATAATTACCTATGGTTTTATTACAGTTGCTGTTTCATCAGAGTTTTGTGAATTTGGACAAGGAATAAGACAATAAATGGTTTTGTGGCAGGTGGGGGATAGTCATACAGTTAAGTAACACACATAACAAAGTCTAAGGGTCAGGAAGATTTGCAGTGCATAGAGCAGGGAAGTCAAACATTTCTTGGCCTGGGGGCTGTAGTCCTTTCTAGGGAACCATTTAGGAGCTGTATGGGCTTCGATGGAAGGCTTTTTCCAAGCTTAATTGCAGCGCAGGAAATATTTGGGGGACACACACACACCACATGGGTATGGGAGGGTTAACCCTTCCTTCCTCTGCTACAACTGCCCCCAACACACAATTTGCCCCTTGTGCTTTGCTCTAATTTTTAAAAATTGAATCCAGCTCATTTCGTTTGGTTTCCTTCCTCAGCCTTCAGTTGGATTAAATGATCCCAGAGGACATCGCCTTCCTGCTCCAGAGAAGCAGGTGTGTGCAGGACCAATGCATGTCTCCACAATAGGACCTCAGCCTGGGTCCCTGCAGCTTGGTCGGATGAGTGGCCCTCCCTCAGATGCCAGTATGTATTCCCCTGCACAATTCCAGCAAGGATTCCTTTCTCCAAGACACAATGGACCCCCTATGAGACAACCAGAGACCTCAGAGCTTCCCCTCGGCCACATGTACAGACCCTATAAGTACCTAAACCGTGCACATCCTGCTGTGTGGAATGGAAGCCATGATGCTGCGAATCAGATTGCCCTGGGAGTAGACAAGAAACCTCCAATGGGCCCATGCCCCCCTATGCCACCGCATGCTTTGAGCCACATGATGGAACCTCGGGTGCTGAGACCACCTTTGCCACCCAGTCAGTGGACTGAGCAATCCAATTTCCTACCTCATGGAGCTCCACCCTCAGGATATATTCGACAACCAGGCAAAGGCCCTGGTCAGAGAATGCAGCAGCAGCTACCAGCCTCATTATTTGGGCCTCCTCCTCAAATGCAGAGAGTAGCCCAGGGTGGGGATTCCATGATGGACAGTCCAGAGATGATTGCCATGCAGCAGCTGTCCTCCCGGGTATGCCCACCTGGTGTGCCTTATCACCCACGACAGCCTCCTCCCCCACACTTACCTGGACCATTCCCACAACTGGCCCACGTGGCATCTACGAACATTCAGCCTCCAAAACCAGTTTTAGGGAATGGGAACTCTCAGGACACCAGTCAGACAATTGAGCTGGAGAACAACCGAGGTAATTGCATATCACTGCTTTGCTAAGGCAAAACCTGGCTACTGAATCAGTTGAGCAAGTAATTTAGGTCCATTTATTTTGTGTGGTACTTTGCTCGCTCTTACAATAAATAACACCAAGTTAGAGACGGCTATGCTCACTGCTGAACGGGGTTTCTTTGGGGCTTGTCTGTTTTGATGCTTTGCCATGCATAAATCTTAATTTAATATTTAATATAAATGTCATACTCATCCTTCCTAAGGCATGAGGCAAGGTGAAGTGACTATATCAAGTAGCAAGTTGCAGATTTTATAGAGTATTATTAAGAGCAGCAGAATAAGGGGCAGGCTTATACGACACAAATATACAAGAAAATTCTCCCATTCAAATTAATGGTAGTGCACAAGAGCATTTTGATGTGTGGAGTTCGGATGTATGGAGTATGTGTACAGAGATGTACACATTTTCTAGCTCCATTTTCATTTTGAAGTAAATCTGGCAAATTTTCTTCAGTCTGTTCCTGTTATATTTCTGTTCTATTTATAACATCTGTGAGAATAAGTGGTGATGGAGTTTCACTTCGACTTCATGCAAACATAACATTAACTGGGATCCAGAGGGTGGGAGCAGGCTGTGAGATTCCACACTCCCTCCTAATACTCATGAGATAGGTGATCCATTCCATTCCATCAGATTAGATTGTTTCTCCTACCTGAACAGGTGTATCTGTGGCTCACTTGACCGAGAGAGAAAACTGCAGCCATGCAGATAGATAGCACTCTGTAACAGATTTATAAATCACAGCTGAGTGTTTTGGGCTTCAAGAATTATTACAATTTTATGTATTATGATCCCTGAACATCACTCAAGCTAGACAATACAAAGTGGTACCATAAAATACATATTTATTGCTCAAGCTGTATTAGAGAATAGCAAAACTTTGCAGGGATAAAACAAATAAGTCACATTACTACATACAATATAGTGAATAGCACAACAGAAATGATGGCTAGCATATTTTAAATAAAATTTAATTTCTTACTTCTCTCAACCAACAAAGCAGGAATCACTGAGTTCTTATTGTTACCTATCCGGCAGGCATGTATGGTAATCTTGTTTTTAAGGATCTCTCTGCTCAACCTTGTTAAGATCTCATTATTTATAACTTTCTCCCTAACATTACCTCTAGTTCTTCATCTTAAAGAAACATCTGTGCAACTGGACTTAAACAGGAGCTTCCAGTCATAACTCCTGCACCTTATCTTAAGTGAGCTTCTCCCTAACGCAGCCAGGCTTACAGCTAACTTCAGAAACGCCCTCAAGAAGGTCCCCTTATGAGTTTAGCAGCTTTCCCCTTCCAAGAGCTAATAACCCACCTGTAGCAAGCTCCCTCACCCCAGTTCCATGAACATATTTTTGCACTTAAAGCTAGCTCATAGCATACATAGAACTAATCTTTCTGTATTTACAATTAGCACACAGATTATAATGTATAGCACTCACATAAAATACAATAAATTATTGTCAACAATTTATTGTATTTTATGTTGCATTCATATTTTGTAACACTTGCAGGCTCTCACACACATGCACATGCCAATTAAATTGCTCCAACTCCACTTCAGCATTGCATATGAGCATAGCTAACCCTAGTTGAAATGAACATGTTCCCACACTACCATCTCAGAAAACCTGGGTAATATTATTTCCATATTAAGCTTTAGAGTTGCTCTGTTAACTGCTTGGGATGCTATCACTTTTTGTTGCCAAAGAGATCTGATTTACTATGTACTAAGGAAAAGCCCTCTGATTTGTCCTTGTTTCCCTTTGTGCAGCAGAGCCTCCATCAGGAATGGAACAAAAAACCCAGTGCATTGGCCTCCCAGAAGGGACATACCCCAAGCTGCTACCTCATTCCAAGCCCCCCCTGCAAATGGATTGCTCAAGGCAGAACTTGACACAAGAAGGAGAGGAAGATGATCCTGGAAATAAAAATGATCCAAAAGCAACACAGAGCAAGAGCACATGGCCAGTGGAGAGTAACTATAGAAGTCCAGTGGCCCAGGGGTGTGTGAGGGACATTGTAACAGCAGCAGAGAGAAGATCTGTGGCTGAAAATGGTGCTGTAGGTGAAGGGCCATCCAGTGGAACAGAAGGAAAAGCAGTGGCTGCTAATATAATGGAGAAGCCCCGCTGTACTGGGGGGAAAAATCTATTGGAAACAACTGTGCCTTGCATGGGACAGAGCACCAGTTCTTCTGCTGGTGTGGATGGCAGTCCAGTGGGAGGCACCTCTGGCCAGTTTGCCCCTCTCTACATGACCAACTTGGAATATCCAAATTCAGCCACACGATACCACATTAATCCAGGATTACAGGGATTCAGTCCTATGATGGGTGGGAAGCCCCCTCCAGTGTCCCACTCTCAGCATTTTTCTGCTCGGGGCTTTCAGCCCAATAACCCCCATGGTGTTTTCCCTCGCTACCGTCCCCACCAGGGAGTGCCATATCCTTACCAGCCTCAGCCTGCCCCTTCTTATCACCACTACCAGCAGCCTCCTTACTATACTTGTCCACAGGGTTATTCAGACTGGCAGAGGCCTTTCCCTCCCCAGTCCAGTCCCACCGGGCATCCACCTGCCCAGTCACCTCTGACCAGGCCTCCTTTCTCAGACAGAGGGACCATGGGCAGTGGCATACAGGGCTGTGAGGTGCTTAGCGCTGCTCTGGCTTCTCCAAACCGAATGGACATGGCAAGCACCAAAGAGGTTCCAAGCAGTGGGCAAGACCTACCACCGGAGGCTGAGAAACCAGATGAGTCCCAAGAAAGACCTGAGAGTCCCAAAGAGTTTCTTGATTTGGACAACCATAATGCAGCCACCAAGAGGCAGAGATCAGTTGCAGCAGGAGAGTATCTGTATGGCTCTCCCCCACCACCCATGAGTTCTTCTGGGCTTGGATTTAGCCCATCTGCTTTCCCTCCACATGGTGTCATGCTGCAGGCAGGGTCACCTTATGCATCACGACATCCAGCCAGTCACTTCCAGCCCAGGGCTTATGGGTCACCAGTGAATGCTCACTTGTCGCATCATCCAGCCAGTAATCAAGCCAACGGGCTTGCTCATGAGGGACCTCTCTACCGCTGCCAAGAAGAGAATGTGGGACACTTTCAGGCCTTAATGATGGAACAGACAGGACGTGGAGGTGGAATGGGGGGAATATCCCCGGATATGTATAGAACAGCAGGGTAAGACTGTTCTCCATGGGTCGGGGAGGTTGGGGAAAGAAGGGGGAAAGTGGTGAATGGTGGTTGCTTTCCTAAAGTTAAGAGTCCAAAGAGCTGCAAGCAATGATAAACAGCACAGCCTATTATCATTTGTGAGAGAGCTTCACATGTGACTTTTCAAGGACAGAGGTGACAGTTCTGATCATTTATGTGCTATATTGTATAATCATGATCTCTTCATTTGGTGAATTCATCAATAGAGTTTTCCAAGATTTTTTTAGATGGGAAATTATTCAGCTGTTCCATACTGATTGGAGAAATAGTTCAGGAATTAAGGTTGATGTTTGCTTACAATGCTAACTCTGTTTCTTATCAGAGTTAGGCTTCTCTTTCCTATCCTCCATCTGTATTCAGTCCAAAAGAAATAACACAACACAACATGGATATGAACAATACAGAAAATAAACAATGACCAAACATGAAAATTGGGCCTCTTCACCAAATGATTTTCTCAGTTCAGAAACATATGTCTTTAGGTAAAGTGTGCAAATGAAAGTGCATGTGGTTGCTAAAGTTTCCTCCTCCATTGTGTGTGATTCCAGAATGCACATGCACCAGCCACAGGCCCCATTCCCAAAGGTGCCTACAGCAACACCAGCCCGGGAAGAGCTGCCACCACAGAAACCACCAGCATTGCCTCTGGATCAAGTAAGTGCCAATAAAGAACAGAATTTAGGAGACAGTGTTTGCTTATCAACAGGTATCAAAGGTGTAAGAGATTTAGTAGTTGATGCAGGGAGAGAGGGAATAGAGCCAATGGCAAACCACTCTTTTGCTCATCATTGTTTGTGCCTGGGGACACTTTCAGATTCCATGCATTTTTGCTTAGCCTGAGATTTTTGGCTGGGAAACAAGACAATATGCTAGGCTAATTTCATGTCATCATCATCATCATCATCTCATTGACATAGCAATACCTAATGACAAAAATGTTGTAGAAAAGGAAGAGGAGAAGAAAGAAAAATATACACCATTGGCCATGGAATTTAAAGAACTATGGCAACAGGAAAAGGTCACAATTATTCCATTAGTCACATCAGTCAGCAGCATCACATCAAAAAGCTATACAGAAAACCTTCAGAAACTGGACCTACCAAAATACATCCACATCAACATCCAGAAAGCAATCATACTTAAAACATGCCCATTTGTCAGGAAATTCCTGAATCAGTAAAAGACAGCATGACCTGGCAAAGCCCATCATGTCCATCTAGAAAAACTACCATGAGCGAGAAAAGAGACAAAATAATATTTTTTAAAAATTCATAGCATTGATATAGCATTTTAGATTGTTCAAAACTCTTCTCAGTAATCCAAAAAACAAGCTGCTGTTGCTATTACATGCCCCTGCATTGCTATTTAAAAAACAAAACACAGACATCTTGAATGCATTCAGTCATTTATTGCATTGGACAATATAGCATTAGATTTATTTATTTGTTACATTTCTATACTGCCCAATAGTTGAAGCTCTCTGGACGGTTCACAAAAATTAAAAACATTTAACCAAAATTGATCGTTGGCTTTCAATTAAAAAAAAAAGTTGTATTGAAACAGGTAATGATCACCTTTTTGTTAATTCTTTTCTAGAGCTAGTCTAAGATTATAGAAGGATTCGAAGAAGATGAGAGCCACATGTGACTGGATAAGGACAAAGGGAAACATGCTGTCTATCCTCATCTTCTTTCCCAGCTGCATTTGGCTTCCAAGGTCTGGTGGATTACAGTGCCTTGGTGGCTTTCTGTTAACAAGGAATTGTCCTGAATCTGAGCCAACCCTAGGGCTGTCACAATGACACAGAAGGAGTGTCTCAAACTTGTGACTTGTTTCTGACCAGAGACTTTGGTTTCATTCAGGGTTTAAAGGGGCTCTGTTTGAGGGACTTGAAAGTTTCATGAACTGCTAAAACTCAGGTATATTTTTCAGGGTGAAAGATAGGAGACTATGGGAAATACTTGTATTAATATGTGTGTTTGGAACGGAATCCAGTTTACATTTTTTTTAACCTGTTGCCTTTTTTTAAAAAAAAATATTTCTGTTGCTGAATGTATTGTACATTATTAGGCTGGGAATGGTAGGCCCAAAATGTTGTGGGCACAGCACTGGGATGATCATAAACTGTTTACAATCATGTCACGCTGAAATCCTTCAAGGGAGAGTGGATGCGGGGAATAGTGAAACTTTTTGAGATTTCTTTTTGAATCAACATCAACTGTAAGTGGTCTGGAACTGAGTCACAGGGATTTTTTTTGCAGAAATCACAGTGTTCCCCTCTCCTAACCATGGATTGCATGCACTGCCAGTTCCTGCCTCTAACAAGGAACAAGGAAAACAGAAACTGAAACTTCCAGGAAATTCAAAATTTTGTGTGGGATTGTAGCAGCCTTTTCTTAACCATTTCCTGACAGGGAATCACTAGTATGTCAGTAAGCATCAAAAGCTTAGTCCCTAATAAGCTGGGATAGAAAAGATTCTTACAGAGGTACTGATATAACATTAGGATAAGACAAAGAGGATATGAATATTGAACTATTTGGTCTCAGTATAATTTGGCTTATGCTCCCATGAGAACAATGCAAAAAAAGAGCTTCTCCCCTTAAATTTTAGCCATCTGGTATAGTAAAATGCAGAAATTCTTTCTAGGGAAAGGATAAACTTTAATCCTACATGCAAGCATTTAAGCATATAAGCTAAGAGAGATGAAAAAGAAATCACCTTGTATTAGAATAGCCCATTTTACGACCGGTAATGTCATGGGACTTGTAACAAGCTCAAACCTCTGCCTCCCCCAGCATTAATTTTTATTTGTTTCTATTTCTCCTTCATCTCTTCCAATCCATTGCCTAATGACTTTACAAACCATGCAAGAGAAATTGCCATTCTTTGTACAGGTGCATAGCCATTTTAGTCTTTGAAAGAAAAATACAACTAATGTTGTGGCACTTTACAGGCTAACTGGTTGTGATGGGAAGAATCTTGAAAGCAACAAGCTAACTTCATCAGAACCATGAAGCCATTTTTGCCTGTGAAAGCTCATGCCACAATGTGTTTGTTAGGATGGACTTAAAATCACCTACATGGGCATGGCATATTGGAGTAGTCTCTGTAAACATGTGGTTGCTTTGGGCACTGCAATAGGGTCTTGGTTTTATTTCTTTTAAAACTTGATGGAAAGCTTTTGCTATTTTCCAGTTTCTGCTGTTATGCGTTTGACATTAGTGGTTGAATAGTAAGTATGTGTGTCTTTTGTATGGCTACGATAGATGAGTGGCACAGCTGCAGATTGTCTGATAATGGGCTTCAAAGCTTGTGCTTATTGTAATGAAGGGATCATCTCTAGCAATAACCTTCTCACTCCTACCCATCTGTATCTGCTTAACATACAGATGGGGTATAGCACATTCCAACACTGCAGGACTCCTGCCTTCCATGCAGAAGGAACTTTTTGAAAACAAAAATAAAAATTGCTGGCACATAGCAACTTATATACTTCTCTCCCGACCATTGGGAAGTTGGCGGTGGGTTGGGGTGAGGTGGTATATATTAATCATGTAAACACTATTTGAGTATTGTGTGTTTTGTTTGTTTTCCCTCATAGAAATCCAACAACTACTTAGGAGCTTAAAAAACACCATTGGCAGGTATTAATTACCACCCATAATTGGCTGGCATTAATTAATAATAATTAAGTACTCTTAGTTGAATAACTTGTTTTACTCCTCGTAGTAAGTCCTTCTCAATAATGGTAATTCTCCTAATGAGAAGGATACAGAAAATATAAGTGGTACATTAATAGCTTGACTAGTGTCAAAAAGTGGTTGTCTATTTAATGAGCCTCTAAATTTTAGGTGTGAAGATGGGTTGTTGAAATAGAACACGGGTAAGGCAGTTTCCTTTGACTGGAAAATAGGGATAATTGGTAAAAACAGGATTTGCCTGCTTTCAAAGACTGACAGTTTAGTAAGTTCTGTGGAGATATGCAGTGTTTTCTTCCTTTAGTAGCATTCCAATATTGCCTTTATGTATGAGTTAGCACTGGTTTACTACAGAGTGTTCTGGTTTTTCTTCCATGTCACCATACATCCTACCTAGTGAAATTCTCCTCTTTCTTGAAGCAGAAATAGGGTATGGGACCTTGTCCTTCGAAGGAAAAGTAGTTAGTATCTTTGTGTGAGGGAACTAAAGTTTTCTTCTAGCAACACTGGATTTTTATCAGTGAAAAGAAATGTTTATTTCTCATATATTTCAGTATACCACACATGTTGACAGAAAAGCTAATATGCCTCTGATTAATTAAAGACTTTTCTCCATGATAATAGGTTCAATCATTTTACATTCATGTGAGAGAGACCTATTTTTCCATCCCCTCCCAACAGCCAGACATATGTATCCTGAAGCAATATTCCCCAATAATACTAATCTAAAAGGAACTGGTGAGAGGATAGATATGTAGCAAATCATTGGTGGGTCAGATTCACCTCTGGATAATAACATGTTGCTATAGGATATTATTCCCCAGAGGTTTGGCGCCAGTGCTCAAATTACAGGAGAAAAGGTAGAGAACCCTTTAATGAAATCCACAAGCCCACAGCCCTTTCCACCTCCCAGATCTAGCTAAATCATGTTCTCTTGTAGCCTTCTAAAAGCTTTAGGTAAGAGGCCCGACACAAAAGGTAAGGAGCCCCCACCCCCACCCACCCCTGTATTTGGGTGGAGCATCTGCTTTTAGTCTACACATTTACTATGCTATTCAGTATTTTCTAATGAAAATATGTTTCATCACTACTATTTGATGCTCACTGGTTCTGGAATAACTTTTCCTATACTCATGCTTAAGTTTACAGTGGTGAAATGAGGGAGCAGCAGATGAAGAGGAGACGTTATAGTATCAAAATAGTCAGTGCTCTGAAGAACAAGTAGGGATAGATACGTAGAAGCAAATAACAAAATGGAATACCCAAATTAATCCTGTTAGTAACATGGAAATGGAAGAGATGAAATTTCAAATCAAAACCCAAAAGTTGGTTTTGGGGACTGGCGGTGAACAGGTCTCCACAGCTGCACTCACCAGTGGCGAACATACTTTTTAATTGGTGAGTGGGAGGCTTGTCCCTGCATTCTCACTAGACTTCAGAGGCTCTGAGAAGCATCAACAGCCAGCTCTACTGAAGTCCAGCAGGACTGCAAGCACCTTTCTCTAGAGCAGGAGTAGGCAACTTGTGTCCTCCAAATCTTTTGGCCTCCAACTCCCATTATCCCTCACCCTTGGCTATGCTTGCTAAGGTTGCTGGAAGTTGTAGGCCAAAATACCTTGATGGCCATAAGTTGCCCCTCTTGCTCTAGAGTCTGGAAGAAAAGCAAGGGGCTTACCTTTGCAGCCCTGTTGAATAACAAAGACTTTCTGCTGCTTTAGGGTCTTTCTCAAGCCTAGCATGTCAGAGATAAGATTGTGCCCCTCCCCAAGTTGAGGGAGAGTCAGGGTCATTGGCAGGCAAGCAGCCACAAACCTTGGCTGACTACCATGGCCAGACACAATTTTGGATCCTGGTGATGAATGTTTGGGACAGAGAAAGAAAAACACGAACTGGCAGCAGAAGTTCCTACTGATAAATCGTGTATCAAAAATGTGCTTTACTGTAACATGAATGTTTCTTGACAAGGATTCAGATGCTGATGTGCAAGAGCACAGTGGGAATGTTGGCTGTCATGAATGGGAAGCTAGATGCACTTGGCAGGTCCTAGTGTTTTGGTATCCTGTGTCTTCTGGCAAGATTTTGCAGGAATTCTTTGTTTTGTCAAACTGTGTAACTATCACTATTAAGTTCTTGTTTAGCATTGGCAGCATACCAGGTGCTTATTAGAGAATTAGCAAAGGCTGCCAAATTGCTGCATGTGTTCTGTGCCCAGAGATATGCAGGATCTATTGAGTCCTAGTTATGGAGAACCTCAAGAAATTCCTCTCAGCACTAGATGACCAGTGCTACCATAAATCAGAGCAGTCCTCTAGATTTAGCCATGCTTTTAACAGACCACCAGATGTCACTGCTACGCATAGAATCTCTTCTCAGCAATCAACTTCACAGAAACTAAACATGGGCTTCCAAATGTTATGGTGCTGACTTCTCCCTCCAACAGATGTAAATGCAAGTTAGATTTAATAACAATCCATGTGCTCTATGGACCTGCTTACGCTGGCATAACAGAATTATTCGCAGTAAAACCGTGACAGTGACTCTGCTTTTCCCCAGTTCTTTAATTACATGGGAAGTTTAAGTATGAAGTATATCATAGGACTGCATGGCAGGGTTGCAAAGAATCCAGGAGTTACTGGTCCCTAAAAATTGGGTCTGGCAACTGACGCTTGAACTGCAGTAGAAGTCAGGAAATAGGTTTCTCCTGTCTAGATCCTAATTTTTTTCTTTAAAGCATTCTTCCTCCGTGGTTTTTCTACTGCCCAGCATTTTTTTTTTTGCACCACTGAGTGGAGTGCAAAACAAGCCGACCTGTTGCTAAGAATTTCTGAGAATCCTCTGATTTTTAAATTCAAGTGGTTGAGCTTTGACAATTATTTGCCAATCTCAATCATTTCTGAAACATTGTGATCTTGGTCATCTGGGGTGTGGGTTGGGTGGGACTGTATTATTGTAATTAAGATTGTAAAGAATGTAATTTGCCTATTTGGGGGGCATAAGAAGAGAAAACATTCCTCTGGGTGAAGGCTGATTTGGGATTAATGTTTGTCTGTCTGGAGGCCTTGCAAGTTGGATCCTGGTCTCTGTCAAACAGCTGGAACATCTTCTGATCAACAGGAATGTGAGCCACTGCTGTAAGAGGCCTTTCAACATCAAGCTGTGAAAATATATTACTGATAAACTCTGGGAGGAATCTGACATGTTCTGGGCTGTGCATGGTGGTGTTTGGTTCGATAAATGAACTCCTCAACTAGGTTTTGAAAGGGAGCCGGCGTGAATCTTCCATGCCACAACAGAATGAACTTTTTGTATTCTGGAAGCTACTGTCAAGAGAGCCCATCGTTTGGAGAGTTAACATCTGATATAAGAGTAACTGATCAAATTCTTCCCCATGTGCTCCTCTATTTTCCCCAGCTGGGGCTCAGGTATCTCACTTGGCTGCCTTTTCCGCTGCTCCTGAAAAGCCCTGGTCATTTTCTCTGCCCATGGAGCACAGCAGCAGGGATCCTTTCTTCTACTCCTTTGCTGCTGCGAAGAGCTGGGGTTGAACTCTCCTGGTCAATACTGGAAAGGGGAATGCTATTTATTTTTATATTGTGTATATTTTGTCTTGGTCTACTGATTCCCTTGATTCCCTGAGAGCGACAGTTACCTCAATAGTTAGTTTAATATTGTGTGTTTGGGTAATTTTTTAAGGATCCTTTTTTTAAAAAAAAAGTTTGATCCTTGGAGATTTGTAGATTTTATTTCCATAAGAATTTGTTATTTTGTATAAAGTATGTTCTTAAAATAGCAGCTGTTCCTGGTCTGTGTGTCTTTCATCTCCTGTGTGAAATGAACAGAGCTGTCTTATACTAAATCAAACCACTGGTTTATCTAGCCTAGTGATGTCTACTGTGACTGGCAGTGGCTTTCCAATGTCTGAGGCAGGGGTCTTTCACATCTCCTGCTACCTGAAACCTTTTAAATTGGAGATGCTGAGAATTGATCCTTGGACAAAGATCTACCACTGAGCTACTGGCCCTCCATTACCTGGAAAATTCATATTTGACCAATTCAGCGAGAAAGTCCTGCTGGAAGATTCAGAAATGAATTGGGAACATACGAAGCTGCCTTATGTGCCATCTAGCCTAGTATTGTTGACACTGGCTGGGTTCAGACAACCAAGGTTTGTTATTGCGGCTGGGTTCAGACAACACAATAACCCATGTTTCAACAACACACAGTTCATTGACAACTCACACTCAACCCTTGAGTGGGTTATCGTGCTGTGTGACTCCAGTCACTGTCTGTCAATGGCTCTCCAAGGTTTCAAGCCAGATTCTTTCATAGCCCTAGATGGAGAAGCCAGCGATTGAATCTGGAATTTTCTGCATGTGAAGGATGTTCTCTACCACTCAGCTATGGCTACTCCCATTGCTCTCTGCCTTACAATATTTGGAAGATATAGTGCTAATACTTCTGCAGTAAAGTGGAATTATTTCTAGCCTTCTGCATAAGATCCTTAATCTTTTATTCAGTGCAAGGGACTATGGGACAGCAACTACAGTCATTTTCTGCATTGGTTCAAAAAACCATTGTTTTATTGTCACCGGAAGTAGCTTTCCTTTACAAGTGCTTTTGAATTAGGGAGAAAAATTATCAGGCAAGAAAAGACTTGAATGCCATTTCCAGGAAGTGGCATAAATCAGTCCTGCTGGAGAGGAATCCAAATACTCCATACCATAGTGTGCAACAATCAGAGAAAAAAACTGCAATGTATGTGGTCCCCTTCAAACAGCTTCTGTTTTAAAATCTATGCAGTTGTGATTGGGAATTCATTATAAACCTATTGTTGGGGGGGATATATAGTGCTACAGCACTTTGGAATCTCTCATTTAGCCAGTCTAGTTACAATATAGACATGCAGTCTCAGCTCCTCATCTATAACGCCAGTATGATGACTTTACCTGAGTTAGCTGCTCCTTAGAGGGTACGTGGGAGCAAAAAGGGTGGGGGGAGCTGGCATGGCAGGAGCTCAGAACTTCATCTGAAGTAAGAGTCAACAGGACCAAGGAATATAAAAGGAAAGTGCCTCTGAACATGGGGTTTTTCTCTACTGGAAAACCTGCAACCAACACACATGCATTTAAATTATAGGAAAGACTTGCAGATCAAGGTGTAGGGGAGTGGATTTTAAATGAGCTGGAGCCCCAGCATCTTAAGAATACATTAACCATAGAATCATAGAATAGCAGAGTTGGAAGGGGCCTACAAGGCCATCGAGTCCAACCCCCTGCTCAATGCAGGAATCCACCCTAAAGCATCCCTGACAGATGGTTGTCCAGCTGCCTCTTGAATGCCTCGAGTGTGGGAGAGCCCACAACCTCCCTAGGTAACTGATTCCACCGTCGCACTGCTCTAACAGTCAGGAAGTTTTTCCTGATGTCCAGCCGGACTCTGGCTTCCTTTAACTTGAGCCCGTTATTCCGTGTCCTGCACTCTGGGAGGATCGAGAAGAGATCCTGGCCCTCCTCTGTGTGACAACCTTTTAAGTATTTGAAGAGTGCTATCATGTCTCCCCTCAAGCTTCTCTTCTCTAGGCTAAACATGCCCAGTTCTTTCAGTCTCTCTTCATAGGGCTTTGTTTCTAGACCCCTGATCATCCTGGTTGCCCTCTTCTGAACACGCTCTAGCTTGTCTGCATCCTTCTTGAATTGTGGAGCCCAGAACTGGACACAATACTCTAGATGAGGCCTAACCAGGGCCGAATAGAGAGGAACCAGTACCTCACGTGATTTGGAAGCTATACTTCTATTAATGCAGCCTAAAATAGCATTTGCCTTTCTTGCAGTCATATCACACTGTTGGCTCATATTCAGCTTGCGATCTACAACAATTCCAAGATCTTTCTCGTTTGTAGTGTTGCTGAGCCAAGTGTCCCCCATCTTGTAACTGTGCATTTGGTTTCTATTCCCTAAATGTAGAACTTGGCATTTATCCCTATTAAATTTCATTCTGTTGTTTTCAGCCCAGCACTCCAGCCTATCAAGATCACTTTGAAGTTTGTTTCTGTCTTCCAGGGTATTAGCTATCCCACCTAATTTTGTGTCATCTGCAAATTTGATCAGCGTTCCCTGCACCTCCTTGTCCAAATCATTAATAAAAATGTTGAAGAGCACTGGGCCCAGGACTGAGCCCTGCGGCACCCCACTCGTTGCCTCTCCCTAGTTTGAGAAGGTTCCATTGATAAGTTCTCTTTGAGTCCGATTCTGTAGCCAACTGTGAATCCACCTAATAGTTGTTCCATCTAGCCCTCTTTTAGCTACTTTGTTAATCAGAATATCATGGGGCACTTTGTCAAAAGCTTTGCTGAAGTCAAGATGTATGACGTCCACAGCATTCCCACAATCCACAAGGGAGGTTATCCTAACAAAAAATGAGATCAAATTAGTCTGACAGGATTTGTTGCTGACAAATCCATGTTGGCTTCTAGTAACCACTGTAGAAGGTAGCCAAAGAAATTTGTAGTGTACTTTTTAAGCTGCTTTTACACTTAGTCACCTGTTGGGTAGAGCAGCCTCCACTCTCCCTTCAGCAGCCCCGCTAACAAACCATCTGATCTGTCTACTTTTTTTTGGGGGGGGGGATAACAAACTCACTGCCTAGGGACCATAAAAAGTTCTTAACGCCCTTTGCCAGTGCAACAGTTCTTCAGTGCCCGGAATATTGGCAGTTCAGATCAATAGCTTTTCATTAATGGATTGCAGAACATGGGAGGCAAGCCGTGTCCTCCTTCAGAAGTGGAAATTTTGCAACTGATGCCTTTCCAAATGGCCAGCTGTGTCCGCAGTGCAGCAATTCTACTTGTAACTATTAGTGCAGGTTCCTTTATGAGTTTTCCTGTACGCGGGCAATAAGTGCTGTTCCCAGAGACTTCATAGATTTCATCAGGCTTTCTTCCTGCTGTAACTCACTGGCTGTAAATTTATCCCTGACCACATCTGGCTTTCTCCTCTTATCAAGTTATTCAATAAGAAATGCCTTAAAAGTTCTTTATCTGAATCTGCTTTCCAGGCGCTGTAAACATTGGAGACTATGTCGGATTTTACATCTCCTGCTGCTAAGATTCTGCACTGCCTCCTGCAGCCAGGCAATCCCAAGATGACAGTGACCTTTGATAGTCACCTTCTCTCCAAAGTAATAATTAAAGCAGCAGCCAGTTGCACTCCTTTGTTGTTTTCAGGTCACACAAAAAAGCAACACTCATTGATGATTCAGCATCCTCATCCCCTGAACATACCCAAGGCCAACTATTATACTAGAAGGTGAGAGGAAGTATGTACCCTTAAGAGATGAGAGCCTCTGATGGATTGACAAGTGGAAGCCTGAGGATTCGTTTGCCCCTGGGCACTTGAAACATTGGCAAGAAAATAATCATTGTTGGCATATGAACAGAGTTCAGTGTTCCATTACCTAATAGAAATGCAATTGTAAGAGAACATTTTGTTTGTTGCCTGAAACTCTAGAGATATTTCTTCAAGCATTGTTTTAAACTGACAACCTAACTTGCACGATCAGGACTGGCAAAATGCAAGGAAAACTGGACTGGCTTCATTTTGCTTAGAGCCATTACAAACTTCAAACCCAATCCTTTCCAAGCTGAGATGGAGATAACCTACGTAAGTTGTACCTGGATCACTCAGCCTAGACAGGCATTATCTGTATGGAGGAAAAAATCAGTAACATCAGGAAAGGGTCTTAGGCTCACACACTCTCCTACTGATCCCTTCTGCACATACAGAATATAACCATCGAGTTGGGCTATACCATAATTACCCATACACACTATTTGTGACTCTACAATCTTGACCCCAAGATTTGAATTAGGGATTTAGTGTGCAAGAAGTTTGTGCATATTGATACAATGGAACATTTCAGTTTTAACTATTCTGCAAACAGTAAAGCAGCATAGCTCCAACCTAGGTCCTAGAGTTAGTGTGCATCAAGATTCTTGGCTCTTTCATTTGCTGCCTGCCTGAGATCAATCATAACCGAGCGCAAAATATTTACCTCCTCCCCTTCCACGATGAGAAGCCAAAGTGTTTCCTGATGCACAAATTGGAATCCTGAACCATCTTAAGAAAATATGAATCAGCAAGTATGGAAAGTAACGTGAGAAGCAACCTTTAGATTACAGATTTTAATTAGCAGCCAGTTTTGACAAGGAGATGCTTCGATGTAGGATAGAGGACTAACTAACTTCCACACACATCCCATGAACCCCACGGACTACTAGAGAATCAATCTCTTGCTTCTGGGTTGATTGGGGGTGGGCAAAGAGATGATGTTGCTTAGACGTCAGATTTGGCTCTGGGGCCTCTAGTTTGTTAATCTTTATTTTAAGTAGTTGGAAACCACTAATAATTCTAAATAGATTCCAGAAAGAATCTGAACTCTTTTGGAAGGGCTAGGAGAATATATTGAAACACTAGACTGAGGTGGGCATTTCCCCTGTTTTTCTTTGTTCTGGCTTTATACCTATGCTTCTCTACCAGTGCAAAAAGGAAAAACACAGATGTAAAACAAACTATCAGCAGAAGACAACATCTTTTGCTATCCATCTCACCCCAGGTAAACATTTCTGAGGGAATTCATGCACATGTATTTTTCTACACCAATTGTCCTTGAGCAAATGTGTCATAGAGAGACATAACATACTCAAGAAAGACATTTCCCTGAGGTAACATGAAGATTGATGGCCTAAACTTTTCTGAAGGAATGAACTGTGCTAAAACATACCTGAGGGCATTTAGGAGGATTGGGCATAGGGTTAGAGGATTCTGTGAACAAGGCAAAGTGTTTGCACAACAAAAGCCTCTTCTGGAAGCATCCTGAATCTCTCATGTTTGCCTAGGGGAAATGGCTAGCATTGAGGGGAGTTGTTTAAGGACATTTAATTATTATTTTCTTTTCAAAACCACTGTGGTGCGTTTGGGTTTTATTTAACATTCTTCTTAGGTATTCCCTGATGCAGTTGTAAGGACAATCTTATTTATTTATTTATTTATTACATTTCTATACCGCCCAATAGCCGGAACTATTAACAATCTTCTGAAACTGTTAATTGCCTTGGGTGGGGGGATCCTGCTTTCATGCCAATGAAGGATTTCCTCACAATACAAGGACTAGTTTCAAAGGCTTTTAATATTTCATTTGGCCCTAACTCTGTGTAAAAGCAGGAAGGAAGTGGCTGACATGTGTCTTAGCCACACTTACGTATTAATAGATAATCTATGCTAAGACCCTAAAGAATCCTGTAGCACCTTAAAAAGGCATCATTATTACAGCATAAGCTTTCCTGACAATGCATATGTTCCTATTTAAGATACCACAAGCCTCTTACTCTGTTGAAAGCAATAAAAGGGAATGTGGCTTCCCCTCTGAAATTTGTACTCTGTTGTTTGCTTTTGAGAATGTGCCCTCAGTAAGTGGCATCTCTGCAGCTCAAGAATTTTTAGTCTATGAGCTACTCTACATCAAGGAAAACATACTGCAACAATCAAAAGTGCACTGGAAACGATATAATTTGGCTGGCCCAGTGGCAGGTTTTCTTTCTGCTTCTTACAAGAATAATCTTTAACGTTTGTATAATGTATATTGCATGTCCAAAATACTTCAGTTATCCTTACAACAATCCAAAAGATTAGGACCATTTTATTATCCCCATAATACAGATGGAGGACCAAGTCTTGGAAACACAGTGTTGTCTATTGCCACCTTGCTGAGGTCAAAGTGAGAATCTTAACTGGGGCCCTTAGAGATCGTGTCATCGGTATTAACAACCAGTGTGATTACAGCCGGCACTTGGGAAAGCAGGGCTTGTCTATGCAGGCTGAAATGTGGACAGTGTTTTTCTAAAAACCGGTTTTAAGTTAAGGTTAAAAACAACATATCTTTTTGACATGCTTATTCTCCACCCATCTATCCCGAGCCAACAAGAGAAGCCTCGTGGGTGGGGCTTGGGGCCCCTTCTTTGCCAGAGCGGAAGAGGAGATTAACCAGGAAAGGGATGTTTTTGAGTTTTTCCCCCCACAATGTGTTCGAATAAAATTATTGAGAATTTGTGAACCGTCCCTTAAGCCGGGGATGGATTTTGTTAGTGGGAGGAATTCAGATGTGAGTCAGATGCTTAGTATTGAGAGAGAGGTGGAAGGGAGGAACCCAGTCGCCTGCAAACAAGGAAGGTAAGCGTCCCATCTTTTCTCTCCTGACTTTTCAGCTCTGCACATGTGTTTCATTCACAGAGATCTATTCTAATGCTTATTGTGCCAGAGGCAATTTACACATCCATGCCGTTGTTTATGCAAACTAACTTGGAGCGGAAACCCTCTGATTGTTCAAGCTGCTTAGATTCCTAATGGTTCAGGATATGTTCATTTGGCTAGTGGGGAAATTCTCCCCTATTTTGAAGTTAGATATGAATTTCCCACAGGTACTGGGGTGGTGTTGGTTTATGATCCTCTCCCACTTCTATAACAATGCAGCAACATTGTCCAAATCTCAGTTACTCCTAGTTTCTAAACATTCATGTATGCATTGGGCATCACATTTAGATAAGCTGGTATCAATGCATGGCATTTCTGCTCCCTAAAATCCCTGTATAGACATACCCTACAAATAGAGCTGTATTTAATCAGCTGAGCAAGTGCTGAAACTGGTACAGATTTTATAGTGTTCTGACAATCTCAACATAAATGCAAGTTTCTTGCATTCCCCCTTAACCATGGGGAAATAAGTTTGTAAATGTATGAGGCAGTAGCAGGTGAAATCTTAATGCGAGAATGGTGACAGAACAAGATTTTCTCTTGATTGGAAAACCAGAATAAATTATAAAAACATGAACGTTTATGGACTAAGCATACAACTTGAAAGATTTGTCCTACTTTGGTACTGAAAGGCAGCCAGAATCTACAGATCCATCAAACACAGGAACACACACAGTCAGAATCAAAGAGAGGAATAGGCAAATGGCAACCAACCAGCTAAAATACCTTAGACCTGAGGCTGTTATCTTGAAATTTTTACAATCCTCAGACAGATCTTTAAGATCATAAAATCCAACTCTATTGACCATGTAAACTAATGCCAAGCAAGGGTTTCCCTTCTAGGCTGTGCAGATATCAGTTATTAAAGCATTCCTCTGCACTGGACTAGATTTTTAAAAGGATCAAAGTGAGGATTCTCATGCTAGTATTATATAGCAAAATGTCCAGTTTCAGAATGAGGTATACCAACAACAATGCTTTCTTTCTTGCAAGTGTATCCACTTCTCTTTTCCCCACCCCACCCTCACCAGATGAGGCTTTCTGGTATGCTGTATGCTGTTAAGGGGAATACCTAGCCTATCTGTCCAAATTTATTTTATTTGTCCCAGGAACTACCTTTATTATTGTCAGGATCCACATAGTACTCATAGACATTTTTACACCATCTGTGGTATTATGGCGCTCTTGCACCATGCTGGCTTAATTTATTGACTAGTAGTATCTTGGGAAAACCTGATACTCATATGCCACAGATGACAACTGCCACTTCTTTGTACAGTTTTCTGATAACAGACTAAACAGAGTTGCACTAATTTATACTGGCTTTGACATCCTGCAGTTACAAATAATTGATCTGCTCTGATATCATGCCAGACACAGCCTTCACTTGGCCTTCCCCCTTCTTGGTGCCTGCCAAATGTTTTGGACTTCAGCTCCCACAGCATGGTCAACAGTCAGGAATATTGGAGGCTTGGGCAGCTGGGTGCAAAGAGGAATGGGGGAGACTTTCCACCTTGACTTTCATGTTCATTGAGCAATTTTCGTGAAACAAGCAGTGCAGGCACAGCCTTTCAAATGGCACCTTTTGTGTGTAGGTTGGGTGAGCCATTGATTGGAAATGGACAGGTAGCACTTGCTGCTTTGTAGTATGTGATTATGGCATGAGTGCACTGCTTGACAATTTTGTATGGCAGGTGTTACACATTGATTTCTGGCAGGTATGCAATACCTGTGTAGGATCCACATTTGCAGGACAGATCAGAAGGGTCATAGAATCATAGAATAGTAGAGTTGGAAGGGGCCTATAAGGCCATCAAGTCCAACCCCCTGCTCAGTGCAGGAACCCACCTAAAAGCATCCCTGATAGATGGTTGTCCAGCTGCCTCTTGAATGCCTCTAGTGTGGGAGAGCCTGTGACCTCCATAGGTAATTGGTTCCATTGTACTGCTCTAACAGTCAGAAAGTTTTCCTGATGTCAAGCCGGAATCTGGCTTCCTGTAACTTGAGCCCATTATTCCATGTCCTGCACTCTGGAATGATCGAGAAGAGATCCTGGCCCTCCTCTGTATTTGAAGAGTGCTATCATGTATCCCCTCAATCCTCTCTTCTCCAGACTAAACATGCCCAGTTCTTCTTCGTGGTCTCTGTGCATCACACATATGGGCTCTGCGCCTGCGCAGGGCCAGCTTCAGAAACTTCTCTAGCTGAAAGTCTTTTAGGCAGGAACCCTCCCCCACCGTCCACTGAGCATGCTCAGGGGTTACCGCCTAATCCCCTCAGTTCTCTTCAACCGCCTGTAGGGTCAACAGCTTGTGGAGACTTCTCATGTGTGGTATACTTTACCTCAGCTGAAAATATTATATTTTCCTCTTGTCAGCAACTTTACATGACCCGTCACTTCACTGTGAGTTGAGAGCGATGGTGCGCGCTCTGGCGCTTTGCATGCATACCTATGATTAGCAGGTCTCACTCTGTGAACTAGATTGAGGACCTACCATCCGATGGTGAAGGATTGTTCAATCTCATTGCTTATCTCGTTTCCTGCATCAGAACCAGCAAATTAAATTAGCCTATGAACTTGCTGGCCCCCCGCTGAAGGGGGAAGTGCGCTCTCCACCAGAGGAGGGGCCACTGCTACAGCTTTTGAAAGAGGTATTGCCATACCGGACCTCTGCAAAGCGGATACCTGGTTGACACCTCTGACTTTTGCCAGTCACTACCGTCTGGACATCAGAGCGCGTAGAGACTGTGCCTTTGGGCTTATCGGCAATCCGTTGAATTTTCATCCATCACCTGACATCACCCACCTCCGGGTAGTCAGCTTGTTATTTGCCCATATGTGTGATGCACAGAGACCACGAAGAAGAAAGACAGGTTGCTTACCTGTAACTGTAGTTCTTCGAGTGGTCATCTGTGCAGTCACACAACCCTCCCACCGTCCCCACTATGGTGTCATTTTTTGATTACCTGGTGGTTCACCTCAGTGAGACTGTTTAGGCGGTTTCAAGAACTGAGGGGATTGGGCAGGAACCCCTGAGCATGCTCAATGGATGGTGGGGGAGGGTTCCCACCTAAAAGACTTTCAGCTAGAGAAGTTTCCGAAGCTGGCCCTGCGCAGGCGCAGAGCCCATATGTGTGACTGCACAGATGACCACTCGAAGAACTACAGTTACAGGTAAGCAACCTGTCTTTCTTTCAGTCTCTCCTCATAGGGCTTTGTTTCCAGACCCCTGATCAACCTCGTTGTCCTCCTCTGAACTGTCCTCCGGCTTCTTGAAGTGGGGTGCCCAGAACTGGATACAATACTCAAGATGAGGCCTACAGTGCTGAATAGAGGGGAACCAGTACCTCGCGCGATTTGGAAGCTATACTTCTATTAATGCAGCCCAAAATAGCATTGGATTTTTTTGCAGCCACATCACACTGTTGGCTCATGTTCAGCGTGTGATCTACAACAATTCCAAGATCCTTCTTGTTTGTAGTATTGCTGAGCCAAGTATCCCTCATCTTGTAACTGTGCATTTGGTTTCTTTTTCCTAGGTGTAGAACTAGGCATTTATCCCTATTAAATTTCATTCTGTTGTTTTCAAACACCAGTGCTGGAGAGAAGTATGTCTGTTACTACAATCTTACTTCAGTAGTCCACATAGCTTCAGGAGCAGGTTTGCCACACATTCCAATGTTTCTGTGTCTCCAATGGTTCCATCTACTTCCTGTACTCTATCAAGTAGCAAGGAGGGATGGTATATACATGTCCTTAGAGAAATGTCTTGTACCAAAACTAACTTACACAAAAGATTAGTTTGCTATTATTTGGAATGGAACAATCCATGCAAATCTCCGCATTTGAAATGCTGCTATTACCACAGTTCATTTATGTGAACTGACATATGAATGATGACTAATTTCAAAGCCACAAGTGGTATTTTGGTCATGTGCGCAAATCCAGAGAGATCTTTCCTAGCAACCATGTTAATAAATAATGCTAACTGGTTATATATGGTTCATTGTTTATGTGTGACTCATTGGCCTTGCAAAATTGTTGCCCGGTTTCTTTTGGCATAGCTGGGTGGAAAGTTATATAATAGTTGAATAACATGATGATGACCATAAATACACACAGTCTTTTGTTTAATGATGGCTAAGGCAGCATCAAGACATGCCCAACCCTCTTAAAACCATGCAGATATTTTGAACATGCCCTCCTACCCTGGTTTTCCTATTGTTGTTATTCTCCAGCACTCTGGAGATATTTTGCTGCCACCTCCAGGCTAAACCAAAAATACAGGCTTATTCAACACTACATTTATCCCAGGACCCAACTTCAACAACTACTTCAGAAGCATGTGTATCAGTGGGATTTCTAGCTTTTACAGAAATGCAACATTGGTCTCTATACTGCTGATCATAAAGAACAACATACTAAACAGCCAATGTGCAGGTGCTTCTCGCTCTTCATCTAAACCAGCTCTTCATCTGAAGCAAAGTTCTGTGAAATCTTTCCTTGATCACCAGTCTCACTTTTCTGTACTTTCAGCTATCTGGTAACATCCCACATCAGGGATTCAGGGATTTGTGTTAATACATCCACAAAACTTGCAATTTCAGCCATCCTTTCCCTATTAAATTATGTGCTAGGTAATATAGGATTGAATGGCCAATGCCTGGGTAATGCTCACAAGCCTGATCTTGTCTTCCTTGGGTTGACATGTGCCCACATCTTCCTTCTTCCACAGAGGTTCCTTGTCCCTACCCAGGATAGTGTGGGTTCCCCCAAGACCTCAGTTGCAAAATGCTGATTTAAACATTCCCAGGGTGGCTTGTATTCAAGATAAAACCCTCTATAGGTCTAAGGATGCTTCCAGCACCTTAGACCTAAAGCGCCTAGCAATCAGATGTCATCGTGCACCAATTCTGTCTCCCCACCCCACCCCCAATGGATTTTCTGTAGAAAAAAGAAGTGGGAAAACACAGGAGTATTTTGAGTGAAGTTATCACCATCTGGCTGTCCTGTAAAATTCTTTGAAAGGCAGGGCATTGGATTGGTACTATAAGAATGCAATCCTATGCATATTGAAACAGAAAAAAGTCCTACAACTCCTACTATTCCCCAGCCAGCATACATAGGATTGCATCCTAAAAGTCTAATCTGGAAGCACCCTGATTGCCTTATCTGTTGGTCTCAGGTTTGTGCTTAGTGGATTTTGAAGGGGGAGGCCATTTTCTCCCTCAGTGGACTTTCTTCTGAGTAAATATGCTGAAGACTACACTGCATAACTTATTCTGTTGGTACCAAGTTCCTATTCTTAGCACCCTGGACTTAGGGCAAGTATATGTTTGTATGGGCAGGGTGGAGGGACACGTACATTCTACTACCAAAGGGAGGACAGGAAATGTTCCTGGTGTAAACTGGTTTAAGAAAGAAAGTGGGGAGGGAAGCTATCCATATGACTTCACTAAATATCTGAGGAGTCATCTCCTGGAGTTGATTAAATGATAAACTGCCATTCTCTTTTTGAACTGACACTCTCATTTGTTACCTGAATTACACCCCTGGCAAGTAGTATATCAAAAAGGCACTAATGGTGTTCTCTCTCCCAGCTGAGCAAAGGCAGACAGGAACATGCCCCCATGTTGAAAGAATTTTCCTGTATCAGCAGCTGCCGTCACTAAGAAACAACATCCCTAAGGAACAATGAGGAACAAGAAGAAGATTAGGTCAGTGCTTTTTGCTCCTTGCTTTTTCAAAGTGGGCGATTTTACTCTCCAGCAATACAAATGATGTTTAGCTTGTTGTCAGTGGCAGCAGGTTGGAACACAGAGTAGTTCAGACAGAAGATAGAGCAGGAACTTCTGGTAGATCTCTTGATGATTTGCACGACTTCAACAAAGGTTTCTGACACCCAGTTGTTCAACAATAGTAAAAAGAAATATGATTTTTCCCATCTAAATTTGGCTATTGAAATGAAAAAATCTTGGGGTAGCTGGGAGGGGACATTTGTGTGAAAGGACCTGTAAGCTCAGTTAAGTTCTGGTGCTGAAAACAAATCCCTAGGCTTTGAATGTGTTCAAAGGCTCGCTGGTTCTTAACTCTTAAGCAAATGAAATTTGCACCTAGTTGGTGGATCTTAGGGTCTAGTTAAAAATCAAACAAAGTAAATCTGACAATTCTTAGGTCTGCACACCCCTGGAAGTTATTAATGATCTCCCTGTTTAACCATTTAATTTTTGGTTTGCTTAGAAAGGGTAAACAGCCCAGATCCATATTAATTAAGTTGTAGGGTAGCCCAGAGCCACTGCTAAGCTTGCTTGGTGGGGCTGTCAGCTATCCCGTGAGCTTGGTCCTCCCAGTGTCCAATAATGCTCCAGCCAGTATCTTTCTTTATGATTTTAGGTGTGAATGGAAACATGGCATAGAAAGGGTGGCCAAAGAAAATCCTCCTACCACATGCTGATAATGATAGTACACAGGGTGACCTAATGAGACTGATGGAAAGTTAGATTCAAGTCAGACAAAAGAAGTTGCTTCTTCATGCAAGGCTTAATTTGCTTAGCAAGCAAGCCTATGTTTCCTGGGAGAGTGGCCCATGGACCACATGATTTTTCTGTTTCCCCCTCCTAAAGCCATAGATACTTCTATGATCTCCGGAGGGGGACTCTGAATCCTGATCCCTCCCCTGTGCCCACCTCACCTCCTCTCAGCCACCACGGGAAGGACTGTGGCAGTTGCTACCCAAGATTGCAGAAGTGACTTTGGGGAAGCAAAACAGGTTCCAGTAGGTGGGAAGGGGAGTGGCTGGGACCCACAGTATCTTGTGGCCTCTCCAGCCCCAGTACCTTCCCTGGCAGCACCTCCATTGATCCTCCTGCTCTTCCCAGTGTCTGCAGACAGAGCATTGGATATTCGGAATGCTCCAACATTGGAGTGTTTGTCCAGAGGGGTAAGATTGTGGGATCTGTCCCAAGGTGCAGTGATGGTCACTAGGTAAGGAGGCTTTTCAAAATGCTTGGACAAATCCATAGAGGATAGGTCTATCGATTGCTATTAGACACAGTGGCCAAATGAAACCTCCATGTTCATATGTAGTATGCCTCTGAATATCAGTGGCTGGGGTGTGCATGTTGTCTTCATAGCCTTTGCAGGCTTCCTGAATACATCGGCCTAGCCACTGATGAATTCAGGCACAACCTGTGGCTCCCAAGGGTGCCCTGACTCCCTACTACCACCTGTACTCTCCACCTCTTCCCCCAGACATCCTCATACTGATTATTGATATGTGTGTCTGTGTTCCCATGTATATGCGTGCATATGCTTGCGGTCTCCGAGCTAGCCTCAGATGTGGTCCTTAGGGCCGAAAAGGTTGTACACCCCTGCACTATGTGGACCTGTTGGTCTGATCCAGCTAGGCTCTTTTTCTCATTGCTCCAATGTGTGCATTGCAAATAAATGTGTCAGCCAGGACTCACGCAGTAGTAAATAGCAAAGAAATGGGAGGGTAATGGAAGCGCCTATCACATTTAACTCATGGGATTCAATTCAACTCCTGCACAACAGTAAAGGCAGAGAAATAAAGCTTACACACTGCCGCTCTTTCTCTGTTGTGAGCGTGCAGGAAAAGGTTATGGCTAGAAATGGGTGATTGGATAGATTGGGAAGAGGTGACAGAGAAGCATGTTTGTACTTATGCGTGGAACTTGAAGGGAAATCAGGATTTGTTAGAGGAGTGTTTATGGAGGAAAGGAGATGCAGCTTGGAATATGATGCAGTGAGCTGGGGCTTTGGGGAGAAATTTGGAGGGGAAATGATAGCGGTTCAATTGAATTTAGTATTGTCACTGAGGGTTTTTCCTAACCTATACGTAAATTGCCATGCAAGATTCCAGGATGCTCTGATACTCTCATCAAGATCAGGAATGGCTAAATGTTTTGATAGGTCTGTTGGACTGCAACACATGAGCACAGAAATCCATTTGATATTTTAAACTGTACACCTAAAACAGTCTAACCCAACCTGATGATGTGCTGGACTACCACTGATGGGAGTTGTAGTCCAACACATCTTGAAGGTACAAGTTTGGGGAAAGCAGACCCAAAACATCTAAGTTGTACACTTTAAAAACAGCAGTGCATAAGCTAGTCCCAAGATGAATGGTTTATTTTGGAGATGAAAAAAAGTAACTTAATGGTTAGTAAAGTGCCAGTATTTCTTATCCAGATTAGATGTGCTCTATGACGACAACACAGAGGAAGCATATCATATGAAAGCATTCATTCTATTTAAGTATCTGGATGCACAGAAAACTGCTGAGCTCTGTTAACCTTTCTCCTTCTTCTTTCCAGCCTTCCAGCGAAGTTAATCAATGGAGGTGTAGCAGGGCTTGTGGGAGTGACTTGTGTTTTCCCAATTGATTTGGCCAAAACACGTCTCCAGAATCAGCAAGGACAAGCAGTCTACTCTGGAATGTATGTGCTCCAGGGCTTGGTTTGGTGTGATGTGGGGAGGTGGAGGACATTAAGTTTGGCGCTTAATGGAGTCCAAGCTTGTTCTAATTAAGTTGGGAGCCATGTTGGGAACAGCTGAAATCTTTCCAAGTTCTCTCTTCTTTTCTCATACCCTCTAATTCATAAAGATCATGTTCCTGCTTGAAGGCAGGGAGTGACAGTGAGGTGTTGGAGGGCAGATCTGTGTGTGCCACACAGCCTGTTGTGAGCTAGCCTGCTGCTCTTAGATCTCAGGAAGAACGCTGTCCCATTACCAGTGATAAAGTGACATTCAACTGCCAGACTAGTTGGCTTCTTTACATGGAGGGCACATGTGTGTGCCGTTTTGACTTCCCTTCAAGGCACAAGAATGACTTAGGCCAGCTGTGGTGTTGACTGAAGATAACATTTCATGCATCTGATCAGGTAGAGTCAACAGAAAGAGAGAGAGAAGAGAGTGGAGAAAGAGGGGGAGGGAGGAAGGGCTTGGACAGAGAGAGGGAGGAGTATGGCCTACCCACTTTTGATTTTGGCCTGTCTACAGAAGGCAAAAAAAATTGCCTTCTGTGAGAGAAAGCAATCCCTATAGTCCTTGAGTAAGCGTCCCAGGGACCATAAGACAGCTCAGGAACCTCCCTCTGAGGTCAGAGACAGTGCTCCTACTCAGAAGGGGGAGTTGGAGATTTTCACAAGCAGCATGGAAAGAATCACACTGGCTGTCAGAAAAGCAACCTTGGAGGAAGAGGAAAATGGGGATTCAAGTAGATGGGGAAGGGAGGAGATGGGAGAGGCCAGGCTATAAGTTATCCTGAGCCTCCTCCAGCCTGCTTCCCTCCTCCTCTTAAGGGCTGAAAAGCCTGTCAAGTGAAAAATACCCAAGAGAGAGGACAGAGAGGCAAAGATTACCTCCACCACTCTTCCCGCCCTGCCAGCTTCAGCCCAGCAGGGCATAGCAAACTTGGAAGCCTCCAAGTCTGGGGGCTTCCAAGTGGTGAGGATGCAATTAATAGGATTGTGTCCTGAAATTGGTTTTTATTTGTGTTGAAAATTGTGGGTTAAAAGGAATTGTTTAGTGTGTTGTGGCTCAAACCACAACTCTGCCTTGTACGTAATTGTTTGGGCAGGTTACTTGTGACTAGCAATGCCTTCCATGGCAGCTATTTTGTGCAGGTGCTCAGGACAGTTTATCAAATTGCCAAATGTGCCTGTGGGCCCAGAAAGGTTGCCCACCCCTGGCTCAGACTAGCTAGTGTTACAGTAGCTTTCAGATATGACCACTATCCAATGGTTGGCTCGTCTATTTATTTATATATTAACAATCTGCATTTTGATTAAAATCCTACAAAATACCATCTGATTACCAGCAGAGCTTCTTGAAATGGAAGTTGCACAGTTTTGGTGCCATAGATGAGAAGGCCCTGCCCCAAACCTTGGACTGTGAACACGAAGAAGTGGAAATGGGGAGATATTTACAAATGCTGTTTCTCTCTCTCCTTCGCTTTCATTTTAGGCGGGATTGTTTGGTGAAGACTATTCGTTCGGAGGGGTTCTTTGGCATGTATCGAGGTAATCACTATAAAAACTGAAGGGCCTTCCTTTACCACTGAAGTGCAGCAGTACAAGGTGTTAGATGAAATGTATTATTTTTGGTTAAATTATCTGAACTGAAAATACGAAACGTGTTTTGAACATTTGTGATAGTTTAAAATGAAATATTAAATATTGGTGGTGCAAAGAGTACTTGTTGTAAAATGTGGAGTGTTTTCATAATTATGCATGATATGAGTGGATGGAATTTTATACGGTTGTAAAATGGTTTTGTATATTTCTGTAGTTCCTTGTGGGAAGGACGTACAGGACAAGGGGTCCTTGAAATATATTAGAGTCCAACTCCCATCAGCTCCAGACACCCTGGCCAATCACCGGGGATTATGGGAAGTTTAGACCAACGACATCCAGAGAGCAACAGGCTTTCCACATGGCTATACCATCTCAAAATATGTTTGATGTTTAGAATATTCACTAACACCATTGGAACGTTCACTTTTGGTTTTCTGAGACATGTAGGCACAGCCCTCTCTGGTCAAACACTGCTTACCGTGAGAAGCTTCTTTTCCCTGGAGCTCTTGAAGAAACATTTACAACAGGATACGATGTCCAGTCCAGGAGGCTGCTTTCCTAGCTATGCTTTGGCCAATGTCTCTGCACTTTTGATATCCGCTTCACTTGCCAATATCGCCCCTCCTTTGATTGTGGAGATGATCACCCTTGTACTGTGCAATTCGCAGCACTCTTTCTAGCTTTCCCTGATTTCTTTCATTAAAGCATTGATTCCCCTTCTTAGAGTTGATTCAAACATGTAAGTTCAATATGTTGTAGCCCTTCTTACACAATTTCAGGCTGCCAGTGGGGGACCAGAGAGGAACAATTGGGAGGTGTGAGTTGTAAGTGGTGAGAAACCCAGATCACCCCTCATGCAATTAAGCCAATTTGGATGACGTTACTACCAGTAAGTTGCTTCACAGAGTTACTAGGCAGCTAAAATGCCCTTTTGAGTCTCTTGTAACAAATAATGCATGTGCCACAACGATGAATATTGTAAGTATAAATAAAAATATATACATACATAGGGACTAATAGACGTAAGAGACTACCACTCCCCCTTTGTCCTATCGCAATTCTCCAAAATTGAACAAGAGCGTCCTCTTGTGGTCATTTCATGTATCAAGCCCAGAGAGTAAGAAGCATCTTCTCGGAACGCTATAAAACTTTTTTTAATAAAAAAATATGTCGAATTCAGCACTCTTTGTTAACATGGGGGAATATGCCTGATACTAATGTTTCAGCTGGTTTAATATTACTTTAATTGGGGTATTTAATCTATATTTTATTTCTACTTGCCCGAAACCTTCAGGTTTGTGGTATGTGTGTTCAGAACACAGTGCTAAAGGAGGAACATGTTAACCTACTATAAAGCAAGACTCTTTATTGCCTCTCATCCTCTCACAGGGGCTGCTGTAAACCTAACTCTTGTCACTCCTGAAAAAGCAATCAAGTTGGCAGCCAATGATTTCTTCCGACAGCTGCTCTCCCAGGATGGGTATGAGGAAAACAGCACTCTCTACCTTTAATCTTGCTGAAATCTGTGTGCTTTCCCCCCTGCAAACACATAAATCCTAAAATATACAAGGGAAATGTTTGCATTGTGAGTCACTGTTCCAAATTTGGTGTATTCTTTTCTTGTTTTGTGTAGTTGTTGGTGAGCTCTCTTCATAGATGTACATATATTTTATTCATTTTAGAAGTTTCTATACTGCCCTTCACCCACACCAGTGGGTTCCAGAGTGGTGTAAAAAGATGAGATAACATGTCAACAATAAAATGCATGTGCTTAGATTATTAGGAATGTTACTCTTTCCCATTATTGTATTCTTAAAATTAAACTTGTATTCTTTCTTGTATTTATTGTGTATGCATTGCTAGGTTTTAAGGAATAGGAATGCACAGTGGAGGTTAGAGGCATTTCATAAATTGCAGGGAGAAAAGGAATAGAATTAAAACTAGGTTCAAATTCTGTATAACCCTGACAACCTTCCCGTCCTTGATAAGGATGTCACATTTACTATTTTGCTTTGGGGGATGATGTGGGTGCCACTAATGGGGCTACCAACATTTTAACAACAAGGAGGTGAATTTAAAAACAGCTGTCAAAGCCCAAAACAAAAAAGACAGAAATAATTGATACAATTTATTAATGTGTTTAGAAATTGATGTGTTTTGGTTGTGGTAGTGTTTCCAGGATATGGAAACTAGTTTTTTAAAAGGTGCTTTATAATTTTATTACAGTTTCTTGTTTCCCTTGATAAATAGACACATCTCAAAACATGATGGGAACAATATATTGGTACAGTTGTCCTTTTCCTTTTTGTCAACTTTTAAACCAGCTCCTGCTCTTGCAATTTTAACAGCGACCTTCTGGGCAGATAATTATCATCTCCAGGAATTCACAAATTTTGGCTAACCCCAAAGTTATGGTCATGCTCCTTTTCAGTGCAATACTGTGCGTAACCCAGAAGGAAGTCCCACTGTGCTCAATAGGACGTACCCCAGGAAAATGTGCTTAAGGTTGCAGCCTTAGCCCCTGACCTGTGGGATGGGGAGGGGGAGCAGAGGCGTGTCTTGGTGCTGGCTGGCCGAGATGCTCCCATTGGCATTGCCAAATGGCTGCCAGCACCAATCTTCCCCTCCGGAGTTAAAGGCAAAGGCTGGAGTTCTTTCTAGTGGTTGGCAGGCTGAGGCATTTGGAGCTCCTTGGCTGCCCAGTCTGACCTTCCCCTCTAGCTCAGAGTCAGAGAGGAGATGGGGATCTTCTCCATAGTTGCAGTGCAAAACTGCAGGTATGATGCCCCAGCTAGACAGGATGGCTGGGGCAACTCTGGTCACCATCGCCAGTGGCCAATATGACACTCATCATGGGAGTGGAAACATGGACCGCTGTTTCACTCCGGGCTGCGAATCACTTCACTGGCTGCTTTCTGTAGATCAATTTGCTGTGGAAGGCAGAGAAATAGGACAGGCCATTTTCTTTTCTTGGTCATTTGACAGGCCTAAATCGAGTTGTGTGAGTGCCCTGAGCCATCCTTTTGCATCTGTGCTCCTCTCCACAGAAAAGAATTGTCATTGTTGAGGGAGATGCTGGCTGGATGTGGAGCTGGGACTTGCCAGGTGGTGGTCACATCCCCAATGGAAATGTTGAAAATCCAACTGCAGGATGCTGGCCGGCTAGGTGAGGCACGTTTTTAAATAAAGAAAGGGAAAACAAAGTCATTCAGTTGCTTTGTTTTCCAAGCAAAATTGTAGTATATGCACCAACTGTCCCTATTTACCAGCCACAGATCCTATTGTTAGTTATCTGTCCCTAATAAGTTATTGTGCTTGGATTTTTGTTTGGTTTTCTTTTTTTCATTTTGAAATGTGGTGTTAACATTGGCAAGCTGATGTGGAAACAGGATGGAATGAACTTGTGCTTCCAAAGAATTGAAAATCGTAGAAAGCAAAACAGGCAGATGTGTCCATCTCCAGACAAAAGACAGTTAAGATATTGCCCCTTATTTTGTTTTAGCTGCTCATCAAAAGAAGGCCTTGGGACCGGATGGAGCAGCTGCCGCCACTTCCCATCTGCCACCAGGACAGCCTTACACCACTGGTTCCACCGCAGCCTCTAAACGCCCCTCTGCCACCTTGATTGCCAGAGATCTCCTGCACACCCAGGGCCTAGCAGGCCTGTATAAAGGGCTGGGAGCCACCCTGCTCAGGTGAAAAGAGGGTGGGACTTCCCTTTCCTTACCTCATAGGACAGCAACCTTTTGCAGTCTTGAGAATGGGAAGCTGGGGAAACTTGCAGCCTGAGATGTGTTGGCTCAGGACAAGGAGGCATCTTTTCAGATTTATTTATTTATTTATTTATCATATTTATACCCCACTCCTCAGCCAAAAAAAGGCTCTCAGAGCAGCTTACACTTAGCAAGAGAGAGAGAGAGAGAGAGTGTCCAACAGGAGCAGGCCATGATGTTTCTTCTGCCTGCTCCTGTCCCCTTGTTCTTTCTTCTTCCCCACAGGGCCAAGATGACAGTTTGCCCTGTGGGGGTGGGGGAAGAGTCCAACAAGAGCAGGCCATGATGTTTCTTCTGCCTGCTCCTGTCCCCTTGCTCTTTCTTCTTCCCCACAGGGCCAAGATGACAGTTTGCCCTGTGGGGGTGGGGGAAGAGTCCAACAGGAGCAGGCCATGTTGTTTCTTCTGCCTGCTCCTGTCCCCTTGCTCTTTCAGATTTGGTCTCTGAACCACGATGGGAGGCAAGGGTGCCCCCCTATTCTACACACTTTCTTTATATTGAGGAAGAATTGGCTTCCCTAACTCAAGGAATGTCTTTGGCTTCCAAACCAGCATCTGGATCCAGGTGCTCCACATGATCTCATGTGTGGTCAAGGACTTCTTCACAGTCGGACTGCACAGAGGCCACCAGTAAGGGAGGAAGCAGCAGCCAGGCACCTCTCCACCGTGCCTGGGTCCAGCTCCAGCTGAGAGCCCCCTCCCTCCTGCTACCAACTGTCTCTGGAGAGGCCACCAGTGAGGGAGAAAGCAGCAGCCAGGCACCTCTCCACCGTGCCTGGGTCCAGCTCCAGCTGAGAGCCCCCTCCCTCCTGCTGTCACCTGTAACTGCTGAACTTTCCAACTAAGATTGTAGTGCCTGAATTTGCTTTCCTTTTCCCCCTCCTCCTCCTCCCTCCCAATCCCCTTTCCTTTTGTGTCATGTCTTTTAGATTGTAAGCCTGTGGGCAGGGACTGTCAAGAAATATTTTGTAAGCCGCCATGAGAGCCTTTTTTGGCTGAATGGCGACATAAAAATCCTTAAATAAATAAATAAATAAAAATTATTTATTTATTTATTTATTTATTACATTTCTATACCGCCCAATAGCTGGAGCTCTCTGGGCAGCTCACAAAAATTAAAAACATTCAGTTATTGGGCGGTATAAAAATGTAATAAATAAATAAAATAAATAAATATATAATAAATAAATAAAGAACAGTATAAAACCATAATATAAAATACAATATAAAAGCTCAACCAGATAAAAACAGCAGCAATGCAAAATTACAAATTTAAAACACCAAGTTAAAATTTATTTATAGACTGTTAAAATGGTGGGAGAATAAAAAGGTCTTCACCTGGCATCTAAAAGCATATAATGTAGGTGCCAAGCGAACCTCCTTAGGGAGCTCATTCCACAGCCAGGGTGCCACAGCAGAGAAGGCCCTCCTCCTGGAGGTGGGTTTCTGGTCAAAGCTACACATATAGTCATCAAAGGCTGAAAATGCAATGTGTGTTGCAATTCCTAAAAGGGCAGGTGGATTTTTATTGATAATCCACAGCATTAGCATAGAAAAACACCTTTCAACAAGAGACCTTTCCTGGGGCAGGGCTGCTCAGCCAATTAATATTGTTTACCTACAATGTCCCACTTCTACTACCAACAGGGATGTGCCTTTTTCCATGATTTATTTCCCACTCTTTGCCAACATCAACAAGCTGGGGCAAGACAACAGTGAAGAAAAAGCATCTTTCTTGCATTCGTTCATGTCTGGCTGTGTGGCAGGATCTGTGGCTGCCGTGGCAGTGACTCCCCTGGATGGTAGGTACTAGATTGTGCTACGGTAAAAAAAAAGTTTTGTGCATTTTTTTTTACCCCTCCCCTCATTTTATCACTGCATAAACAGCCAGAATAGTGCTACAAAGCAGATCCAAGTTCTATTAAGCTTCTTTCGGGACTGTTTATAAGTTACTTTCCCCAGTTTTATGTACTCAGCAAAATAAACTGCATTTTATACATGCTTTTTCTTACACAGAAACATAACATATGAAGTGGTTG
The DNA here is from genome assembly GCF_023053635.1 of Elgaria multicarinata webbii. Taxonomy (NCBI): domain Eukaryota; kingdom Metazoa; phylum Chordata; class Lepidosauria; order Squamata; family Anguidae; genus Elgaria; species Elgaria multicarinata. The sequence continues at coordinate 19,229,453 of NC_086179.1, read as the reverse complement.
TTAGCAACTAAGAGCAATCTGTTTATCTCACAAAACATTTAAGGAAATGTCTCTTAAAAGCATTATTATTATTATTATTTCCCACCTTTTTCCCCTTGCAAGGAACCCAAGATGGCTTACATACTTCTTTTCATCTGCATTTTATTCGCACAACCACTCTGTGAGGTAGGTTAGGCTGAGAGTCTGGGTCAAAGTCACCCAGTGGGCTTCATGGCCAAGTGAGGACTAGAACCTGGATCTTCCAAGTCCCAGTCAAACGCTCTAATCACTGCATCATACTGGCTCTCGAATGAGTAAACATTGCTTGGAACAACACTGTCCTGAGAGCTACACTGGAAAGCCAACATAATATAAGGGAAAGAGTGTCAGACTTGGACCAGGGAGACCTGGGTTAAAAACACTGCTCAGACATAAAACTGATAGGGTGATCTTAGGGCAGGCTCTATCCCTAAGCACAATCTACCTACTGGATGGTTGTAAGGATAAAGTGAGAGGGGAGAACCATGAGCCCTGCCTTGAGATCCTTGGAGGAATTGGAGATAAAATATTCTTTATTTTTCAATTAAAGATAAGACTACATGCTACAAGTCTTCAGTTCAAACCTGAGTTCAGCTAACTCAGTAGGTACCCTCAGGAAAGTTAAGTGGGGATAGATATATTAAAATCAATAGTATATCCCCAATTCTGATGTGCCCATGGAGCCATACTGGTCTACTTTGCAACACTGTTGTAAGGACTACTGAGATAATGGCCATCATTTGTACATCACAAGAAGCCAGGATTCTGCTGAATCCTGGTTTACTGTGAACTAGCTGCATACTAGTAGACACAACCATTTGCTCCTGTTCGGCTCCTCCTGCTAGCACAAGCAGCTAACTAACCACAAATTGAAAACTTATCATGACATCCAAATCCAGGATCCTGGTTTGTTGCACCATATGCAACTCGTGATAGTAAATCAGAGCTTGTTTTTGGCTTACAAATTCTGGCTTGTTTGGAAACAACAAACCAGGATATAGGTCTGGACATTATGGCAAGCTTTCTATTTCGGGTTAGTGACTTGTGTTTGTGGGACAAGCCAAGAGGAAGCAATTTGGCTACATGCAGAATTCAGGCTTATGATTTTGCACAAATATGGCCAATGTATATAGAACATAGCAGGTGGGCAGCTTCTTGTGATAATGACTATTAATGAATCACTGATAAGGGATAAGAATACCACTTTTCTGACCACTTCTATGACTAGGGCTGTTAGTGAAATAACTAAATAAAATTCTAAGTTACACTAAGAATAAATTCTGCAAACCAAATAACTTTGCATAGGTTTAAATTAAATAAATTATTGTTGTTTTAGTTCTTAAAACCCGCATTCAAACTCTCAAGAAAGGTCTGGGAGAAGACACCTACAATGGGATCATCGACTGTGCCAGGTAAGTAGAACTGATCATAGTTCACTGCTTGTAATCAGACCGTTTCAGCACAAGGTTTTTGAGCTGCAATTCCTTAAACACTTTTCTTGCTGGGTCCGAGATCATTGCCCTGTGTTAACCGTGTTCTCCATCATGTATATCAACGGCAAACTCATTCTCCAAGTTTAGATCCTTCTGTAACTAAAACGTCACTATCCCACAGAAGAGGGAGAAACTGAGCAGGCTTCAGGGAATTCCAAGGCTTGTGGGAGTAACCAAAATATTTAGAGAAAACCCTAAAACTCCCACTGCCACCAGTGATAACTGAGCCTGCAGAATGGATGGTGGGTTAGGAAATGGAGTGGCGTGTACTGGGACACTCCACACTGCAACATGTTTCATATCATAGCAGTGAAGAAAGATTGGGAGCAAGAAACTTCAGGCTTTCCAATTCCTGCTTCATTTTCTTAGGAGGAAGAAGCTGGTGACAAAGCAGGTACCTGCATGATTTGTAACCATATGCTTTGTTGTAGGTTAGAAATTACGGAATTTATCCAAGGACCACCTCAGATATTAAAAAGTAGACAGAAAACAGTTATAAATATGTGTCTAGTTTGTGAGACCCACCTCAGGCTCCCCACCCTCTTTGTTTTCTCCATGCCAAACACGGCAGCAACAGCTTTGCCTCGACTCATCTGAACTGACATCATGACCCATTTTGGGGTCACAACCCACCAGCTGACAAACACTGCCCTTGAACATCTATGATGCCACTCCAAACAATTGGTCTTTTGCTCCACAAGGTTGTCTTGCATCCAGGAGAAGAGGAGAGCACCACTGTGGCTTGGAGTGGCATCATGGATATTCGAGAGAAGTGGTCTTCAACTCCGCCTCGGCAGCACATGCTTTTACTTCACAGCAAACTCCTTTTCCTGGGCTTTAAAACTATCACACTGAGACCTTTTCCAGTATATGTGGCAGGGAGAACAAAGGAAGAACAAGAAACACATGTGCCTGCTTAGGAAGATATAAATCTCCCTAAGCCAGCAGAACACAGGTCTGAAGGCCCCCCCTTCTTGTTGGTGACCAAATAACACCTTAACACATAATTTGGCCTTGTGGGCTTAAATGCCAGGTGTGCAGGATCAGGGCACAACTGGAAGGTTTTTAATCCTTTCCCCCCATTGTCTTGATGATCCACCCCACCAGCCATTATTTGCATTGGGAGGGAAGTCTAGGGCTGTGCTCACCTTCCGTCTCTGGTAGAATCAAAACACTGGAGTTGTCAGACGTTGCTTGTGTCTGAACCGTTTTGTGTCTTTAACTGAGATCTGGCACTTTTAGTAGCCAGAGCTACTAAGGAACAGTGTACTTAACCAGGTCACTGTGTGTTTCTCACCTGCAGGAAGATCTGGATTCATGAGGGCCCTTCCGCCTTCATGAAAGGGGCAGGGTGTCGTGCACTGGTGATCGCGCCTCTGTTCGGAATAGCCCAAGGGGTGTATTTCATTGGCATTGGCGAATACATCATGGGACTCTTGAAATAGTGCCAATTTCAAACGCAGTGACTCTGGCTTAAGGTTGCACAAGTTCAATAGAACTCTTGGAGGAACAACAGGACTACTCTGTGAACATTTGTGGGGCTATGAACAACCATCTAGACTTCTACAGTCCAGGAATATGACCCACAAGACTTCGCACTGCCACATTCACCATTGCTGCATTTTCTTAACAACCATCCATATCCTACAGATGACCATCCAGTTCTTGATAATCCGAACTTAAAATGTATAGGCCCTTACCATTGCAAAGACAATACTGGAAAAAGTGAACGCAAAGTCTGCTAAAATCTCCAGGACAAGAAGGGAGCTGGAATGGCACTGAGATACCCACTCTTTACCAGTCCCTATTACTTTCCACCCATGGAGAAATTATAGCAGAAGAGCTACACTAATCCAAAAACTTCAAGCAAGATAGGAAAAGAACCCTGATTTTTCATGACATATGGAGAATACACTACAGTTTTTGAAATACAATAAACAATTCCTATTCTTTGTAACAATGCATCAGATTTACATTGCAAGTGCTTTAGCAAAACTTATGAATTCTTTTGCTTGGGGCCTCTTCATTGAGCTCCAGTTATAATACTCCAGTCCTCATCCTACTTCCTGCCACCCCCTCTTACCCTTCTGTTGCAGCATCCTGTAACGTAACATTGGTGGGGCTGGTGTAGAATGGTTCCTATTTCTGCTAATGCTAAGCAGAGCATGTCTCTAATAAATTGATATTGGTCAACATCCTTAGTTGATTCTTCCCATAATTACCTTGAAGCTGTTGACTTTAGTTTTTACCATAAAGTCTCTCTCCAGAAGCAGTAGCAGCACTGTCTTCCAATTCTCCTTTCCCCTCCGAATTGAAACTGGACTTAGGGAAGGCGTTGATTTGAAACTTTGTAGCACGTTTGCTTGACAAAACCACACAGACCCCCTCCTCCAGATACTGGAGCAAAGACCATTTCACACGCCTTTTATTTTAATAAACTAGTACAGGATGAGGGTGTGTACACTCAAGTATATATAATTTTAACCACATATACAGAACAAAAACCTGGGGCTGATCAGGTTAATATGAGCTACAGTGACCCTCAAAAGAAATGTATACTTTTGTACGGAAGCTTTTGCATAGGGAAGAAACAGTAGATAAGCAGCACAGATTGGCGACATGCTTTGAGGGTAGTGGCCAAAGCAGAGATGGACCTCTGATCCTTAAGGAACCCATCTCCTTGATCCCTTTCTCTCTCTCTCGGGAAGTGAATGCCTCTATTTTGGTATTGCATACCCTTGCTCTCTGGATAGAGAGGTCTTCCAGCCTCTCCTCCAGTCAGGCTAAGCACAGCAGGTATGCCAAAAAATAACTTAACTGAGGAACATACACAGGACAACACAATATAGCGCTGAGTACATTTTATAGGGAGGGTGCTGTTGTCTAAGAGATGCTCTGACATCTCCCTTGACTACAGCAGTGGAAGAGATTCCACCGTTACTTCAAGGAGTTTAGTCCATGAACTTCCTGTTGTTGTTGGCACCAAAAAGCGCCGTTCGGATGTCCGGCATCATCTGTTGAGGGAAAGAAAAGTCACAGGCTGCTTGAGAAGTCCTTGCTCATGACACAGAAGAAAAGGAATGCATATTGCCCCAAGCTAAAGGACTGATACATACATTATACAGGCTGTGGGATGCCAATGAAAACAGACCCTCCCGTGGCACATGACCCCCTCCTATAAATACTGAGAAATGCTTGTGATAGAGATTGTCATCATCATATTGACCGTCTCAGTTCTCCCAGCTAGCACTTCTAACCATTATGGGTGGGGCAGGGATTATTTGCCATAGAAAAGTATTTCGAGAGGCACCTCCTCCCCATACAAAGTGGAAGTATACCCCAGTTCTTAGTCTACTATCACACTCACAGTCAGAATCTTACAAGCTTCAGTAATACACTTATTTCACGAAGTATCAAATCCTCAAGTAGTGTGTTGTAAGTAGTACCACCACAGAATCCATTATGAACACAAGCCATAATCACTCAAAATTCACTTCTAGATTAGTCTCCCTGAAACCTAACCCTTGGAATATGGGGTCTATGTTTGCTAATTCAAATGTTGCAGCTGAAAATGAGGTACTAGATCTTTCTGCCACCTACAAGTCTTCCAAGCCCAGATTCGCTTCCTAACAATATTACCTACTTCAAAATATTCCTCATTTGGTTATGGGTTGGGGGGTTTCTAAAACTGCCTATAAAGTGGGCCCCAATACTAGAACAGTAGCAGATCCAACTGTTTATACACTATAAAGGGTGTAGAGATATTTTTTGTAAGATGGCTTGAGAAGAAATAGGGGAACTAGGGGGAGGGCAGAGAAAAAACTTTTTTTGTTGTTGTGGAAGACTTTGGTTCCACTCCTACTGTAAGAGTTACACTTTCTGTCCATTCACATGTCAAAGGGAACAGAGTTCTCCAGGGATGAGGGGGCTTTGGGCAAAATGCCCACTGGTGGGCCCATCTTGGTGCTGTGGGATTAGTTGACAATAGCAACACTCTAATGGAGCCACAAGTGAAGTTTCCCATAATGCCCCATTGTAATATTACACTGGAGACATTTTCAAAAATTAAAATTGTGGCTCTCTGAGACAGCTGCCTGGCTCTCCATGAAGCAGAATTCCAGTGGGAGGTCCAAGTGGTGGGTGACATGGCCCCAACACTTGCATGAAAATGCTGTATTCTGATCCAGGGCCTTGAAGAGTGACCTAAGGCCACTCCTAGGCCAGATCTACACTAAGCAGGATAAAATACTTCGAAAATGTTTTGAAAACTGTATATAGAGTGCGTCCTGGGCCCCAACAGTTGTCAAAACTGTTATAAACCATTTTAAAGCAGTAGTGTAGATCCTACCCTAGTCAAATGTATTAAGATTGGAGAAAGTCTTGTTCAGGGTGGGGTAGAAGGTAGATCTCTGGGTGATTTATAGTAGTTCAGCAATGATTTCTGACTCCCAACTTTTAAAAAAACCCAATATTAGCCGCAAATGATTCTTCCCAACTTCCTAAATTTTGCTGACGTACAAAAAGCTTGGGGTAACCAGGATGGTTCATGTGTAAAAGGACTGTGAGCTTCATCAAATTCTGGTACTCAAAACAAAATTTTTGGGCTCAGAATTCTTTAGCTCTATGTGCCTGTCGTCTGCACCAGCCTGTGGCTGGTGGATCTTGAAGGTCTATTAAAAATAAAGCAGATTCTGCGAGCCTGAAGTCTGCCCACCCCATGTCTGGTTGATTGGAAGGAGGAAGAAAGGAAAGGAGAGCTTCTCCAGGCTCACCTGCTGGGCGATCAGCTCCAGACGGCTTTCCAGAGTATTGGAAACCTTAATTTTATAGTCGCTGTTATAGATTTCGACTCCTCCAGCTCTAAGATAAAACAAACATGCAAATCAAGAGCTTGACAGAAGAAACAATTCAACAAAACAAACATTTTAAGGTGTGTCCCAGAGGGATGAATCAGTACCACCTTCTCACCTGTTCTGTTTCATTGTGAGAGCAATTTATTCAGTGCGATAACAGGGGTCTCTACATAGCAGCCTCTGCCTAACTGGTGTGTTCCACATGTTTTAGACTACAACTTCAATTATTCCTGACCACTGGCCATTCAGGTGGGCTGATGGGAGCTGGAAGTCCAAAACATCTGGAGGGCACCAGTTTGGGGAAGACCACTTAAAAACATATGAAGATCCTTTCTGGACAGGTTAGTGCAAGAATAGCTTATTTCTGCCACAGTATTCCTCAGAAACAAGTCCAGGGACTGGGACAATCAAACTCTAAGAAAAATTAGCATCACTTGTCAGTAAGCGATTGATGGTATGGAAGAATGTATTCAGCACTTTGAGGCAGAGGAACTAACGTACTTCCTGCAACATCCTCTCAGAGAGCAGGCTGGCACTGGTTTATTGTCTTTCAGGATTTATATGAAACAATACAACAACATTTATATGGAACACACAGATTGCTGCCTTTGCTTCCAAGTGAAAATGAGCAAAACTAGAATGTTTTGGTAGGGACACCAGCAGGGGAAAAAGTTGCTTTGTGGATAAGACCCACAAGCCACTAGCTAGACATCCCCTGCTTGAGTACAGGCATCCCTGCCAAGACTGAAAGCAGAGCATGGTAAACGTTTTGCTCCCAACTTTAATTTGAAAGGAAAAATAGTGATGAGTCTGTGAATATTTTATGTGGATGCTGGGCACATGTATTTTTATGTATTTTATGCTTGTTGTTCCCTGCCTTGATTCAATCGGAGAGGCGGGTAAGAAATAAATTATTATTATTATTATTACAAGGTGGAAGAATTTGTCCATTACTTGGAACAACGCCAATGTCCCTGAGCCTCTTATAGAGAAGAATCATCAGAATAGAGGATGTACTCAAAAGTATATATATATATAGGATCACAGGCTAACACATTTAACTGAAAGTAAATCCCATGGAGCTCAGGGAGACTTCTGAAAACGCAAGCCTAGGATGGGGCTGTCGGCAGCTGCAATCTCTGACCTGAAAGTAGCCTTCCCAAAGCTTATGGCAGATGGTAACCTGTTACTTGGGAATCACTGGTTGTTGTAGCATGATAACTAGAAAAATGCACCATGATGCCTTTAATGGCTCTTCATTCAGTCAAGTTTCATATTACTACACAAATGGCATTTTTAAGAACACAGAAATGAGCATTTTACTGAAGACAGGTTTAGGGTAGCCCAATCTTTTCGGGAGCCCTTAGTATGCATATTCTTCCCTGTTCGTGATTCTCTGTTGTGTCAGGATGCTGCTCATCTATTACAGCCTATATAAAATAGCCCCAGTTTGGAGGCTAAGAATTAGTCTGGAAGCTGCAGCTGGGTGGTTAAATGTCATTGCTATTTTTTCCAGTGTAAGTTAACAGCCTATGAAATGGATTGCCAAAAGCATGTTATCAAGAACAAGGAAGTGCTGAGCAATAGTAGGTGATGGGAAAACCCCAACAATCACCAGCACGGCTTTCCTTGAGCAAGTTCTACCTAAGCCACTCAGCCGCTACCATGCTACATAGTACTCGAAACCCTTTCAGTGTTGTATTTTTCTTACATGTCCTCTGAGAGAAACGTGTCCTGGTCAATATGAATTTCAACTTCTTTTTTGGTGGTAGCTTTGTAGCTTGGGATGCTCTTCTGGACTGCAGCCTGAAATGGGACGTATACATTCGTGAAGGCTTAACCTTTTGTAGGAAAACGATTTCCTAGATTCTATTCCAGACCCAAAATTATACTATTAATGCAGTAATCTCTCAGAAGGCAGAGTATAGCCACTCATAGGCCATGTGCTTTGCATTTTCCCTTCTGGTCCTAGTTTCAAACCCTGGTTACTCCAGTTAAAAAACACGGATACCCTGGTGCTTGGAAAGACCTGTGAGAGCCACTGTCAACAAGAAGAGATGGATCTGAACTAGATGGTCTGACTCAGCACTCTGCCTCAGCATAAGACAGCTTTTCATGTGCCCTTCAGGCACCTATATAAGGGTGCGAGATTATCGGTTCAGTTTACAGAATACACATAAATGCATCTATTTTTGATGAGGCCTTTATGTAAGCTAGGTGTGTACGTAGGGGAGCTTCGTGGCATAGCCAGAAAGATATAGATAGCTGCATGTTCTCCCTTGGAGGGCAAGTAGCAGCTGATGGATGGGGGAGCGGGAAGAGGTGATTTAGGTCAGGAAAACTGTACAGGGAAAAGCATCAATATCCACCCAGCTCATGCCACTTCTCTAATCAAATTTAGATCTCCCTGTGACTTCTTTTAACTAAAAAACAGAAATACTGGGAGAGCCAATCATAGGCCTCCTATGCCTTGTGTAATCTGGCCAAGATCTTATCTGCTGCCAAGTGCTATTTCATGCCCGTTTTATCCAACTTTAGCCAAAGGGATCTTACCTTAACTAAGGGGAAATCCTGTTTCCGGCAGCGGACTGTCATTCTAGGCTCAAGTAACTGATAAAATCCCTTCATGAAAAATAAAAGAGAATTTATATCCCTTTTTGAAGAGCTCAGTCTGGCTTTCAAATGTAAGCAGTACAATTCAACTCAAATTTGCTGAGCAAATGAGATAATACCATGCCATATTAATAGTTACAAAAGTATACTATAGTAAAGGCAGAAACTACACATTTTTAACTGGTGTTCATTATACAAAAATCAAAGGTGATGAAAACAATACTGGACTCAAGCACACTGAAGAGTTTAGTACTCTTGGCCAAAATATAAAACATGAGTTGAGGTAGGTGTCTCTGAATAAAAAAACCACATATCTGGGAGCCAAATCTGTAAAGACGCTGCTTTGGACAACTGCAGATTTAACCTTCTGAATGAAAAAGTTGAGGTCGTCCTTCCCCGTTGACTTAGAACTTCCCCAAGAGATAAAGATAAGAACTTGGCTCTTTCATGTAACACATGAGTTAGTAGTTGGTAGATGACATACTTTGGCTTATAGCAGCCTTCCTCAATATGGTGTCCTTCAAATATTTTGGACCAACTCTCAACAGCCCCAAACAGCACAGCCGATGGTCAGGAAGGCTAGGAGTTGTAGACCAAAACATCTAAAGGATACTTTGATACACCCCCCCACCTATTGATCCTTCCTTTATTTCTTCTATAAATCAAAGGATCCCAACCAAGGAGGGCCTCTTCAGAATGCTGCTCACTGATTCTGTGACTCAGCAAATCCATTTGGCCCCATAGCCACCAGCCCAGGACTCTCTCTTCAACCTTATCCTTCACTGCTGCCACCATTTAACACTGAACCCTACTTCAGGTTCTCCAAGGATCCAATTCCAGTTTATAAAACAGAATAACTTTTATTAAACAATAAGTAAGGTTATGCAGTGGAGAAAGCTTATGGTTTCATCAGGTTCAATACTTATTTGTTTCAATACGGTTTTAAATGCAATCTACCTACTCTACCCCCAAAACTGCATTCTCTCCTTCCTCTCACCCTTTCCCCCAAAATAATAAAACACATTGTTCCTACGCTTCCTTTATACTCTACATAGACCAACCCCAGACTCTAACTCTCCACACACAAGTCCTAACTGCTTCCTTCCCTAACTCCTCCCTCCAGCTGCTAACTGCCAATACAAACTTTTGTACTACCAGCCAATTAGCATTCACCTCACACATTCTACTCATTCACTGCCCCTCTCACCAGCATTAACCACTTATCACCCGATGTCTATAGCACTTAACATCTTAAACAGGGATAAACAGTAAAACATTGCAAATCATAACATTGGCCACAAACCACAGATGCCAGGTTGGGGAAGGCTGGCCTACAGCTTAAGGAGCTGCCTCAAGTTTAGAGAAGTCTGTAGGTAGGTATATTCAAATGGAAAACATACTTGAAAACATGACAAAGAGTTGATAGTACAGATCGAAGAGGTCTACATCTATGATAAGGAAGATGTCATAAAGATGCAAGTTATTTTTACAGGAAAGTGTCAGTAAGAAAATTGTAAATTATGTTTACCTGTAGAACCAAACCATCCAACAGTGCTTGGTATCGGCTGGTATCTTTCACTACTTTAGCCAGTCTCTGCTTGGCTTCGTTCAGCAAATCCTACGAGAGAAAGATCAGGTCAGAAAAGGCCATGTAGTTGACCTTCAGTCAAGTGTTAACCCTCCGATTCCTGACTCCCTGTTGCAGCAACAACTTATTCAAGAGAAAGCAAGAGTAGAAGAGGGTATTGCGGGTAGGAGTAAGTCAGCTTGTACTGCCTTCAGGAGAAATAGGCCAAAATCAACCACAGTATCAATTGGGTGGAATTTCTTCACACAGACACTCTACTTCAGTGTTCCCCAAACCATTATTTCCTCTTTGTGCATAACATTAAAGGGTAAAATTGTGGAAGAGTCAAGTGCTGGCTACAAAAAAGCAATCATAGGTCAAAATAAAGAATCCAGAGGAAGATGAGGTCTCTACTTCATGTTTCTCCAGTACAGGAAAGAGCAAGATGGACAACTCTATGGACAACAGCTTCACTAGTATGCATTTATAGAACATGTGGGTCGACAACAACACACAAGATGGAAACCTAGGTAAGACCAAGTATATTATATACAAATGGAAAAACCCTTATCATTTTCTTATACAGAGAAGTATATACTCACTGCAATTAGATCATCCCTTGCTTTGAGAACCTTCAGTCTCGCCTGATTCATCAGATTGGACATCTGACTGCACAAGAGATGGAAAAACAATACTGAGTGCAACAAGCTTCTGACAGTGAAACAACTGACACCAAGTATGCACATCCCATGAGGATGCCCCAGACTGACTTCAGAGAAGCCCAATCAACAAAACATCTTTGTTTAGTAGGCCTCTCTCATGTGCTGTGATCCAAAGGCACCCTTTCCCAAATCCTACTTCAATCTACTGCTAGAAGCTCTCTAACCCACCAAGACTCATCCAGATGACCATACAGGATTCTCTGCTCTAAACAGCAGTATGCATTGCTGAAGAAAATTATTTACTAGCCTGAGATCACTTGAAATGCAGGAGTGATAAATCACTCCATATCAGCTGCCACCTGTTAAGAACTTAAGAAGAGCCCTGCTGGATCAGACCAAGGGTTCAGCTAGTCCAGCACTCTGTTCACACAGTGGCCAACAAACTGTTGACCAAGAACTCACAAGCAGGACACGACTGCAACAGCACCCTCCTGCCTATGTTCCCCAGCAACTGGTGTGCACAGGTTTACTGCCTCTGATACTAGAGGTAGCATATAGTCATCAGGACTAGTAGTCATTGATAGCCTTCTGCTCCTGGAATTTGTCTAATCCCCCTTTAAAGTCATCCAAATTGGTGGCCATCACTATAAGAACATTTTGCTGCATGTGTACAATGATTCGCAAAGAGAGGAAAAGTTTCCAACTTTAAAATTGGCCTGAGCTGAATCAAACAGCATTTCTCATGGGAACAAGCTTCTCCCCCCACGCCCTGCTGCAGTTCCCTCATATCTGTTGGGGGACCCTCTAGAGCAGGTTTTGGGGCAAGCAGGGAGAGGAAGGAAGGAGAGCAGCTGCTTTGTTGCATTGCACGAGCAGAAGGAAGTTCATGCAACATTGGATTTCACCCTCCGACTGCAATTTATTTTGCTAAAGACAGGTGGATGCAGAGATTGAGGTCTTTTCATCCACAAACCATATTTATGCTTGATGTATGGAGAACTTCATTTAGGTGGCTCAGCTCTCAAAGAAAGGCCATGTTGTCTAAGGAATTAGACCCATGCTTATGGGTCTCTGGTCAACAGCTGGTTGGCCACTGTGTGAACAGAGTGCTGGAATGGATAGACCCTTGGTCTGATCCAGCATGGCTCTTATGTTCTTATGAATTTCTTCTCATCCTTTGAAGAAAATCTGAACCCAAGTCCCCAGTTACTACACTATAGTGACTATCCTCTTTTCCTTCATGAGACATTTGAGGGGTTTCCTAAGTTAATTTTTTCTTTTAGTCAATGCCATTGTGCAAACATGCATAATATGCAAAGAACTAGGCACACCATTTTCTGGTGTGGGAAAAATCCAGCCTCCAGCTGAACAGCTCAGATGTAATCCCTCCTTAAGTAAAGACAACGCTCTGGTCAAAGAAACTGGTGGATGGGATCCAGATAGTCATTAAAGCAATCATTCGCACTGAAAATGCCTCTTTTGCTTATCACATGCTGCCTTTTCACAAGTTTAGAAAAAACAATCATTTACATATCACATGCTGCCTATTCATACACTTAAAAAGCAGGACTGGATATAAAAAAAGTGTTCTTGTTGTCAGGGTTGCCCTCTTTCTTTTTAAATTGATCATTTGGAAGAGTTCAAGTGTGCCTGCTTCCTAGCCCTCTGACATTTTTTCTTGGAGCTGCAACTGAAGCTAATCAAGACATTGCTTAAAGGTCGTTTAAGGAAGTTCTGAATGTTCTTTCAGATTCCCCCAACCCCACCCAATACTCAAGAAAGTTTTAGTTTACATAACACACTCAAACTTTGCATGCAGTTGGCTTGACCATGTTTTAGCTACTCAGTTGAGACAGTTAGCATTTTCACATTTTTTTCACAAGCTACAATAAGCTTGGTCACTTTGCACCACATACATTTTCTTCTGCTGTTCAATTTGTTTCTCTTTCTTTTCATAGTATTCCATGATCTTCAGTCTCTGTGTCTGAACAAGGCGGCCTTTCTCAATGTTGAATTCTTCTTCAGCCTAGAAGGAACAAATAGGTTCAAGCTGACTTGACTAACCTAGAATAAACTCAACTTTTGCCACTAAAGAAAATCTGGGTGAGGAGTCTAAAACTTTGACTAGAGTCTTAAAGAAGCAAAGAATTCTGCAAAACACAATCAACAATCTTACCACTGACAGCAGCACCCCAAATAGTTTTAGACATTTGGTCTGTGTATACCATTTTGTATGTTTATATTTTGCTGTTATATAAACAGTTGGAATTTTTTTTAAAAATACATTCACAATCTATTGAGCTCATGTCAGTTAATAGCCTTGTTGGCATTTGAAATAAATCTTAGCAGATCAAATTCTAATAAGATACTTTATCTGACAGTGGAATAAAGTCAGATATCCCTAGTCAGGTGTGACTCAAACACCTTCATTTGATTGAAATATACGATTTAAGTAATTAATACCACCAGCTTTCACGCTCTTTACAAAATGTTAAGTGTATTCAGTGCTACAGTTGTTTGCTCACTGAAATAGACTTCTGTCTTCAAAGGTAAGGTTAAACTAAGGAGGAATGATAGGCTGCAGTCCTATGAACACTTACCTGGGAGTAAGTGCTGCTGAATTCAGTGGAACTTACTTCTGAGTAAAAACGCATGGATAAGGCTGCATGTTGCTTTTAAAAAGACACCCTAAACCAGGGCTAATCCTGCAGATGTTAGACTCTATTTCCCATCAGCCACAGCCAGCCTGGCCAATGGTGATGGATAGAGCAGTTCAACATCTGGAGGGCTGCAAGTTCCTCAGTTCTGCCCAGATCCTTCACCATTTCCATTGTATAATAGTAATATCAACACCTCTTAAAGAAGTTTCAGACACATAAAGGAAACTAACCATGATAGACATAGTTTGGCACAAGTGAGCTTTGATCGATCTGAAGAAGCCAAAGTCTTTTATGGAGTTTTACACACAGGAAAAATTCAAATGCTTTTTATTTACCTTAGCATCTATTTCTTCTGCCTTTTCATTGGCTTCCTGTTCAATGAAAGCCATCATGTGCTTGATCTGTAACAGAAAGAAGAGTTATATTTTCCATGGAAGCCAGTAGAAACATTTTTGCCTTTGAAAATCACAAGATTTCCTTTACACTACGTTTTATGAGTGATTCCTTTTACCACCAAGACTGAAAAATCAACCACAAAGCACCAAGCTCTTATGAAGTTAGACTCATCACAATTACAAAAAAAGAGGCCTTTGGTTTAGCTGAGAACCAAATCAAATGGTCTTTTATTTTATCCTCATGTAGCTCTACCAGGTAACATCATTATTTACTTCTCAGTAGATTCAGAACTACCTTAACATAACAGTTTGATCAAAACTACATTTCTTTCTAAAAAAATATTATTATTTTAATATGGTGTTTTATTCTTTATCCTATCTACTGTTCACCGCTCCAAAATCTTGGATGTGGAGTGGCATACAAATATTGTAAATAAATAGAAGAAATAATGGCAATTCCTTGGCACAAAGAAGGAACATAACAAAGAACAGTATTCTTCTAGCACAGGCCTGCAGAATTTCCAGTCCACAAAGATAAATACAGCCCACCAACAGGCTGCCAAGTGCCTATTTTGGAATCCCAGAGGTTTATTCGAACCCTGGATGGCTTGCAAGCAAGGGTGGTGAGCAGCATTCAGCTTAGTGCATCACAAACTGTGTAGACCTGCGCTAGCACAGCATTGAGACAGATAACCTGGGTAAATGTTACAAACAGAAAATGACCTAAAAGCAGCAGTGCCCATTAAACAGGATAAGGAAGCAGATGACGGAAAAGACCTCTCTCTGTCTGAGACCCTGGAGAACCAATGCCAGTCAAAATACATAGTACTGGGCTGACAGACAAACAGGGTGGTCTGGCGAGAATCCCTTTAGAATCTTCTATAGAAGGTTTTAACAAAAACTCTTGATGACAGTAATGAAACATGCAATAGACACATAGACAGAAGAAGGTGTTCAACCTACAGTGGTTAAGGCCAAGTATAAAGCATGTACCGTGTCCATCAACTATGAAGGAACATTGTTCCACCTGTGTGGGCTGGATCTATGCAGTATTCAGCACAATATTCCATTCCAAACCTAGCTCAGGGCAGTTCTACTAGCAAGGGCACTATTTACAGTCAACAGGACAAGCACTAAAGGACAACCCAACCACACACACTGTATCTTGTAAAATTCCAGTATGTGAAGGCTCCTTCAGGAAAATATTAATTTCCCTGAACTGAAGGATCTGAACTGACTGGAAGAGCTATTTTAGAGGTGATTTTTTAAAAACCTACAAGTTTACTTGTTGATCTTCTGCAGAAGTCATTGAAGGGGTCTATGATAGTAAAAGCACCATCACTGGGTTTAAGCACATGTTAGGAGATGACCTTAATTTCCAAGTTTACTCATATACAAAAGGAAATGATCTCTCTTTTGGCTAATAACACTGCCCCCTTCTTTTATTCCCCACAGTGTGGTGGCATGTATACGTTACGCATTTAGCTTCTTGAATAGACAGAGGTTAATCACTGTCACTCCTAAACATGGAATAAATCTATTAGTAATGGCAATGCTATCATTACTTCGAGAGGATGAATGAGAACAAGTTTAAAATTCTGAAGTTTCACAAAATTGCCCACAGTAATATGTCTTCCCCTGCAAATGCTCATTTTCTGGAGACCAAACTTCCTATTTTCATCAGCTAACATGAGCATTAGTCATTGGCTTTTCCAGTTCTTCTTTCCCATGATGTACAAGAACCCTCACTGTCCTCCATCCACTTTTTGGTCTGCTTTTCTTTTCCAAATATTTGGAAAAGACATGAAGCTTACTTGAGCCACTTCTAGTTTCATACATTGGAGATCAAACGTTATTACTTGCCCCCTCATATATAACAAAGGCCAATAACCTATCCTCTATTTCGAGTCAAACCATGATATTGGGATAAAACGTCTTGATGGGCGTGAATATCCAGAGGTGAATATTACAAATGGAGAATTTATACAGCTTTTCTCTATGACTAACCAGTCTCCCGTGCCTTGTTTTTTAAAATTATCCTTTATCCAGCTTAGTGGCACTATGGCTTACCAAGTATGATGCAACTTCACAATTATGCCATTTAAAGCGTCCACATTCACCCATGAGGATAAGGCAGTCAGAGAAAGAACATAAACAGTGGCACCACATAATGGATTCACTGCAAAAATGGGCTTAAGAAATAGTGACATT
Source organism: Elgaria multicarinata webbii (assembly GCF_023053635.1). Lineage (NCBI taxonomy): Eukaryota > Metazoa > Chordata > Lepidosauria > Squamata > Anguidae > Elgaria > Elgaria multicarinata. The sequence goes on along the minus strand of NC_086179.1, from coordinate 19,212,981 downwards.
CAAATAGAACAAGTTCTTCCTTTATTGTCTTCAATTCAATGGCAAACTATTTTAGCTTCCTTTTGAGAGTTATCTGTCTTCCATTTTTCTACTCAACGGGCACACAAATACCTGGCCTTCAAACTTATCCAATTTCTGGTGTGCAAATGACACTGAAACACTTTAGGCATCTCAACTTCCATATTCTACACTATTCCAAATTCTCACTCATTTCTATCCTACCCATTAACAACTTCTTCAGATGACATAGGAAATAATAGTCCATATAGATCATTGTGAACATGAAAGTAATTGGTGACAGTTATTCTAGATTAATCGGGATTTAATTCAGTGCAGCAATCTTGCATGTACAGTATATATTTTCCATCTTTCTATCACCAGACATGTTTAGTCATTTTCATTGCAAACAAACTCTTCACTCCAAGGGCACCTACTCAAGGTCATTAAGTTAGAAGACTTGCTCTTAAACATCACCCTACCATTCCCACTGTCAAAGCAATAAAAATGTGGCTTTTCCCACCTTCTCAATGCATCTCAAAACTAATGGGTTTTTGTTGTTTTTACAGCATGTTACTGGTTATGCATATGGAAGTGAGAGGTGGTACATCTTTTACATTAATTTAAACACAAAATACATCATTTTACACATAAGTGGTGAAAATCTCTAGTATTGCCATCGTTCCTTCTGACCTCGTGCCCCTTTAATCAACACTACACATGTTGATTAAAGCATTAAAGCACATAGTGTTGATTAAATTCTAATTTCAAGACAAAATCCCATTAGAGCACAGCCATAAAGCATGTTTTCTTTGAAACCTCAAAACCAACAGGTATCATTTCCAATCTTATGCTCATTTACTTTGGAAAATACCCAGTGGGGCTTTACTTCCAAATAAACATGCAAATAATTGAACTGCAACCCCCATTTCTGTTCTGACCACTTTCCCCTTTCTATCCCACATGAAGGACCTTCCTGTGTGCATTCGAAATGTGAAGAAGGCCACAACCTCAGGCACACTTACTTAGGAGTAATCCTCACTGAACACAATAAGGTTTACTTCCAAGTAAACATTGCTAGGACTGTGCTACAACCAGCATGGATGTAGGAGATACTATAATGCCCTGATCCCATGAATGCAAATCCCAGAAGACAGAAACTAATGGGATTTAGGACTAGAGTTGTGCTTACTTCCAAATTAAGCAAGCACAAGATCAGGCTACGTTTCTTTCACCTTCTGCAAACTCCCACCCTGCACCAAAGATAAAACAGCCACCCACCCACACCAGAAAACCTATTTTGCTCCTCTAGCTCACTTAAGCCACAAAACGGATCTTGGGGTTTTCGAAAGGCTGCAATCTCATACATTTTCCCCCCTTCAGAGTAAGCCCGTGTAAACAAACACAAGATAGTGCTGGACCCAATTACCCACTCACCCGCTTCACCTTGACCCCGTTGTCATTCCCGTCCCCTTCTACTGGACCCCAAGCAAGGAAACAATCCGAATTCCGCCTACTGCAGCCTTCCTCAACCTGACGCCCTCAAGGTTTTGACTGAGGATAATGGGAGTTATAGTACAACACATCTGGAGGGCACCAGGTTGGGAAAGGCTGAACTATTGCTTAACAGAGCTAAAGGGACAGACATCACAAGACCGCTCGGTCAGGGGGACTCAAGGCTGGGAGAAGCGGAGCGAGCCAGCCTAAAGCCTCCCCGTAAAGAGGAGAGGCGAGGCGTTTGCCCCTCGGAGGCCCCCTCGGCCCCGGTACCTGTTTCTGGACGTCGGCATCGCTGAGCGCCATAGTGAGGGTGGGTGTAGGAGAAAGCGGGCCCGGGCGGCAGAAAGAGAAGGAGAGAGAAGCGTCTACTCAGGCCGGGGTCCTTGGCAGGCTGGAAGGGAATCAAATCCGGTTCGAATCACACACAGCTGTTGGAACTAAACTCCGTCATCACAGCCCCGCCCCTTGTTCGTCATGACGTCGGCAGCGCCTGCGTCTTTACGCGTCTGTCCCCTGTTCCAGCGCCACAGAGTTATAATTGGTTTATAGAAAAAGGTGTAGAATGCCTCGATGGATAATTTTCGGGTTCACATTGAGCAAGCCTTTTTAAAATCTCCGCTTAGGAGGAAGCTGGCCATAGAAATGGACAAATCCATGATTGGAGCGCAATGTCTCCCCTTCCCCAAGTAAAGAGATGAGTCCCTGTCTTTGTAACTCAATATCGAAAGCTTTAGTTTAAAATATTTTTAAAAATACTTATGCCAAAGCAAATTCCATCATCCCCATATCGCAAATTGAGAGGAGGTATTCCAAACTGAGAGTGGCTTACAACAACCCTGTGCTGTCGTTTGTGTAGTTCACTGTGATAGTTCACTTGTTGTAGTTTGGGGATACAGCTGAAGCTGAGACAATGGTATATGATATTCCTGTAGTGCAGTCCATTGTTAATACTTCGCCCGGAAACCTCAACTAGTGCAAAATATGGCAGTCAAGTTGGTCACTGGTACATCTAGGGGTGACCATATCACACCAGCTTTAAAATCATTACACTGGCTGCCAATTAGTTTCCGGGTGAAGTATAAAGTATTGGTTATTACCTTTAAAGCTCTACATGGTTTGGATCCAGGTTACCTGCGGGATTGCCTTCCCCTGTACAATCCGCCCTGCACACTCAGGTGCTCTGGGAAGAATCTACTTCAGTCAGCGAAAACTAGAGATTAACAACTGTTACTCAGAGGACCTTCTCTGCTGCCGCTGCCAGACTGTGCAATGGCCTGCCGGGAGAGATCCGCAAACTCAATAGTCTTTCTGAATATAAAAAAGCAATAAAGACTGATCTCTTCCAGCAGGCCTACCCAGTCGAATTTTAAGATGTCTGGCTATTATTTTAATAACATTAGTTTTTATATGTTTTAATGAGTTTTATGTATTTTATAATATTTTGTATTCTATGTTGTTCCCCACCTCGATCCAGAGGGAGAGGTAGGTAATAAATATATTATTATTACTACTATTACTATTATTACTATTATTGCAGGTTGCGGTGGTGAACGTGATTTATAGACAGCCCTACAGTGTAACCCATTCTTAACATTGCAGGTTGAAGATCCGTCCAGAGAGCTTCAGCTATTGGGTGGTATAAAAATGTAATAAATAAATAAAAGAGGGAAGTTATTTATTCCCACAATAACCATGAGATATATAGTTTTGTTCTGGTTTTATTGGTAGAAAATAGACGTTGAAAAAAAGTCACTTGCCCAAGGCCTTCATGACTCAACTGAGGATAGAAGCCAGGCAAAGCCAGAGCTAATATGCTTTTATTGGACCACAGGAGTTGTAAGCAGATTTAGTTTCTCTCTCTTATATTTGTCCACCTAAATTTAAGTACAACAAAATAACAACAACAAATCATCTTTCCATGCTGGGCAAAGAACACTATAAAAATCGTAGGCATCTGAATCCTAAACCCACTTCAAAAAGTTAGGCACTGATATTTACACGCCATTAAATAAATCTGGCTCAGCGATAAGAAGGATAAGTGGGAATCAAGATATGAAGTACGTACGTGCTTGGGCACGTGTAGCTCTCAAAAGGAAGGGGGGAGGGAGGCGGCCCACGTGATAGGGTCCTCCACAACCGCCATGATTGATACTATGGCGGAAGTTACGACATGCCTCCCTGACGCATTGTCATAGAGATAGAAAAAGTTAAGAGTCGTACACCATCAAAGATCTTTTCGACACGGTCAATCTAAAATGGAGCATACTTTTTCACTGACTTCCAATGCGAAATATAGGAGGTCTTCATCACAGACACACCAAGGGATAGAGCGATGCTTCTCTGATTTGCATCCATAGAGCAGGAGCAGGCAGAAGGGTTAAATCAGGCTGCTGAAATTAATAACAGCTTGCTGGGAAACCAATAGTTGATTTAGAACATAAGAACTCCCATGCTGGATCAGACCGAGAGTCCATCTAGTTCAGCATTCTGTTCACACCGTGAGCAACCAGCTGTCGACCAGGGACCAACAAAGCAGGACACAGTGTAACAGCACCCTCCCACCCATTCCCCCAACAACTGGTGCATACAGGCTCACTGCCTCAGATACTGGAGGTAGCACATAACCGACAGGGCTAGTGGCCATTGATAGGCTTCTCTTCCAGGAATTTATTCAACCTCCATTTAAAGCCGTCCAAATTGGTGGCCATTACTACATCTTGTGGTAATGAATTCCACAATTTAACTATGTGCTGTGTGAAGAAGTCCTTCCCTTTAAGACTGCATGCTTGGTTCTGCTATTGAAAATAAATTCTTGGGCTCAACAAGAAGATTCACAAATGCCCTGTTGTTCCTTCATTCCAAAACAACGAGGCACCGTCAAGGCTAACCCGTTTATTATGGCATAAACTTTCTTGGATTAGAGTCCATGTCACCAGATGCCTCGAGGGTTATCCTCACTTGGCAGGTATATACAGCCAGACTGAGTGTAAAGGGGGGAAAGTAAAAAAGCAGGGTCAGAAGGAAATGGAATGCAAAGAATACAGATTATGCCAATAACGTTAAAGCTTGAATTGTACTGAAATAACTTTATTGATATCCGAAATATATGTCCATTCCCTGAGCCACTATTCACTCCAATTGGTGGGTCTCGGGTTCGAATGAGGAAACAAAAGCTTCAAGTCCGCCCACTCCTGCCATTGACAAAACGTTTTTATGCATTCATTAGAAGTTTTTTTTATTATACCACTCCTCAGTCAAAAAGGCTCCCAGAGCGGCTCACAAATTTATTTATTTATTTATTTATTTATTACATTTTTATACCGCCCAATAGCCGAAGCTCTCTTAGCGGTTCACAAAAATTAAAAACACGAAAAGCAAAACAACCAGCAGTCTAAAAACACAAATACAAAATACAATATAAAAAGCACAACCAGGATAAAACCACACAGCAGAAATTGATATAGATTAAAATACGGCATTAAAACAGCAAAGTTTAATTTAAGTTAAAGTAGGTGTTAAACTTCTGAGAAAATAAAAAGGTCTAATAACTCAGTCACGAAGAGTCGGAAGCGACTGAACGAATAAACAACAACAAATAACTTAGACAAGACTTGGACAACACATGGCTAATTTCTTTTTTTGGTTTTGAGCAGAAGTTCAGGCTGTATACCACTCTACACTTTTTCCTAGCTCTATGTCGACGAATGAAAAGGGAAGTAAATTCTCGTCAGAGATATTTCCGCATGGACGAGAACGCCCGGGTCTATTTCCCACTCCTAGGTCGCGCTGCCACGGATGACGTCATGACGCCATCTGTGTTTGGTGCATAAGCCCCGCCTTCGAGCTTGCCCTCTTCCATCATGGCCGCGGTGGAGGCTTTCATTTAAGGCTGCCTGGAAGCGCCGCGCGCGCGCACATTTATACATATATATACACACGCGTATAAATCATAACACGGTCAACGGCGCGGGTCACTTCCTAAGGAGCTTCGCGTGCCCTCTTGCTTTGACCTCCTTTACTTCCTCCCGTCCTCGCGAGACTCAGGTAAACAAAACAATAATCTCTTTCCCCCCCCCCGCCCCGCTTTCATTTCCAGACGCCCGCATATTGAGGGGTTGGGAGTGAAAGAGCCCCCCCCCGTGTGTTTCGCGCTCATGGTCACCGGTGGTCGCGTGCCACCCTGTGGGCGGTTAGGTGCGTTGCTTTGGCGCGCGCTCCGGGCATTCGAGGGTAGCCCTGCTGGGGGGTGGGAGAGGGGGGGGACTGTATTGGGGACGGCTTATTTCTACTTCTCTTCACCCCGCCCCTTTCCCGAGTTCTTGTCTGTGTGGTTACATTTACCTCAGATGTTGTGGTGTCGCCTCCCCGCACCCACCCCAGAACAGCAATTCCTTTATATTGCTTTTTGTATAAATTTCCTCAGAGGTTCCCTCGCGTGTCCATACGTTCCTCACACACTCTTGTGTGTGAGGCGGGACTTTCCTGGCACTGGCGTCTTCCGAGGGTTTCGGTTTGAAGGGCAAACTAATCCCCGGGCCTGAAAATGTGGGACGGGTTGAAAGGAAGTCGAGCCGGTTTGGGGAAGTTGGGGAAGCATTAATGACTTGTTACTAATATTGTGGTCATAGGCTGTGAGGGGCGCGCAATGCCATTCTCTCTCTCTCTCTCTCTCTCTCTCTCTCAGTATCGCAATAGTGTGTGTTGGCTATTGTCTGTTTCTAGGGGCCTCCCCCACCCTGTGGTGTGATGGGACTACTGTTTCATCCTCGATAACTGGCTGCTGTGTGTTTCTGAAGTGGCTGAAGGGACAAACCCCTCCTCCTGGGGCCTGAACAGGGGTCAGCGTTGCTGACAACGGTGTGCCCTGTCAGCCAGAAGATCTCTTCTGCTCCCTAAGACAGTTTCTGCTGTTGGGGGTGTGCGTGTGCTTGCATGCACTCCGGTTGCCTTCCCTTCCCTCTAGTATCGTCCTACTTTACAACTGCATTTGCTCAACAGTTGGTAAGGATGGCGTTCTTTGCATGGGTGTGATAATGGGAGGGGAAGAGAGCATGGGTGCATGGTACAGCATGCCCTTTGTCCTTCGTTATGCTTGTCCTTGCAAGAGAAGGCCTGTGCGGTTGTTCCCAGACTCTGGGCCTGGCCTTAATTTCATTTCATTTTGCATGAACTCCAAACTGACACTTAATGGCTTCTGCCTTTGGTTGTTGATTATATGAAATGGGAATCTTCATGTTTAGAAGTATATGCTAGAATTCTGTAGTTGCCAATGCTTCTTGGAACTTTAGTTGATTGAAGATCAACTGGAATATTTGCTCAGAGGTGTTTTGAAGGGAAGTCCAGTGCTTCTGTACATTCTTCCCTGCATTGTCAACCAACACCCTGTGGTGTGTGTGTTTTGCCACACGTACCTAGGTATACCTCTAATATTGCTCATCATTGTAGAATCTTTGGGTATTGTTCTAAGAGGTTTGCTCAGCCGTTCTATTCAGCATATGTCAAATGTAGAAAACTTTGAAAACAAATGGATGGTAGTTTAACACCTTTATTGCTGCTATTAAGAACTGCTATTGTACATGGATGAATGATTTGAACTGTCTAAGATGTATGAAAATATGAGTTTGAAGTGTGGAAAAAGTTGTGCAACTTTTGTAGGAGATAATGCAGTTAAGTCTATTGAAAACTTCACTTGTTTATTGAAGATCAGAAGATACATTCTAAAGTTTAAAGTAAAACAGCTCCCATAAAGGTCTACTAAACCTTTTGATTTCCCCCTCCCCCATCCCTTCAGTTCCATGTGGAGCAATTGTAGATACATTTTTTTAAAAAAAAAACCCAAGTTCATAAGACTTGCTAGAATTTCAAATACTGGATGGTAATATGTCAGATGGGCAGTAATTGCCAACTTCTGAAAAAGCAGATGTTCCCAGATAAGTGAGGCGATTTGTGGATGACAGCTATTACAGTGCTGCCAGCAAACATTGGTATCATTTTGTCGTCTTGTGCCTGATATGTTGCATCTAATGTGCAAAAGGAAAGATCTTAACATGGAATAACGCAATGGACCAACTCTTTGCACTGACAAAAAAAATGCTTGATATCCTGCTCTAGAAACAGGCGTTTTTAATATATGAATACTCATAGTTGCTTCCTAGAGTCTGTCTTGGGCATAACTCCCGATAGGCATAAATTGACCTAACCACTGTTACTTGTAATCTCACTTCAGGTAGGCCAGAAATGTTTTAAGCCACAAGTATTTTATCATGCCATGGCTTAGCTCTGGATGGGAAAAGTTTGTTTTCTTCAAACAGATGAGATAGAGTTTCTTATCTCTGAAACAAATAAGATAGTGATGGTACAGAAGAGAGTGGGGCAATTTGTTACAAAATAAGCTTGCTATTGTGAATTTTAAAAATTGAAGTGAGTGATCTGTGTTATTCATAACCTGTGTAATGAATGCATAATATATAATATAAAGGAAATTCTGACACATTTAAAGATGATGCCTTTGGGACATTCTTGTGTTACACTTTTAGATCCATCATAAATCTTCATATTTTAGGCCATAAAAATCAATAATGTAGTAGGAGAGCTTCTTTGAGTATAATTGCGCATTTCTTCATATATTTATATGGTATCTGCAAGGCTGTCTGCTATGGAATTTCATAACTGAAGACTAAAACAGCAAAGCCCCTTTGCTAGAGGATTATAGCCATTTTATTCATTGGTAACTATTGCTTTTCCATGTGATTGATGATAATCTGTGGATTAGGATCACTCACAGCATCTGGGGATGTCAATCTGATTGACTATGATTTTCCAAGTAATCTGAATAGCTCAAAGTCAAATGGATAAGAACGTTTTGATGGGTAGAGGTAATGCACATAAATTCATTTATACATTGTAAGTTCCATTTAGTTGCTTACTTTCAAGGTTTTGATATAGGCCAAAGTTTCAAGGAAGAAACAATCTTAATTGCTTTGAGTTCAAGAGCTGGGCAGATTCTGCGGATTCTTACAAAAACAATAGGTAGCTGTGTTGGTCCATTAACAAAAAGCCGTAGTTGTGCAATAATAGAATCAAGTGAAATGTCACAAAGTAGTGACACAACTTTGTGACATTTTAATTGGTCCCAGTAAAGCTATTACCCTATTGTGGCTTTTGCACATTCTTATTTGCCAGAATCAAAATGTGCTTGAGGTTCTTACAATCTTGGGTGTGTTGCCTTGTTTCAAATTCAAGGCCTCCTTTATTTTACAAAATACACACTGGCTACATTTTGTCATAATTGTTGTGAATTGCCCGGAGAGCTTCAGCTATTGGTGGCATAAAATAAATAAATAACATAAATAATATCACATTTTGGTTTTCTTATCAACCCTGATCACAGTTTCCAGAGTACCAATTTGAGAAGACAGATAGGTGACAGGCCAAATCCCCACACCCTCCTCACCCTGAAAATAGCCTGCTGACAAGTCTCAATGCCAGATCTACAATAACACTGTTCTTCCAACCCAGAAGAACATTGTAGTGGTATATGCAGTAGGGTTTGAAAGCATTTTGGCACAAAAGGCATTCCGGTAATGTATCTTAATTATAAGACAAGATGTCAGTGTGTTGTCAAGTGTTTCTCGCTATTTTGTATATTATGATTCTTGGCTATAATACATTCTCCAGCAGAGGAGTCAGGCTGGGAAATAGCCCGTAAAGGATTCCAGGCATACTCAACAATAGGAGAAGAAACAAGGCTTCCCGGAGAGTTGTCTAAAAGTAGTATAAATTCTCCTTACGAAAATGAATGAGTTGCAGAGGTTAGAAACTGATCATGTACAATACATTACATATTACTTATAGAGGCTGAATTCTTTGCATAAGATTTGATTGTTGAAGTTGCAGCAGGGCTGGCTGACTACATATGAACAATTGTTTTCAAGCAGTGTTCCTGAAAAAGAATGGAATTTTCAGAATTCATTGACAAATGGAAAAGTAATGTCACCAGAGCCAGACTGCATTTGCTCAATAATTCTTCAAGCAATTGAAAGGAACAATTGTGGATCTTTTAACTAAAGTATACAACCTAGCACTTATCAACCTTTTTTTATAAGAACTGAAAGATGGAGTGGATAGACCCCTCCCTCAGGGGGCTAAGGGGTGGACCATGGCAGGGCTGGGTCTAAGATTGCCAGCAGGTGTGGCATCACTCAGCTGGGGTGGGCAGAATGTGTCCAACTGTGACAGCTGTATAAGTTTGCTTGAAGGCTCAACCTAAAGGCAATTCCAACCCGTATGAAGTTGGGTCTGTTTGCTGGTCAGTAAATAAAAGTAACAAATGCTGTAAATCAGGGAATGGTGCATTAGTACTTGCCAGGCATCTCAGAAGGGTGAGGAGGGAGCATTTGGGCATAGGACTCATTCGTGTACACGTGAATCAAACACATGAATTACATGACAATGTTGAATGTGGGGAAATGGAGCACTCGTTTCTTACACTTTGGAAGCTGGTGTCAAGCTTGGCAGCACATAACATCCTGAGGCAGATATCAGGTCCCTCGCACCTTGGTGGGCCCCACCACTAGCCCTGTCCTAGGGCCCCTTTCTTAAATCAGCAGGATCTGGGAGTTGACACTTTGTAGGAAATTAATGCCCCAATGTAGTGTCACTTCAGGACATTGTCAGAATTTTCAGTGGCAGCTCAAGCCAACTAGTATTTATTTAGAATGCTGCTGCTGCCACCAGGTTATCTTTTTACAAACATTTCCTGGGACTGAAGGCAGAGTATTTCTTCCCTTGCCATTTGTCCCTATATTATGCAGTCTTGTTGTTAAGATACATTGGCTGGGTTCATACGATTACAGGCTGAAAGAACCTATAATTGGTTCTCTCCCTGTCCCCACATGTATCCATCACATGGTTGTGATTTGCATAATTACCAGAGATGCAGCAACTTGTGAGTTGTAGAGTGGATACGGAGCCACCCCCACCGCACCATGCACTGGGTTTGGATGACACAACATCCTGTGCAACCTGCACATGTGGGGGCAGGGAAAGTACTGACTGTGGGTTCTTTCACCCCTGTGATCATACAAACCCAGCCACTCTAGTGAATTTCATGGTCTCTTAAAAATATGAATTTAAGCAGCTTGTTTATCAATAGAAACTTTAAGGATGAAGGGGAGGGACAAGTTTCCTATTATGGCATTATGCTCCCCATCTGTTTATTGCCTAACACATACAAAGAGTGAAGGTTTTGTGGGCTCAGTAATGAAATAAAAATGTATTGCTAGAAAATCCCATATCTGAATTGTAGGCAACACTGAAAAAAACCACTGTGACCTGTTTCAGGATCAGTTTATGCAGTCAGGAGAAGTAGTGGTAAAGCTCTTCCTACTTCAGGCTGTAAGTGATGGTAGTTTCATATTTGAGTAGTCCCCCATTTAAAAAACAACCAAAGCAGCCACTTCCTAGACACTGAGAAGGAGCATGTGAAAAATAAGATTTTAATATAAAAAGATGTTTTTTTAGGAAGCAGTTTTTCATTTATGATCATATTTTGAAAACTGTTTAAGCATTAAGCATCCTAGATATATTTTGCTCCACACATATGCATGCACACCAATTTTAGTGGCTCTAGGGACTTGTGTGTAGGGGTGTTAATCTCTATTCTATTCTTGAAGTAATTGTTAGGGAAGTGGGGATAGGGAGGACGGTGTGGTTCCCAACTTGAGCAGTACAGCATGGCAACTGTGTTGCCAAACCTGAATGTTATAGAGAGTAGTGGCAACCCATTACCTGGAATATCGTATTTCTTCGATTCTAAGATGTCACCGGTTGTAAGACGCACACTAATTTCAGTACCACCGACAGAAAAAAAGCTTTGATTCTAAGAAATAATAAACGCACCTGCGATTCTAAGACGCACCCCGTTTTTAGAGATGTTTATATGGGGGGAAAAGTGCGTCTTAGAATTGAAGAAATATGGTAGTGGATTAACCCCACTTCTATGCTGTATTGGAGAGTTTGGGACTGAATGCACTATGAAACTGGTGTGTAACCTGAATTCTGTAGGCTGAGGGGCAGGTTTGGAGGATATAAACCTGAGTAGTATGATGGAGGAGTGGTGCTAAATCCCCTTTCCCCATTCTTTCTGGTGAGCCCTATTATTTCCATGGACATCAAGATCGTTAGAAGCTGGTAAAAGCCCTAAGAGTGATAACATGGAAGCATGGAGGATAAATTGGAAAGAGAGGAGCCAGTTTCCATAATGCAAATCTTGGTTAAATGGGGCCTTCCTACTGCCATCTCTATCACTGCTTTTATCTGTTTCGAACCTTGTTTTCCTACAGACTAGGGATGTGTGAATTTTGTAAAAACCATCCCATTTGCGTTTTGTTGATTGCCAGGTGCCTTCTTTTCCATCATGTGCTTATTGATGGAAATTTATTTTTTCCAGTTCCCAAATTTGTGCAAATTCACACTCACGAAAATGTGCATATCCCCCCCAAAAAGTTCATTTTCTTTCTCTAGCCTATGGGGGAAATGTACATTTTCAGCCAGAGTTCTTTTATTTTATGAATTTTTCTACAACTAAATATGTGTAAAATTCCAGAGAGTAAAAGAAATGTTTTGCAAATATGTGGAATCTTTGTGACTTGCGAAAAGCTGATCCGCTGCAGAAACTTTGGGTTGGATTTATAGAAAACTAAACTCATTTAAAACCGTTGTGGATTTCTCCAACATCCCTACTACAGACATGATTTTCACATGCACTCTTTAGTAGGGTTTTGAGGGAAGGTGTCTTGTTTCCTTAAAGGAATATTTTTCTTTACACCTATATAGTCCCCTACTTTATGGGTGGACTTTTTCACTGCCCTACACATTGGCATAGGGCTATCAAGTCATTGGCAGAGAGAATGATTGTACCTTGGCTACTATATACTATATGTATCTATAAATAATTTTTCTACGATGACATTAATAGACATAACTCTTCTCAATGGAATAGTCTTCTGGAATTGATAGGACTTAAGATTTAAAAACCTTGAAGTCAACCTGCTTAAAGTTTAAATCACTTTTGCACACTGTTTCTTTTCCCCATTATATGTTATTGTATGTTGATATGGGAACCAGTGGTACTCCAGTGCTTGCACAATTGCACTTAGGTAAATAACCTGAATATGGTTCTAATTTTTTTAAAAAAATTATCTTTCACTGTTTAGATCTTGAACAGAGAAAACATTACATCTTCCATAATCCTGTGGAATATTGGAAGTCAACCAAATGGCATCCTCTACTGCTGTGCCTGTAGGTTTTCACTATGAAACAAAATATGTTGTCCTCAGCTATTTGGGTCTCTTCTCACAGGAAAAGCCTCAGGAGCAGCACTCTATGCCAACTCAAGGTAATGTATTCATAATGTATTTAAAGATACAGTTAGATATAAAATTGGTTTATATATTTTTAATATTTCAAAATGTGAAAACTGTACTGGAAACATAATACTTTGAAGGAGGACAGTGATTGAAATATTACAGTTTCTTAAACTGAGTAAGTTAGGTGATACTGTATATGTTTCAGAAACTTTTTTTTTTTTTTTTGCAAAATCTGGTTAGTATGATGCAATCCATGTTCATTGGGGCTTGTCTTTGTTCCAAAAGTTGAGTTTCATACTGATTCTAAATGTTAAGCAGTACCTACATACTTAACAAGTGGGGCCCAGTAATAGCAAGAATTGGAGTTAACAAGAGAAAATAAATTACACTAGTTTCTCATTTCTGAATTATAAATTACAATATTTTCAAGTATATTTATAATTGCCATTTGGCTCTGAAGAATTGCCAATAATTTTCTAGCTTCATTAAATTATTCTTTTTAATAAGTTACTATTTGGTTTAATTATTTATATCTATCTAAAAACTTCTAATTTTATTTTTTGTTCAGCATAAATTTGATGTTCCTATAGAAATATTATAATTGCAGTTTTCCCAAAAAATAATGGCTTACAACTGCTTTATTTTAGTTTTTTAATTAGTTTGTTCTCCATGTCCATTAACTCTCTGCATTATTGTGAAATTTTGAACATGTGAAGTTTATGATAACTTCAGCTTGCCCACCCATATAAAAAATAGGAGGTAAGCAGAAGTAATACAACTCATGTCAATTAGTTGTGCTGCCTTGTGTATCATACATGTGTAGGAGAAGGTATAAACAATGTTATCTATTTTTTGAGGTTGGAAGAACTTCTGCCTTTAACTATCCATAGATAGAAGCAGTACAAATCTTGCTGCTCACCTTCTACCCCACTATATGTATAGACGCGTTAGGGTCAACAGGATGTGAGGGTGGTGGTGAAGCACCAGAAACCAGTAGAAAGCAGTACACCACTTCTTTAACTATTTTTATTTTATTATGTGTTCCTTGAGGGCATTTATATACACCCTTTTAGTAAAATTCTCAGGGTAGCGTACCATAAAATTCGGGGGGGGGGGGGAGAATCAAAATAACCGTAGCTAAGGAGCTGCTGCAGCTGAAACATTCTAAATATAATGTCTTCCTTTGTTAAAAAGGCCCTCTGAGGTAACTATAGTACTGCTAATTCAATATTCGACACTGAAATTTTTGCAGTTTTAGTTTGAGACAGGATATTTCTGTGTAATCTTTTGCAACCAATACTGTTTTAAGTAGCACTAGTGACATGAATTTCACAGCCCATTTTTCATATTTTCAGTTGCCATTTATCTTGGCAACAGATTTGATGGCTCGGACAGCAGGATGAGCCTCTTATAAGAGAAAGGAAGGGTTGAATAGTACTCAAGATGTAAACATAATCTTTCAGAGGGAATGTGACTTTGTCTAGAACAGGTAAACACCCATGTTCTGTTTGACTTGGGTCTCCAATCATTAACATATTGTCTTTTCTGCATTCCGTTTTGCATTCTTGACTTTAGTGGCATTTGTTTTGAACTCCCTGGTTGAATTAGGGATTATGGTGTTCTGACTCTGAATCAGTTGTAATCAGTTCAATATTGTATCTCTAGAAAATACAGGTGAGTGTTTTTAAATTTAAAACATTATGTGTTACTATCTTATAGCTGGAAAATGCGACTCTGGGGCTGTTTGCATGATAACCACAACTTCTTGTGGCTTCTTTAAGCCATGATGAGTGACAGTGCCTGTGGCTGCCATCCTGAATATTCAACCCCCGACCATGGGTTGTCATGTCATGTGAACCTAGCTGGTGGGAGTTATGTGAGGATTACATTAGCCATGAGTTACATGAGATTCACATGATATGACAACCTATGATCAGGGGTTGAATTTTCAGGTTAGTTTAAAAAGCCTGATCACCCTACTAACAGCAAGAATACAGTGGGACAGTTCTCATGTCATGACAGCAAATGGTGGGTCCAATTTCTATGTACAACTTCTGAAGGTGGTGAGCATGATGTGTAAATCTGGACCGTGGGTTGTATAGGGGCTAAACAAAACAGCGGTTAACTCAAGTTTTTTTTCTTGGTGTTACCATTGCATTGTCTAGCCCATAAACAACCCATTGGACTTGGTTCACATATCATGCTTACAACCTCTGATTGGAGGTTCTTTACAGAAACCATAAACAGCTCGCAGGTAGCACACATCAGGCAAATCACTGTGAGAAACAAAGAAACTTGTGATCCTTTTTGGTTAGAAGTAATATTGAGGAGCCATCAATGTCTGCTCTAACCTTTCAACAAATGTGACTTTCTGTGGAATTATTGGACCAACTAGAGGGCATCACTTGAGAATAATATACTATGCTTTATTTTTCTGGAAGTAGACAGGCATTTTAATTATATATTTTTTCTGTTTATTTGCAATCACCTTCGTGAACAAATAAGAGAAATAAGAAAATGTAAGAAAACAGTTTTAGTTAATTAAAAACATCTTAATTAACCAGTCTCTAAAACTGGACATGCTGTTTCCTGTTGCTGTCTGCCCATCAAGTCAAGTTCAAAATCAGTTAATGTTTGCTGTGTTGCTTCCTTTGGAGCCACTGAACCAGAGTGGATGTTTTTGATCCATTATCACTGTACGGTTGTTGCTTGAATGCAGAGTTAGCAATCAAATGGGAATGCACTGATGATACAACATTAGTTATATAAACAGTACTCCTGTGTATTGAAAGGATTAAACATTCTTCCTCATTTTTTCAGCCTGGTTTCTTACCAAGTATGACAGCTTGTCATGTGTGATCATCAGGTGTGGGAAACAGGTGCTGTTCTGAATGAATTTTTTCTCAGTTGGTCAGGGCAGTCTTAACATTAAATTAAGAGTAGATTTGAGTCTTTCTTTGCATAACTGTAGTTCACTCTGTCCAAATGGAGCATATTTTACACAAAATTAGTCCCTGTTACCTTGACAAAGTGGACTCCTTGTCAGGGTAACAAAGGCTAATTTTGTGTAAAATATGCCCCATTTGAACAGAGTGAATTACTCAAATCTTCCTTTGTATAACTGTAAAATATGCCCCATTTTTGCAAAATATGACTTTGGTAGTTGGCTTTGGGTGCTGTTGCATGGAAGTAGAGTTATAGGACATATGAGTGAAAACATACCTATTTCCTGGGCCAAGCTCCAGAGATGCCATCATCATCAACACCTAGGAATGAGTTCTGGCCACATTCAGCCCATCTTACAGCAGTATCATTTGGACCAGGCTATCATGTGACAGCTGTTTAGAAAGTACACAGAACATCTTGATGACTGTTTACAGGGTGGGTTTCTGTTTATTGTTATATGCTTGAGTGTGTACAGCAGGAGTTGGAGTTCACAGCATCAGGTAAGTATGGTATAATTTGGAAGATACAAGGGGAAAAGAAGTGATGCAGTTTGGTGCTCTTGCCACTGCTGTCATCTTTTGAGCTAGAACTAAACCACTCTCGTAAACAACAATTAATTAAGTTTGCATTTTTTAACCTCTATTTTTGACGGAACTTTATGTCAGCTGTTAAAAAGCCTGTTCCTGAATGACAGAAATATCCATATCATACTTAAAGTGATTTTAGTTGGGAATTCAACCCAGGTTGTGTTAGTCTGGGGGATGCTCTCAGGATGTTTGCACAGATTGCCTCTTCTCTCTGCTTTAAAGCCAGACTACAAGAAGAGGGAATTGGAGAGTTTGGTTGGACACTTTCTCTCTTGAAGAGTAGGAGTTAGTCTCCAGAATTAGAGGTAATTTTCTTCTTGCAAATTTTAGTGTTTAGAACAACAGTTTATTGCTGCATTTCAAGGAAACTTAATATTTTGTAATACTGGATTGTCCATACTTTATTTACTTTGTCTTTCCATTAAAATACAGATGGTAACTTATAACATTAGCCCCAAAATACAAGCTGACAAAAGTGATAAGAGACAGTAGATAAAACTGTTTTAAACTGCCCAGAGAGCTTCAGCTGTCTCCTTATTTTTCATTATAGAAATGAAATAAATAAATAACAATTATTATTAATAAAAACATCTGAAAATTAATATTCCAGGGAGACAAAAAAAATCAACTCTGCAGGTCATATGCGTGCTGGAAAAAGTCACTTTCAGCTCTGTTAATTTTCTTCCACTTAACTATTTTTAAATAATCGTTATAGCACAATCCTGTGCATGTTGGATGGTAATGGAGTTAAAGGAATTCTCCCAATGGAGGCATGTAAACAGTGGTGTCCCATCGGGATCTGTATTGGGACCAATACTTTTCAACTTATTCATAAATGATTTGGAAATAGGAATGCTAACGGTGCCAAATTGTTTAGGGTGATTAAAACAAAATGAGATTGTATGAAGTTCCAAAAGGATCTGTCTAAACTTGGAGAATGGACATCAAAATGGCAAATGTGTTTCAATGTAAAAAAGTGTAAAGTGATTCACTTTGGGGCAGAAAATCCCAACTTTAAGTATAAACTGATGGGATCTGAGCTAGTAATGATTGACCAAGAAAGAGATCTTCAGGTTGTGGTGGACAGCTCAATGAAAATGTCAACGCAGTGTGCAACAGTTGTGAAAAAGGCAAATTCCATGTTATAATTAAAAAAGGAATTGAGAATAAAACTACCAATATCATACTCACCTTATTCAAATCTATGGTGTGACCACACTTAGAATACTGTGTATGGTTCTGGTCACCACACCTAAAAATATTGTAGAGTTGGCTAAAGTGCAGAAAAGAGCAACTAAAACATCAAGAGGCTGGAGCAACTACCCTGTGAGGAAAGGTTACAGCAGCTGGGATTGTTTAGCTTAGAAAAAAGGTAAGTAAGAGGGGACAAGACAGAGGCGTACAAAATTATGCATGGTGTGGAGAAAGTGGATAGGGAGACATTTTTCTTCCTCTCTCATAATACTAGAACCTGAGGTCATCCCATGAAACTGCTTGATGGGAGATCCAGGAAAGATAAAAGGCAGTAGTACTTCACAGTATTCACAGTAGTACTTCAAAGCCCTATGAAGAGAGACTGGAAGAACTGGGCATGTTTAGCCTGGAGAAGAGAAGATTGAAGGGAGACATGATAGCACTCTTCAAATACTTAAAAGGTTGTCACACAGAGTAGGGCCAGGATCTCTTCTTGATCCTCCCAGAGTGCAGGACACGGAATAACGGGCTCAAGTTAAAGGAAGCCAGATTCCAGCTGGACAGCAGGAAAAACTTCCTGACTGTTAGAGCAGTACGACAATGGAATCAGTTACCTAGGGAGGTTGTGGGCTCTTCCACACTAGAGTCATTCAAGAGGCAGCTGGACAACCATCTGTCAGGGATGCTTTAGGGTGGATTCCTGCATTGAGCAGGGGGTTGGACTTGATGGCCTTGTAGGACCCTTCCAACTCTGCTAATCTATGATTCTATGATTCACACACCACAGAGTTAAACTACAGAATTTACTTCCACGAGAGGTAATGATGGCCACCAATTTGGATTGCTTTAAAAGGGGGACAAATTCATAGAAGATAAGGCTAGAAGGCTGCCTCCAGTATCAGAGGCAGTATACCTATTCATGCCAGTTATCCTGCTTGTGGGTGTCCCATTGGCAGCTGATTGGCCATTGTATGAACAGAATGCTGGATTAGATGGACCCTTGTTCTGATCTCGCATAGTTCTTCTTACTTTAGAAGTAAGTCCAGTTGAGTTCAGTGGGACTTACTCTCCGATAACTATGCATAGGATTTCAGCCTTGAGTTACTGTTTTTCTTAGGGATTTTGTCTTCATTACAAATGTTTTGCTGTTTGAGAATATGACCTGGATGCTACTGTGCCATAAGAACTCCATCTTGTCTTTCTGTTTTTATAGAAAATGAACCACTTTTGCTTTGACAGAACTAAACAGCATCTCTTTTTGCTGATTTCTTTGACTTATTTCAGTGACTGATCCATCTGCTGTCTCGCAAACTTTAGATAAGGAGATCCTGGACAAAGTTAAAGCAGAAATTGAGGATGAATTGAAACGCCTTGATGAAGAAATTTTGGAAGGTCTGTTGAATATTGGTGGACTTTCTTCCTGGTTTGTTAATGTTCCCAAGTGTTGTTATGTTTCCTAGATCCTTATTTTCAGAAGGAGACATACGTTCAAATATTAGTACATGTTCTATTACAGTGTAATAAATGTATAGGTTAAATGCAAGTAATTAGTATGCTAATGAAGCTTTATTTTCTTGTTGCAATAGTTGCTTTGGATGGGACCCAATTATTTTCCTCAGATAATTCATGAAACTGTTTTTGATTAGATTTTTCTAGCTGAGTTAAACCATGTTGACATATTTATTTTATACTTATAGCTTGTCCCTTCAAAAAGCTGTTTGGCCACTTATTGAGCTGGTTCACATGGATTTAAGAACTTATTAATGCTTTTGCATTATAATGATTCCTTCTCTCTGATGATATGAAAACCATTATAAACTGACTCTCTGCTGTTTGTCTTCAGCTTTCACCAGCACTGGCTTTGATTGCCACACATCTCCAGTATTCAGTCCTGCCAACCCAGAAACTTCAATAGAAGATTGCTTAGCTCATCTTGGAGAGAAAGTCTTCCGAGAATTGAAAGAACCTCTTCAAAGGGCATTAGAGACCCTATTTAGCAAGTGAGTTCTCATTTGCTTTGCTCAGCAGGAAGGTACTTGCTCTTAAAATTCTCACAATTACAATAATGCTGATGATGTGTCTGAATTTTGCTACAACTTCTTCTCAGCCTTATACTTAAGAAAGAAAAATGAATGTACTTACCTTTAGGTGTATGAAATGAGCTGCCAGTCTTCCATTGTTTAAACTTGTGAACATGGATCCACCATATTGAAAGCAATTTCCTTCAAATCCACTGTTTATGCTCATAGTTGTAAATACCCAGCAAAATAAGATTTTTTGCATATCAGGCAGTAGCCAGGGTACAGTCCTTCGTCCTAAATGTTTAAGATCTAGATGCTATACTACAATGCCATGGAGCTAATACTGATATCTCTATATTCTAGGTACCCCAGATGTTGCCAAACATATCATGGGTGCACATCTGCTATTGGAACTACTTCCCTATTCTCATAGTGGGAGCGCTCCTGGCCTTTAATAGAAGGGACAAGTAGGAAGTAATAGAAAAATTGCGTTGAGGTAGCACAGAAACGTGTTTAATGTAAGTCAGTCCACTTTTTTCCACATAGTGGGATAGGCTTTCAGTGTTGACATGAGATAGAAAATGGGTCACTTCACTGCATTATTTCAAAGGAATATGTAGTGTTTTTCTTATAAAACAAAGTACTGGTGTCTTTTGTTGGTAGTGTGAATATCAGTTGGATAAATTAATTGGCTTCATAACAGCTTGCTAAACTTGGCTGTTCATATTTATCAAAAAATTGCATCGATTTTATCAAATTGATTGCATTTTATTTCACTCTGCTGCATGTAGTGTAGCAGTGGATGGAAGTCCAAATTTGTTCAGGGGGCAACTGATGTGGAAAACAGCTTTTTTTTTCTTTTCTTTTTTTTTTTGCAATGGGTAAACTATTGCCATTCTACTATGTCTGGTCCTAAACACTGGGTTATCTGTGTGAGTGGTAGCAAATGATGGACAACCATCTGTCAAGTATGCTTTAGGGTGGATTCCTGCATTGAGCAGGTGGTTGGAATTGATGGCCTTATAGGCCCCTTCCAACTCTACAATTCTATGATTCTATGATCGCTTTTATATTTCAAGTTTTATTGAAGATTGTTCTTATCTTGTATAGACAGCCCATAAAGGCAGCTATAGAGAAAAAATGAAGCGGGGTTGGAGTTGAGCTCTCCAATATTTGTAAGAACTTCTTGCATAAGATATTGTGAGGTAATATGTGTAAGTAGTTCCTTTCTTCCATCAATTCTTTTTCTAAAACAGTTGTGAATATCTGGCATAAATCTGACTTTAGGGTAGTCCTCTATCAGTATCTCACCATTTTAAGTTAGTACAGAAACCAACATTAGGAAAACTTGTGGAGTTGCAGCACCTTTGTTGACTATTCTGTGTATTCACAGCATGCAAGCAGAGACAACTAAATTGCTTTAGGTTTATAGTATAGATGTGTCAGAGGAAAAAGACAGACAAATGGCCTTCCAATTGCAAGCAGATCAAAACAAAAAAACGACAGAACATGGTTTGTATGTGCCTCTTTCATTGAATTTTTGTTCGATTCTTTCCTGAATGCAGCATTTAACAATCTGGGAAGACAGATGTGGCAAGGAACAGTACAGCCAAATATTATGCACTTTTGAGAAAACACTACACAGCCTTTTCTTAACGAAGTTTATTGCCTTCCTAAGAATTCCCACTTCTTCTCTGAAATAATTCTTATGTTCAGTATTTTTCTTTTGCGCCATGTGGACAGAAGGAAAAAGCACAGGCTGCAGCCCAGGAGTCCAATTTGCTAGCTGGGCACACATGGAGCACTCTGTCAGCTGTTTGCCTCATGTACAGCTGAAGTGACTGCCACCATTGGCAGGTTGCATACACGACTCTCTTGTTTGATTTCAGCACTAAAGGAAAATAAGTCTTTTAGGCATAAAGGGAGGGCCACATATGAACTTGGTGTCACGAAACCAGTCCCAGTCCTCCATGTATCTGTGTTTGTTGTTGGGTGCTTGCCAGAAACCAACTTTTATTTACCCCCAGCAAATGGAAAATAGGAAATTTCTTGAAGGTATTTCTCCATTATTTGGAAACATAGTGAGGTATTAACTTACATAGCTATTACTGCATGTAGGCCTTCCTTCACATATTGCTTACAAGTCCCCAACATAATAGAGAAATGGAAGAAGATGGAGACTTAGGGTAGAATCACATAAAAATTTTCTGGTTTTGACATGGTGCTTTTTTAAATAACTAAGTTAGAATTTGTTTGCAACCCCTTTCAGAAATCCAGTTGGTGCCCTTGATATATTTTTGTTGTCAACTGAAGGTGTTTGTTTTGTAAGCTGGTGTTGGTGTTCCTTTGCTACATGCCCAGTTTGAGGGTTGTATGTTGCTACTTGAATGTAATTTCTGTTAGATTGGCTTTTAGTTCTTATTTTAACTGGATGGTTTTTAGACTCTTATTGAACATTACCTTGAATTATTAGTATTGAAATTGAAAAGAATCTTCATTATTATAAACAAAGAGTTATGAAAGGATGCAAAGTATCTGGCTTGCTAGTCACTGACTGGTTCAGACAACGTGATAACCAACGGTGGTTTAAATAGTCGACAGTTGGTTATTTAACCTAATGTGGGTTATCTTGTTGTGTGGCAGGAGGTTTTTAACCAACGTTGTCCAAAATAACCAACGCAAAAAAACAACGCTGTGCAGAGTTGGCTATTTGAAGCACCATTGGTTATCATGTTGTGTGGAGGGCACAGTTGATTATTTCCTCGGCCACCGTTGGTTATTTCATCAGCCACAGAGTCTTAAGGCAAGAGTGGTCAAACTGGTGGCTGCCACTCTAGTTCAGCCAGCAGGATAATTTTTCAGCAGTAATGGCTGATGGGATACTAGTGGGAGGACTGAGGTGGGGAGAGAGGGCAGAGAATGAGTGAGTCAACTTAGTGTTGACTAATAGTCAACTAAACGGTTGATCCACACCACGGTTGATTATTATCATGTTGTGTGGAGAGTGTCCCCTAGATAAATAACTGTTGAGCTGATTATTACCCCGCCATTGACTATTGTGTTGTCTGAATGCAGCATTAGACTCCCTTGTGCCTTGAAGCAAGCAGCTAGTCTTTTGCATTTCTGTTGTACCCAGAAAGTCCACCTGGGGAGCCAGTACCTGAGCTAGATTTACACTAGTACTTTTTAGCAGTATTGAAGAGCACTAATAAGAGTTGGGGCTCATTACACTTTGCATATACTGCTTATCTAGTATTATTTCCCACTTTTTATTCCGTATTATCCAAAATACTGCAACAGATGTCACCCGAAAAGCCTCCTGAAACGAAGGTTTCACAGAGCACTGGAAAGCCAGGAGTGAAGAGGCCCAACATGTTTGTTGAGCAAGAGGGTTCCAAAGAGTTATTGCACCAAGTATCCGAGAAGGCACTGCCTGTGTGTTCACTGTGTGTTCTGTGGACACTGTGTGTTCACTGTGTGTTCACAGGTGTTGATGGAACACAAAGCCTCATCCCTGAACTGAAGAGAACCAAAGATTGGCTTCCAAAGGATTATAATTAAAATGCACGGAAGGATAAAATTATTATAGGGGTATGTGGTAATATGAATGGCAGAGTATTTTGATCCCTGCCAATTGATGACAATCTTCATTCAAAGTTCTTCTCACCTGGGGGAGGGGGCAGGGGAGTCCGTCAAAGTGTGATAGCAACAATTGCCACATAATGGGAAAGAGTGTGATTTCATATAATGCTGCAGAATTTCTAGATAACTTGATATGTTTCTGTTAAAAATAATTGAGGCTGTTATCCACATGCATGCTTAAGAAGAAGCTATATTAAAATATGAATATCAGTGTTTCTCGGTAAGAATGTTTTTTCTGAATGATGCCTTGTTTTTACTTTTATAAATCTAGTTCAGATGTTACACTAAATTATGATTTAGTACAACAAGAAGAAGCTGCATTGAACCTTGGGTGCTTGCACAGGTTCCCCTCTGTTTCCACACAGCTGCATTCAGAAGGTTTTGCTTCCGTTGTTAGATAACTGCAGTTTGTCATCCAAACCAGTGACAGTGGTTAACATTAACTGTGGTTAGTTTAAACGACAGCTTCAGAAACCATGTTTTGATGCTTGTTTTAAACTAACCATAAATAATGTTAACCACATTTTGTTTCATTCAGATGACATTACAAACCATGGTTAACTAAAAACTGAAGTGAAAGCTTTTAAAATCCTCCTACTTGGCTGCATGATAGGAGGAGTTTGGAAGCCTTCAGCTTCCACTCTTAGTTAATCATGCTTTGTTCCGGTTTGGTTAACCATGCTTTGTTCATACCATTCAACTATGAGATTGTATAGGTGGTTTGGAAAGTCTTATCTCAGCCTGATTCCACAGGGTAGCAATGAAGCTAAGCTCCAGGTTTGCCTCCACCAGAGTAGACTTCCTGATTGTAGCCTGTTTACTTTATTCCAGGGTAGTGACAACTGAAAAGTGGTTAAAAGATAACAATTCCTTAAGTAGTTTTATTCAGGTATTTGGCTATTCATTTTCTGTCAGTTACATGCTTGAGATCATTAAAAGAGAAAGCAAACTGATCTAATGCTATTTGTAGGTCTAAACTGACTTCCTGAAACCCGAAGGTTTTTGACATTTTTATGTTTGCTACTTCAGCAGTGTGCAAAAGTTGTTGAAAAATGAGTTACATTTTTTGTTTTGCATTTCCTTAGCCTCTTATTTTTGTTTTTCACTTGTTCAGACCAGTGACTTACCAGGAATACAAGGAAAGGACACAAGAAGCAGCAACTCATGCCACTGGATGGAGCAAGGTATTGGCTAACTCAAGTTTACTTTGAATTGGCTAAATGTCTACTACAGGCCAATGCCTATCTATGCCATCCATAGTATGTTTCTGATGTGCCTTGCCTATACTATAATGGAGGGGTGGAGAACTTTGAGTGTTCTGGGGGCCATTTTTACCCGCCAGAGCTGCACTCCTGCTTCCACCTCACAGAATTCCTTGGGGCATGCCAGCACTGGCCTTTAAAAATGGTTTTGCCCATTTACCACTATGGAGTGGTAAATAGGTCAAATTTAGCTTCTTCGCAAGCTTGTTGAGAACAAGCCAAATTTGAACGATTACTACTCTGTAGTGGTAAATGGGCTATTTTTTGCTGCTGTAAATTTTGGCAGTGAGGGCTGCATGCTTGCTCCTACTGTAATGCATGTTTGCCATGTTTCAGTACTACTCAAGTGCAGAAATTGGTATAGTTAGTACTTTACTGTGATAGTAAGGATGAAATTGCCATCCCACAAAGCAAGTATCCTGAGAGTATCTTGGCTTTGACTTCCAAGTTTTTTTAAAAAGCAAGATACTAGTATTTAGGTGGCAAAGAAGTCTGAAACTTCAAAAGTCAGTGGGGAGCATTTCAAGTAGTCATGATGGATAATACTTCATTTCTGCTCACAGGAATTTTTCTCCATAACTGTTAAAAGCAAAACAAATTTAACAAAATAAGCAAAATATTCACATAATGTATATGATTATTGGAATTACTTTTCATGGTAAAAACATTTGAGTTACTTTCTTGTAGAACTTGATTTTCTTTGAGCACAGAGTATATACAGCTCTGATTATACCCTCCCTGAAAGGCAACATTGGTTGGCTGTTGACTCCATGCCCAATTGAAGTTGCTGGTGACATTCCCATGCTAAATAACATAGACCCAACATACTTTGGGGAGCAGCTTCACTCTTGCCCATTTTCAGGAGAGAGCCTGCCCTGAGATGAGGGTTTAAATATTTATCCATGTATTAATTTATTTGTATTAAAATGTATAAACTGATTTTAGCTAACAAGGCTCCCAAAGTGGCATGCAATCATATCAAAAATACAATGCACAAAAAAAACCATAATTAAAAACTGAGAAGCACAATCCATAAGTCAGATAAAAACAAACCATCTGATGGAAGCAAAAATTAAACTACATTGAATGCTGATCTTGTGACAGTAGTTTTCACTAGTTCCTTAAAAATTTAGAAAAGCAGCTAGATGGCAGTTCAGTGTGGCTGCCATCTAGCTGCTATAGTTTAACCTATTGCTGATAGTGACTCCTGTGAAGGAACAGGGAGTTTTCAATGTTGTATGAGAGCTCTGAGGAAGCAGTGCCAGAACCTGACCTTACAAGTATTACGGAAGAAGTCAAAATTGGTTTGGGAGATAGTTCTGGTTCAGTATTCTATATATCTAATCTTCGTTTTAATATGTTTTAATTTTGATATGTTTAATTCATTTTTGTCTCATGGAACTGACTCATAAGAATGTTTAGCTGCTTTGGGTGTTTTGTTAAAGAGAAGGTGAGATGTAAGTTTTATAATTGTATGAAAACACGATTTCTGATGCATCAGCAGGCTTGATTGTAAGCAAACAGTGTTTCAGAGTACATTGCATTGTAAGCAAATGGCTTCATTGTAAAGCTACAGGTACTACTTTGATTTATATAGGAGCTGTTTTATTTGTTGTTGCTGTGCTACAATACATCTACCCATAAGGTCTTTGAAAATGTAGCAGGTACAACTCAGACTTTTCTGTTTTATCTTTATGACTGCATACTCTCTTTAAAATTGCCTAAACAGAGGGCTGAGTTGCTTGACACACTGGGCTCACTGTGAGTTATTTAACTCATGATGAGCCATGGCATGTACTGGAAACCATTTTGAATATGCAACTCCTGATGGATTCCTGTGTGTCATCCAAGCCTGGCCATTGGGGGTTAAACAACCTTTGCATAACTCTTGGTTTGTTGTAGGATGACCCCAGTGTGTTGTGTGAACCAGGTCACTTAGTGCTTGCAGGAAAGACTGTAATGAAAACAATATGTATAGGAATTATTATTTTTACCCAACGGCTGTTTTTCTTGAAAACCTGTCCTTTAGCATGAGAATTTGAGAGGAAATTAAAAGAATCAAGGAAATCTCTTGTCTCCCAAACAGTTTATAAACTGGTAGACTTTTCTAAAGGAGGAAAACTGAGATCTCTTGTCCTCCCCTTAGACGTTGCCTAGTTCCTTAAGGGATTAGAGATGTAGTTCATCAGTTTGCTTCATTTTTAATAAAAGTTTCCAATATGTTCTACCTATCAAAGGTTTTTTAGGTATTAATGATTCTAATTATATCCCCGCCCCCTCCCAACTTGGCAAACAACTTGGTATTGTGGGTACTTTGTGAAAAGAAGCTCAGAGTTTGCATGTTTTGTTACTTGAGGGAATATAGATACCGATACCCTTTTGGGCTTCCCTTTTATTATTTGAATTGTGTTCTAGAAAAGAAAGTTTGAAGTAGAAAAAGAAGCAAATTTGAAGGAAACTGGGGGGAAACGAACAGTGCAATCCTATGTATGTCTACTTAGAAGTAAGTCCCAGTGAATTCAGTAGAATGTACTCCCAGATAAATGAGTATAGTATTGGAGCCTGCATTCTATCCTTTGGAAATAAGATGGGCATGATTTGAGTGCACATGAAAGTCTCCTGCTGAAGCTAAGCATATTATCTAGGAGCAATATGCTCATTTTTGTGGCTTCTGTGCATTACCACATTGGGAGCTAAACATATTTCAGTTATCTAAAATTTTAGATGACCTTAATGTTCCCTAGGCACTCTTTGGAAAAAGAATCGTGTCATTGAACTAAAGTCCTGCAATCCCTATTCATATCTCCCTGTGGCTTTCCCCTCAAGGTTTTAGTGCCTCTGGTGATTCTTCAGCAATTCCTGATGGAGCTGACAAGACGGGGCCAAGAGCCACTTGGTGCACTGGTGAATTTTGGAGTGACCTATCTGGAGGACTATGCTGCAGACTATATCATCCAACAAGGTGGATGGGTAAGAAAGCAAATGTCTGACTATTCCTCCTGAAATAACAAAGTTCAGATGTATGTCTCTCAGTGAGTTTTAGAGTTTACTAGAGGTTCAAAAACTGCTGAATGTTTGTCCATGGCAAAGCACAGAGACATTCTTTAGGACGATGGTCGGCAACTTATGGCTTTCCAGATATGATTGGACTGCAGCTTCCATCAGCCATAGCCAGCCTAGCCAATGGCAAGGAATGGTGGGAATTGCAGCCCAGCATCATCTGGAGGGCCACAAGTTTCTCACCCATTCTTTGTTGAAAGTGCTTTTAATTAAAAATGCTCACGGACCTTCATGTGTTGCAAAGCTCATTCCTAAATATATTTTGTAAAGCCTGGTCTAGTCAACTTCCTTATAGCCATGGGCAACTCCGGAGTGTCCATTTAGACCAACTTTTTGTTACGTTGATTGAACCTTTCTGAATATTTTAGGGGATGTATCATGCATCTGATGAAATGGATTATAGTCTATGAAAGCTTATGTCTTGATATAAGTATGTTAGTCTTTAAGGTGCCGCAAGACTTTTTTTTTAATTTGTTTTTTTATTATTATTGAAGGTAGAGGGGAACATGAACAATATACATCCCCCTTCCTCCCTTCTGTTGCAACTTGATAGTTCAGCTGTAGCTGAGCTGGCATTCAGATTATTCCTCTCTGGGAGGTAGAACACTGCCAGATTTAAACAGAATTAATCTGGGATTAGTGAAATGACTCTCAAGTTGTTTTTTATTGTAGAAGTAAAGCTGGTCAGTGATTAGAAAATCCAAAGAGCAAGAACATCATACTAATAACCTCCTTTTAGTATTTTCATTTATAAATATTTTGATTTTGCAGAAGATACTTGGAGAATGCAGACAGATGTCCTACCCATTAAGTTTTCGTCACACCCTTCTCCCTCATTCCCTTTTTTTACTTACTAGAACGAGCATGTTCTTGATTGGGAGAAATTGCTTTTTTTCATGGTGCAATAGCAAATACTTATATTTTTTCTTTTTGACCTTTACTTCTTGCAGAATGAACCAGGACTCCTACATCTGTTTATGCTTTATGCCTTGATTTAATGAAAATGTCTCCAGGACTTTTTTTTATTGGCACATATAATTCTTCATGTTTTACTCTCCAATAATGTTGCTCCTTTAGATGTTATTGTAACACTCCCAGACTATGTTCGAATCCTAAACATCTTCTATAAAGGCTTTTATAATCATACCTGTTACAGCATTTCACTGTGTATGAAAAATCGGAGATCCTAGCTCTGTCTGAGGTGGAAGGGTGTATTCAGTGTGTGACAATGTTTGTATTTGGCTTGACTGTTCCATGAACCATGCACTTATCTATTCACCTCTAACCAGGCATAAAATTGTACTGACACAGGCTGCATAGCCAACAGGGCAGAGTTATTTTTAAAACTGTGCAGGAAAGGTGAGGAAAGAATTGAAGTGATGATAATTCTTTTTAAACTGATAATTCTTCTTAAACAGAAAATATTTGACATGATTAACTGCTTTGAGGAGAAGAGTGGGATTTTTGCTAAAAGTGTAGGTATTTTTGTTCTGCATATGGTACTCTATGTTCAGTTTGTGGTAATACCCAGATTTATTTTGGTTTGGTTTAACCAGCTTGTATTTAAGAAATGGTGAGCTTGCATTGCAAGACAGATGTGAATGTTTGGTGCTTGCAAATTCATCAAAAACAAAAACATTTTTTGTTGCCAGGAGTCGTCTATAAAATTGCAATTCCAAGTTAAGAATGCTGCTGCTTGGAAGATCAGAAAAACTAGTAGATGATCTTTACTGATGGCGGTGTAGTGGAAAAGGAGTGTTAGCTGTGTCACTGCCTGAACTACTTCAACCCAATGGAAGATGTAGCTGAACTCCTAAATTACCTGTCATGATGAACCTGTCCAAGAAGGAGAGGAACCAACATCATGTGTGGGGGAAGGAACAGCTAAGAGTTCATTTAAAAGTTGAAAAAAGGCTAAAATTAGGCTGTTCAGCTACACCACCAGAGGCAATAGAGTTTAGAGTCTCCCTTTATGCTTCATTAGCCATATAGGAGTATTGCATTGGGGGCCCTACACTTCCTTATCAGAATGGCAAGAAATGTTCAACATACTCTTGGATTAATATATGAAAAAAGGGATATCTGTCATTTCTGTAGCGTGAGGACTTCATGTTTAGTATCAGGTCTTTCTACACCAGAAGAGCCACTGATAAAAATTGTACAGCCTCAGGGTGCAGATGTTCCAGACCCAGCAAGTTATTTTGTAGACATGAAAAATATTTGGTAAGTGACATGAAAATATTCATTACATAACATGGAACACAGAGGAATACAATACTAGGAACTACATTTTTAGCATCTTAATTTTACATTTTAGTCACCCAGTATTAGCACAGTGAAAATGGAAATCAGTGTCTGACACTTGTGCCTGTGGTAGCTTTTCCCATATGCAGAGTATATTTTGCAGAAAGGGCAGGAAGATTCGACCAGAAATGTGTTAATTGTATAAAAGCTAAACTTGGAACTAGCTTATTAAAAAACCTGAAGTAGTCTCTACAGCATCCTTTTTTGTTTTATTTGTATATAGCTCCTGTGTATCACATTTTTCTACTTTTGCTTTTCTAAGTGAGATGGCTTATACATATCTTGAGTATAAAGCAGTCATTAATAAAGATAAAACTGGCATTAAGGGTGTTTTTTTAAGTACAACAATCTCAAGAATGGAAATGCAGTTACAAATTCTACATCCTCCTAAAGTCATGCCTATGTAAAGAATAGCTAAAGTACAATGGTTACCCAATCCAATTTGTTACCAAATTTGGAAGAAGTTTTAAGAGCTGCAGAAGGAGGCAGGGGGAGGAGGAATTGATTTAATTTTAAGAGGTAGAAATCCAATTCTCAGCATTTTTATAGACATAGCTTGCTCTCCTAACATTACTTATAGAAACAAGAAATCACAGGAAGGTTTCATGTTTTCCACTGGGTCAAAGCAAAAAACTTCCATTCTAATTTGGCAGCAGCTTAGCTCCACAGCTTGCCCCGAAGCTGTATTAGGACACAAACAAATTGATGTGCAGTGCGCACACTCCCTCTCCCTTCCTCGGTTTGCTCTCTCTCCGTCTCTTGTTTGCTGTGTCCGCTGCATCAGAAGCTTCTCCTGGAAAAGTGTAGCACTGTCAGTTTAGGTAAGATATTTCTACCAAAGTAGTATCTTTAATCTTAAAGTGCCAACTTTGTCCTCATTTCCAGTGTTTAATCTACATTGAAAAAGGCTTGTGAAAAATCTAAAAGGAATAAGGATGATTTAAAATTGTTTCTTGAAAGTTAGTATTCTGCATTGTCATCAGTCTACTTAATTGTGTCTCGCTTTTACTGGTCTTTGCATAAAAAGTATAATTAAATGCCTTTTGAACTCCTAATACCAATTGTCTTGTAAAAGGCAAAGTTGAATCTGCAGTACACAATTAAAGCCTTAAGTGTCCCTTACCTTTAGATTGAGATTGAATTCATAGAATGATTTGGAAGACAGGATACTTTTCCTAGTGATTGGCTCTAGGGCTAATTTTTAATCTTGGGATTTTGTTTGAGGTGATGAAAGAAAGTGTTGGCTTTTCAAACTGAAATTGATAAGTAGCTGCATTTCAAATTCTGATGGTAGATGTATATGAAGAAACTTTATTCTCCACTTGAGCTTGAGAATTTTATTCTTATTAGAAAGATAATTAGGGTCTTGCACCACAGTTTAATGCTCCTGTTACTTCCCAAGACTGTAACAGTGACAGGCTTTTTTTGAGAGCAGTTTTGCCTGGTTTAGGATTTTAGGATTTTGGCTTGAGATGACAAGGCAGAAATCCTTAGACACAGTGTATCAAAATAGCAACATGCTTCGTTATAGGCATCTGATAGAGTGTTTAGCAGCAGAGTAAAATGATGTACTTTCTTTAGGCTTTACTTGGTCACAGAAGTGAGATATCGAATTTGGGATAACGTCTTAGATGGGATACTTTGAATGTGATCATTGTTGGAAGAGTATATGGAATACTAGCTGGATTTTTGGTTGGCTTGTGAGACGTTATTGACATTTATGAAAGCCTACTGCAGCTTTTCAGTAATGGATATTCCTGTTTCTCTTAGGTGGCATAGCGTTTTACCACTGCCCTGCTTGAAAATGAAACATAGTGGGTTTTAATTTGATTACATAGTGAGTGAAACTATATTTGATGGGGGAAAGCTTATTTTGTTGAGTTAGGGTTTCTTGCACAGACTGATCATGGTCCTGGAATAAAAGTCCCCATAGATTTTGTGGGAGATATGCTCTCTAAAAGAAATGGGCAAATCTTCATTCTTGATAGCATAACTAGTATGACTAATGAGTTTAGATCTACCTGATCTTTAGTGTTTTTAATTTTGGCTGTATTGAAGTACTAAAACTTATCCTTCATGTACAGTAGCACTTAATTATAAACAATTTTATAGCCTGCTCCTATCTCCAGTGCTCTGGGCAGGCAACAAAAGCTTAAAAAGTCTATTAAGACAAAAAGATTGTCCTGGCAGAAGGCTGTGTGTTCAGCCCTTTCCATAGCCTCCCACCCTCTCTCCATTCACTTCATGCTAAAGGAGCCCACCCACTTCCAACTTTCCTGTATCTACTATAACATCCACTTCCATTCTTCTGTCTCTCCACCCTCCTCCCTCGTGTATACCCTTCGCTCTTACTGAAGCTGCTCCCTAATCTTGTTCCTCTAGCTCACTCTTAGGGAAGCCATATCTTTCCCAGCCCATACTTCTTCATTCCCACTGGAAAACTAAAACTGCTGCCCCCACACCCAGGGAGCCAACCTATTTGATAGGCTGTACTTTCTGATCTTGCATGGTTTAAGATGTCTTCATTGCTACTTATTTATTTATGTGTTTTGTACCCCACCTTTCTATTAAGAAAAATGATACTCAAGGAGGCTTATTATTTATTATTCTTTAGTTCTACCCTTTCCATAATTTCTTTAACTGTGAAGTACTGGCACATAAGAAAGCTGTTAAACTGCACTCTGAAGACTTTTGTTTGATCTCTGGCAGATGAGAGCACTTGTGGATGTGTGTAGACTCGGCATGTAACTTTTCTGTCAACTCAAATGGCATAAAATAGCCTGTTGTATGGATCTGGTGATACTGCTAAAAGGATTCTGTAGTCTGTGGTGCATCTTGAGTGAAATGGAGGTATCCACACTGCTTTCCTTTTTGAGCTTAAGAATTTGTATGATATTACTAGCTTAAAACAACTGAATTCCACATACATCTATTTATTGTACACACCACTTAATATTCTGCAACTTGAGGCATACTCTTAAAGAAAAGTAACTACATTCTTCGGCAGAACTGCCTAGAGAATCCCATTTATAGTATTTGAAAAAGGCATATATGACTGGATTATCCTCCACCCTACTCCATG
The DNA here is from genome assembly GCF_023053635.1 of Elgaria multicarinata webbii. Lineage (NCBI taxonomy): Eukaryota > Metazoa > Chordata > Lepidosauria > Squamata > Anguidae > Elgaria > Elgaria multicarinata. The sequence continues at coordinate 19,180,017 of NC_086179.1, read as the reverse complement.
AAGTCCAGGGCGCAAATGAATGCAAGGGAAATTTGGACAAGGTACAGACAAGGCTATACTGACCACAGAATAGTTGTTTTTAAATGGATATTGTTCGTTTTTGTTTGTATTTTATGGTTTTTATGGTTTTAAATTTTGTATATTTCTTTTAAATGTCACTGTTTTTAACTTTTGTAAACCACCCAGAGAGCTTCAGCTATGGGGCGGTATAAAAATGTAATAAATAATAATAATAATATACTTAAAACAAATGTATGGTCTTGCCTCCTCCTCTGCTTTTCTACAAACAGAATGCTGTTGCTACTCCTATGTAAATCTACTTGAGCATGCTTGCCATGCCATTTGAATCTTTATAGGCAGTACAATGCCAAATTGTCTCTCAATTATAGTGACTGAAAGAGAGGAATGGCAGCATGATGCTAGAGTCCCTTTGGAGGTAGAATTGTGTGTTTTTGATTTTCTCTTTTACTCTGTCCCACCAGTGTGGGGGAAGAATATTTCAACCTGTAGATCTTGGGGTACTTCAGTGTATGTTATTCTAAATTTTTTAGTTATCCTGATCACCTAAGAATAGATGTATTAGATTGGAGTGTCTGTCTTCAAAACTTAAATGCTGTTACTCAAAAATTAATCTGCTTATTCTAGATTGACCTACCCCACGTCAACAGTTAACTTTATCAGATACATAACACTTCAAATACTTAAAAGGTTGTCACACAGAGGAGGGCCAGGATCTCTTCTCGATCCTCCCAGAGTGCAGGACACAGAATAACGGGCTCAAGTTAAAGGAAGCCAGATTCCAGCTGGACAGCAGGAAAAACTTCCTGACTGTTAGAGCAGTGCGACAATGGAATCAGTTACCTAGGGAGGTTGTGGGCTCTCCCACACTAGAGGCCTTCAAGAGGCAGCTGCACAAGCATCTGTCGGGGATGCTTTAGGGTGGATTCCTGCATTGAGCAGGTGGTTGGACTCGATGGCCTTGTAGGCCCCTTCCAGCCCTGCTATTCTATGATTCTATGAGGCTAATAAGGCAGTAGGTAGGTATGTGAAAGTGTAGGATGTGAAGATGAACAGGCTGTGACATCTGTTACCCCATTGATCGCCAGTGTTGATTTCGCTGATTTAGCTGGCTAGACAGGTGTCGGCTTCCTCACCACTCCATGTGTGTCCCTCCTAAAGCTGTGTGCTCAGTGGAAGAGGACAACCATCCCGGATAGAAGGGGTGTACCGTTCTTTGGTCAAAAGTTTGCAATAGCTGCAATGTGAAAGTCTAAATTAGCAAAATGAAAATGGAGGACAGTAATTGCTATCCAGCTCTGTGGAACAGGTTATTTGTTGAGAAGCATACCTCTGTGCCTAGCCCACAGTTGATGTTAGAGGTAAAGATGAACACTAAAATATCCTTACTGGCAAATAACTTCTCTGCTCGTGCTTATACATATCCCTTCTTGGTTTTGCCTTTGACCTCCTGATGCAAAGTCCTTTTGGTTATCACAAATACCTAATAGAGGGTCTAGCTACATATGTTGTGAAGCATGTGAAAGGGTCTTTAATGTGAAAAAGTTCTTTCAGAAGGGGATATTTTCATTACAGTTCTGCTTTCTATTGCTTCTGTTTTTATATTACTCAGGTGCTAAAGCGAGGATGAGTAGTGCAAGCCAGCCTAGAGCTATGTTGAGAGTAGAAAGGGAACCATTCATGGGAAAATAACATTATCAAAACCACTGAGCCCATGAGACAGCTTGATCAGCACACAGAGAGGGTGGGTGGGGATTTACTGAGTAATTACTTTCTGTATGGCAGCAGTCCAGCCCCTGATGCAGCTTTCTACATGTGACACATTCCATTAGCACAGATGGATAGATGTGAAAGGCAGCTATCAGCAGAAGCTCTGAAAGCTTTGCCTGAGTGATGCATGAGTGCTTCTATCCTAACTGCAAACAAGGCTGTATATTCTATGTAACGTAAACAATTCTCATACCAGTATAAGGAGATGAGGTTAAGTTCCTTTATTCTAATGGGAGAAGGTTTGGACGCTTCAAAGTGTGGAGAAATTGTATTGTGACCTTGGAGGAATTTGAAGACTAGATTTCTAAAAATAAAAAATAGCTCCTTTGTGCTTCTGTACCATTTGAAGTTCCTGAGGCTTTGACTGTTTGCTTTCCTAATGGTGTTGGGACCTACTGTAAGAGTCTGAGATATTAGTACAGCACTGTTATGCAGTAATATCTGAAAATGTATAAGGCTTTTTTAGAGTTTTCATTTGTCAGATGGTAACCATCAGAACATGTTGGAGGAGGCTTCAACTACACTTCGTTTTCATCCTCCAGAAAATGACCCAGTTCACATGATCACCCTGGCTTAAACAAGCCACAGTAGCTTGTTTAAGCCACTGTGTCTGCCGAGCACTATTTGCCTAATTACATGCCCAGACACAGCTTATCATGTTAACTGAACCTAAGAGGCATGGCTTATTTCAGTGAGGGAACAACCCTCAAAACCCAACAACAGACTTGAAGGCAGATCTCTTTGAGCTCTTTATTTGTTTAGAGTAGACTTTCTAAAGGGGCTAGAAAGGACTATTACATACTTTACTTTGTGAGTTTTCCATCAGATAACTTAAAACTATAGATGCTATTAATGCACTTAAAAGTTCCGATAGACACTGCTCAATAATAAGATAGCTGAGCTTGTTATAGCCTTACAATCTGAGATCTAAAACACATTAATAAGGAGGAATAAGAAAATTGGCAATTATACTATAGGCAATAAACAATAAAGTTTCTGTCACAGGCTGTCAAAGTACACTTACAGCATAATCCTATAGATGTGTACTATGAAATCCCACTGAGTTCAGTGGGGTTTACCACCAGGAAAGTTGCTATAAAGTTGCTATTAACCTGGAAGTAAACTCTGTTGAAGTCAGAACTGGAGTGTAAGGAAGGATTTCATGTTTTGTTTTGGGTTTCAGTCACCAAAGCATAGTTAACTTTGAATGGTTACTAAAATTCATGTAAGCCATCCATAATTGTGGTAAATCACAGACAATTTCACTCTTTTAACTATAATGAAAATTCCCAGCTTTATTTGCTTTCCTGCAAGTCTGTAATGCAGCTCAAACTTACACTCTTCTGACTCTGTTTTTTCAAGTGAAATGTTCGTTATTAGTAATGTATAATATATGCAGCCACTAATCATGAAGCATTCCTCTGTGGATATACATTGAGAGCATCTGAGTGAATAATCCAGTCCTCTGTGACTAGACTTACTGTCCAGAGAAGTCCTTCAAATCTGTAGAGAACAGTAAATAGTGTGGGGAAAATGCCTGGACAGTAAGACTAACGTAGAGGATTGGGAAACCTGAAGTAAAGGGAAGGAAGACCAGTGCCATAAATTATTCATAAGTTTAGCCATCACACATGTTCCTCAAATAATTAAACTTCTGCATGGGTTTTTCACTCAGTGACAAGAGTCCTACCTTATTTCACGCCATGCGTCATATGGCTTATACTACTTAGAGAAGTCTTGGTTTCTCTGAGGTGCAGAATTAAGTCAAGCATGTAGACAAAGTACTCCTCTATAAAAAGTCAGTTCCTTTTATTTGGGCCTTCTGTAGCTGTTGTGTGGAACATTGGTATTTTTTTTACTGACTCTTGTGTGTTTTTCTTCCAGGGCACTGTCTTCAGTTTGGATTCCGAAGAGGAAGAGTACCACGGAATCATTGCTGAAGACAGCAATGACATCTACATTCTAACTAGTGACAACTCGGGCCAGGTGAGCCCCCCTGAGTCACCCACAGTGACAACATCTTGGCAGTCGGAGAGCTTGCCTGTTTCTTTATCAGCTAGTCAGAGCTGGCAAACAGAGAGCTTGCCAGTATCTTTGGGCCCTGAGTCGTGGCAACAAGTGGCTATGGATCCAGAAGAAGTGAAGAGTTTGGACAGCAATGGAGGTGGGGAAGAAAGGAGTGAAAATAACTCTTCAAACTCAGATATTGTGCATGTTGAAAAGGAGGAGATACCAGAGGGGGTTGAGGAAACAGTGTCAGAAGTGGGTCTGCAAACTGACACCACAAAGATGGGTTCCCAAGAAGCTCCGACTGCACTGCTGAAGATGGAATCAGAAGCTGAAATTGTGTCTTTTAAAAAGCCAAGTCCCTCTGCATCTTCACTCACTGAACACCAGAAAGAGGGAAAAGTAGTGGAGGTGCCAGAACCTGACCCTTTAGTCTTGAGTAAACCTGCCAAGCAGTTAACTCCTGCAGAAGAAAAGGCTGCCCCCATACCAGAGAAAATACTGCTTCCAGAAGAAGAAACAAAGGCAGGGAAGGAGAGCTATTCTGAAGAAAAGGAGAAGTCCCCTGCTGGAGAGGAGAAGCCCATCCTCTTGCCAGAAGGCAAATCCATTCTGCTGTATGGTGGGGCAGCTGCAGTGGCTATCTTGGCTGTGGCGGTGGGTGTAGCACTGGCACTGAGGAAGAAGTAGAGAACTCTTTGCAAGGAGTAGCGCCTGATCCACTCTTAGTTGCATTGACTGAGGGTTGTGGTGCCTGCTGTTAATGGGAAATTCATGTAACTTAAAGGGTGGTGGGCAGGGGCAGGGGTACACAGTAAGGCTAAGCCTAGGGACAATCATGTTTTCAATGGACTGGGACTGGATCTTCCTGTTTAACATTCAGGGGTGTCATTTTGAAGCCCCCAGCACATTTAAGTATCTAAGAATAACTGAAAAATGGGGGTGCTTTTACACTGGAAACTGGAACAGGAAATTCCTAGGGAATGGGAGAATTGGTTGTTACCCCCTGGAGGCTTCTTTTACATAGCTGCTATTGCAGCTTCTTGATTCCCCTCCACCTCTCAAATGAGAGGTTCTGTATTCCTGTAGCATGAGGCTGGTCTCCCTTTTGTCTCAGCTTCCTCAGGTACTGCACTGCTCCCTTTGACCTCCCAGTTTCCTTTTCATCCTCAAAGGGTAGTGCTTATTTAATACCTCTTTGCTTTATACCTTTTTTGCCCCCCCAAAACTTTCTCATTAATGAAATTCCCAAAGCTCTGTAATGTTGGATGAAGAAAGCAATACTCTCCCATGTAGGAGTGAAAATATAATATAGTTTGGGAAAATGTAATGTTCTTTGATCACCCATGTGTATTTGTCACTTTGGTGATTCTCTCCCCCTCCCTGTCCTCAATCCCCCAATTCATTCTGCTTTACTGTATCAATTTAGTTCTTAAAGCACACTCCTTTCATACAAAAGAAAATGGCAATATTTCTATCCAGCATTTATAAGCAAAATTGAGGTGAAGAGTTGAACAGACACCAGTTGTGAAATATAAATTTAAGTACTCATTTTGTCCATCTCTTATCTATTTTGTTTCCCCACATGTTCAGGAGTGGAATACATTTAGCCTTAAATGGGCTTTGACCACTGACTAATGAGCCAGATACGTCTTAAACACACACAAACAACTGATTCAGGTGGTTCAACCTAAAGAACACTGTGCTGTACCTTCCAATTGTTTGCCTGGTGCCTGGCCACAGGATGAGTGCTGATTTGAAAGCCACTAGTCTTGTACAGCTCCTTTATCTTCAGATAATCGCTATGTGTTACTTTTTAAAATCTAATCAGCTATAATTGATCTCAGAGAAGAATAAAATCGGATTCTTCTAGTCAGTGTTTGTGTTTGTATTGGAAATGACATTTAAATATTAAGGCACTCCCTATGTATTCCAGATCTGTGTAGTGGAGATGCTCCTGTGTTTCAAGGGATTGGTGTAGTTCTTGTTTGGCCTAGAGATGTACTGAAAATGTTTAGTCAAAGTGAAAACAAAATAATCTTTCCCCAAATCTCTCTTAAAACCCATGGGCTGCAACATATAGACACATTCTCTCTTCTAGCTACTCCCCTAAGTCTATCAAATGTCACTGATTTGTTTTCTAAATTCTTGGTGTCCTAATCTGGATATGATGACTCGGCACAGCAATCCAGTATCTAGTCATATATTGCTCTGTAGTAATGTTAAAGCGTAGAGTAGTGGTTTTCTCTTGTTCCTTGCCATAGCTGCCTTTTCTGGTTACCTTCTGTAGATTGGATGATCAGGAAATTCTTAAGCTTCTCTTCAATCAGACATGGCATTCCAACTTTCCATTCATGTAAATATAGTAAGAACTATTTCAAAGTATTGCACGTATGCTCATCATGTGGCAAGGGTGATTTTGTTTTTCTCCAGCGCTTGTGTAAAAACTGTTCTTGGAGCAACGACTTGGCAACAAGTGGTCTCCTCATGAATGATCTGTGTTGATTCTCTGTGTTACTAAAAAATGGTTGATGACTAAATTGCCCTTAATGATAAAGCAAATGCAACTTTGATTCATTTTAGGCATTTGCACATGAATAGAGAGCATGCTGTTCCCACAGGTAGCAGCCAGCTAAGAAACTGCTGCAAATGCCCTCGTTATGTAAGTGGCTCAAGTATGGGTAGGTTATTTTTAAGTAGATGCAACTCAAAGGGAAGAAGGAAAAACGAACTCCCACCATTTTTGGAGCTTTGCTGGGTTTTTTAAAATGCATTCCCCTTACAAAAACTCAAATTCATTATGACTTTAGTGCTGTGGCAATTGGCTCTAAAAACTGTGTTCTTAGTTGCTGGCTTCATGGCTTAGTGTGGTTCCCATTTACTTGCTATTCTTAACTCTTAATTCCATTTAGCATAAAATTGGCTTCCTTTGTCGCTAATAACAGTCAATTGATTTTTTTGGGACATCTGAGAATATCTGGTGGTAGTGATTGCATCAACATTAACTTTAGTACGGATGACAAAAGAGTTTGGTTCTAATGATTGTTGATTTAGGGTTGCATGTTTCCCTTACTATCAAAGCAGCTGTAAAAACTTAGGAACATTCTATGCACATTTCATGTTAGCAAACCAGGTGTGCACTCAGTACATTTGTCAGGAAGCAACTGCCAGTCCCATCTTCCTGGTGAGTGTACATGTATGATATGAGATCACACCTACATACATACACACAGTAATGTGTGAAGTGGCTCTTAGCTATATGGGAACTTTGGCAAGTGGGTTTAGAGTTGCTGGCTAGGTAATTTGCAATGTTTTTTTCTAGTGCTGTTTGTTAACCATTTTTCAGAATAAAGTGCCTCAGTGTGTTCCAGTGGGCTTTAACTGTTTTTCTTATTTATCTTTGCCTACCTTCTATTTTGTAGAGTTACTGCCCGAGAATGCTCTCCCCCTGTAACTCTAAACATGCTTTCGGAAATGAGGAAGACTCCCATGCTGGAGAAGGTGAAATAACCACAGCTGCTATGTGATTTAGCATAAGCATTTTTGCATGTTTCTCTAGCAACTACTGGTTCCAACCTCTCCTAGCTTGACACTATTGTACCAGTTTGAGTTCTTGATATTTAGAGGTGACACTTTTATTGGCCCGTTCAGAAGATACCTTAAACCACGGTTTTTACCACGGTAGTTAAAGCCGTGGTTTAAGATGTCTTCTAACCAGGGCCATTGAAGAACTCCATCATTAATTAGAAAGGTTTTGATAGGTTGTACATAGATGTTGCTTACTCTGCATGGACAGTTACAAAATTCTTTTTTACTGCACACACTGTTAAAACTATACATGAATTCTTCATCCTGTGAAATAAACTACTTTTCTTGACTTCTTTGGTAGGAGTATTGCCAATACAGTATTCCACCCATCTTCTAGATGGGGAAGGGGAAATGAACATGTGGTAAGCAACCACACAGGTGCCTGTTTTGTCTACTTTCAGCCATGTGTCTTGCTTCTACATATTAGTCATGTATTCATATGAAGAGGGGAGACAGTGCACAATTGTGAAGCTATCTCTTGAAGTGCTTCTCTCATTACCTGCACGGGTCTTCAAAATGCTATAAAAGACCATTCAATGAAACAAATGAAATTGAACTGTGAACTGGTACTTTAAACAACTACCCAGTTAAGCAAGCAGATTATATCTTCCAAAGTTTTCTGAATTGAGTGGGGCACATACTGTATCTGAAAGATTAAGGCTTCATAATGAATTAGGGCTTGATTTATTCTTTTACTTAGTGATATAAAGTCAAACTTGTATTTAGTTGATTGAAATTAATGTGTGTTCCTAGGCAGGCAGTGCAACTGATGCTTTGAACCAGTATTATTCCACAGGTTTTCCTGAAATAGCACTAGGGACTGGCTTGTCAGAATTGACATCTAATGTTCTATACTCTGCCAATGGTACTTCTCAGGGTTAATGTTCATAAAGTGTAGGCACAGCCTGGAGTATGAATTTAGTTTTTTGGTTACACACATTAAACTGTATAGTCTCTGAAAAGCTAGTCAGGATGAATTATGAACATATCTTTTGTAGTATTAGTAACATGAAGAAAATGGTATAGGTATATAGGTAGAGTTGCAGAAATGTTACATGTCATTTTGTCATCTAGAGGTAGCCCTTTTGTATTAGCTATGACTAGGCTGATGTACAATTTTGCATTTGAACACCAAAAATTGATGCAAATCCAGCTACATGGGCATATTATTCAGACTGTATAGAAACTACTTTCTCCTACCACCTCCAGTTGGCAGAAATACTTGGGGGAACAAGGAGTTGTGTTGTACAGCAGCCCATTAGAAGCCTTTCTTCTACCTTAATTCTGAGCAGGTTGAATTGCCTGAGTGGAAGATAGGCTGTAGGTTTGCAATTACTGCCGATTTATAAAGGCATGGGCTGATTTGGATGGTTGCCTGTGAAAACCTCTTCCCTGTGCAGGCAAGGCACACAGAAAGGGTAACATTAAAATGTTCCTACAGCAATTCTCCAGCTAAGCAGTTGGAGTGTTTAAATGTCAGTGCTATAGCAGCTGAAGGGTAGCTGATGCTGACATGCTAACACTAAACCTCTTAAAACTCCCCCTACAGAAAGCAGCTTTCAACAGCAAAACGAGGTACATAGTAACAGCTAATGTTCAACTCAATACTAATCTCTCTAAGTAGTGAGAGGTGTGATCCCTATGGCTGATATTTTTCTGAAAAAAACCAGGAAACACATTGGCTTATTTCTCACTCAATCCTGCACTGATCCCCTAAACTTCTTTGTTGTAACGCCACTTACTTGGCTGCATTGGTGGTCTGGTTTTGGTGGCAACAAGCAATCCTTGAAGAGAGAGGGAAGTCTTTTCCTACTGACAGCTGATGTGGTCTGTCATGGCCTGGCACACATTTTAGGGGCTATTAACATTGCAGTAGCCCTCGGGGAAACTGATTTCTTGGTGTTGAGGAGTGGGGTGAAGAGAGACATATCTTTCTCTTCCCGTTAGCTACTGCAATTTTATCAGAGAGATGGGTTTGCATGAATCCCAATCCACACAATAACGGGGAGGTTGTAACAGTTGAGGCAAGTACTATAGCCCTGCCGGAAACTCTTAAGCTGGAAGTGCAAATTCAGTTACATCTGTAAGTGATCTGTTCTCTTAACTGTCTACACTCATGTGACCTTACACCAAAGTAAGTTTTGCCCACAACCTGCTCTAGCAAATAAGCTATCAGACATTGTTCAGAAGAACACATTATCCTTCTGCTAGCATTTTACATTATGCTGTAAGAGAAGGAAGGAATTGAAGCCTGGTTGCACAAGATTATACAGTTTGGTTTTTTGATTAGAGAAGTGAGAAATGTAAGGGTACAACAAACTATGGTTTATCCATTATAAAAGCACAAAACTGTAAAAGCCACCCATATGCTAACTGGTATTAAAGCTTATTTAAAATCCTACGCCTTGATTTCATAAACATAAAAATAGTGGACTTAACTCATAAATTAATATGCATTAGAAGAAAATCTTCTAAGGTTTTAGTGAAAACCCCCCCCCCCAAAATAATCAGTTGATTTGCAAGAATAGGTAAGTTTGAATTCTTAAATAGTGACTTGAGATACTGTAGTAGGCCAAGGAAATGCATTCTTCCTGTTCATTCTTTATGCAAGTTTAACATCTTCAGAAATGCTGTCTTGAAGCCTTCTGTGCCATTTGATGAATTGAACAAAAATGCTGTTTCCAGTATTAAAAAGGAGTTATTTTTAGCTCAATCTTTTTATAAATGAAAGGAGTATATGTGTATTTTTCCTCCATTGGTGGGACTCTTGTACAAACATGGCCCTAGCCTCAGTTGCACTTTATTAAAGTCAATTTTGAAGATAAAGTGTGTGGACTTTTTAATACATAGTGAAAAAATGTACTCTTTCTAGTCCTTTCTTGCATGTATACAGGAACAGGTTTGTACAATTCAGCCATGGATGTGCAGACCATCAAATACCATGCTTTTGCAAAGCTCAAAACACAGCATACTACTTTTGCAGTGGAAAAAGCAGCCCTTCTAGAATAGGTGGTATGGAAAGACAAGCAGTTCAGAATCCTAGTTCTAATGTAATTCAACTGCAATTCTAAGCTCTCTGGTTTAGGTCCTGGCCCGGTTTATAACCCACAATTTGCCTTTTACAAGCAAGAGTGATTGAGCAAGAATGCTGCCTCCTGCACACTCTTCATTCTTTCTTTTTATCGGCAACCTAAGATCAGCCAGGTCTTCTGTTTTGAGCACAACCATGGAGCACTGGGTTGCTAAAAGGTTGAACAACGCAGTGATTAACTCAGGGTTTGTTGTAGATTGTTAACTGCTTGGACAATTACAAAAAAGCCCTCTCTGCCACTGCATACCTTCTTAAACTGTACAACGACTTCTAAATCCTGTGAAATAAGCTATTTTGTTTGCCTTCTCTGGTAGGAGTATTGCCAATACAGGATCCCACCTATCTACTAGATGTTATAACTTATGGAAGAGGAAATGAACATGTAAGCAACAACCCAGCTGCCTGTTTTGTCTACTTTCAGCCACGTGTTTTGCTTCTACATATTAGTCATGTATACATATGAAGAGGAGGGGAGACACAGTGGGCAATTGTGAAGCAATCGCTTGAAGTGATTCTCCCATTACTTGCACTAGTCTTCAAAATGCTATAAAAGAGCACTGTTCCTTTAAGCACTGCCCAGTTAAGCAAACATTTTTCAAAGATTTCTGATAATTGGGTTGCTCTAGGAAGCCACTGTACATCAGCCTTGATTGTGGAACTGGTTAGTGCTTCTTCCTTTTGGAAGTTTCATTCAGGCTTACAGCAGAGCTTTTAGGTTCAGTTCAGATTCAGCATTAAACAGCTGAAAATGCATGAGATGAGCAGATGAGATAGAGGCCAGGCCGAAGACAGGATGAGTTCCTTTTTTCTCCATCAACTCCTATATATACTTCAAGATGCTTTTAAGGATTAATTGCAAACAACTGAATCTGTAAACCAAGCCCTATAACAGGGAAAGCAGAACCCAGGATGAACCAATTTGGCTTGACTAGGAAATTCTCAACTCCAAATACAGCACTTGGATCTGTATCAAATCACTGTAAGGCAGGGGTGGGCAATTTGTGGCTCTTGAGATGTTTTGGCCTACAATTCTAAATTGCCCACACCAGCCACAAGGAATATTTACTAGGCATCACTTCCTGGCATTGAGTTGAGGAGTGGAGTGGGCGTAAGAAAACATCCTTTAAAGCAAGGACCAGGAAACCTCAAGATCCATATTCCAGCAGCGGCAGGGTCAGAACCAAAAATTGGTAGTGTCACAGATGTGATTCTAACATTTGGTCTATGCCCAAAAGGGGAAAAAAGATATTTGCATCAAGCCATCATTCGTCCCCAACCTATTCATCAGCTTTGTACTTAGGGGACAGAGCAGCACAGCCTTAATAATACCAATAACCCAGAGCAGGGCCAAGGAACAGGCAGGGCCTGGGGGGAGGTACCCCACCCTGCTCTATAGCTGACCACCTACTAAACAAAAGGAAGCAGTAGGCAAAATTTAATTTTTACGACTTTAGAAAAAGCAACTTAGGAATTTACAGAAGTCACTTGAACTTGTAATGGCGATCTCCCTGGAACTGGACAGCAAACAGGTATTTATAGCACTAATTTCTTCAGAGACAACTTTCAGGTGAACTGATATGATGAACCTGGTCTAAGCTGGGAATCATGTGGCAGCAGATGTAGTATTGTCCCTCAGATGAATAAAGCTTTATGCATATTAGTGCCCAAGGCTGGCAACAATTACTCCCTCCTGAAGTAGTTCACTGTACAAATTAAAGCTGGTGTTATCAAGTATATCCAGGTAGATTTAGTCACATTTTTCAGGCTTAGTAGTTTTACAAGAAATCCCAAGTGTTCTGACCCGGTTGGCAAATGGTAGAAAGTCTCCAGGCTGTTATTAGTTTCTACTCTTCTTTGCAATGGGGATGAAATTGTCAAAACTACAACCCCGAGAAAAATAGTCAATTTGCCATTTTTGTCCTGAGATGGGGGTAGAGCAGGACCAAGTGTTTCAAGTAGAAAAAGATGGCTGAGAAGTGGCACATTAAAGCTTGGTAAGCAGCTAAATACTATCAATAAAAACTGCAAACATATCAGCAAATGGTAGTAGTTCCTTTAAAAAACAAAAACTAAAAATCACACCTCTCATTCAAGACAGAGTCAAAAAATAATGTCTTGTAGGCCGACATGTCACCTTCTCTTTGTTCAACTCTAGAGGAGAAGAAACAGGAGAGAGGGTTAGTTATGCTCAGCAGTCCACCACAATTATATTCATTTAAAAATGGGTCCCACATTGCTCTTTAGATCAGAGGCATTGAACCTCACAGCCTAAGAGTCAAATTTCATTTTAGAGAAAGTCCTAGGAGCCATGTTGTAGTGGTGGTGGGGAAAGGGTGAAGAAAACTACACAAAACCTGTGAAACTACTGAATGACCAGTGGTTGGGGGAAAACGTGTGTGGTCCAAGGAAGGGCATGACTCTCTGGGGAACCTCAGGAGACCAAATATGGCACCTGGTGCCCTGCTTTAGATACAGTACAGCGGCTTAACAATTTCTGGCCAAATCATGCACATTGTGATACAAGTGTGAAATTTGGTATGGTGGTATTTATGACCATGTAGATTAAAATGAGATATAGGGGCATCTTGGGAAATCATCATAGCGGCCACCATCTTGGGAAATGGCAGCCAAAATCCAGTTTTCGCACAATAACTATTATTTGTAATCTCACAGAAAAGATCTCAGTACAAAATTAAAGAGCATAAAATTTGCTACAAAAAAGTCATTAATAATCTTTTCATAGGAGCAACCCTCGTCGAGATATAAAGGTTTTATTCCTACCCATTTGTCTGAGAAGTCAACAAGATGCACTATCTCACCGTCATTCCAATCTTGCACTTTGTGTTGCAAGCCTGAAACTTTCAGAGGTCACATTTTACACACTGTTCAACAAGAATACGTACTGAGGCATCAATTTGGGGCGGTTGGGAAGAGAGTTAATAAAAATAATGCAAAATTTCCATAAGAGGCTCATTTATTCTTTCTGGATCTAGGTTTCAGATAATTATAGAAATCTATTTACTGAATAGCAAATGTATTAAATTAACTTGTAACACATAAAAAATTACATTTAACCATTTTTTGTTTTTTAAAACAACAGAGTTTAAAACTTTTGCTTTTGATTTTTTTTTAGTCTCGACTACATTCTCCATCACACTGACACATCACAGTACAAGGTAATCCAGCGGTACTGCATTTGCATCTGTTATTAGTGTCACATTTTGTTTTACAGCCACAAGAAACCAACTCGAGGCAGGATTTTGAAGCAGGAGGAAGTGTAGTCCATGTAGGTAGCCAGACAGATTCAGCGTATTTCTCCCATCCCCAGTTGCTGGGATCAGGGTATGATGGTATTGGCTGTAAAGAGGTTTTCCCCCTCCCCACATGACCTGCTTCAAAGACAGCACATTTTACATGCTGTAACAGAGCACTTGAAGTTGGTGGGATCCGTTCCCTGTGTGTTCCTTTTTTTTTGCAAATAGTTCTTTCCTGTTTACGTCTTTTTTGATGCTAGTACGATCATACATTACTATAACAAACTTTTCTATTGTTTTCAATTGCTGCTGTGTCACATCAGAGACTGGCATGCTGAATCAGAGTAGGGCTCTATCACACCAGTGATTTAATGCACTCTCACCATGCCTGGTGTGCGGTTTTGCAGCATGGTTCTCACATACCTCTTCCCCAGTCTTTTCTGTCTTTTCCTAAAATGGGGAAAGTCTGGATTATTTTCTCCAAGTGAATTTAATGCACCCTGAAGCCTCCGTGTAGTGCTGTCCTCTTGCTTTGTCCTTTGTTGGGGGGTGGGGGTGTGCTGTAAGGAAGAGCTTGCTGATGAAAGGGAAGGGTGGGGTGGTTCTCCTCCTCCACGCCTTTCAAACCAAGGGGCTGAGCTGGTGTAACATACAGTACTTTTGCTGGTCCAACCCTACCCCCCCTTGCCCACAGCTCCCTTAATTTTAAAGATAAACAGATGAAACTTGAGACCCTGAGAGCTTTTAAGTAGGGCTTTGGGTATGCCAAGCTTGAATCAGATCAGTCCATCCCTTGATTTTTTAATGATTTTTTAATCCCCCCCCCTTTAAGCCATTGTCCTGCTAGCCCACCAATGCGAAATTCCACGTGTTTGCATCTGTGGAGGATCGGTTTCTCTTTACTTTGATAATGTTCAACAATGTGTAAAATGTGACCTCTGAAAGTTTCAGGCTTGCAACACAAAGTGCAAGATTGGAATGAGAGTGAGATAGTGCATCTTGTTGACTTCTCAGACAAATGGGTAGGAATAAAACCTTTATATCTCGACGAGGGTTGCTCCTATGCAAAGATTGTTAATGACTTGTTTGTAGCAAATTTTATGCTCTTTAATTTTGTATTGAGACATCTTTTCTGTGAGATTACAAATAATAGAGTTATTGTGCAAAAACTGGATTTTGGCTGCCATTTTCCAAGATGGTGGCCGCTATGATGATTTCCCAAGATGCCCCTATATCTCATTTTAATCTACATGGTCATAAATACCACCATACCAAATTTCACACTTGTATCACAATGTGCACGATTTTTTTGCTAAGTCGCTGTACTACAAACAGAAGTTATTTGTCAGGGCAGGAAGTCCAACCACACACACATGTGTGTGACTGCATGGTCCATTTCCTTTAGGATCTAACTTAGGGCAAATTCATTAGTTAAGCGATCACACTAAAAACAACTTTGTCTGTTACTCCCCAGCCTGGTACTCAATACAGGTTTATATCCCAAGAGGTCATATCAAGAAACATGCTCATTCTTTACAAATTCAGCAAGCGTTTTGAGCCAAGAAATGGTTTGACCGCAGTTGTGGATCAACCTGCCATTTAATAGCAGTGCTGCATACAGGAAGGCTTGGTGGATGCGCTACCAGCGTTATGAGAGCTAAGGAAAGGGACAGAAGTGGAACAGTGTGTAAGCATCTGTAACACCTTCTCTGATGACCCAATCCCCCTTCTCTTCCTACCATAGCCCCCTCTGCCCCAATGGAGGCACCATCTCCATGGAACACCAGATCAGTTATCTAAACACATTTTTACCACACCAAAACTTCTCTCTCTCTCTCTCTCTCTCTCTCTCTCTCACACACACACACACACACACACACTCTGCAATCATACTCTTAAAACCTCACACTCCCCATTCACCCAATCAACCATTCATAAGCAAACCAAACAATCACAACCAACTGTGGTCATAATCAGCTGCCGGTCACATATGTCACATCAGGTTCACCAACCCCCCAGGCAGCATGGAAAATGGGCAAAGCATCTCTCGCTTTGCCACTTAATCCAAGTCCCATTAACCCTCCACCTGGAGTGATACAACCGCTTCTCCCTGAAAGTTTCACATTCAGACTGAATCCCACTTCTAACCACCAACAAGCTCACACTCTGGGTATTCTCTTCCCACGTCAGCAGAATCTTATAAGCAGCTGTGCACTTAAGCAGCACATGATGTGAAAACAGACTAATGAACCTGACATTTGTTTGTCTGGACCTCCCTTTACAGCATATGTTCTATTTAACGTAATAGTGAGGGTGAGGTTGGGAAACAACCCTTATCGCTATTATTTTGTCAAATGATGGGGTGAGCTTCAAGCCACACAGAAACATGAAAAACCAACCCCTTTGTACCTGTCCTGAGCTTCAAAAATAGAGTTGAGAGTGCTCCTCTGACAGGGAGACATAGGGGCAGTTCACATGGAACAGCAGCTCATGGATTAAATAAACCATGGGCTAGCAGGGAAGAGTGTTAATCCGGTGGTAAAAGGGTTAAATTATGCTGCATGAAGAAGGCTACTTCAAGTTAACTATGGATGATTTGATCTGGAATGTTGGTGTAGCTTGAGTGAGGGTTTGGGGGAGATTAACTCTGTGCCAGCCACTTCTGCTTTTAATCAACAATTTACAATCAGTCAAACAACACAGTGTTTAACTCAACAACAAACTATGGGTTAACTGCTGAGTTGTTTACCTCCTGATCTACTCAACACTCTGGGTTCGCATATCATGCTCAACAACCTACAAACAAGCCAATCCTAGGTTGTTGAGTAGACGTGCGAGTGGTGTGTGTGCATTTGGCAGCACACCCATTCTCTCCCAATCATGGATGACAGCCCATAGGTTGTTTAAACTATGGATCGCTGTCATGTGCAAACCAGGGTTGTTGTAGATTTATGACCTGGTTCGGACATGGCACGTTACATCCTAATGATTTTATTTTAATCACCTCAGGTTCCAAGTCGTTCAGATAATCACGGAGATTGCGGTTGATGAAATTCACAGTCACACTGAACACTTGCTGTAGAACGGATGGTGCTTTGTTTGCTACTTGTTTGGCCAAAACCATTGCTGCCACCAACATGGCTCTCTCCTGTTGCATATCCGAGGGCATCCTTCTCACAAGTGCCTGCACTGCCTGAGACAGGTGCTTGCTTATCTCCTAAAGAAACAGAAGAAAAAAACATATCCCTGAAATGCAATTTTTCTGGCCCACTTCACTCCAAGCCAGTCACAAGTAGAATAGATTTCCATCCCCCACGTAACATTCAGCTGATCTTTGGAACTACTTTACAGTAATAATATTTTTTAAAAAAATCAATACATGGTAATCAGCAGCTCCAGATAATCTAAAGAAGTTGAGTAATAATTTATAAACATAACAAGGTTTCATTTAAAACAAAAGATTCAGATATCTGGAATTTCTCCTTTAAAAACTCCATACAGTGTATTAATTTTCAATATCAAAACTATTTGCAAAAAATGTAACAACTTTAGATTATAATTTTCAGATGCTGACTGGTTATAGGCAATCGACTCTCTAGTCTGAAGCAACCAAGATCCAACAGGTTTTTTTACTGAGCGAAATTCACCAATGTACACATGTAGTTTGTATTTTTGTACACATGTAGTTTGTATTTTATATCTTTGTTGGCATTTTCCTAGCACTGTACCCAATATGTCTGATCAGACTTTTGTTCTGAGAAAGGTTGCACAGGCGGCTTGGGTCTCATGGCAACTAGGAATAAGAAGATGCTGATGGTAATAGGCAGGGCTACCTGCCTCTGTTGTAACTGAAGTAGATGGCTTGTATGTCCCCTACTGAAACCTAACCCAAGGACTTGCCCTTCTGCAGTATGCAAGGCTTGGGAACTCTGCATAAACCCAAAGGCCTTCCTGAGCTCCAAGCCGCTACCCTGGTTCAAGCAACCCATGAGCCAACACTCAAATTGGCCAAACCAATTTATTTATTGTTATTAATTTTAAATAATTTATATCTCACTTTTCCTCCTGGGAGCTCAAGGAGGCTAACAACAGAAGCATAAGTTTTAACAATGAACATCATCATTACACTTGAAAACAAAACCCACTAAACATTAAAACATAAAAGCTGTAGCAGCAGCAGAAGCACAAACTGCAAGTCAAAATGTTTAAAATATTAAAAAATACAAGAGGCTAAGATTAAAAAAACAGCCATTACAGGAAACATGGTCTAACCCAGAAGCATCCTGACCAGAAATTAAATTAGCATGTTAAAGCACCAAGGGAGCATCCCATATGGCCCTGCTTGTTCTAAAAACCTCTTCCCAATTCCCTGTCGGAAGGATGGCTTTTGTAAATCTCAGCCAGCCAGCCTTCATTCAACCAAGCAGCCAGCAATTCAAAGGAGAGTTCCCTTTCATCCACCATAACCAAGCTATTGATTGCTTTTTTAAAATCCATCCTGAGCCTTTCCAGAGCCATCCTGAGCCCGCTTCTTTGTGTTTCCAACCAGAAGTCTTTAACTACCCTTGGGACCAACCACTCAGTATAGTTTTTGATTGTGGGACCCAGGGAGGATAGACTTTCCAACACAGCTCCATCCTGTTGCTCGGCTCACGGGCCATTCTATGTGATCCTTCCTAGCAAGCTCCCTCTCCTACTCCGGTGCCTAACCCACATTTCCAGGATCAGAGTTCCGCTCTTGCTGCCAGTATGAATTGTTTGGTGCAACCCTGGGATACCAAAGCGCCTCCTGTGCTGGGTGCACAAGTGCTATCTTTGGCTTGCTGACCTCTTCCAGGCCTCTCAGAATCTCTGCCTTGCAGCATCACTGTTATGAGTTACTGACTTTAAGCACAGTGAACAAGCTGGAAGCCTACAGCAGTCTGCTGACATATTTCAATATCTCGAGCCACACCCAACCTCCCAACACACGCCTCCTTCCTCTAAGTTCCCTTTTCTCTGTGTTTACTTTTGTCGAAATAGAGGAAGATGCTGATTGATTCAGTCCTGCTTCCTTCTGAATAGACATGCAGAAGCTTGTCCTTCTTGCTTGTGAATAAACGGGCTGCTCATCCTTACCTCTGAGTAGGCATGCTTCCTACTATAAATGGGTAACAATGGAATTTTGGAGGGGGCGTGTAATGTTTTCAGCCACTCTTGCCTGTGGCCCACCCAGCACTGGAATCCAGCTCCTGGGTACTTTCCCCAAATCCCAAAAAGATTCCTACCCCAATATAAACCACATAATCTTCGTTAAGTCTGTGCCTAAATTGAACAAACCTGCCTCCTTTTCTAATGGGGCAGGCTGCTCCTGGCTTTTGTTGCTGATAATCCCAAGGGTGTACTGGCTAGACAAGCCCGGACCTGACCTGCCTTATGTTTTTTACAGGAGAACCATCTCATTCCCTCCTGGCTTAGAGCTCTTCTGCCTAGAACACTGTTCTGTCCCACAGCCAATTTCACAACTAAGTTGGCTCTAATAATACAAGTTGGTGGTGGATGGAGGCTTCAATGGCAGGGCTGCTCAAGATGTAGAACAGCCTTCCCCAACCTGGTGCCCTTCAGATGTTTGGGACCTCAACTCCAAGCAGCCCCTGTCAGCACGGCCAATGGTCAGGAATGCTGAGCCTTATAGTCTAAAAGACCTGGAGGGTTCCAGGTTGGGGGAGGCTGAAGTAGAGATATCTCTGGAATTCTACTCTAGAGTTTAATGCCTTTTATCTTACTTGATTATAGAAGATCCCATAGCAAAATACACCTGCCTATTATGTTGAGTAAGGATAAGTACCTAAAGCAAGAAACAGTGCTTTGTTTTTTATTCCTCTGACTCTAAGCACATGTTCTTTAGTCCCAACAGTAAAGCTGAAGTAACCATCTAATCCCATTTACCAGGTGACCCCTGGGTTGCTGGGATAGGGCTCTCCAAAAGACCCCAAGGTAATCATGATGCACGTATTTGGGAGATGAAACCCTCCCAATTATCTCAACAAGCCCACAGTCTCACCTCTTTGGGCACGTTCTCTGCCACAAACTGCCGCGCCAGGTTGTTTACGAATGATGGCTCAATCTCAGCAGCCAGTCTGTCTCCAATTACAGCCAGCTGGGCTCCAATAAGCCGAAATATTTCCTCATTGTCTGCAGAATTGGAAAGTAGGAATGGGAAAAGTGGGTTTAACAAAATGGAATCCTCTTCCCCAACCTGCCTCTCTGACAAGGATAGAGTCAGTTTTCAAACACACGGCTGAGGAGGAGGACAAGGACAATGATACTTAAAAGGTTATCACACAGAGGAGGGCCAGGATCTCTTCTCGATCATCGCAGAGTGCAGGACACGGAATAACGGGCTGAAGTTACAGGAAGCCAGATTCTGGCTGGACATCAGGAAAAACTTCCTGACTGTTAGAGCAGTATGACAATGGAACCAGTTACCTAGGGAGGTGGTGGGCTCTCCCACACTAGAGGCATTCAAGAGGCAGCTGGACAACCATCTGTCAGGGATGCTTTAAGGTGGATCCTGCATTGAGCAGGGGTTTGGACTCGATGGCCTTATAGGCCCCTTCCAACTCTACTATTCTATTATTCTATGATACGCAAGATTTGCCTCAGGTACTGAGAACAAGTTTTGCATGATGGGTAGAGTGCTCCATCACGTGACCAGCGTTCAAATCTCTGGGCAGCTTCAAAGTTTGCTAAGGAACTTTAAGCCAGACACTGTCACTCATCCGAACATGCCTCACAGGGTTGTTACGAGGAAAAAATGGGGGTTGCAAAGTGGAGGAATTATGCTGCTCTGAGCAACTTGCAGGACGAACAGGATAAAAATGTAACAATAGCAAAAATAAAGTAAAAATACTTGCGTGGTCACAGTTAGCAAAAAAACAAAATGAAAACCTCCATCTCCCTTGACCACAATAAGCAAAGCACTACTTCTCTGTTATTCTCTCTCTCTCTCTCTCTCTCTCTCTCTCTCTCTCTCTCTCTCTCTCTCTCTCAATATATAGGATGTCCAGATATTTGTTCATAATTCTAATCTGCTTAGAATAAAAAAAATGTCTGAAATATGGACCCCCATACCTGCTTTAAAACATGCATGAAAAATCCAGGCAACCAAAGTCCTCACAATATTTTTGGAAAACTCTCAGGCTGAGATCCAGATTTAGTTGTGGGCAGCTGGACAGGAGGAGGCTGACTTCCCTGCCTCTCTGTCCTATAGCAGCCCCTCCAGCTCCCTGAAAATGTTATACAGAGGGGTGGGGGATTCTATTGAATGGTCCCCCAACCCTGTGTGTGGTATGGGGGGAGGCAGTATACCCCACAATCAGGCAGAGGTGCCTTCCATGAGCAGACCCCTTCTATCAGGAGAAGGCAGATCCCGGATCCAATCTTCAAATTTTAGTGAAGGATTTTAATGCTAGCAAGAAGCAGGTGCTGAGGATGTCCGCTTAAGTTCCCTCAGGCACAAGCGGTGTCCTAATATCAATCACAAACAGCATCTTCTCAACTGATCTTAAAAGGAGAAAGAGTCTCTAAGCAATAGAAGCTGGTGGCTCCGATGTCAGTTAGGCACTGAATCTCGTCCAGATTTTAGTCAGAACTCTAACAAAGCCATTTAAGATAAGATACAAGGCTCCTTTAGAGTTAGGATAGCTGCTTTAGAGTTCTGACTGAAAACTGGAGCAGATCCACCACCCCACTGACACTGGAGCCACCAGCCTCCACTGTCTCTTAAGGAATGAAAGTTTAGGATTGATTTGAAGGGAATCCAGGGAACCTGCAAAAAAACATGGTCATATTGGGCTCTGGATAGGTCTTCTACATGAACCCTTTATACGTTCAGGGGGTGGGTAGCAGGACTGTGCCCACTAGCCACACCCCTCACACACTGATGCATGCTCCAGCCATGCTCCCCCTCAACACATTCAGAATCAGTATGAAGGAGGGGGGCAATGTGAGTTCAGAGGTACACGCAAAGGTCTCCCTCCACATGGATGGAAGCTCTTTTTCCTTCTATAGCAAAGTCCCAGCACTGCAAGGTGAGAGACAGAAAACAATGGTTACCTGGCTCCCTGGTTGGGATTCGCCCAAAACTGTTGCCATCTGTCTGAAGGTCCCCATCATCATCACCCAGAAAGTGTGACTCTGGAATCAACAATTTGTTTTTCAAAGCACAAAGCTCCGAAGTAAAACCACAGTCGGAGGAGTTCTCCAGGAAGTAGTAGAGGACGATACTGGCACCAGGGGTCTCCCGCAAGCCACTGGAATAGGTATTTACACCCTGCATGAGACAGAGGAACAATGACAAAACACAGACAAAAGAGCCCAAGTCCGGAATTCTAGAAGCAAATGTAATGCAAATAAGTTATGGTTTGGGGTCCTGCAGGATTGAGGAGGGGTAAGAATCAACACCTCAGCAGGGCTTTGAAATTATTTATTTAACACCTCCCACAGAGACAAAAGAGCCAACTTCGTTTTTAATAGCAATTGCAGCACGTGCAATCTTTGCTCCAGCATCTACAATTGTAACTTTGAAATTTAGTGCTGAGCCCTTCGAAGAATCTCAATTTTTCTTTTAACAGTTATAGGTTTCTATCTCTTAAGATAAAACTGCTAATGCTTGGCAAAATCTCCAAAGCCAGAATGCAGGTACAGATGGTTTCTCGTGGTCAATGGGTAGGACTTCAATGTTACTGTGGAGAACTTTAATATTTTGATAAACATCAAGTGGGAATGAAAATGCCTGTATCGTGCTCCAGTCTGAGTGAGCCAGACGGCACTCCTGTTTCTTTTCTTGTTTTACATTTTTTATTTTTTTATTTTCAATATTAAAACTTTGCAAGCAATTTTAACACAACTTCATGGGTAAGTATACCAAACCATACAAGATATAATACATTTTGTTATGATGTTCTTCAACTTCAGCAAGAAAAATACAGAAATATACAAAGTAATAATTTTCAGCTCACGCAGTTAAATTCAATTTGTTATCAATATACTTTTTTTTCATTGAAACTACAAATTTTGAAAGGCAGCTGGGACTTGTACCGTTGCATCATCTTGATTTGTGTATGTAATAAAGTTACACCAATCAGCAGTGAATGTTTTCCACTTTTTCTGTCCCTTCAACACTCTCATTTTTTGTGTTAGTTTTTCTGATAATGCAAGCTCCCATGCTATATTGTAGCATTTTTTGTATTGTCAATCCTGTTGTGTTTTTCCAGCATCTGGCTATTAATAATTTGGCTATCAGCAAAAATCCTATTAAAGTCTTTTTTAGTAGCATCCCTGATTTCTCTCTGAGAGTGACATGTGTATAATCAAAGTTGCCTAGACATAGCTAAAGTTTAGCACTTCTACGAAAAGGGAATGAGGCAAGAATAGGCTTCTACAAGCGTGATCTGCAACAAAATGTTGCAGTGTGGAGTATTACTGCCCAGGATTCCAGATGTTCCGTTCCATCCCCCCTCTCCAAACTTCGTTTTCTGTCCCATTCCTCCCTACCCCACAAGTGCACTGGGCATAATGAGCCTTCATTGAGCTGGCTGTTTTTTGGCTACCTCCCTTTAGGCGGGTAACCCAAGGGATTTTTGGTACTTCCCCCAGGCCTGTTAATACCTCTCTCATGTGCGTGGGTGTTGCAGTTTTAGCTATATAAGTAATGACACTCACAGTCTAAACACTGGCAATAGAGGGAATGAGAAAGATAAAATGTGTCTCAAGCGAACTTTTCTAGGCATTTCTTCAAAAGGTAAAACCAACACCATATTTGTAAGTAATTTTGGATCCAACCTTATTCATCGTAGCTGCTGAAAGAAGGGAAGCAGGTTATCCTTAAACTTCAGAGGTCACAGATCCTCTACCTGTAAAAGGAGAATTACGAGTGAATCTATGGATCTCTTTGGTTTAATGTCTTCCCAGTGACTCAAGCTTATCAGTATGCCCTGAAGTCACCCAAACCCTCTGGTGATCATAGACAATAAGTTACATGGTGAAATGGCTGATAGGTGGGTTGGGGGTGGTGGTGGTGGAAGATAATGGGACAGAACTCAGATACAATAATTAATCAGTCCCTCCCAAAGCCATCTCCAGGTTCTGTCCCTGGGAGTACGAAAGGAGGCAGCTCTCACCAGAAAGAGAAGGACCCTTAGATCAGTTGTAAGGCAAATGCTTTGCATGTATAAGGACATAAATTCAATTCCTGGCATTGCTACTTTTGCGCTTTTAGGTAGCTTTGGCTGGCTGCTGTCACTCAAACCAGACAATACTGGGAAAGATGGGTGAGGACACTCCATTTGCAAGAAGGGAAAGGTTGGAATCAACTCCCCCGCTGCCAGCGCCAATCAGGGATGCTCTACTTTTAATCTTCAAACCACCTCACCTTGAATTTGCTAATTAATTTAATATATTTGTATCCTGCTTTTTATATATAATTTCAATATGCTTCACACAATAAAACAACAAAGTGTGCCAATAAATACAATCACAACAAAAGACAGCACTAAAAACAGCACTGAAAGCAATTGGATAAAACACAGCATAAATTCTGGATTGGCCAGGAGAGGCTGCAACACCTTTCTCCCCAGGAAGATCTTCATGGCAAGGGAGAAACCAGCCTGGCCCCATCCATCAACCAGAGAGAGAACTCACCACTAACACAGAGTTTGATGAAAGATTAACAGCCAGAGAAAAAATTAAATGGAAAACCAAAGGACTTTATCACCTTAGGGATTTCTTCCAAAATGGCTATTTGATTATGTCAGGACAACTGTTAGACAAACTAGGAGAGGAGAAAGGACAATGGATAAAAATTGCACAAGCACAGGCCCTCCTCTCTCGGCCAAAATTACAAACTGCATTTACTAGGAATCCAACAGCATTGGCAAGAGAGATGGTGGGTTACAAAGGAATTACAAAAGGTTTGAGCTCAAAGTTATATAAGTGGATATTAACTCAGGAAATTGGTATAAAGGATCCACTCAGGATGGTCTGGGAATCTGATCTAGGAATCTGAACTGAAGAAAAAGATTGGAATGCCCTGTGGGATAGGTGCCCATTTAATACAATATCATATAAAAACAAGGAAATAACATTAAAATTGATACATAGATGGTATCTGATGCAAAGAAACATATCCATGATGATCCCAGGGACATCCCCAGAATGTTGGAGAGGTTATTCAGGAGTCGAGACATATTTACATATGTGGTGGTCATGTCCAAAAGTGAATATTTTCTGGAACAACGTGTTCCAGGAGATTAGCTCAATAATTGGACAATGGGTTTGTCCATCCTCCCACCTAGCACTGTTAAATTTATATAAAGGACAAGACAATAAACTATTAGACAAGGACTTAATAGACCACCTTTTACTGGTGGCAAGAGGGTTGACTGCCAGGCACTGGAAGGTGGCAAAGGGCTTCACATTGATAATTGGTATTTATTATTTATTTGTTTTATTTATATACCGCCCCATAGCTGAAGCTTTCTGGGCGGTTTACAAAAGTTAAAAACGGTGAACATTAAAAAGTATACAAAATTTAAAATCATCAAAAATTTAAAATCAACAACAGAATAAAACAACAGTATCCAATTAAACAAGAACAGTTCTGGGGTCCATTAAAAAAAAAAAAACACCTTAGCATATGTTGTTAAATGCTGTTTAAAGCTGGGAGAAGAGAAAAATCTTGACCTGGTGCCGAAAAGATAACAATTTTGCACCAGGTGAGCCTCATCAGGGAGATCATTCCATAATTGGGGGGCCACCACTGAAAAGGCCCTCTCCCTTGTTGCCATCCTCCGAGCTTCCCTTGGTGAAGGCACTCGGAGGAGGACCTTAGATACTGAGCGCAGCGTATGGGTAGGTTCATGTCAGGAGAGGCGTTCCGTCAGGTATTGTGGTCCCAAGCCGTGTAAGGCTTTATAGGTTAAAACCAGCACCTTGAATTGGGCTCGGAAACGTATAGGCAGCCAGTGCAAGCGGGCCAGAATCGGTGTTATATGTTCGAACCTTCTGGTTCCAGTTATCAATCTGGCCGCTGCATTTTGCACAAGCTGCAGCTTCCGAACCATCTTCAAAGGCTGCCCCACATAGAGGGCATTGCAGTAATCTAATCTGGAGGTTACCAGAGCATGAACGACTGAAGCTAGGTTATCCCTGTCCAGATAGGGGCATAGATGGGTGGGGGTGGGGGTGGGGAGTTCAGCCAAGGCGGAAACTTGTAATTTGTTTCTGAATTGATATGGAATGTATAGATATATGTGTATATATAAAAGATGTAAAATTTGACCTCTGTAACCAAAACTACTAAAAATAAAATATTTAAAAGCAACAACAACAACAAAAGACAGCACTGAAAGCAATTTGATAAAACACAGCATAAATCTTGGATTGGCCAGGAGAGGCTGCAACACCTTTCTCTCCAGGGAGATCTTCATGGCAAGGCAGAAACCAACCTGGCTCCATCTATCAGCCAGAGAGAGAACAACTCTAGGGAGCTTCCTTCCTTCCTTCCACCCTGTCAGAAATAACACGTAGGGTGCAATTCTATGCATATTTAGATTATTTTCATTTTACAATTTCCAGCATTGCTGGCTGGGGAACCCTGGTTGTAGCCCCCCCCCCCCCCGGTCTACATATACATGGGACTGCACCCTTATAAGAACTGTACAACTAAGAGCTCATGCCTGAGCATGCTTTTTTCCTCCTCTCTCCTCTTCCTTTTTTTCCTTTTGTGTCATGTCTTTAGATTGTAAGACTGAGGGAAGTCTTACAATCTAAGACAGTAATACTGTCTTATTACTGACCTTTGTCAGCCGTTCTGGGAACCTTTATCAGTTGACAAGCAAGATAAAAATTCTTTAAACAACAACAACAACGAAAAAGGCTGCAACAAATAAAATCTCTTCCACCTGGTGCCTAGAACTTACAAGAGTGGAAGTGAGGTGCACAGCACTTTGGGGGTCAACCCACAATTGGAGAACCGCTTCAGAGAAGACCAGTTTCTCAATCACCATCTCCCTTAGACATGGGCTAGTGCTGACCTCTGGCCAAAATGCAGTTTGGTCTCCTGCTGGTGGCTAAAACTTTGAATGTTTTTAATTTTTGTGAACCGCCCAGAGAGCTCCGGCTATTGGGCGGCATAGAAATGTAATTAATAAATAATAATTAAAAATAAAACAAAATTATTTGAACTTTGCTTGCCAAAATGCTGTACCCCACAACCCCCATGACAATGAGTAAAATACTTTTCAGAAGATCACAACTCTGCAAAATTTTTACAGAAACTTATAAAGGGGGGAAAAACTATAAGATTGAAGATAAATAGCCAGGTTGTTCAGCTGCTTTCTAAGTGCCTGGAGCTCCCTCTACAGGAATCCCGAGATGTTTTGCTTTAGCAGAGACCAGCTCTCACCCACCAGGTGCTCTATAGATGTATTGGACTACAATTCCCAGAATCCCCTAGACAGGGGAAGACTGGCACAAATACAGTGGATGGCAAAAGATCGTATACTTCCAAAGCTATGTCTAAAGGATGCGTCATACCATTTCGACTCTCTATTACAATATTTTGATTGGGGCGGGGGGGGGGGGGAGACAAAATGTTACTGATGACAAAATCAGTAAAGAGGGGTGGAACGTTTTCTGCTGCTGTGTTTTTCTGTGGGCCTCGTGTGCATCCCTGCTAGGGGAAGCAGTATGTTTGCTCCTGATCCTGCAAACTTCCAAGGGCTTCTCTGCGACACCCCTTTTTGGTGCACCCAGGGTTTTCGCTCACACAATTACCCTATTTCTTCGATTCTGAGACACACTTTTTTCCCCATATAAACATCTCTAAAAATGGGGTGCGTCTTAGAATCGCGTGTGTGTCTTAGGTGTTTTTTTTCTGTTCGTGGTACTGAAATTAGTGTGCGTCTTACAATCGAAGAAATACGGTATGTGTGTAATTGTGCAGGGGTTTGATGGTGCAATGGGTGCCTCTTGACTAGGTGAGACTGTGTATGAAGTTTGGTCCCATTTCTGCACACTCTCAGCGGTTCAGAGCCATCTCTCCCTTGTCGGAGAATGATGCTGGAAGTGCTGAATGAGCCTCTCCCCTTTCATTGGGATATTGTGGCAGGTTAAAACAGGCTGCTGCAATGGCGTCAATGGGTCAAACAGTGGCACTGCTGGGGCAGGAGGACTGCAGCAGGACAGGGGTAGGGGATGACTCAGATTATGGACAGTAGCTTAATAAACTAGGCACGGTAGCGTAATAAACTACACACAGTAGCTTATTTGTCTGATCGTGTGGGGGATAACAGTAATTATTTTCAAAATAAACTACAGTGTGTAGCTTATTAACCCATCATGGCTTAAAGTGACGTCAGAACATGGCCACTTTGTAATGTTAATTCATAATATAATGAATGGATACAACCACCACCAAGCTGGACACATTGAAAGTTATAATTATCATTTTACAGATGACTATTCCTAGGAAGTATACGTATTTAATAAATACCTAGGTTTTCTTTTTACATGACAAAATTATTAAGTTAATAGGTCTCAGTGCTTTCATTTCCCCCCTTAAAATGTAACAATGTAAGGAAATTTATGCTATTCGTCATAATCCTAAACTCTTTCCAGGTATTCTAATACAAAATTTCCAAGTAAAGCTGTGCATTTGTTTGAATGTAACATTCAAACACATTTACAGTCCAACCTTATACATGTTTACTCAGAAATAAGCCCCACTATGCTCACTAGGACTTACTTCCAGGTAAGTGTATATAGGTTTGTAGTCTCAAATTGGTTTTATTGAAGCTTTCTCTATTCATCTACCTTTTGTTATTGGGGGGAAAACATTTGTGATATTAGTACTTTAAAGCTAACATGCGTTATATTTAGTAAATGAAACCAATTTCTTTTAAAACAGACATGCTAAATCAGATCCCAGTCTTTTCCAGTTCATGATTTTCCACCCATATCACTGTACAAAATGAAACCAAGTGCCTATGTGCAGAAATGCAGACTAGAATGGTTCTGGAGCCAAACATCTGTTTCCATGCATTCAATATTCATACCACATGTCTGACACCACCAGCAGTCAGCAAGGTAAATGCTCTTTTAAGGGCCAAAATTCGTTAAGGAGTCCAAGCAAGGGCCAAGACCGCCATATTTATTCCCAATTTGTTACTTCCTTGTTACTTAGGAGTAGGGATGTGAAGGCCCGGGGGGGGGGGGGAGAATGGAATATTTTGGGGGGTAACTCCTTCCCCCATTTTCCCCCAAGGACTATTTTTGTTTTTTTCTCAAAAAAATAGAAATATTGAATTATGAAATATTTTCTTTTAGAATTTAAGACCAAGTGTTTATATATTGCTGCCCAAATGTTACTCCCCCACAAATGATTTCTAAAATCAATGCAATAACAACACTGATTTTACTGATAGATATTTATGCTCAGTTTCCCAATATGTGAGTAGAGTGACCACTGTGTATTGCCAGTTTGGGAGGTTTTTTTTCTATAAAGTCATGTGCTTCTTATGTTGCAGCAGCCATTTAATATAGTTATAATCTATTCAGGCAATAATTCCAAATTTACTGAGTTTATTTTTAAAAGTTTTAAAATATAACAATTATTTTTATGAGAAAAGTAAGTTATACATAAAATAACTTTAGAAACAGAAAGCAGCATTCTTCAACCTGCTGCCTCCAAATGTTTCAGACTACAACTCCCAACATTCCTGATCATTAGCCATGCTGTCTGAGGCTGATGGGAGCTGAAGTCCAAAATATCTGGAGACCACTAGGTTGCAGAAGGCTGCCTTAAAACAATAAAGTGACTTTAGAGCTGCAAAGATTGCTAAAAAAGCAAAAAAGTTTGTTTTTCAATTTTCTCCAAAAATTTCCAGGGAGGTGGGGGTTTCTGGGAAAGAAAATCAACAGGGAAAAAATGATTTTTTTTGTTGGCCTCAAAATTTCTGGATTTTTTTTTACTGGCAGCTGAGATTGCTGTAAAGGACATTTCTATTGGTGCAGAAAACTAAGGGTTCAAAGGAGTTCATTACTGTGTTGGAACTCAGACCCCCACCTCAGCCTTGTGCTCAGTCTGTGGGGCAGGTTACTTATCCTTTGCCACACCTACAATGGCAGCCATTTTGTGGTGGTGCCCAGGACAATTTCTCAATTTACAATTGTTTTACTCTTTTTTGTAAATAACCCTGGGAATATGATTGAAGGGTAATATAAAATGATGATGGTGATTATAATGATGATGATAATATAAATAAATAAATTGCATATCTCCTCACATTCATCAATGAAAAGCCTCCTCTCTCCTAAATATTCAGGGTCCCTCCTCTATCCAACTTGCAGAGGACATGCAAAGCCTTGCTTTAATACTGCTCCCAAGAATAGCATCATAAGAGTTGGAAGGGGACATTTAGGCCATTGAGACCAATCCCCTGGTCAGTGCAGGAATCCAGACCCAGCCTTGGCAAGAGCTGGTGGCTCCCAAGGTGTGCAGGTGGCTGTGGGGCACTCCTGGACCTTGCAGAGAGCCATGCAGGGTCTTGTGTGGCCGTGTGTGCGATCCAACAGGATCAGCAGCGGCAAGGCCACAAGCACCCTTTACTCCCCGACCCCAGTAGGTCCTTCCCTCCCTGCCAAGGCATGCTGGGAGTTGCAGATTTTTCTTCCCTGTGCAGGACCTGGCTGCTACCCTGTGAAACGGCCGCCGAAGTCTCGGACATCCAAAGTCAAGGCCAAATCTTGCACATCCCTAGTTTAAAGCACCCCTGACAGATGGCTATCCATCATTTGCTAGGCAATTGGTTGCATTGTCTGACTGCTCTGACTACTGGGATGTTTTTCCTGATGTTCAACCAAACTCTACCTAGTTCCTTCAATCTTTCCTCATAGGACTTAGTTTCTAGTTCCTTGTTGCCCTTCTCTGAACTACTTCCAATTTATATGAATCCTTCTTAAAGAGTGGTGATAGTATTCGAAATGAGGTCTGCCCAGCATGGAGTAGAGTGGAACTTATACTTCCAGTGATTTAGCAACTGTACTTCTATTGATGCAACCTAAACTTGAACTGGCCTTTTTTGCAGTCACATCGCTCTGCTGACTCATATTCAAAAATAGATTTGCCATAGCGAACGATAATAGTTTTTATGCAGTGATATTTACTTAGGATAAATCCCAACTTAACTGTTTTCTTTTTCCACTCTCCCTTTTATCTTGGAACAGGAAACTCAGAAAACTCGCCTTTTCCTTTCTTTCTTTTTTTGAAGATAAATAGAACTGTCCTCCATGTGAAAACACTGAAATGTTTGCCCTACCCTCTTCTGTACATCTTGCTGCCTCTTGCCAGAGCAGTTTAAGCATAGCTGAGGCAAGATCAACCATGAAGACCGAACGTTTTATTAGGAAGTACAAACTCTCAACAATGAACTCTACAGGGGAAACCCCAGAGAAGTAGGAAATCACCAGGAGTGATCAAAACAAATAGTTTTAACCTGGGGGAAAAAACCCAACCACAGGAAAGAATTATTGGTCTGCGGCTCAAGCTGTTATTATGCATGATCTTGGATAGCGCCAGCTGCACTCCTTACCAGGGTGTTTCTGAGCCCAATTCAAAATGCTGTTTTTGACTTTTAAAGCCTTAATCCGTTTGGGACCAAGTTCTCTGAACGACTTCCTTCACTCATATCAGCCTGTACCCACTTTAAGATCAGAAAGAGAAGCCCTTCTCATTTGCCCACCCATGAGAGCAATTAGGTGGGTGATCACACAGGAGAAGGCCTTCTCTGCAGTAGCCCCACATCTCTGGAATAAGCTCCCATCGGAGATCTGCCATACTCTATCATTGTAGGCTTTTAAGAAGGCCTTAAAACATATTATTTAACTGTGGCCTTCTCATGATTTGACTACTATTGTTCCTGCTACTGCCATTGTTGTTATTGCTGGTTTTATTGTTAGCTTTTATGGTTTTTATTGGTATTTTATTGTGTTTATATTTTATCGCTTTTAATATTTTAACTGTTTTTACGGTATCTTATTGTTGTAAGCTCTCTTGTGAGGGCCTCTGCCCTGAAAAGCAGCCAAGAAATGTTTTAAATAAATAAATGGAAATCACCTGTAACAAAATAGTTAAGTCTAACATTGTATACACATCAGGTTAAAATAATGAAACTTGGAGAGCGATGAGAGTGTACTTCTGTTTTAAAACTTTTTTTTTCTCATTTTAACCATATATCTTTGGTTATACTTTAACTATAGCTGCCTTGAGTGAGATTTCCTGGTCAAAAGGCAAGGGTGCAAAATAAATCAATCTTAAGTGAAACAAGCTTTAGTGCCATAGGTAGGGAATGGCCACTCGGCACGCTTCTACAAGCATGATTGGCATGAGGTGCTATGACAGGGAGGTCCCAATCCGCCCCCTGAGCTGTGCATGTTAATCTTAGACGCTATGGTTCAGAGAGCCTGTAATGACCCCTCCCATCTGCTGCTGCTTTTACATTGCTAATAAGGTCCCTTTTCTCCCTCTCCTCAACAGCTTCTGTTCTCTTCAGTGTCCCCCCCCCCTCCCCGCACGCAACATCCCTCGCTCTCCACACCAGAAAGAGTTTTGAAACTCTGAGTTTTGCTTTAGAGCTGGTTTGACTTAGAGGGGCTTGGTTGTTTGGGGGAGTGGTCAAATTTAGCCATTGAGTGGAGAGGTGCTAATTGCAGAGCAGAGAGATGGGGGGCTGATGAGCTTATTGAGGGGAGGGGATAAATGGGACACGTTTTTAATATACAGAGAGTAGTATCCAAGTCAACACAAGTGGTCAAGTAAATTACAGCGCACTAACCCAAGGGACCTCTAGCAAACCCTAACAGAATTGGCTGGCACGATGGGATTCCCTGGAAAACTCATTATGAAAACGAACACTAATGCTGTTGTACTAGAAGTCCTGTACCCAAGAGCAACATAGAGGTGAACAAAATTATGCATGGTGTGAAGAATATGGATAGGGACACGTTTTTGTCTTTCTCCCATAACACTAGAACCTGGTGTCATGTCATGGTTGATTGGTGGGAAATTCAGAACAAATAAAAGGAAGTACCTCTTCACAGTGCATAATTAAACTATGGAATTCAGTACCACAAGTTGTAGTGATGGCTACCAATTTGGATGGCTTTAAAAGGGGGTTGGATAAATTCCTGGAGGAGAAGGCTATCAATGGCTACTAGCCCTGATGGTTATGTGCTACTCCCAGGATCCAAGGCAGTAAGCCTATGTGCACCAGTTGCTGGGGAACATGGGTGGGAGGGTGCTGTTGCATCATATCCTGCTTTGTGACAAGATGGACCCTTTGTCTGATCCAGCACGGCACTTATGTTCTTAATGATTATTATAGCACGTTTATCCCACCCTTTAGCCAAAAAGGCAGCTTACAAACATTTTATTTTGAGACAGTCCCTGCCCACAAGCTTACAATCTAAACAAAACAAAAACAAACAAAAAACATGACGCAAAAGGAAAGGGGATTGGGATAGAGGAGGAAAAAAAGAAGACACAAATTCAGGCACTAGATGCTTAGTTGCTTAATATAATTTAAGTAATCTCTTGTATTGACTTGGACGCTGCTTGAAATCACTTGTGCAAATTTTATGGCCGTTTATAAGCTTTGATCATGTTAACATAAGAGATGTGTACTATTTACCATAGATGCAGCCTGCAGCCTGCTGCATTCCAAAGGTTCTGCTCTGGACAGGTTTGTGACACGTAAAACAAAGTGCCCATTCTCCTCTAGGACACTAAATCAAGTCCATGAACAGGGGAACGCACTAGTGAAAGGAAACGGAGGTGCAGTAAGGATAAAAATAACCCTTCAAGCACTGAGGCACTGGATAGTGGCAGGATCGGAGGTATCCAGGAATTGGATCAGCAGCAAGAAACATACACAACACCATGAACAAGCTTCAGGTGAACATCATTCCTTTTGCAAGGAGGCAGTTGTAAAGCATGCGAAGACCTACGCAAGTGCCTCACAAAGTGCGCCTCAAATTCATTGTTCTTTGGCTATTGGGAGGTATAGAAATGTAGTAAATAAAATAATATTTAAAAATATCAGAGGCTCTGAACATCAGTTACTGGTCAAAGTGCTATTTCCCCCATGTCCTACTTGAGGGTTTCCTACAGACATCTGGTTGGCCACTGAAACAGAATTCTAGACCCCGATATGTGTGAGATCCAATCAAATACAGCTCTTATGTTCTTGTAACAAAATGGTACAAAGCTGAAATACGCTTGTTATGTATTAGAATGTGGGGACATATTCCTCTAGGGGAGAGGGTGGTGTAATGGACCACGCTTGCAATTTATGTTTGGAGGGAAACAGATGAGTTGGAGTTTGGAATATTAAGCTAAAGTGGGAGGGAGCACGGAATGACAATTATGGCGATGGTGGTAGGAAATTAGTCAGTTTATTTATTTATATACCGCTAAATATAATAACATCCCAAAAATGCTTCACATACAGTTGAGAGGGTGGAAGGTAGAGGAGATCCACTAGGTAGTAATGGGTTTAGGGAGATTGCCAATTCTAATCCCTTTGATCCCAACCAGACTTCAGTTTATTGTGAACTTGATATCCACTGTTTCTCAAATACTCTTGTTTTTAACACTGGGTAATTGTCAGTGAAACCCATGCTCAAAGAAATTACTTTGATACCTACACAGCGGTGCTAAAAAAGTAAGACTGTGACTTTCTTGATTCAAGAGTCATTTCCATTGTCCAAGGAACTGTAGTTCCAAGAGAAGGCACCCTCACCAAATGACACATACCCATTTTTTCTTTCTTTTTGGATAAAGCTATGACAAACCAGTACAAAGTTGAAATAACTTTGTCGTGTAGGTATATAGATTTCTTGGAGGGAGGTGGGATTAAATTTTAACACATTAATAAATCAAACAAGTTTACATTTGTAATAAACCCTCAAGAGAGGAATCATTTGGGAGAACTCAGTTTTTAACAGTAAAATAAGATAAAATTCTAACACAAACCTTACTCTAAGCAGGCTTAAGAGACTGTAGTGGCCGAGAATGTGAGCTGGGAATTCCCTTGTTCGAATCTCCCCACAACCATCAATTCCCTGGTGGCTTTAAGGAAGTGATGCTGTCAGCCTCAACACCCTCACCTGAAATGTGGGCATAAATCATCAACTGACTTTATAGACTTCTTTATTTTAAGGGCACAAAGCACACATCTGCAGAATTGTGCCATACTGTAACTTATGGATATTTTAACTTATGCAGGATTTGGGTAATCTGTAGTATTTTTGCCCCAGCTGAATTTACCACTGCCCCTCAGCAGATACCCTTATAAGGATTGCCCCTGCCGATATGAGACTGCTTGGTTCTCTTCAGCTCTGGGATGAGGCCCTACTTTATGTTCCGTCACTATCTGGCATAAGGTCAGTGAGCTCACAGGCAGTCCCTTCTTGAATCCTGGGTGCAATAACTCTTTGGAACTCTCTTCCTCAAGAAACATGTTGTCCCGCTTTGCTGCTGGTTTTCCGGTGTGGTGTGAAACCTTCCTGTTTCAGAAGGTTTTTGGTGTGGGGATTCAGAATCGGCCTGAACTGGATGCTGCTGTAGTCTTTAATCTTTTCTTGCCCTTTCTCCTGATTATAATGATGATATGTTATTGTTTACTTTGGCTTTTGTTTTATTATCTTTGTTATTGTAGTTCTTATTTATATTATGATTTCTAATTTCTGTTAATTGCCTTCAATTTTAACTCCCTTAAAATATTTTTAAATACAAAATAGAAAGGTTGGATAAATACACAAATTGTATTCAGAATCTAAACACATTTTCTTGGAAATTTTAGATCCTAGTCTGATTGCTGCTTATATATATAGATATAGATGTAGATATAAATATAGACAGATTTTCACTCTTCCTGACATGAACGCCCATCATTTGATTTTATTGTATTTACTGTACTTTTATAATCATGGTTGAATAGTAGCTAATAAATGTTGTAAATAAAATAATTTAAACAGAGCTTTCTTCTAAATTAATACACTGTAGAATGGCAGTGTATTAAAACAATACTTATAATCACAGCCAAAATGAAACATATGATCAAGTCAATAAGCTAAGAATGACTCAGGTAGCAAAGACAGATTTGTTAAGGGAGTAATCTATCAGCACACTCTCTCATTCAACTGCTCCATACCAAGACAAGCACACCAGGGAGCAAAAGTGAAACCAGATCTACACCTCATGTCATGTCAATACAATCCCATCACGGTAACACTATAACCCTCTTGCGTATTTATACCTCATAGCGCACACACAATGACATCCGTTGCAGTATTTTGACTAATATGAAATAAAAAGTGGGAAATAACACTAGAAAAGCAGTATATTCAAAGTGTAATGCACCCTAACTGTTATCAATGCTCTTCAATACTGCTCCCCAGGTGAACTTTCTGGGTCCAACTGAAATGCAAAAGATAAGCTGCTTGCTTCAAGGCACAAGAGAGTCTAAGAGATCATAGTGATAGCAACTATATTACAATACAATGCCTTCATGTCTACCTGAAGTTGAAGATTTGGAGTACCTTAAGGCTTCCTCTTATACTATTGGTGCATGCTTATCATTTCATTGTGTGTGTTTTTTGTCTAACTATACTTTTCTATCAAAGTAACAGAAAAAGTCAAGACCCCTTACAGTAAAAATAATTCAACAAAATACTGAAGTTACATATTCAATTAAAATATGAAACAATAATTAAAACAAGAGGGAACAATACTAAAACATCTGAGACAACAGAGGCCTGTTATATTTTTGCTTTTTTTGGTATTTTATAAGCTGAGAACAGATTCTTTAAAGGAGTATATAGATTTAAAGAATACAACCATATGAAAAATCATTCATGGTGCCATTTAGAGATGGGAGTGATTAACTTTATACTGTACAAAATAACTGCTCATAAAGTGGGCCATACAATTAAAGATAAGAGATGTTAAGGCCTGGGGAGGGGGGATTGAAAATTCATTGGGGGGGGGTCTTCTCCCCTTCCCCAAGGTTTCCTCTTCCCAGTTTTCCAACCACCACCACCAGAAATTTAGTGGAACACAAACAAACCTGTTTTGAAATGAAGGAAATGCTTTTTAAGGCAAGGTTTTACTCACTCAAAATGTGTACCATGAAGACTTGAATTCGAACACCATAATACATACACTACTGAAAAGTTGAATGCTTTCAAAGTTATAAAGTTTAACTGGATATCCATATATAATGCTTGTCCTTTATACTGTAACTGTTGAGAATACTTAGGGTGCAATCCTATGTATATTTATACAAAAAATCCTACAATTCCCAGCATTCCCCAGCCAGCATGGCTGGTTGGCGCACGCTGGGAGTTGTAGGCCTTTTTTTCCTGTTTAAGGATGGATAGGATTGCACCTTTAGGCATTTATACTTTTCCTGTGTGCACTTACCCAGGAATAAGCTCCACTAAATACAGGGGGTCTTACCTCTGAGTAAACATGCAAAGCCTGGTAAGAGGTGACCTAAAAATATTTAAATAAAATTGCTGAGTAAATTTTATAAATATGCCAAATAGTACTATTATATATGTTAAGTAATAAATGATGTATTTTATGTTGTTAATTAGGTTTGATGAGAAAAAAAAATATTGCATGTTTTCCCGTTCTCCCCGGGGGGGGGGGAGGGGGAGATGGGAGGTGTTGTCAATGGCTTCAAAATTTCCAAATAGTTTACATCTCTGAGGATATCCACAGCAGCAGCTTCCACAAACTGTGTGGGTTGGTGTTTGCACAAAAAGGCCAGTTGATAAGACAGCCTGAGGTGGGCAACTCTCCAAAAACTCATATGGTCTGAATCTTTTTACCTCAGGTAGATAGTTGCTGTGAACATTGGCCAAGATGGCTGTGGTCTTGCTATCGCCTTCTGGACTGAGGGGGTTAATGCAAACCGCTCTCAAGGACCATCTTAGAAAAACAGCTCATTAGGCACTTCTCCCAGAAGACAGCACCTGGGTAGTTACCAGCTAGGCCCAAGGCCAAGGGCAATTAGCATGGACTAGTTTCAGCTGTGGGGAAAACGCTTGGCAAGAAAGGCTCCCTTTCAAAAGGGAGAAGGCCCGAAGGCCCGAGTG
The DNA here is from genome assembly GCF_023053635.1 of Elgaria multicarinata webbii. Taxonomy (NCBI): domain Eukaryota; kingdom Metazoa; phylum Chordata; class Lepidosauria; order Squamata; family Anguidae; genus Elgaria; species Elgaria multicarinata. Next base: position 19,142,085 of record NC_086179.1, on the reverse strand, counting down.
GAGCCTGGGATTGGCTAGCATGAGTCATGGTTCCGGCTGGTCCAAAAAGGGATAAAGGAGTGGACAACCAGGGACCAGCCATCTTCCTGGAACTAAATGCGTGTGGAACGGAAGATCCCCGGCGAGCTGGGTTACTGCTCGGTTTTTGAAAGTTTTTTTGTGTTTTAAGTGCCTGGATGCTCCAGGGATGACTAGCCACCTTTGAGGTGTGATTTATAGTGGGCTAATTTTTGTGTTTACTGCTAAACTTACCCAAATCCTCTTCCCTCATCACCCCCTCTCTCTCCCTTCCCTTTACATTCCCTTGTCTGTGCATTGCGTGTGCTTTCGACTGGAGCCTTACGTGTTAGGTTTAGTGTGTGTTAATAAAACGGCTTCAGTCCTTAGTCTGTGGTGTGTGTGGTTATTCTCCGAAGGGCTGGTTAATACCATCTTGGTATGGGGTTAGGGAGGTGGAGATCTGGGTAATCAGACGATTGGTCCAGAGCCTACCTTGCAGGGAGGTTGGGTGGACCCCAGCCTTCCTTCATAGTTGCCAGCTGCTATCCCACAGAAATAAAATAGCAAAAAGCAGGAGAAAAGGTACAAACACTAGACAGAAAGAACAGTCTGAAGACCTCAACAGAATAGTACATATTAATACAGAATATTTAGAAATCAAGATTTCGAAACCACCCCTGCCCATGGAAATCAGAAATAGATACACACTGGAGAGGCAGTATGGTGTAGTGGCTAGAGTGTTGGACTGAGGCTTGGGACATCTGGGTTCTACTCCCCACTCCGCCATGAAGCTCATTGGGTGACTTTGGGCCAGTCAATGACTCTCAGCCTACCCTACCTCACAGGGTTGTTGTAAGGATAAAATGGAAAGGAGGACCCATGTATGGTGTAGTGGGGGCTTAAATCATTAAGATCCAGCAATTTGTGGTAAGAAGGTGCTACTTTGCTCACCTATATAAGTCATTTAAGATAGGGACCCCCCAAAAAAATCAATTAGAAATCAATATGGTGGCCATCTTTCAAAATGGCGGACTCTATCTTAAAAATGGCATAGAAAAGCAGTTGAGGTGACTTTTATAATATTTTTTTGGTCAAAAAATTCAATGGTACTATTTTAAAGTAGGTATTTTAAATGTGAGCAAAGTAGCACCTTCTTACCACAAATTGCTGGATACTTACACAAACAGACCCAACTAGTATCTTGAGCAACTTGGAGGAAAACGGGGAATATAAATGTTAACAACGCTAAGTTTGTTTTTTAACAGCCCCCAGAACTGTTGCTTTTAAATGGATACTATCGTTTTTATGTTTTTGATGGTTTTAAATTTTGTATATTTTTAATGTTTACTGTTTTTAACTTTTGTAAACCACCCAGAGAGCTTCGGCTACGGGGTGGTATATAAAAGTAAACAAACAAAAAACTCAAAGCAGCTGTGACTAACAAATGAAGATGATAAATAAACCAAACCCTCAATATTCCAAACGAATATTTGTTTCTAAATCATCCCACAAGAGAATGTTAATATTTAGAGTACAATAGAGTTCCATAGCACATGTGCAGAACACCAAATACTTCAATTCTCACACCCAAACAAATCCTGGTTCAGTAGACAAGATGAAGTGTCTTGCAAACAACAGACACCTCAAATTAGAATGGCAAAAGGAAAATATAATTGAGGCTTCACCAACCAAACCATCGGGTCAGCGGCCAAAATGCCTGCTTGAACTCTTGTTTATAATGAGAATATTCTGATATTAATTTAATCAAAGCAAAAGTTAGGTCCACTACCAACATAGTTAGAAAAGTATGCCTATTCCTTCAAATAGGAGCAAGTATGGGTTTTCTGTCCTTCCCTCACCTTTGCTTTTATAATGAAACCTACACAGCCTCCAGATTCAATACTGACCAGCTCCCATCCATTGTCAGATTGGGCCGTCTGCTTTGTTTTTGCTTTCAAGTGCCTGCATGTTTATCGGAGAGAAGGTGGTTTTGTGACTGATAAGGGCCGGCCAATTAGCAATGTACAAATCTGTCTTCTGCTTTAAAACAAGTTTCCCCAGAGTCAGATATGTTACAGAAGATGGTTCATGTGCTCTATGAAGCAAAGGCACTTCTCACAACAGGCCAAGCACAAAAATGTATACTTCTGTATACATTCCAGGCTTCTATGAAACAAGTCTTCAAATCCACATGTATACAACAAGCACATACACTTCCTACTCTGCAACTTTCTTGATGTGTTTGATCTTATATCACACTCTGAAAAGTGCGCAACCTAGGATGTTCTATGCTTCAAAATTATAACCATTGAAAGCACAATACATGCAACTTGAGTTGCGCCCAAAGGGTATGGGTGTGCATTGTTTGGCATTTGTCTATTTAAAACAGAGGCGGGGTACTTGTGGCCCTCCAAATGTTTTGGCTTACCACTCCCATCAGCCCTTGCTGACATAGCCAATGGTGAGGGATCATGGGAGTTGTAGGCCAAAACATCTGGGGGGCTGCAAGTGGCCCACCCGATTTAAAATATAAGCTAACAGATGAAAGAGATCCTTCCCCAATCTCCTCTTGCCTGCATTTTGCAGAGATGCGCACACTTCACAAGCAAAGCAACCCATTTATATTGGGTTTCTGCCACTGAACATCAGTACAAAAACCTCATGCTGCCTCACTTGTGGCCAGCAGAGAAGAGTGGATAGAAGCCCATTTCTCCATCTCCTTGCCAGCCCATTCGTCACTGAGGCTTTTGCCACTGTTGCATGTGACACAAAATGAAAGCAACTGAAGCTGGGCAAAGGACAGGAACTCTCCATTCCTCCTATGAAACTTGACAGACTTCTAGCTACATTCTATACAGAAATGCCAGTTCCTAACATATTATCACCCTTTAAAAAGGGAGTGAATAGTTGCATTTCTATGTAGAAAGTACCACACTGTATTTAAGAACATTATTGTGGGGAGAGCAAAACCTGATGTGCCCCAACAGATTCCTGATAACAGATGGCCTAGCATGGAGTTTATAGGATTTTGGGGAGGTGAAATATATGCCTGTATGCCAAGAGGATCTACACTACTGCATCAAAACGGTTTATAATGGGATTGACAACTGTTGGGGCCCATGATACACTCCATATACAGTTTTCAAACTGATATATCCTGCTTGGTGTAGATCTGGCCCAAGAGATTCACTACATCCATGGTATCCTTCCAAGATTCTAATTCTCCCTCTGCACACACATGGTTCTGCCTTTCTGTTTATTGTTTGGTCAAATTGGCCTTACCTGATTCGTCTCTACAGGAAGCTCATAAAAGACACTAGTCCTCAACTGTGATTTTGCCATTGCAGAAGAAACAAAGACAGCACAGCTGCCTTACTTAGCTAAACCCATTCTGTTCACACAGTGGCCTTTTGGAGCTCTTTGCAATCCGTTTTTGTTTTAACCACCCTAAATAATTTGGTGTCATCAGCACACTTGGCCACCTCACTGCTAATTCCTAATTCCGGATCATTTATGAACACGTTGAAAGGCATTGGTCCCACTGATTACCCCCCTCCACTGGGATAATTTACTATTTTTTCCCACTCTCTACTTTCGCTTCTTTAAGTAGTTACTATTCCAAAAGAGGAGAGCAGCCAGGGCATCATAGATACATGCTACAGTACAGAGTAGCTCCTTCCAGCTATATTTTCAATGATTATCCTGAGGTGAGACCACCCCCAAAGCCCGTTCTGACTATATGCACTTCTGTGGGCATCTCTCTGGCAGTCAGCTGTATTGAAGGTTTTGACAAAAGCAAGCATCCTGTTCCCTCAAATTGGCTGGTCCCATTAGGTAACCATGAATGACCTTCCCATGCCCTCCCCCTGTCCTCATCATGAGAATAGGTATTTCATGAATACATCATGACAAGATGTGATGTAGTAGCTAGAGTGTTGGACCCGGGTTCAAGTCCCCACTCCGCAATGAAGTTCACTGGATGACTTTGGGCTAGCCATGGACTTTATGGCTAAGCTACCACTCAGGGTTGTTGTTTGGGGGATAAAATGGAGGAGGTTCACATACATTGCCTTCTGCTCCTTGGAGGAAAGGTGGGACATCAACAAGTAAGTAAATAAACTGTGTATGATGTGTATCCAGTAAATGCCTCCAAATGAAAACAAAAGAACATCTAACAAAACTTGCAGCAGGAAAGCCAAATGATAACCACCTAATACTAAAAATATAACCATAAACTAAGTAATTGACTATTTGGTGCCATTTAATAGCGCCTTGACTAGAAATTTGCCAGCTCACACACTCAGTCTCCAGTGGGGAGGAGGCAGCACCGCTGGAGGCCTGGACAGGCAAAACTGTCCACCACTCAAAGAGGCGGGAACTTTTTCCTCCGACGATTCTGGCACTGTTAGAATCCCCACCAGGAAATAAACGCAAGCCAAGAAATGCAAGCCATCCTTGGGCTAGCATTCCTGGCCTCAGAGCTAGCTTTCCCTGCTCCCTTCGCACCACCGACCACTCCCTCCAACGGGGAGAAAGACATTCCACCGATGGTGGCGAGGAAATGCAACCGCGGCATTCCCCAAGTAAGCCTCCACTATGCCTGACGCATGGTGAAAAGAGGGACGTTTGCATCCAGCGTCTTCTCTCCCTCAAGCATTTTTAAGGGCGCAATCCTATGCACGTTTAGAGAGGGGGAAAAACCCTACAAAATTGCAGGGCTTTTTCTGTCTAAACATGCATAGGATTGCGCCGTAATTGTAGGTAAACCACACGCAGTCCAGCACCGTTTCAGACGACCACCCTACAGCAACTGAGTTTCTATCACCAGGCTTGTTTGAATGCTGCAGGGTTCCGTGCCGCTCAGAAGCCTGCAAAACTAGAAAGGGGTCCATTCCACGTTGCACCCCTGCGTTAGGGAGGAGGCATTGCCAATCGGCTACCAAAAAAGCTAATGGGGAGACAAAAGGAATATAAGGCGCCCATCGCCAAAACATGCGCCCACCGCGCGCCAGAAGAGAGGGGCACTTCCAAAGATAGAGAAAAAGAGAATACACTTACCCTGCAAGGCGGACCGCGTCAGCTCAGGTAAAGCAGTCCCACCGAAGCCTCCTCCCGACTCCTCTCCGGAGGACTGACTTCACTTCCTGGAGCCCCGCTATAGCTGTGCGCCCGCCCCTTCCACGGCGAGCAAACCCCTCCTCCGAAGTGGCAACGGCGCTCTTTTTATCTGCTCCGCTTCTTACCCCCGCGCGATGAGTTGTGCATTAGTCAAGGGAAGCGATCATGGGAAAGGCGAGAAGTTCTAGTTCAGCGGTTTCCCACCTGGGCTTCCTCGCCAGCTTTTCACAGCCGTTCTCAGTGACATGGTCACGCTCGTGGTGTGCTAATCTCCCCGTGGGAAAACACAACAAACCCGGTTGACCAGACAGGAAAAAAAATCCAAAACCCGTATTACTTAGGCTGGCCCTTTTGTTGGGCCAGCCAAAGTAATTATGGTTGTTATGGATTGTTAAGGTTTTTCAGGTTTTATTACGTCTTTTAGGCGATTTTTTAATGTTCTTTTTTTTTTTGTAAACGACCTTGGCTAGCTTTAGAAAGGGGGGATAGAAATTAAATAAATAATAAAAAATCACAAGCTTTCGAAATCTCCTGTGTGCTTTGTCCAGAATGGAAACACACCTCAGTAAGAGATGGTTTTCATCTTCCCAAAATGGGGGAATCTAACGTTTTTCCCTTTCTTGTTCCCAGAAACCCTAGGGGCAGCTCTAGGCCCAACCTGTAACCATCACATGACCTATAGAGCCTAATTTGAATATCTGCAGACCCCTCCTCCTATTCTGCTTTTTTGTAAATTCTTGCCTGATGAACAGATCTGGAGATCTCAAAAGCTTGCACATTTTGCTCAGTTAAAGACATCTTAGCTGCAATGCTCTAAGGAGAAACAAGCTCCTTTGAATTCAATGTGGCTTACCCAGGTACACACACACACACACACACACAGAGGCAGCCTTGTGTTCATGGCACGCTGCCTCTGATATTGGAGGTAGCCATCATTAGTAGCCATTGATAATGTTATTCATTATGACTTTGTTTAATCCTCTTTTAAGCCATGTAAGATGCTTGTCATCGCTACTTCTTGTACTGTGTGAAGAAGTATTTCCTTTCGTCTGTCCTGAGTCTCTCAGCTTCATTGGATGACCCCCCAGTTTCTAGTAATATGAGAGAGAGAGAGAAAAACATTGCCGTATCCAACTCACCTTTTTTTCCTAAGCTAAAAAGCCTCAAACATTAACATTTCATCATATGAAAGTTGCTCCAGCCCCCTTTTCTAAACCTTTTCCAGCTCGACAGTATCCTTTTTGAGGTCGATCAGCATGCATAGGATAAAACAATAGTTCTGTTTTTAGTTGTTAACCCCTGTTTTTAGATGTGGGTGTAATGCAGGGGTCCCCAACCTTTTTGGGTCTGTGAGCACATTTGGAATTTTGGGAGAGTGTCATGAGTGCTCTCACAAAATGACTGCTCTGGGGGGGCTTGCACATTCACCAAATGGCTCCCATAGTGGGTGTAGCCAGTCACCAAAAAATAATATTTTTTAAACAATTCCCAGAACATAAAATGGCAAGACTTGAAGAAAAAGACTTGAAAAAAAAGAACACATTTCACAGAAAGCAAACTGAATGATTCTCTGAGAAACACACACATAAATATACATATCTCTCTCTCTCTCTCTCTCACTCTCTCTCTCTCTCTCTCACACACACACACACACACACACACGCACACGCACGCAGGGCCCTAAGGCATTGTAAATAAAGATTGGGTTGGAGGCCTGCACTTCATTTTGCAGCGAGCCGGGCAAGCGCCAAGCGAGGTGCCCACAGGCTACACATTTGAGCCCCCTGGTTAAAGATCACACAAGGGCCCTTTGTACACCTAAGGGTTACCCCAGGAAAATGGAGGGATTGTCCCTGCCTGCTCCCAGGATCCCCTGTGTGGCATTTGGATGCACAGGAATGATCCAGGGACAATCCTGGGGAAAAAGGCAGGTGTAGAAACGGCCAAGGTCAGTTAAACCCAATTCAAATCACCACTCAGTCCCAAAGCCCACTGGGTGAACATTTCCGTCTATCAGCCTAATGTACCTCACAGTGTTGTTGTGAATATAAAATGGGTTGGTTGGGTGGAGAAACACATATGCTGACTTAACAGCCAGATAAAAATGTAATACATAAAACGGGTTGCAGAACAGTCTTCAAATGGGATCTAAAGGCCCATTTCTTTCAAGACACTTTCTCTTGATGGATATTGGTTGCTGCTGTTTTAAATTGGTTTTACGCTTGTTGAAAATAGTTTTGACTATTTTTAAGGTTATTACAGTATGTTATTTTAATTGATAATTTTACTGTTGTCAGAGACTCTACTGTCATTTCATGTTTCATGGTATTTCAATATGTTATGATTTTATTATTATTATTATTATTTATTTATATAGCACCATCAATGTACATGGTGCTGTACAGAGTAAAACAGTAAATAGCAAGACTCTGCCGCATAGGCTTACAATCTAATAAAATCATAGTAAAACAATAAGGAGGGGAAGAGAATGCCAACAGGTACAGGGAAGGGTAAGCAGGCACAGGGTAGGGAAAAACTAACAGTAGAAAGTAACAGTAGAAGTCTGCACAACATCAAGTTTTAAAAGCTTTAGGAAAAAGAAAAGTTTTTAGTTGAGCTTTAAAAGCTGTGGTTGAACTTGTAGTTCTCAAATGTTCTGGAAGAGCGTTCCAGGCGTAAGGGGCAGCAGACGAAAATGGACGAAGCCGAGCAAGGGAAGTAGAGGCCCTTGGGCAGGCGAGAAACATGGCATCAGAGGAGCGAAGAGCACGAGCGGGGCAATAGTGTGAGATGAGAGAGGAGAGATAGGAAGGAGCTAGACCGTGAAAAGCTTTGAAGGTTAACAGGAGAAGTTTATATTGGATTCTGAAGTGAATTGGAAGCCAATGAAGAGATTTCAGAAGCGGAGTAACATGGTCGGAGCGGCGTGCTAAGAAGATGATCTTTGCGGCAGAGTGGTGAACAGAAACCAACGGGCTGATGTGAGAAGAAGGAAGGCCAGAGAGAAGAAGGTTGCAGTAGTCCAACCGTGAAATAACCAGTGCATGAACAAGCGTCTTGGCAGAAGAGACAGACAAAAATGATCGAATCCTGGCAATATTATACAGGAAAAATCGACAAGATTTAGCTACTGCCTCAATATGAGGAATAAAGGAGAGCGAGGAGTCGAAGATAAAGCCAAGGCTACGAGCTTCCTTGACCGGAGTAAGCGTAACATCATTGACAGTAAGAGAGAATGAGAGATGAGGAGATTTTAATAACTTGTTGTGTTTTTGATGCCTACTTGGGAGGGCATGGCCCAAAAAGGCAGCCTAGACTCTCTTAAATAATTAATAAACCCATCTTCACATCAGGCTCTGTCTCCAAAGAGGCATTCTATCCTGGGTAGAATAACAAAGGATGTCTTTTCTTAAGGCAGCATCTGCCACCCATGGCTTTGAAGTTGCCCATCAACTGCTAGTACTAAGCAGGCACACCGGTTTTGCACATATGCATATAAATTTGCATATGCAAATGTAATGCAGATTGGTGTCCGCTTTCTTGGCAATGCATTTCCTCTTCTTTGGGTAACACATGTGACCAATGCAGTTTCCAGACATTCCCCTATCATTAGTCAAAGTGAACCAGCTGATATTGAGTTTCAAGAAAGAGCAGCTAATTATTGGCTGTTTAATTTTATTATTATGGCATTTTTGTTGTCGGGGAGGAGGAAGATGCCCTTGTGGGATTTTCTGCCATAGGTGCCAAAATAATTTGACTGGTCTTGGGTAGTATGTACTTTGATCTTTGTGTGTGTGTGTGGGGGGGGGATTTGCTACTCCACCTCAGGCATAAAATCTCTTCGCCTGACCCTGTTTCCAGGGATTCTATGACGGGCAAGTCAAAAAACAGGAAATTTGAAAACCACAAGGTCTGAAGAGAGCTGTGGCTGCTGGCTTGCCATTATATTCATCAGGCCAGATGTTGTTGGTCCAGAATGACTGGGAGATTTTTCAATGGGATCTAGGAAACAGTTGGAGGTCTTTTTTGAAAAATTTGAATGGGCGAGGCCACACCACAATATAAAAGATGACACACCTTCTCCCAACCTAATGGGAGTGAGAGATGCAGGACTGGCCTTCGGGGTGGGCAAGCTGGACAATTGCCAGGGGTGGTGAGCTGCGGGAGATGCCAAGCTGAGCATTTCTGGCTGTTTTTCTACTTAATGTATGTCTGCGGTGAGCTAGCGTGGCGAAAAGCAAGTGTCTGTAACCTTGTTTTCATGGTTCTACAGGTAGTTTGAGTAACACGGCAAAACTGCAGGGCTGCCCAGAGTGGGGTGGGAGGGGGGAGCAACTGGGTCAATTTTGCTCCAGGCCCCCACAAAGCAAACCCTCCCCGCCACCTCAATTCCTGCATGAGCTATTGGACTCTGCTACATTGCTCACCAGAATTCTTGGTATTTTGTTTAAAGTTTTCCATAAAAAGAGGAAATGTAAGATGACACTGAATCTCAACATGTAATTGTGACATAAAGTAGGGTGATGCCAAGGGGGGGGGCAAACTGGACTGGGCTCCTTTCTTTAACAGTTGTATTGAAAAGGGAATTTCAGCAGGTGTAATTTGCATGCAGGCAGCACCTGGTGAAATTCCCTCCTCATCACAACAGTTAAAGCTGCAGGAGCCTTGCCCTCTTTTGTATCTGGTCACTAGAAAAAGGAGGGCAGGGCTCCTGCAACTTTAACTGTTGTGATGAAGAGGGAATTTCACCAGGTGCTGCCTGCATGCAAATGACACCTGCTGAAATTTCTCTTTCTGTACTACTGTACTACGCAGGAACCCTGTCCTCCTTTTCATATGGTTACCCTACTTAAAGGGACCTCTCCTTGGCCATGATGAAGTAAGTGTTTTATGTAGTTGTGTATGAAACAGAATAGATGCTAAGATAGCTGCAAAATGTATCCCTGGGAGGCTGGAAGACAGGGGCCTGCTTAATAGCTAGGCCTGCAGCCCAACTGTGACGGAGTCTAAACCATGGTAAGGTATAATCTTTCTTTGTGTCTGGGTGCAATAGAAATTAGGTTGGTCAAGCAGGCTTTTGATTGACCCATGCCAAGTAGCCCCTTTTATGGAGTTGGCTGTAAGGAGAGAAGGAACAGGGAAGGCTTTAAGGAGGGATTCTGTGACAAGAGCAGGCAGCCTGTTCTTGTCACAGAAAGAAGTCCAGGCCCACTGGGGAAAGAGTGAGTGAGTGAGTGAGTGAGTGAACATGATGGAAGATTTCCAGGCAAAGTGCCATTGGAGAGTAATTTTCTGGGGCAGTTACCACAGGGAAAGACATAGGAGTTGTGCGAGGCCAGGCCTGAAGGGAGGAATCCTTCCTGAGTGAGTAGTGGAGAAGGCTGGCAGCAAGCCACAACCAGAAGACCTGTGAGAATGAGCCCCAGGAAGCAGAAAGAAGCTCTGCCACAAATTGGAGGAGGTACTCAGGAGAAGAACAACCCGATCCCTAATTCCCTTATCCCCAAATAGGGAAAAAATGAAGCACACCTCTTATTCTGCTTGATGGAGGAGCTGCAGGCGAGAATTCTCAGATGTAGCACATGCATGAAATATTTCTCGCATGTGGCCCCCAGCTTTGTACACATATGCATGGGTCCTTGTCGGGAGCAGCAGCAGGGTCCCCAGCATTATACTTACACCGGGCCCTAGAAACCCTCTGAGTGGTCCTGCAAAGCTGACAATGGGGGGCAGGGGCATCCCAGGCATCCCTTGACCAGGGCCCAATTCGTCTTGGGGCCAGTCCTGAGAGATGTAACTGAACCTGTTTCATAGCAGTTTATGGTCGCAGGGCAGATTCAATAAATTGTGGGATGCCCATCTTTACAGTCCTGTTCTATCCATGTTCACTCACAGTCTGTGGATCTCAATAGGATTTAACTAGGAACACGACATAAATAATAAATTGTGTGGTACAGTGAATGCACGCCAAGCCCCCCTCCAGACTCCCTCTGCCTCTCTTTCATTGGACAAGGAGGAAGCCAGCTGCAGGCCTATGTTAAGAATCTTGCCTTGGAGCTATTAAATGAACCTATTAAAAGGACAGTTAAGTCAGCCACACCTATGTAGAGCATGGTTTACGTAAGCAAGGTTCAGCAGGTAATACACCACTCATCCAAATGCCAGAGGTGAGTAATAACTGCTTGGAAATCAACTGGGGAGTGGAAGCTTTTGTAGATGTATTATTTTTGTTTTCAAAGTGCCATGTGACACAAATAGCTAAACAGGCCAATCCAAAAAAGTCAAGATTTTATTGCTTAAGCCAATGGGCTATAACAATAATAAAATATGATTCTTGAGCATTGGAAAGGTGGCTATAAAATTGTGTTAATAAAATTGCATTTAAAAAAGTAAAATTAAACCAAATCCCACCCCAAAACTCTAACAAAATGTAGCAGGTATATGTGAGCAGGTGGGTTCGGTGGCTGTAAATTAGGGTGACCATCTGAACAGAAGGACAGGGCTCCTGTATCTTTAACAGTGGCACAGAAAAGGGAATTTCAGCAGGTGTCATTTGTATATATGGAGAACCTGGTGAAATTCCCTCTTCATCACAACAGTTAAGGTGCAGGAGCTATACTAGAGTGACCAGATTTAAAAGAGGGCAGGGCACCTGCAGCTTTAACTGGTGTGATGAAGAAGAAATTTCACCAGGTTCTCCATATATACAAATGACACCTGCTGAAATTTCCTTTTCTATGCAACTGTTAAAGATACAGGAGGCCTGTCCTCCTTTTCATATGGTCACCCTTTGTAAATGCTCACCTAATGTCAAGAGTCAGGGCTGTAAGGATTCAGAGGAAAATGGCAAAAGCTGACATTGCTGGGAGAGAACAGTCTCATAATAATACATGGTGTAATGCATAGAATTGCAAATATATTGTACATTTAAACCATTTAAACCATTACCCAGTGTGGTATAGTGGCTAGAGTGTCAGACTGGGAGTCGGGAGATCTGGGTTCTAGTCCCCACTTGGCCATGGAAACCCACTGGGTGAGTTTGGGCGAGTCACAGACTCTCAGCCCAACCCACCTCACAGGGTTGTTGTTATGAGGATAAAGTGGAGAGGAGGAGGAGGATTGTGTACACCGCCTTGGGTTCCTTGCAGTAAAAAAGGCGGAATATAAATGCAATAATAAATAAAATAAAAAATTTCACATACATCATTCTCTCTAGTTCAATCAGTCCCCCAGTATGCTTTAGGGTGGATTCCTGCACTGAGTGGGGGGCTGGACTCGATGGCCTTATAGGCCCCTTCCAACTCTAATATTCTATGATTCTATGTAGATGGGAGCTGAAAAGGAACAGCTTGCCTGAGGCCACCTGCTGAGTTCATGGAAGACTTAAAGCAGACACTTTCTGCTCCACTTACTTGGGAGTAAGTCTAGAAGCTGCACATTTCTGTGCTAGACTAGATCCTTGTGTATAATTATGATAATCATAATGATTATGATGATAACTGAGGGAAGTTCCTTAGAATGTATGCAGAGTGTATTTTCTTACGACTGGGGCATTTGTTTTGGGCTCAGTTGCTTTAGCTAATGCTGCTTTCTTTGAGGATGTGGGTATGGGCCTAGATAGGAATTTCCCCTTTGCACAGGTGAGCTGTGACACCAGGGGAATCCTCTGTTAGAGCAGGGTCAACGAAAGACGCTTTTAGAAGAGAATACAAGGAGGTGCTTTCCTCGCTGACTCACACCACCTCTTACGGTGTTGCAGCAATAGCATGTGATTTGCTGTGGTGCCTTTCAGGATTGTCACATATGAAAGTGAGAAGGTGCTATGGGATGGTGGTGCCTCTGTCTGGAAGGGATGGGAAATATTTACCACCACCATCCCCATTTGGAAAGATGAATTCCTTGTGGAAGCAAAAGGAGGAGCAGAAAACAAAGGCAGGAAAAGGGCTCAGAAGGAGATGGTGAAGGAGAAAGAAATGCAAGAAGTGGAAACCCCCTTTTTGAAGAAGATATGTCACTTAAAATTGTCCCCAACTGCTTCACAGTAGTTTGACAAAATCAGAAGGTCTTAGTTTTAAACATTTGAAAAATCTGCGCTGCAATGCACAGGAATTAAGATGACTGTATTACTTATTTATTTATTGCATTTACAAGGAATCCAAGGTGGCGTACACAATAAGAAAATAAGAAGTGCCGTGCTGGATCAGACCAAGGGTCCATCTAGTCCAGCACTCTGTTCACACAGTGGCCAATCAGCCATTGGCCAGGGATGAACAAGCAGGACATGGTGCAACAGCACCTTCCCACCCATGTCCCCCAGGAACTGGTGCATACAGGCTTATTGCCTCGAATACTGGAGATAGCACACAACCATCAGGGCTAGTAGCCATTAATAGCCTTTGCCTCCAGGAATTTATCCAACACCCTTTTGGAGCCATCCAGATTGGTGGCTGTCACTACATCTTGTGGCAATCCTCCTCCTCTCCATTTTATTACTTGACGAGTAATAAAATGTCTAAATCTGGCAGCCGTAGCAGTTGCATTCACTGTTGACAGTGGGCTTGTTCGCTCCACCATGGTAGGCTGTGGCACGTGCAGGTGGCCATTTTGAATATTCCAGCGGCAACTACAGCTTGTCATGTCATCCAAAACTGGCAAAGATGTGTCATTGGTGCAGTTAACGAACTACCCACATCCCTAAAACAGCCTATGGGTTCTGGGTGGTTTTTTAACCACACCAGCAACCCATCCTTGCTGGGTTTGGATGACGAAACAAGCCAGTCGCAGCTTGAATATTAAAAATGGCCACTGGCATGTGCTGCAGTGATTGTGCGAACCTAGTCAGTGGCTCCTTCTGTTAAGGAAAAATAGTAAGATCTTTCAAGTATACACCTTAGTTCACAGGTAAGGAATATGTGACCCTCCAGACAAGGATGGTCTGAAACTACCATCAGCCCTAAACAGCATAGCCAATGATGAAGAATGATGGGAGTTGCAATCCACATGTTCCCCATCCCTTTGTTAATAGATTCTGATAGAAATATAAAAACAGATTTCTCTGTGCATGTGCCATCTTAGTAATGATTCATGCACCATGACAATGCAGATTTAGAAGAGCGGCTTGTTATGTCAACGTTTACCTACTTCTAGTTCAAAGGGTTCATTTACTGGAAGCGTAGCGGTGGGAAACGAAGCACTGTTCAATAGTGCATGTTCATACACAAAATTTCCCGACAACTTCCTCTTTCCTATCAATAGAAAGTGAAACCAACAGCTGTATTTTATTTGTCCGATCTGAGGATTTATGATGCTTGCTCGTAGCCGCTGTATGAATCATATCTTTATCCCAGCTTTCTTCCCAAAACCTCAAGAGAGAACATATGGTTCGTTTCTTCCCATTTTAAATTTACAGCAACCCAGGGAGGGAGGTAAAGCTGAGAGATGGTGATTGTCTCACGATCACTCAACAAACTTCATGGCTGAGTGGTAATTGGGACTCAGGTCTTTCCCAACACTCTAACCACTATACCATGCTGGCTTTCATGGACTGGTCTATGTTGACAGCTTTTTCTTTTTGTAGGCCTACTGCAGCTTTTAATGACTACGTGAGAAAGCAGCCACTTAGGGGGAAACTTCACATGACAAGGGGAAAACTGGAATTCAAGATCCTACATTCCCCCAATAATGCCTAAACTTGGGAGCATTTGCAAGGGCTTAACCCATCCTTTGCCCATTTAATCCCCTACACCCTGAGTATCTAGACCCATTTTTATTAGGATTCCAGCCAGGATATGGAACCGAGACTGCTTTGGTTGCATGGCCTACATCAGAAACTGGATGGGCAGAGTGTGTGAAGCGTTATTAGTTTGTACTAACATTCAAAGCCCTAAATGGCTTGGGGCCAGGTTATTTGAAGGAACGCCTCCTCCCATATGTGCCTGCCCGGACCTTATGATCATCAACAGGGGCCCTTCTCCACGAGCCCCTGCCAAAGGAAGTGAGGCAGGTGGCTACTAGGAGGAGGGCTTTCTCTGCTGTGGCACCCCGGCTGTGGAATGAGCTCTCCAGAGAGGTTCGCTTGACGCCTACAGTGTACTCCTTTCGTTGCCAGCCGAAGACCTTTTTATTTTCTCAGCATTTTAACACTTGATTTAACTTAAACTTAAACTTTGCTGTTTTAATTCTATATTTTAACCTATATCAATTTTTGCTGTGTGGTTTTAATTCTGGTTGTGCTTTTTATATTGTATTTTGTATTCATGTTTTTAAATTGTTGGTTGTTTTTATGCTTTTCATGGTTTTAATTTTTGTGAACCGCCCAGAGAGCTTCGGCTATTGGGCGGTATAAAAATGTAATAAATAAATAATTTAAACCTCTCAGTGGCTTTTGATACCATCAACCATGGTACCCTTCTAGAATACTTATGGGGCTGGGTCCTTGAGGGTGCTGTACTGCAGTGATTCCAGTCCTTTCCACCACACGGTGTCCAAGCGTTGGGGGACTATTGTTCAGCACCATGGCCACGGCCACTCTAACACAGGATTCAGACCTGTCCCATTATTTAACATCTACAAGGAACTGCTGAGAGAGGTCCTCCAAAGCTTTGGAGAGAGAGGCCATCAGTTAGAGTGACCATATGGAAAGGAGGACAGGGCTCCTACAGCTTTATCAGTTGTGATGAAGAGAGAATTCATCAGGTGCTGCATGCATACAAATGACACCTGCTGAAATTCCCTTTTCTAGGCAACTGTTAAAAGATACAGGAGCCCTGTCCTCCTTTCCATATGGTCACCCTACATCAATATGATGACAACATTCAGCACTTTTGCTTTTTGTTACCTGACTCCATAGAAGTGGCTTAAACCGTTGAACTTTGCCAGAGTTCGATAATAGGCTAGGTAAAGGTGAACAAGCTGAGCTTAAATTTAGACAAGACGGAGCTCAGTAGAAAGCAAGCTGAAGCTGTCCTGTCCCCATCAGAAGACTCGGAGGAGGAGGAGGAGTTACAGGCCCCAATGGAGGACAATGCCCAGAGCCTACTAGGGTCTGCATTGCAACAGGGGTCTGAGAAGGTGAGGGAGTCCACTGACGTCCCAGCTCCTTGAGAAGAGAGGGAGTTTGCCTCAGAGGAAGATGCTGAGCACCCCAAGTCCCAGGGAGGAACATGACCTCTGACCTCATGTAGGACTCCTGGGACCTTGTTATGTTTTGGGAAAGTAAAAAAGTGCTGTTGGATCACTGGGATAGAAAGGAAGTGTATTAAATACACTCAGCTCTGTTAAGTATAAAACCCCAAAACCTCTGCCAATTTTTTTTTTTTTTTTTGCTGCTTTTCATCACAAACTTTATGCCACCACTCACAAGCATGTATGGAATTCCTAGTTGATATCGTAAAACCAACACACCTAATGTTGTGCTAGGCACTTTATAATTACTACCAACCTAATTCCAAACTCAATTTTTATTCTCAGTATTCTTCACATAATTGCTCCCCTAAAATAGCCAGAATTCTACACTGCAACGCCATCTACTGGCCAAAGGAGCAGTGAGAAGTTCCGGAACATTCAGATGCGACTCCTTCTGAAGCTGACCTGATTAGTGTCATTTGCAGAAATTGTCAAGTCATCAAAACATGAAAAAAGAACAGTG
This sequence comes from Elgaria multicarinata webbii, assembly GCF_023053635.1. Lineage (NCBI taxonomy): Eukaryota > Metazoa > Chordata > Lepidosauria > Squamata > Anguidae > Elgaria > Elgaria multicarinata. The sequence goes on along the minus strand of NC_086179.1, from coordinate 19,125,320 downwards.
TTTCACCATCCTCTCTCACGTGTGCTTACAGATATCCTTAGTGTCACTGGAAGTGGCAAATGCACAACAGCTTGCTTCTGCCACATCATTCTTAAGTCATAGGGAGTGTGATTCAATGTTAAAAAACACACACTAATATGTAGTCTTTAGGATTTTCCCATGAAGTTGGAATTCCTAGTTGAGCCCTGACAAATTCTTGCAGGGTGTAGAAAGCACATGAAATCTGGTGACTTCTCCACATCTGCTTATGATCAGGCCAACTTCTGTATATTTGAGGACACTCTAACATCCAGACAGCAGCCCAGGGATAGGAAATATATTTTCCACAAAACATTATTCTATTTATAAATCACACCATCCACTTACCAAGCACTAAGGGCATAGAAAACCAAGAAAGATGGGAACAAAAGAATCCAAAAACCACACTATAAGTGTTAAAACTGGCATTAAAATTAAAGAACAACAGAACATTAAGCACCTCATCTAAAGCGATATAAGGAAGGAACCAATATGAATATTGCCATTTGTGATGTCAGATTTGTGCCAATTTATTCTTTTGCATTCAGACTGGCTTGTTTGTCCTACGTAGAATGCAGTAGGCATCCGGTGGGCCAGTGGGAAGAACTCGGGCCTTTGATTGATTCAGTTGAGATTTTTTAATGCTTAGATACAAGGTAAATGTAGATGACCATTTGCTAAGTAGCAACTTATCACAGTGTGCAAATGGCTTCTTGGAAAGCTGGTTATCTGAGTCGTCCTGCCAAGGGGTAAGAAGAATTCCACCAGGCCCCTGCATCCTGAAATTTCTATTCCAGTGTACAAGTGTCTTAACATCTTCCATGGCTGTTGTCAGGATGACATAGGCAACTGATACAGCAAATAATTTAATGCACACCATGGCAAGTTACTCTTTGGTAAATGATTGTATTGACCCATGTAAACAATCCGAAGCATCATTTATGACTCTCAGGCAAATAAAAGAGCAGAACACCCCATTTCAAATGTGCTGTTGGTGTGAAACCTGAAGCAAACCAAAACTTTGTAAGAAAAAATTAATGACTTTTATTTTTTTAATTTTTTCTTTTAGTTCCGTTGGCGACCTGAGGTGCTAAAATCTCAACACCAACAAAGCAAGTGTGCATAAGAACATACAGAATGAAATGCAACCATGTGGGAAGTAAAAGGGGGTGGGGACATTTTAGACATGAAATGGTACAGTACACAATTTCCTGTTACACTGCACACACACCAACAATAAAACAGTCTGAATATCAGAGTTCCCAACTGTCCCAAGGGGAAGATACCACATTAAATCCCTTCATTGGGACTGGATTTCACATACATACATACTTCTATATATTTTTAAAAAATTAAATTACTGCAATGCCATCAGAACATGACATCCCCTCCAGATTTTAGTGACTTTGCTTATGAATTTTCATTACAGGTGCCCCTGGGGGCAAAAATTATTGGAAAATGTTCTGCCCTCTTATGCGTCAAGAAAGATTCCCTCCCCTACTTCTTAATATCAAACGGGCTGTTATTATTGCAAACAACAACAGTCTCAACTCAGCAATTCTTTAAAAACACACAAAGTTGGAAAACTAATGCACTACTTTCCTTTCAAAGTCCAAATGTAAACGTTCTGTTAAATACATTTTCTTAAATCCAAACTAAGAGTGGCCGGTAGGTAGAGCAGGTCAACATTTTTGCCTTAAAAAGAAAAGTTCGTAGTAGTAGATCATGCAACTCTAGACATAATTGTGGATACTCAAAAATGCTGTCGATCTGGATGTATTAAAAAAAAATAAAAACCCATAGAGGGTGCAACAACTGTGCTTGTTACTTCTGCATTAGCACCATGTCCTAAACAGAGAGCCAGACACTGCATTTGACAAACAAACCTGCAAGGATGAGCACAGTGAACACAAAATATTACAGGAAATGATGAAACTATGGGAGAGGAAATACGATTAATCCTCCTGGTGCCACAATCAGCTCTAGAAGGCCTGTCCTGTCTGTCTAGTAAGATGGGAGTTTTAGCTGCCCAAATGAAATTTGAGCTGAAGTTGCAGGGGAGAAATATGCCTGTGGTCTTGGAGCCAAAATGCACTATCTTCAAGGAACTTTATTTGACTGGGGGCTGAGTTAGCAATTCTGTTAACTTGATCAGTTCAAAGTACAAGAATACATAGATGCTAGCGCCTGCTTTTGACTACTTTACAGGATGAGGCATATTCTCAATTCCATTGTAACTGCAGCAAGCACACCAGAAATGGTTCATGTAAATCATACGCCTCTTTCACATGAGAATGGTAGACACCAAATTATAAGAATCAGAACTGTACAAGACTAGCCTTATCCCAGACAAAAGGAAGCTTATTTTTCCATTCTCATTTTTTTTAACTATAACCCCCCCCCCCCCTGTTGGTTTCCAGGAGTGTAGAAGATGTTGTCTGAGCTTCCATCAAGGCAACCTGATGCCACATTTTCCTCTCCCTGGATGCCAAGAACAGGCACCTTATCCATCTATCCACTAAAAGCCTTCAAAAAAAGTTTCATCCTAGAATAACCCAGGAGCACATAAATCCTGCTTGTTCTGACCATGTTAAGATATGAATTTTGTCAGTGTGACAAATTTCTGCCTTTCCAATCTCATGATATTCAACAAATGTCATGCATGGTAGCCCTTTGACATCAAATTTTAGAGCCGCATTCTGGCTCATGAGAGGGCTGTTCTTATAAGTAGCTTTCTTTGACCATCTTGAGTCCAGCCCTGGTATTTCAATATGCTTGTGAGGGGGAAAAAGAGGATGGGAGTTTTAAAACATTTCTCCATTTTTTCCTCTAGGCTTTCCTGATTGGGAAAAAGAGCATTTTTTCCCTCTAATGCCAGTATAATCACTCAAAGATTTCATTTCACAACACTTCACTTCACACAAAGAACCCAACAGATACGTACAGCCATGGATATTACCTCCAAAATCACTCCATTTCCTCAATAACCATAATCAAAACAAGATTTTACTGACTTGGCCTTATTGAGCTATAAGGGGACACCACCACCTTCTATTTCAATATTTTTACCTATTTCAATATTTTATTGCTGTAATTCAGAGTTTATTACTGGATGGGGTGGCAAGGGGCAGTTCTGAACTGCTTGAGCAGTGAAGGTGGCTGTTTTAGAAAATGTCTCCATTTCTAGGAGTTGCTTCTCCCCCACTCCTTTCAGAAAGGTCCGTTTAAAAAAATTAAGCCTAATATGTGTTTGGGGAATAGAACCTGTTCCAGGAGAGCAGGAAATTGAGATAAATTTAGCAATTGCTATCCTCTTTGAAGGAAACTGTGGAACATTTGGCTTTTGACAAGAGTAACACCAATTGTCATATGTAAAATATTCCAGGTTGCGGGGGTGGGCGGGCGGGGGAAGTAAACTCCTCTAAGTACCTGGTTGGTAGACCAGAGTTGCCATTCAGGTCAATTTACACTTTGTGGTTTGACCTCCGTTCACATGGTGCCCGATCCTGCAAACACTAGTTTGAATACTGTTAAGTTCGAACTGGCCTCTAAGTAACAGAATGAAATAAGTGAGAACTTATTTCTACACAACCATTAAAGGTACAGGAAGAGCCCTGACTTCTTCTGCATACGGTCACCCGATTTTATTATAGAGTTAAGATGGTTGCAATTCCTTGATGGCTGAAAGTGAGAAGAACATATGCTTCAAAGTGACACATGCATTTTCCTGGAGAGTTTAATTTCTTTTCCTTCACAGCCATGATGCTCCCTTGGGAGTGAACTACATTGAACAGTCCAATCTTGAGGCATTCCATGGGAAGAAAGGCCTCTACTGATGAAAGCTCAAAGGCAGCAGCCATATTAATTTCTACTTTCTTAAACATATAGAAAGTGGAAATTAAGGCCTCCTTCAAAACAGGGAGAAGTTACTTTTGAAAGGTAGCTGCTGCCAAGAACAGCATGGAAGATCTATGCACTGCCTAACCAGAATCTGGCTAGCAATGTTGAAGTGGAATTACAGTTGCTGGACAGATAGGGCTCCTATGCTTTTAAGAACTGTGCAGGGAGATGTTTCAGTAGGAGTATTTTCTCCTGTCAAATTGCTGCAATGCCAGGGGAAACAGAAGTTGCTCAAATTCTCCCTTCTATGTATGATCACCAGCTCAAGAACCCTGTTCAACCTAAGGTGCTACAGAAGACTCATTTCAAAGACCAGCATCCCGCCCAAAATGGTGAACAGCCAATTCTTTTTGCTTGTTAATAATAATAATAATAATAGAAACCCACAGGAATAAAAACCCATGGGTGTAAAAATCAGCTACATCTTTTTTTCTAAAAAACAACCACCCCAAAAAACTAAGACCAAGGGCTAAAAAATTAAGAATGGAAAATTATGTAAGCTGTAGGTTGGCACCTTTGAGAAAGTCATGGTGAAGGATGTAGTGTGCTTATGGAACCTCTCAGCTGGTGATGGGACGAAAGTCTATTGCGTTATGTCCTGTTTGCTGTTGCATTAGGAGAGGGCCACCAGCATCCTTCCAGAGCCAACCAGAAGCAGGCCTGGGATAGAACCAGTGGGATTTGTGCTAATCCTTCCCTTGGAGGCAGATTGTATGGTGCCTGCATGGTTTGCTCTTTATATGGGGGGAAGTTGCAATGCTACAATTCTTGTCACCATTTTTTTTACAGCACTGGTTAACATAAGCAACAGCTTTGTCAAGATTCAGGGAAAAGACAGAGGGGACGCGGAGTGCAGAAAAGAATATCTGTCATCACTTCTCTCAGCTTCTGAGTCTTCCCCATAAGGATGCAGGAGTTGCTGAAGAAGGGCCTCAGCTTGGAAACCTTGCCTGAGTGTTTCCATTGGATGCCCCTTCAACATGGTGCAGGTCAAGTCCAAAGTAGAATCCATCGCCTGGTACTTAAAAACGTCTCCTCTCCACATCAAATATAGTGTGTAACAGTAATGCCATTAATAAGAGCTCTAATAAATAGATACAGGGAAAGGGAGACCGGCAAATTGAACACAAAAACAAACACAGAAATTGGGGGGTGCAGCAAGCACACAGATTCACCACTCACTCGTCTGCTCACTTCTTAAAAAGGTACAAAACCAATTCTTCTTTCAAGTATTAAAAAATAAGTTAATGGACATTAGAGGGTCTAAAGTGACTAAAGGGCCAGGATAGGTCTTTTGCTTCATTTCCAACGTGCAAAAAAATAAAGAAGAAATGATCTCCCCACCCCCACCCCCGGCTGCAAACCACGCAAAGAACAAAAACCCTTTGAATAGTTTTTGAGGGCCCACTTTTTGGGGGGTGGGGATGAAGCAGGAGCGATATCATCCAAGAGCTCTCACAAATCGCTTCTTAATAAACCCATTTTCATCATCAGCACTTTCCAGTGTCAAAATGGTCACAAAGTTCAAAAAAAGAGCAGTCCAGCGTCAACGGAGAAGGGAAAACAATCCGTTTCGGTCCAGAGCACTGAATGGCAGAGAAGGGAAAGGCTCACAGGCGGGTCCCCTCTCAAAACATTGGCAACTTGTGGAGGCTGCAGTGAAGAGAGCAAGTCTGACCGGGCCTGTGCCTTTTCTAGAAACCACAAGGGGGCAAGGATTTCAAGTCAAACAGCCTTCCAAGTTTCCAGTCCTCTCTGTCTCCTCCACGCCCAGACAATAATGGCAGCTTCAGGCTTCTTTGGTGAGTAGAACCTTAAACATAGACACAGTGTGCTCTGGAGTAGTGAGTGGTTTGCTCTCCCAAGGGCTGCTGCAGGGTGATGTTTCAGAAGAGAATAGCCACTTCTCTCCTTTGTATTCAAACAAACAAACAAACAAAAACAAGAATACAACTAGCTGAGTAAATGTGAAAAGGACAATCTATGGCCCACTTGGATTTGTTAAAGGTGTTTTTTTTTTAAACAAACAAACAAAATATTTTCATCTCTTTTTTTTTAACCTCTCTCAGAGAACGCAAAAACTCAATGGCCTCTTGCACAGGTCCTTGAGGAAGGCACGCAACCTCAGGTCACCCCCTCAGGCTTGGGTTTGCAGAACACACGCAGGACTCAGCACCTTTAGGACTAAACCCTCTTAGTAAGAAGCTCCGGGCTCAAGTGCTGCAGGAGCCTTCAAGGGTCTCCTGCACCAAAGACGTCTCCTCCATCCAGGCAGCTCTGGCCAGCTTAGCATACGCCAACTGGATCACGCAGATCAGCAATCGAATGTAGTGCTAAACTCAGGACCAGTTTAAGCTGAATCCTTTGGACAGCATGACGGCCTCCAGGTCCTTGTCTTCTTCTTTCTCCCGGAGTCGCTGCTCTTCAAGGAGGGCCACGAGAGAATCCCTCTGCTCCACCACCTCTAGCATTTCGTTCAGGATCCGTTTCTCTTCTGACAGCTCTTCATCTGTCTTTAAGTGATCTAGAGAGACAGAGACAGAGAGGTGGGCAGGCATACTTGGCAAGCAGGGGCTGTCTATATGTTTAAAGACCCTGTGAAGCTGCGTGTTGGAAAAGTCAGGGAGTTAACCCGAGTTTTCCCGCTGCAGTGAGGTCACTACAGCCCTTCCTGTTTCTTGGGCGGAAGGCGACCTCCGATTGGTCGCCAGAAACTGGGAGAAGGGCAGGGAGACTGCGCTGCCTCATCCAGGTAGGTTTATTCGCCGCCACTCCACCCACCCCCACCGCAGCAGCGATAATGCAGGGCTTGGCGGCAGAGTGGCACCGTGAAGACACGGCCATGCAAAGTTTTACAAAAGAGGGGGGTATCGGGATACCTAATGTAGACATTTCTTATGCAGTTTACGAAATTAGGCAGCTACTGCGAATTATAAATAAAAAAGTGTGTGTGTGTGTGTGTTTGTGTGTGTAGAATCTGGATTCACATGGAAAGAGACCTGAAATCTATAGTAGAAATGAAAGGCTTGACATACATAAGTTAAATTAAAAACCCTGAAATAAATAGAAAATCCATTCCTTAAGTGTACATTACTAGTTTGGCATAAATGGAAAGATGGACTCAATCCTGACCCCACTCCCATTATCCCTGTTCTGTTACATCTCTTGTTTTACAACAAAGATAAGCTTCAACAATTCCAGTTATGGGTCTCAAAAGGTTTATGTAGGATAAAGATCTATACATGGGATTAGCTACCAAAACAAGAACACAAAACAATTGCAGGAAGTAAAATTCAGTTGGAAGCAAATACATCAAATTCTCATTTTTTCTAATAATCTCACCGCAAAGGCACAAACAGTATGCCCACTAACAGAATCTGAGACACTAGTAGTAAAGGAAAATAGAGAAATCAAAGGAATAACCTCAATCCTGTATGGGCTTATGTCTGAATTGCAATTTGGAAATACAGAAGGGATCAAACAAATACGGGGAAAGGATCTGGGCATGCAAATTGAGCAAACAAAATGAGTAAAATTATGGAGACAGTGTCCAATAGAATCTATTTCTGCAAAAATAAAACACAATTAAATTTTTATGCAGATGGTACTTAACACTACAGAAGTTAAGCCAGATATACAAACTAATCACCCCTAAGTGTTGGAGGAATTATAATAATGACTGGTACATTTTCTCATGGTGGTTGTTTGTTGTTATACAACAGTTTTGGCAGGGGGAATTTGTAGAAGCTGGTAAAAAATAACATTTATTTATTTATTTATTGCATTTCTATACCGCCCAATAGCCGAAGCTCTCTGGGCGGTTTACAGAATTAAGACAATTCAAGTATAAAAGAACAGTACAACATGGCAAATGATTGAACTGGCTCCAGCTAGGGGGCTCCTTATTGATATATGACAAAGATGACGACAAACTACAAAGCAAAGAACTACTGACTTTCTTACGGGCAGCAGCCCGGATGGAAATTGTAGCTGGCTGGAAAGCAACACACATACCCACATTACAGCAATGGTACCTCAGAGTTTGGTCAATCGCTCTTATGGAAAAGTTGACCCAGGAATGTTAATTATAAAGACTTCTATGGAACTTGGCATCAATTTAGAATGTATATAATTAGAAGGGTGACCATATGAAAAGGAGGACAGGTCTCCTGTATCTTTAACAGTTGCATAGAAAAGGGAATTTCAGCAGGTGTCATTTGTATATTTGGAGAACCTGGTGAAATTCCCTCTTCATCACAACAGTTAAAGTGCAGGAGCTATACTAGAGTGACCAGATTTAAAAGAGGGCAGGGCACCTGCAGCTTTAACTGTTGTGATGAAGAGGGGATTTCACCAGGTTCCCCATATAGACAAATGACACCTGCTGAAATCCCTTTTTCAATACAGCTGTTAAAGATACAGGAGCCCTGTCCTCCTTTTCATATGGTCACCCTATAATTAGGCAAAAGGAAACATTAAAACCACCAGAGACTCATGGTCAATTATGGAAAGACTTGTTAGGATAATAGGATAAACGAATAGTGTATAGGTGAAGCAATCTCTGTACTGCAAGGACAGTTGGTAGTCAATGTATTCCCAAGTTATTGTTTACTGATGTTTTATTGGTTCAAAAAACCAATAAAACAATTATTTTAAAAAAATATCCAAAGATTTAGTTGGGGCTAGGGTGACCATATGAAAAGGAGGACAGGGCTCCTGTATCTTTAACAGTAATGTAGGAAAGGGAATTTCAGCAGGTGTCAATTGAAGTGGGTGAAATTCCCTCTTCATCACAACAGTTAAAGCTACACTAGCTATAGTAGAGTGGCCAGATACAAAAGAGGGCAGGGCTTCTGCAGCTTTAACTGTTGTGATGAACAGGGAATTTCAACCTCTTCAATTGACACCTGCTGAAATTCCCTTTCCTACATTACTGTTAAAGATACAGGAGCCCTGTCCTCCTTTTCATATGGTCACCCTAGTTGGGGCTTACTAATGGGATCAAGAGTATACCTGACAGAACTCACCTTCGATTGCCATCCTCTCCCGAAGCTCTTGTTGTAACCGGCTTTGCCTGTCCTCCAGCTCCAACTCCCGAGCACTGCAAGATGAAAAGGAAAATGAGCATATCTCTCGTTTGGGTTATTCCAGCAGGAGTCTAAAACTACTGACTTCTAAAATCTAACATCACCAGGAAGTGAACTGTATTTTTCCCTGCCTTTTCAGTTCTGAGTGTCAAGCAACCCTTCAGCAGTACTGGGAGTCTTTTTCTTTTCTTTTTAAAAACAACCTTCCTTTATGAAGACCAACTGTAGGTTTCCCAACTAAACCCAATGTGTGGGATGGTCAGGAAGGCTGGCAAGAGATCAAGAGGAATATAGTGAGTCATTAATCCCAGTTCACATGACATGGTGGATTATCATAGGTTAAATAACCCCTGATCAGCCACACTGCATGCCGGGCAAATGCAGCCACCATTTTGAATATGAAATCCCCCAGTCGGCTGCACCATGTTGTGTGAACCTGGCCACCAAATGTTAAACAATGGAGGTTTATGTGAGTTAAATAAGCCACAGTGGCTTGGCCGTGTCATGCGAACTGCCCCATTCCTTCCCTCTCCCATATCAGTGTTGGGTTGCAGGTAACATTTTCCTCCTTGTACAGGCCTTAACAGGAGTTATGAACTAGAAGGACATTCTGGGAAAACTAGGTCTTAGCAGCAGATGGCTGCTACATTTTTATTTTAGTTTGCGGTTCTTGTAAACTCAAGCTCTCTTTGCACAAAGATCTTTACATGATTTGTTCCCTCTTACTGGACCCAGTAAAGTAGATACACATAGTACATATTGAACCCTCCTTATCCTAAAATACTAGTATAAATACTAGGGTTTACATTGCATCTTTTCCAGGGTTCGAAAAGCTTCACAAATATATAAGTAGTTTTTAACAAAGAGCCTTGTAAGGTAGGCCAGTATGATTATCTCCATTTTACAGATGAGGGAGGTGCACTGAGGCATGCTATGATGCTCTCATTCTAAGGCCACCTAGTGAACTTGTGGCTGTGACCTTTAAGCAGAGGACTTTCCAGCTCTTATTCTGAGCCACTCCAATCCACCAGTTCTGTCAAAAGCCTAGTTTGTCCATGAACGAGAATGAGCTGACACTGGGGTGTGTGTGTGTGTGAGTGGATGGTAGAATGGACTGTACCACTTCAGACTGTAGATGAGGGACTAACAGTTTTAAATGCTCTTCACACAAATAAACAAAACTGGAAATAAAAAAACCCAGTCTAGCAAAGAGGAAGAGGGCTAGAACAGAACTTGTCAGCTGTGCTGGGTTCCTACATGCAGGGAGTTTTTAACTTAGAAGGGCATCTAAAGAAATTACCACCTCCACTTACAGTCTGAAGTGGTATAGTTCACTCCACCCTCTCAGTCCTCTACTATGTCATTCTGCTGCATGGACAGGCCAGACCAAGTCCTTCATGATCAGAAGGCTGTCTTAGTGCATTATGGGAAATTGGTGTTGAGGACTGCTGGGCCATGTTGAGAACACAGGAAGCTGCCTTATACCAAATCAGGCCACTGATCCATCTAGCCTAGTACTGCCTACTCCAGGGGTGGAGAATCTCAGACTTGGGGGCCAAAACTCCCCAAGGGGCCCCTCCACGTCTCCCCCAACCACTGATAGTTCAGTAGTTTCCCAACCTTTGTGCAGTTCCCCCCATCCCCATTCTAAAAGGGAGAAACGCTTCTCCTAAGGCTTAGTTACTGGCAGCAAGAGCTTTATTATTATTATTATTATTATTATTATTATTATTATTATTATTATTAATAATAATAATAATAATAATAATATTTACTGTATATAGCACCATCAATTTTCATGGTGCTGTACAGAACAAGCTTTAAGCTCAGATAGGCTGGTGTTTTGGCCTCACCCATTTTGCTTTTGGCCCCGCCCACCATTGGAATGTGCCCCCCCCCCCCCGAGAGCTTTTCCAAAATGGAATTTGGTCCTTGGGTTGAAAGAGGTCCTGTACCCCTGGTCTACTTTGACTGGCAGAGAGTTTCAGGTAGGGGTCTTTCCATAACTTGTGAGCCTTTCATCCATCTTTTCTGAAGCAGGTCTTCTACTAGTTAACTTTATCTAAGAGCAACTGGTTTCCCACCTGCCTAACAACTTCATAACCAAGGTGAAAGCAGATACTGGCTCCACAACAGTAGGCCTGCCTCGAGGCAGCTGCCTCAACTTTTGCCTCTCTCCGAGGGCCAGCTGTGCAGAAAGTTCACTGCTCACTTACAATATCATCAGCTCCGACTCATAGCGCACCAAAGCATTCTTCTCCTGCACCAGTTTGAACCACTCTTGCATCAGCTTGGGGTCATCTTTCTTCCCCATGCCTGCCAAGAGAAGACTCTGGGTTAGCTTTCAGAGAGATTTGCTGGCATTTCCACAAGCCCAACAGGCAGGCGGGAACAAAAAATGGAGTGGGGAGTGGGCAAAATGTGCAAAGAAAGCCAAGGAAGATGCTGCCAGAGCACTCTCATTAGATCTGCTTGTTTAGTTTGCCTATAGTGCACAGGAAGGAGGGTCACCTCCTGTAAAAACATCTCCCCTGGAGCCATGCGCCCTGAATCTGTCTTCCCACACTCCTCCCAACCCACCCCCAAACTAGGCTAAAGAGTCAGAATGACAACACTCTACTCAGTACTTTTCTTTTATTGTTCGGATAATTTCAGTCGTGTGAACACAGCTCTGGACTGGGCTCAACACAGCCGACATTTCAAGCTATGTTTTCCCATCGATAATTTTGCAAGATGGCAATTAAGTGATGCACGGGTGCTCAGATGTATCTGAATCTCTCACACCTACTCTTCCGACTGTGAACTTTGCATATGGCTACCAAGTGACTACTGGACAGCTCACTATGAATTCAGCACCAGCACATCCTTGCTGGGGTGTTTCAGGGTTGATTTTAGCCATCTATAGGTTAATATGCCCCATACCAGTTGTCCTATATGCTGTTCTTTCTCCTTTGTAAGCCACCTACATTACCTTAATGACTGAAAGCAACTAGACCTTGGCCTCTGCCACCAATATGTTTCCTTTTTGTTTGCTTTATCACTCATACCAGGTTGATCTGCTTCAATGGCTCTTCAGTTTTTTTTAATACGAATCTTCTACGGCATAAATACAGGTACCATCAACTGCAGTTTCACCAGCTCAAGTCTACTCCTCCACGAGAGAATGACACGAGAAAAAACACTGTATTTGCTAACATCAAAAGCAGGAGAAAAAGTGATGGCTTTCAAGTATCTCATTCAAAGCTTAGTTGAAAACCAAACCTACCCTCAGTCAGTAAACTTAACAACAAAGCCTGATGTGAAATATACAGCATAGCTATCATATGTTTCAGGGGCTTTCTACAATTTTGAGAGCTACACACACACACCATATCTAGTAATACATAAGAGCAGCTCCTTATAGGAAACTCCTTGTTTGGGCTTGGATTCTGAAAATAATTTCAAACGGCAAGGCAAGTCCTGATTTGTGATCTTGATCATGGGGGGGCTTGGCTCAACCACTGTAGATTCAGACAATTTGGTGGCTAAGTGCTTTCTGCACCAATAGTAATATTTAATTATCACTAAGAGCTAAATCGTCTACATTTTTAAAAGCTTGAAATAGTTTAGGAACTTGGTATATGGAAAGACCATTGTCAAATTCTAGATTGTCACTGGAAGGTTAATTCCTCATTCTCATCCATACCATAGACAAGTTCTCAACTTTAGTGTATTCTAAGGAGAAGGTGGAGCAAGGCCTATAATGCAAAATCTCTTGACTAGTGATGGGTAAATGGTGTAACATCGTATTAGAAACTGCTGTGTTTATTCCAAATAGAGACTCTTGTTTTGGGGTTATGGAAAGGCAACAGTAGAAGAGGGATGGTCAACCGGCAGGCTGGGGTCCATCCTCCAAGGCATTTTTATCTGGCTGTGGTACCATACCAAATTTTTAATCGCGACGTGGTCCTATTTGCCCAGGAGCTGCGCTTGCAAACAGAAATTTATTTATTTATTTATTTATTTATTTATTACATTTTTATACCGCCCAATAGCCGAAGCTCTATGGGCGGTTCAATGCTAATATTTCATTCTTCTTGGCTTTTGTATGTAGTTCTCCAGTTATTTCTGAGCGCAGGTGCTTGCCACTATTAGATGGCAGAGTCGTCTTTGAAACTATGTAAGTAAATCTTCCTTGCTTGGAAAGTTTTTAATCCAAGGTCTGCTCCAAAGGTTCTGGGTTGCCCTGTTTCCACCCCTCATTCCTCTATCTCCTTCTCCTCCAAAGCACTAAAACAAACTGCAATCCCAGCCCATTACAGATCCTGGTTGCAGATGGCTATAGCTATCCATTGCTCAGCTCTAATCATGCCTTTCCAAGTATCTCTGCACAAGGTGCCCTCATAGCCAAGGTGGAAAGAGAGAACAAGCTTACACATGCAGATGCCCAGTACTGTGGAGCCATGAAAAGCACTGGGAAGTCTCCCCAACCTTTCCACTGTTAGGATGATCAGAGGAAAGCAGCTTAGCAAAACAGCCAAATACATGTTATTACTAACCTATGAAAACTTTTGTTCATTTGTTTCGTTTGTTTTTGAGACAGCCAATGAGCAGAGGGAGACGGTAGGGGTGGGGAGGAAGGATGAACAATTGATGAAAGCGCACCATGGAAAGCAGATACAGTAGTTAGCAGAAGTTACACACGGCGGCCACATTCCACCCCTTTCCCCCATGCCTTGGGAAATGAAAACTCTACAATGGGAAACTAGGCCCATCTGGGATAAAGTCGAGAATATGCTTAACAAGATAGTGGCTACAAGAGACTAGTCTGGATTACGGTAAATCAGGAGGTTGGCTTTTCAAAGTCAAAGGAAGTTGGGAAAACCAGTTGTTGCAAAAGACACAGTATTCCTTTAATTCAAAGTGTATTTTCTTTTCTTTTTTTAGGGGAAGGAGATTCACTCCCATTTCTGCAAAGATCCTTTTGGGAAATCAGAACACGCCAAACAAAAGCTTTAGGTTGTGATACTGTTGCCACCACTCCAGAACTGTCCTCAAACCCACAACGCACAGCTGAAAAAGGGATACTGTACCTTTAAGATATTGCCAGACACACTTCATAACAAGACTGTTATAGAGGGTTTCATTGAGATCGAAGGGAAGAAAGGAAAAGTTTGGCGGTGAACCACTTAGTATTATCCCTAGCTGACTAGCATCGCTCTGCCAATCCAGCTGCGGTTTGGGAAGGGATGGAGGGAATGCAAGAAATTACATTACCTTCGTGGGCACAGCAAGGGCAGAAGGAGAGAGGTCTACGGCGTGGTGTCCCGGCATTGGGCTCAACTTCAATAGGACCAAAGATGGGAAAGGAAGAAGGGAAGGGCAGAGGAAGTTGGAAGTGGAGAGGAAGAGAGGAGGAGAAACAGGGTGAAAATAAACAGACAAGCAAAAGGACAAAAAAGCACAAGAGTGAGAAAGAAAGGAAACAACAAGAAGAAAGTAGAAAAGAAAATAATAATACAAGAAATGGAGAAGCAGAAACAAGGGGAACAGTCTACAGATGGAACATCCCTTGTCAACACGAGTAATGGAGAAGAGCAGTGGCAGTGAGAAGGAAAACAGTGTGGGCCACAAATGTTACTGGGACAAAGAAAAACTGCCAAGATTCGACATTTCTTGTGCTTGCAGACTTTTCATCCTAAATAACACATGTAGGGAAAAGATCAAAGCACCACGGAGGCGGGGCAATATTAAGTCCCTAAGAAACCAGGTGAGGAAAGAGATTTCGAGTGGGCATCTTCAAGTTCGGCACATCCCATGTTGTTGTTGTTGTTTTGTGATGGGGCCCAAAGAAATGGGTTGACCAGGGAAAGCAGGGCATATTTAGAAAACAAAAGCAACTTTGAGCAAAAGAGGACGGACCGACTGCCTTTTTTCTGAAGAATGGTCAGGACAACATATCAAATATTAAATATATGGGGTGGATCCAAAGATTCCCTCCTTCTGTGTAAAAGACACCTTCCATTCACAGAAGGGAACCTTTGGCTCAAACCATTATTGTGATAGATAATGTGCTTGAGTCTGGGTTGTTAAACACCAACAAATGTGGAGGTATTGTCAGTCAATAAGCTTCCCCCATGTACAAAAAAGCTCTAAAGTTCTGGACTCTTGTCATCATAGAAGTGAGACCATCTGATATCTTTATAGATCACTCAGTAGTACATTTCGGCCATAAGTCTTTCCCTTTTTAAATTTTGTGTAAAGGGCAAAGCAAGGCCTCAATGTATATTTTATCACATGTAGTTTATATATATGGCACATCCAATGGCCAGGGCAGACAGAATGTTGAGGAATGTTGTGCACTGATACGTACAATTAATAATAATAAAAAAGTTTTGGTAATAGCCATATCACAGTAAACCAGTATCCCCAAACTTCTTACAGAAGAGGCATACTTTTTTTCTGAATTAAAATGGAAAGCACACTTCTCACTCTTAACCAACATTCCCCAATGTTGGGTTCCCAAATGCTGTTGGACTACAATTCCCAGCATCCTTGACCATTGACCATGCTGGGTGGGGATGATGAAAGTTGTGGTCAAACAACATCTGGGAACCCAAGGCTGGGGGAGCCTGCTCTACATTTTTGCAAGTGTAAAAATGAATTATACAACCTCGGTGGAGTCCACCCCTATGATACTGAATGAGCCACTGTTCTGAGCATGTCTCCTAACTGGCAGGGAGGTAACCCATACAGAAGACAACCTCTAATATGGGTGGGTACTTTGAACTCACAGTAACCATTAATTATTTAATTCATTTCTCAGTTTGGGAATTACTGCAGTAGATTATATGTAAAGAGGTGAAGAATCCCCATAAAGAGACCAGTGTTTAGTCTGTAAGTAGAACGGAAGTGATTGGGAGTTTCCACTGTTTAATAAGCAGGAAGAGCAACCAAACTCATATGAAAAAGGGACATTGATAATCCATTGGTATCCAGAGTTACATGCACGTAAAATGGAAAGGAAGAATCACAGTTCTCATTTATGAAGACCTATAAGCTCTGGGAAGGGAAGGACTTTTAGAAGGGACCATCACAGAACTAGAGCAGTAACACACAGGACAGACCAAAAGTTCAAGAAGGAAGGCACATCAGCTTGCAAATAGTGTGTGAATGAGTGATATGATTCTCTCAGACAGGAAGAAACATTTATACTGGATGTGGGAAGGGTTAAAATGGAGGAAGTAGTGCATATTAGGCCACATATATACATGTTACAAGGTACCCTGTCTCCACGTTGGTGGACATTTTGAAAAAATATCTTTGTTGCTTGGGGAAGACGTTCAATGAATGTAGTGTAACAACGTATACCGATTTCTTTTTATTTTAATTTATTTAACTTTCTATTTATTTCATAGGCCTCTTTCAAGAACCAGCATTGGGGTATGTATTTCAAACTCGGTATATCTGAAAGAATATAAAAGCCCCAATTTGCTTCCTTTGGATAAAACGGTTCTAAAAATCCACCGTGACATTAGCCTACTAAGAATGGTACTCTCTGGACATCCCAACCTTCTTCACTGAAGTTCTTCCTCGGACAAGGCTAAGGGCCAGTTAAGTGGACTGCTGTGAATAGCTTCCACCTTGGTGGATTTCTTGGAACCACATGGAGAGCATGCTGGGAACCCCTAGGACGTGCTCCTCTGCAGACACCATTGCTGCTGCTCCTCTTCCTCCACGCAGGGGCTATATATACTACCATTGCCTTGTTCTAGCTGCTGCAATCATGGAAATCACAGCAGCCATTTATACAGACCCTACATGGAAGTAGCAGTTCACAAAACTCTATGTAAGCATAGCCCACCTCCCAAGCCGTTTCAATGGCAGCCACAAGTATGTATAAATTAGCCCTCTGTGTCATGGTGTCACATGACTCAGAGTCTTGGTGCTCCTTAAACAAATTCTATTGTGGCATAAGCTGCTCACGGATTAGAGCCACATCACATGCTCACAAGACTGTTTCTCCATAAATACAACCAGGATGATCAGGGGTCTGGAAACAAAGCCCTATGAAGAGAGACTGAAAGAACTGGGCATGTTTAGCCTGGAGAAGAGAAGATTGAGGGGAGACATGATAGCACTCTTCAAATACTTAAAAGGTTGTCACACAGAGGAGGGCCAGGATCTCTTGTCGATCCTCCCAGAGTGCAGGACATGGAATAACAGGCTCAAGTTAAAGGAAGCCAGATTCCAGCTGGACATCAGGAAAAACTTCCTGACTATCAGAGCAGTACGACAATGGAATCAGTTACCTAGGGAGGTTGTGGGCTTTCCCACACTAGAGGCCTTCAAGAGGCAGCTGGACAACCATCTGTCAGGGATGCTTTAGGGTGGATTCCTGCATTGAGCAGGGGGTTGGACTCGATGGCCTTGTAGGCCCCTTCCAACTCTGCTATTCTATGATTCTATCCACCAGCACCATCATCTTCTATTATTACTACTAGTGCAACTTGCACTGTGTTCACATGAATTGGCCCAGGTGAACATCTTTGTTTCTCGCAGAAGATCTGAGCCTAAATGTTTCTGACAGGAAGAATTTCCAATAGATGCAGTTTTTCCCTGTTACATCTCCAGTCCATGCCCCACTGCTCTTACAAGGCTACTGTCCTTCTCAGCTCTCTATATTATATCCCAATTTCCCCTTCCCAGTCAACAAGAAAAAAAAGCCGAACACAGATCCCCGCATTTTCTCCACTTTAAAAAACAAACCATGTAAAGCATGCAGTTATTCTCATTACACAGTTTGAGGTTTTAAATGATATGTTTACATTCCTTTAATACCTTTTCACCCATTGCACATAAACATCTTGTTGTTATTTAGGTTTAGAGTTGTAGCACAAAAACATGATATATTGCATAAGAGTTTCAGATGTAACACCAAACCATGGTTTCTCACGACATTCAAACCAACGCCCCCTGAGAAACCATGGTTTGTAAGCAGCTGCTAAGCCAGGATCTAAAATGATGGTTTGAAGATGGTTTACAAATCAAACTGTGTTTTGGTCAGAACTGACAAACTATGGTTTGAATGTTGCTTTGCCCACTGTTTGAGATAGCATCTGGAGATTCCTCAGGGAATGTGGGGAAAGAGTAAAACCACACATTTCAGAGTTTGGAGTCTGAGCCACAATTAGCACAAACCATGATTTGGTATTACATCTGACCATGCTTCCATGGAGTCGACAACACAGCCCTGTGTCAATGGTGCAATTAAGCCACATGCGGCCACAGGTCACTCTTGCTTTCAGAGTTCCACTCTGACATTGGAGAAAGCTGCCACTGGATTCAGGAAATAAGGCAAGCTGAAAGGTTGGAGGTTCAAGGTCACAGCCCATCACAGCCCACCGGCCTCTTGCTATTAATATAAATAAACCTATATCCAATAGCGACAACATTGTTTTCCAACAACAGTACAAGTAGCAGAACAGAGCTATTAATAGAACATCTCAATGAATCTCATGGAGAGTCCCTGGGGAATACTCACAGTACTCAATAATTAGGGGGCTGAACAGTTATGTATATTGATGCTTCAATTAAATAATAGATGAAATCATTTTCCTGCAGCCCTGTGCTCAGAGTAATCCAATGAATCAAACAAATCTACAAAAGTGATTATAGTCTGTAAACATTACTAGTCTCCAAGCTTATACGTAACTATGTAATTTGTAGCACATTGACAGCCCAAAAGTATACCTAGAACCAACTCTCTGTGAATTAATAAAAGCTTCTATGTGGCTTCCTAGGGAAAAATTATTATTCACTGCTAATGACTGACTATGTACAAGCCTGTAGCAATCTATTAAATACAGTACATACTCTATTTAAATTTAGACTTGGACCATATCCAACCTTTTTGCTGAGTCACACTAGATGAAGCTGCAGCCTAATTTAATTTGGGTTTTCTCAAAAGTGCCTCCATCAAGTACCACACAATAAGGTATCAAACATCATCACGCCCATTCTTTTTATTCTTTTTTCTGCTTATAGCATCCATCAACAAGGTGTCAATCTTGTGTGGCTGAAATACTTGCAAAGTTTCAATACTAAGAATTAGTCCAGCAAAGTCAGTCTATATTTCCCAAGTGGGAAACAAAAGTTGCCGAGGCTAAAAACACAAGAGTGGAATCCAATTCTAGGCATATTTGTTTGGAAGTAAAATTGTATACTTGTAACTATTCCTGTTGGAAAGAAGTAGAAGGCAAGTCAATGAAGGCTCAATGGCAGTTTTACCCAAATGGTGAATGAAGACTCATTATGGATCTTGAGGGTCTTGTACATGGGTTTTAGGGGTCTAGTCCTACAAGTAGAGGGGAAACTGCCCAGGGGGCTAATAAAGCAGCACCTGTTTGCAGGGCAGGGAGAGGCAAGGGAGCCTACGATGTTGTTTTATTTCCAGAGATGTCTCCCCTTTCTGAAAATACTGAGTACCGCTTATGTTTGGTTCTTGTAGCAGTAAATTAACTCTAAAACTGATACACTCATTGCAGATATGTGCACAACTTCCGCTGGGCATTGATAATCAACTTATAAATTTGATATACTCGTTCCATCATCATGGATGAGAGCCAACATGCACAACATCATTATCTGAGAACTTAAGCTTGGTGTCAGATGCTCCAGGACTCAAGAAATCATCCAAGGCTGAGAGAAGGGCCCCCTCTATTGTGCACTACTAGGCACAAAAGTGAAATCAGGGGACTGTAGCAAAGGAGTCAGCTGAACCATTGGGTCAGATGGATACAGCAAGCAGTGGAGAAATGTAATCTTCTATTTGAACCTATTTGAACCTCTTTAATCCAAACATCTCTTTTGTGAGATCTTGTCAGATCTGCTCCCCATTCCATAAACTGCTTTATGAATCATTAATTTCCCCCTTTTCTTCCAATGCTAGATTACTCAGTCTTGAACCTGGCATTGACTCCACCTGATGACCATCAGTTCCAATAAGATTACCATTTCAGATTCTTTGGAGTTGACTCTTGGCTCACAATGAACTCAATACTGGAATTGCCTTCATCCTGGATACTGCTGGTTGCTCCACTACATTCTTTTGACTCTGCTTTGCAAGTGTTACAACAGCATTTCCCAACCTAGTGGCCTCCAATTGTTTTGGACTGCTACTCCAAATATTGAATGCATGTTGGCTGGGGCAGATGTGATCTGTTGTCCCAAAACATCTGGAGGGCACTAGGTAGGGGAAGACTGTGCTATAATTATGATTCTGATATTACTTATAGACATCTAACAGGATCCAGGCTACTGGATAATTATATGGTTACATACTAAACTTTAACATGAATCCATTGCTACAAGTTAAATGGAGCCTGCTACTCCAAATATTGAATACAATCGCTGGGATTTTGCTTCCAAGTAACCTGATCAGAATGGACATTGGGGTATAAACCCAAAACCACTGTATGGCATCTTAATTCTAAGCACCTGTATTTACTGACAGCGCTGATCATCTATGGTGGGTGGGGGGTAGAAAGGAAATGTCTCAGATGTAGAAAGGAAATGTTTAGACATCACTTCCCCTCCTCCCCAGTGTTATGAAAAAATAACTGATTTCCCACTACTCCCTTCGCCCATCTCTTCTCGCCCCTCCTTCTTCCAAGATTCCTCATTTCCCTTTCCCAAAATGCCATCCTTGGGTGATTTCTAAGTGATGAGTAGACTAGACCCTCTACTCCCAGGTAGGACAGAAAAGTCCCATTTACCTATTTGGGTAAGGTCACTTACTCAGGTGTAAAGGACGAGCCCTAGCCGCTGGTTAAATCGCCAGGCGCTTGCTTGTGCAGCTGGCATACACCCCCTCCCTCTTATTTCCTTTCCCCACAGCTCAGCAGGAAACCAGGGAGAGAAATAAGAGGTGGGAAGCTCGCCCATCCAAAGGAATGTCAGGTGCCATCTTGAGGGCTGGGGGCTTCTTCTTCACCTTCCTTTCCACACGCTCCAGCGGGAATTTGGAAAGGGACAGTGAATACTGATTGGATGGAAGGAAGGTGAAGCAGGAAAGTTTCTGCCACGTAGGCAAGGTGGGACAGGAATGTCCCAGGGGATATTGAGAAGGGGGGGGGGAACCAGTGAGGGAGTGGTGGACAGGGATTAGTTAAAGACAATGGAATACGTGACAGGAATGTCCCAGGATTCATTACTAAGGGAATCATGTGATAATGGAGTTTTGCAAGGTCAACAGGGTCTCTCCCCATCTGTGCATGACGGAAAATCAGGGAGGAGGATCAGTTGTGATGATCTGAGCTAGCAACCAATTATTTGTGTACAATGTTTCCCTCTGTATAAAATGAAACGTAAACTTCTGTTCCGGGCCCTTTTCCTTGACATTGGCAAGGGAAAGGGACCTTTGTGCAAAGAAAATTTTGGTACCTGAGGTGGAAAATAAACTTTCTTTTTGAAACTGCATCCGGATGCCTTTTATTTGATTTAATTGGGTTGTAATCCACAATTTTTGCAACATCAGCACAACTTCCATTTCCTGCACCCAATAGGTGATCACACCCTGATTACTGATCATTTGTTGGAGCATGCATATGCTGTGCAAGAACATGGTGCGTACATCCCCCCAGTGCTGCTCATGGAGAGTTCCCTCCCCCCTCTACTACAGAGTTTACAGCAACCCCTTTCTGCAGGGGTCAGAGGGGCACATCTACAAGGCAAATCCATCTCATCACATCAGGGCAACAGCATTGCGTTGCACGTTTGATGTGCCAGAAATAGCATGCATTTGGTTGAAGAGTTCCTTCCTTGAACTTGAACAAAACTCAGTGTCAATGCAACAGCTCAACGGGGCTGAGGACCAGCAAGTAAATTTGCAGATGTGGTAACCTTCACTGCCTTTCGAAGTGCACCCTAACCTCAGCATTTATGTATGTTTTGTGAAGCCCCTTAAACACTCAAATCTATTGTCTCAGTAAACTTCATAACAACCATTGAAGAATGCCATTATTATTATTAACTCCGTCTTCCAGAAGGGGAAGCCTTAACACTGGCCACTTAATCATGGCAGACATGAGATTTGAACCAGGAACTTTCCTGGTCCACATGTTAGTCTTGTAGCTGCTGTGCTACAGTAATTCTTGAGCATTCTGGCAGCCTTGTGAGGAACTACTGCATAAACATCAATCACAAAGGAGTACAAAAAGAACTAAAACTACAAAGCCACAGAATTTTCTGCACATAAACACTGCATTTATTTAAAGGGATACGGCCAGATTGTTGTCTTTGATAGGGGGGAAATATAATAATAATAATAATAATAATAATAATAATAATAATAATAATAATAATAATAGACAAAATGGAATGTAACCAGCTCTATCCCGAGTTGGAGGAATAAACTGAAAATACCACTCATGGTTTGCCATAAACACGCCACAGTTGAAGATAGCAAACCAAATAGATATATAACCACCCCCAAAAGTAAAGTCAGGAAGTAATAGTGACTAGTATTACATACATTTATCCAAACAGGAAATGTAGGGATCAAAAGGGTGTCAATTATGAAAAGCAAATAAGAATTATTTATTTATTTTAGTTTAAGTGAGTTCGTTATAACAGAAGCGAGGTTACATGAAAAGTGACAGTGTCCCTTTAAATGACTCTGAGGACTACTTTTTAAAGCCACCGTTAGCAAAAGTGACAGGACTGTTGCCTTTGAGGAGGCATGAGGAAGAAGAGAAGGGCGGGAAAGGAGGAGAGGGAGTGTGGGGGCTGCGTCAGCCACGGAGCAGAACTTGTTAGCTGCCACTTAGCATCGACCCTTTTACAGCTCCTTCTGTAGGCACACTTTGCCTCCTAGTGGTATGAAGGGCTCTAGGAAAACCATAACACTCCCCATGCTCCCCATAGACACAGCACAAGTCTCCAGAAAGGAACCATATACCATAGGCAGCCATTCATTTCAACAGGGCTGTTATTTTGGTTTGAGGAAGGACCAAAGGGCCAAGAGCGTTAACTGATCAACTCCCAGGTGAGGAGAGAGATGGAGAAAGGACACTCAGCCTACCTGCCCACCCCGCCCAGCCAATATGGAACACAAGAGATGCTTTGGCAGAAGAGCCCTGGCCTTATTATGCACATCAGCTACTGCTTCCCATTGGTCTATGTCTCGGCTTCCATGTCTCGGCCAAGTCAGCCGCTGAGGTGTGTAAGACGAGGACTCCGACAGAGACTATGGCTGCTCACACAGGGGAGAAAAGGTCCAGAGGCCCTTTGTCCAGGTCTCAGCTGCATAGAAGCTTCTCTCATTTCTTCTCTCATTTCACTTTACCATCCCCCTCGTACCCTCCATTCTTCAAATGTTATGTTGCTCTCCCGCCCAAGAGTTTCTATCTCTCTTGCCCGGCTTCGCCCATTCTCTCTGGCTGCCCCGTTTGCTTGGAATGCTCTTGCAGAGCACCTACATACCACGAGTTCCATTGTAGATTTTAAAACGAGTTTGAAAACTAATTTGTTTTCAATAGCTTTTGGTATTTTAGCTTGATTTTCTGTTCTTATTACTATGATTTTTCTCTTATTTCTGCTTTGTGAACCCCTTCCCCCCCCCTTTCATATGTTTTAATGTGATTTTAGATTGTAAGCCTCTAGGCAGGGTATCGCTGTTTTATTTGCATATTTTGTACAGCACCAAGTACATTGTTGGTGCAATAATAATAATAATAATAATAATAATAATAATGCTGAGGTGCATAATGAGGGAAGGGGGAATCCCCTGAAATTTGGGGCTATGTGGGGGCCAGACGGAAAGTCCGTGGAAAACTCAGAACCCTTAGCCTGTCACATACTTTCCCCTAATGACAAGAGGCTTCTAAATACTATTGATCGCCTTAATTTGCAAACTGATTTTAAGCACTCTAGTGATTAGCTTGATCTCTAAAAAAGCAACATAGCCTTAGTTCACATATAAAGGTCCCCTTGAAGAGACTTGGTAATACATCTTCCCAGTAAAAACTCCCAAGGAGTAAGGAGCAGAATATATTGGACCTGGGAAAACCTCGGTATATCAGGCGTGCAAAACTGGGAACCCACTATGCAAAATGCAATCCACCAAAGTTTCAATAAATTTTGGGGTTTTGCCTCCCAGGACTGCAAAAACAATGGGGTTGGTTAAGTGCCTCGAAGGCTACAGTGCATGGCTAGTGGGCTTTGTGGGACATGTTTTGTGCAGGTCTGTGTTAAGTCATACTGCATGGGAACTCAGTCATAAGGTCATGTCCCTATGCAAAAGGAAAAAAAACGCATAGGAAATTAGGAAGTTGCCTTAAGCTGAGCTGGAAATTAGTCCATCTAGCCCAGTACTGCTGACATTGATTCCTTCAGGCAGGATCCCTTACTAGCTCTACTTAGAGAGGCTGGGGATTAAATTTGGGGCCTTCTGCATGCAAAGCAGGCACGTTACTATTACAACCTCCGAAAGTGAGACAAGGAGTCTTTAATTTAAACCTCTGATTAACCATCTTTTTAAAGCAAGTTGGGTCGAAACGGTACGGTTTTAAGCTTTGAATTCAAAATTTTCAGGGCCTGTTGTTTTCCAGGATGTAACCAGTGGGTGTATTTTAGTTACACGTGTTTTAGTCTTATGGAGACGGAAACTGTTTTGTGAATGATTGGCTGTCAATGCAATAAACTAAACTGAACTTACTACTACTTACCTATACCCCCCACCCCACCCAAGAGATGGGATCATCTTTAGTTGACCTTTGAGGGAAAACTTTAAACAAGACGAAGGAGAAAAGAGGATGAGACTCTTAATGCTGAGGGCTTGTTCAAACTCTTCCTTTTCTAAGAAATGACAGTACATTTGCAACATCTGTACTTAATCCTGGTTGTACTTCTGTGTGTAAGGACTGTACCACTTAAAGAGAAATTTAGCAGTGCTGGTTTAGTGTGATCATCTGTACAAACCCCAAAATAAGAGGCAGTTTTAAAGAAGACCTCAGCATTTGAAAAGAAAATATGGTAGTTCTTACAGGGCCGGCCCTATCATTAGGCAGAACATGACAGCCACCTCAGGCACTGGATGCTGGGATATTGGGGGAGAGGGGCAGCAGTGGCAACCCCCTGGCCATTTGTCCTGAGCCTTCTGGACTTTTCCCTTTGTTGGAAGACAGAGTTGTGCGTGCCACACAGCCTGACCTACACCCACTAGTAGGCTAACCTGCTGTTTTCAGATGTGGTGGAATACGCTGTCCTGTCAACACTGTTGAGGTAAGATTCAACTGCCATTCCAGCTGTCTTTGGTACATGGAAAAAGGGGGACATCTTGTCCTTTGCCTCAGACAGCAAAATGTTCTGGCTCAGCCCTGACTCCTTATTAACGTGGGTCTGAGACAGATGGGCGGAGATGACTGCTCATTTCAATGCTAGGGATCGCTTGGAGGAAGAAGAATGTGTAGAATAGGAAACTGGTAGAGATATTCATGAGGTGAACTTGGGGAATGAGGCTAATGCAGAAGCTTTAAAGAAACGTTTCTAAAAAACCTGAGGAATTTCTCAATGAGAAGTTCAGAACTGACAGACTGAAGGCCAAAAGACAGATCCCCCCCATTGATGGGATCTTCCCCTGGAATTTACTAACAACCTCAGTAACACACTGGGATTACTTGCAGGAAAGCTAATGGAAACGTTCATGCTTGAAAGTAATAGGTTTTAAGCTCCCTGTGCAACAGAATCATGCCAGATGGTTACATCAAAACGGAGGGAAGGCAAAAAATATTTCCTTAGCTTGCTCTTTGACTGGACTGGATTTCCCCTTCACTTTAGGAAACTATTTTGCAGATTTGTCCTGTGCAGTTCAGCCTCTTTAGGTATCAATAGAATATCTTTGGGAAGAAAATAGCATGGGCTTCATGATCAAAGTGCACAACTAAACAATAAAGCTTGAGAACAGAGCATCCAGAGTGCTCTTTTAGGCACCTGTGAGGGACATACACACCAGAAGTTCAGTTTTTGCTTCAGCAGCAGCACCTTAAACTGCTTTTCAGCTTCAACTACTTTTTACAGCTAACACTGGCAACCACTAACTCTTGCTGTACCTTAAATACTAATGTATTATGACATAAGCTTTCATGGACCAACTTTCTTAAATATTGCCAATAGAGGCTGAAGAAGGAGGCTCAGGGTGATACATCTTCTGAACTTCCCCCATGTTGGAGGAAATGGTTTTCCCAGTGCCATGGTGGGGTGGTGGTGGGTAGAGAGAGAAGATAACGAATCCTAAAAGACAAGGGGCAGAAACCTTTCTTTGTGCACAGAGATGGCACTTTGATTAGACCCATGGTTCATCCCAGAACAAAAGCAAAGATGTACGGACGACAATTTACTGTCTAACAAAACTCTTCCTTAGGCAAAGTTATTTTGAAATAGTGTTCAAAATAAGCGGCTTTGGGTTCTCTTTGAAAAGAACCGAGACAGAATCACCCCTGAGGAAGAACTTTACTAGCCGAAATGCGTAGGGCAGTATATTGTGTTCTCTGCACCTGGGTGTGTGTGTCTCCTTTCCTTTTATTCCTGCAACCTGCCCTTCTTTTCTTCCTACGGTTAGCCCACCAAAACAGATTTTGCTGTTATTGGAAGGTCTTAAAAATACAGTAGGACAAAACCCTGCTTGCTAAAGATTGCTAGATATAATTCAGCCTTCTCCTTTGAGCTGGAAAAGAGGTTTTGCCCTAGACAATCAGTTAGGTGCAAAGTTGGTTTCATCTCATTGCCGTGAGCCAGGGATGGAAAGAAGTAGGTGGAGGGAGAGGGTGTGGCAACAGGAGCAGGTGTCAGCAGGGTTAGTGCCAGCAAAGAGGTTCTGCCATACATACCACCCAGGTGCAAGTCGATGAGGTCACTGTAATAAGACTCTCCCCAATAGTCTACAACAAGGAATTGGTGAAGAGAGAGAGTTATTGGTTCAAATCCCCACCCCTGCTAGCCCTCCCCACGCCCTGCCCCGAATTCAAAGCAGTTGATAAGAGAAATTGCATACACAAGAGAGGCAGACAGGGAGAGAGAGAGAGAGAGAGAGAGAGAGAGAAACAAGAAATCATGCAACTTTGTAATAAATATATACACATACAGTATATACACATACAATATGGACAACTGTAAAGACAGGGAGAAGGAATAACAGTCCCTGGGAAATAGGCAGGCAAGACAGGCAGGTGTAGACTTCCAGGCAGAGAAGAGGGGCAGGGTGGGTTTTGTACAAGGATCTGTCCTCTATGTTGCACTGCATTGCTGTTGTTGTTGATTCGGGGGGAAGGGGCCACGAAGAGGAAACTGAAATGGAGGATGGGAGCAGGGGAGGGAGGTTCATTCCTCTGGGGAATGGCCTTCTCACTTCATTCTCCAATTACTCAACTGCAGTGCCTGCAAAGTCTAGGCACCCAGGAAAGTGTGAGAGTCTTCACTCCTGCCTGCTGCCTTTAATTAGTATTTTTCACCCTCCGGGGCCAAATCCACTAATAGAACTCAATGGAATCTAAGAACTCACTTGTGAAAAAGTTAAGTCTGTAACCATTTTTGGGGTGTGTGTGTAACTTTCCCCACATTCCTGCATTCATGCAATCACTTCCCATAAGTAGCCTATACGGTATCATAATCAGCCTGCTGTGAATGCGCTGGTGGAACCAGACAATGTGTAGCGTCCACATGGGCTAAGGATGTTGGATTTGGGCAAGAATATAATGAAGAAGGACAAAACGTCAAAATGAAGAGCGATTAAGGAGTTGCCATGCCTTTCCTGCAGAACGCAAGGATTGTTTCCCCCAAATAATAGCTGTTATGTTCTATCTACGCACATGCCTGGTAACCATGCTAAGGTCCCTTTAGGCACAGGAGTATGCAAGAAATCGTATTTGTCAGGTTATAAAGAACTTTATCAAAGCAGTAATGATGTAAGAAAAAAGAAATCTATGGTGAATATGTATTAAACTTTAGGCTCACTTACTTAAATCATGAGGAAATAAATATGTATGGGAGACCCAATTCCTCAGAACTGTGCACCATGAAGGGATTCCTTTGTGATTCCAACATTTATTTATTTATTTATTTATTACATTTTTATACCGCCCAATAGCCGAAGCTCTCTGGGCGGTTCACAAAAATTAAAACCATAATAAAACAACATGGCTATTTGCAAAGTAATGGTAACTTTTATGCAGAGTTTCCATTCTTTTGGTAATAAAGAGGGGTATTAGAAGTAAAATCTCAATTGTTATTTTACCTGCAACTCTTAGGAACGAAGTACCAAGAGTGACTCAAGAAAATGGACTTCGGAGTTGGTCCAATGCACCAAACTTTCACTTGGGACCAAGACAGGCCCGGCCCTTCTCTGATGCAGAGTGAGTTGGCCCTGCTTCAAGTGTCAGATTTTTATTGGTACCATTAAGGAGCAGCAAATGATCAAGTATTTAATTTATTATTATTGCTTTTGTCATCACAGAAGGAGTACCACTAGGACTAGCTGCCTCAAATACCAAAGTGTTTCGGGCTGTTTCAGGGTGCCTAAGGTATTTATCCTCCAAAACAAAACAAAATAATAAAACCAACAGGGTTTTGTCCGCTGAGGACTACTTTGAGATATACAGAGGATAGCAGCAGCAGCAGCAGCAGACAATTGTGCTATAGGCAGTAGAACATCTCCTGCACAGATACAGTGCTGGCGTAGGAAAAATACATGTATGTTGTTTGCACACAACATGATAAACACATGGCGTCTATTTCTCTACAAGCACGTGTAGTAGTAGGAGAGACATGTTCATTTGCTCTGTGTTGTGGCATAGATGCAATGCACTTAAAATGTAATCAATACCTATGTAGAAAAATGTCTTGAGTGAAATGGCTGTAAGATTCTAATTCACAAGGATGCCATTTTAATGTATGGCCATTAGCCAATGGAGAATGGCTAATATGGGGAGGGGTGTTCCTTTCCCTATCATGCAATACCAGGTCTGCACCTTTTCTTCAGCAAAACTGACTAAAGAGAACAAGGCTTTGCAGTTATTGGCTGCAATGCAAATCTGTTTGCCTGATGCTGTGTCTATTCGAAGAGTGGGCAACTTATGACCTTTCAGATGTTTTGGCCTACAACTCCCGTCATTCCTCACCACCTGTGATTATTATTTATTTATTTATTTATTTATTTATTTATTTATTTATATAGCACCATCAATGTACATGGTGCTGGCTAGGGCTGATGCTGAGAGTTGTAGGACAAAACATTTGAAGGGCTGCAAGTTGCCTACTTCTATCGTATAAGAAAGACAGATTGTTTGGAGAGTGCATGGCAAAAGGATGTGAATAAGTTACTGAAAATGCTAGAGGGAAAAGAAGAAATTAAAGCATGAAAAATCTCGAAACCTTGCATCTTATCTCACAGAATGAGAGGCTGCCCCAGATGCAGACTATTTCCTAAAAGAGTCCTGATGTTGGATACTTTCTCAGCAGTGTCAAATGATTATTAAACCAGAGTTCAAAAGACAATTCATTACTAATACTTATAGGAAGGCCCAAGCAATGCTGGAAGTTGTGATCCAACACATCTAGAGGACACCAAGTTGGGAAGGCTGGCCTGGGTCAATGCTGGCTGGGAATGATGGGAATTGTAGGCCAACACATGTGGGTGGAGCCTGGTTGAGGAAGGCTGCCATAGGAGAAGCCAACCTTTTGGTTTATCCCCTCTTCCTTCCACTTATCCACCTTGCCCATCACATTTTGGCTATCAACAGACATTTTCTGCCTGCAAACACACCATCACTGCACATGATGTGTGAAAGGTAAATGCTCCACTTGTTTGCAAATCTCCTCGGTCTCTGGTGACACCATCTACAATCTGAGCTGACAAGGAAAGAAATGAGTCTCAGGGGACAAGAAAATTTGTATTTCTCGGCTGGCAAGTTGGAGGGAAATACAATGAATGCACAGAGAGATACAACATGTGTGGCTGGTCCATTAAACCTGACTGTTACTCGATGGCAATAGACAGATGGGAATGTTTTCAGTTATATCTTCTCTTTACCTTAGTAAGGAAGAGGGGGAATTCTGCTTTGTTTGCTAATGTAAAAGATTTTAAAATTTAGAGGTGAAGTGAGCTCTAGTGCTGGAGGGGGGAAACACACAATTTTTAAAAAATAAGGAAATTCGCTTTATAGGGCACAGCTATTGAAATGGCACAAATTAGCTTTACATGGCACAGCAAAGACTACCCAGAGTATAGCAGTGGATAATCTTGCACAATTCCCCCCTCTTTTAGGAAGACATACACAGAGACAGTGTATGTTGATAAGTATCTGCATTTATCTTACTTTAAATTTCTTTGTGTGTGTGTGAAAAACCTCTTTTAAGAGTTACAAAGGTGTTTTGGAGATTAGATTGGTTGGGGTGCACTGTTATTTGTCTCCAGTGTCGCTATGGGGTGCCACTAGCTAATAGACGCACTGCACTCCGCAGCCCAACATTAACATTATTTCAATCAGGATCTTCCCCCCACCCAGCCCCTGCTCCAGAATCAGTTTAAGCCAGAGCCAGCTGCAGGTTATATTATATATATGGTATGGTTGGACTCCGGATGGCGATGGCACTATTAAAAAGGCCCCTGTCACCTTGAAAATGTTAATATCCGACTCCAACTTTAGTGGTGTGTCTTTGGAAATTCAGGCAAGATACAGTGCTTGGCTTCCGACAAGGTCATCAACAACGCACTGCAATGGTTCACCAGATGTTGGTTTTGACCTAAAGCAACCTTCTCCAAACTGCTGCGCACAAACACACACCAGGCAGATGTGTTGGACTGCAATTCCATAATTCCCAGTCCAACAATTCTGGAAAGCTTCAAGTTGGAGAAGGCTGACCTAAATGGACTGAGTTTCTTCTGTATGAATGCCAAGATCAGCAGGAGTCACTCTTTGTACAGTGAATTTCAGTGACGGGAGCACAATACATCTTTCTGGGAGCTGATCTACACTCATGGACCTCCTATCCTTTTAAGATATGCCAAAGCATGGACATCCTGCAAAATTAGGTAAAACTGCCTGTAATAGGCGGCATAGGATAGCAAACAGGTGTTTTATTTATTTATTTACTATATTTATATATCACTCTATATCTAAAACAGATTTAGGAATAAAACAGTAAAAAGAAAGAAGATTAAAAACAGCAAGTTAAAATTGTTCAATTTAAAACAAAGGACCAATATAAACAGTAGCTGGTCAGTTGAAGAAAGCTTCCTGGAAAATAATTGCTTTCAAGATGCACTGGAACCAGTGTAGTGTACATGCTTGCCTGACTTCCAAGGGCTGGGAGTTCCAAAGAGAAGGGGCCACCACACTAAAGGCTCTTCTCCTGGTGGACTCCAATCGGGCCTAAGGTCCATGTAGAAGCACCAGGAGCATGCCCTCCAATAACCTCGGTGACCGGGAAGGTTGATAGAGGAGAAGGCGCTCTCTCATGTATCCTGGTCCCAAGTTGTTTAAGGCTTTGTACACTAGTATCAAAACCTTAAACCTGGCCCGGTAACCAATAAGAAGCAACTCCTGACAATATTTGAGCTGCTGCATTCTGCACTAGCTCCAACTTCCAGAGCAGCTTTAAGGGCAGCCCCACATAGAGCGCATTGTAGCAATTTAGTCTTGAGGTTACTAATGCCTGTACCACTGCGGCCAAGCTATCCCTGTCCAGAAGAGGCCGCAGCTGGTAAAAGGCGCTCTGAGCCGCCGCGGCCACTTGAGCCTCCAGTGACAGAGACGGATCTAGGAGTACCCCCAAACTACGAAACTGATCTTTCAGGGAGAGTGCAACCCCATCCAGAACAGGCAATGAGCCTATTTCTTGGACTCGGGAACCACTCACCCACAGGGCTTCCATTGTGCCAGGATTCAGCTTCCATTCATTGGCCCTCATCCAGCCCATTACTGAGTTTAGGCATGTAAACGTAATTCATGCTATATTACCTTTGACGTTGTTAAATCTATCTCGAATAAGCTCTTATCTATCAGAAAACTTCAGAATCGGGCAGGATAAACATTGAGTGAAAACAACACATTGTAACTTTTAAGTATATTGTTCGGGTAATAACATCTGATCTTTGTGCACTGATCCTGTGGTAGCAATGAGAATGTGTTGACCAGCGACAAATAATCCTATCACATTCCTATAGGAAATTTCAATGTGTCAAACCAAGCTTCAAAGAAAGCAGAGAAAAAGTTCTTCTGAGATGTTTCAGGGGAAGCTACTTTGGTTACATTTCCCTCCCAAATTTAAAGGTAGTCCATAACAAAAGGCTATACTTCCTTCACCTGATAGTTAAAAGTATGTAGCCTCTTGCAAGGATCATATATAACCTGGCCCTGCAAGAGAGTCACACAATATGTTTGCCTTTATTTGCCTGTACAGAAAGAAGTTGCTGGGATATGTCAATCACCAAACTTTGTTCTCTCCCATGGATGAACTGGACATTGCAGCAGACATGGGGCTATTACCAAAACACCATCCTCACGTCTAATACTCCCTCTCTCACAAAGCCTAGTGAAATTCATTGTGGGATGCAATGTTTATGATGGTGTGAGTTTTCTTGCCTCTGCCAATAACAGCCAATGAAGGAGCAGGCAGGAAAATTCACAGAGCGACATCACATTGCATGGCCAATTTCAATAAGACAGGATTAGATACAGGGACGTCACTTTTCAGCAGCAGCTCCGTGTGGCAGTAATGCCTAGTTCTGGTCTTAATCTCCTTCATCTATGTTAATTCCAAATACCATTCATTAAACCTAGTATAAGCCCATTCCACTAATAGCAGAAGACAGTGAAAATATTATCACACGGTGTATGAATTTTTGTTCCATATGCCTTGGTGAGAGGACTCAGTTTGTGCAGGATTTTGTAGAGAGAAAGTGGTACTTGCTGGGCTGTTCTGTGATGGTCCCTTGCGAGAATGCTAATGCTTGTTCATGGAACACTTAATTAAAACCACATGCTATTTTTCTCTCTCTCTTTTCCCCCCCACTGGTTCTGAGCAAAGTGAAGCCTTCCTTGCTATGACACAGTTTTATTTCCTAAATGAATGTTAACAGATGGGTAACCTATAAGCGGCATTGCAACTTTCTGGAACATGCAACCAATAACTGTACAAAACTTTGCTGAATTAGTGGGATGAATTTCCAGAGTACATGTAACTCCACCTCACAGGCAGAGGAGTCCAAAGTATGTTAGAGAAGGGAAATGGTGAATTTTAATTCATATATCAAAGAACTAATTAATAAAACCACTTGCAGCTTAGGAGGGGACCAGTTTTTAGAGGTAGCACACAAATTGTTACAAACATTTGCATGGAAATTTAAGCAGCAAAGATTTAAAAAACACAAAGTTGAATGTTGGAAGGTACCTGCTTCCCCCCTGAGGGCTTTCTCAACAGCAACTCCTCTCTCTTCCAGCTGTCTTTGCTTCTCTTCTACCTGCTCCAGCTGTCGTTGGATAATCTATTGAAAGAGAGTGACAAATACAAATATAAATTCTCATCTTCACATCCAAATGATAGGATTCCAATTCCATGAACTCTCAATGCTTCCAAAGTAGACTGAAGCCACCTAAATTTCAGGTCATGGGTTCTGTTGATGCTCTGCTCTGTAGCCAGGGCTTGGTTCTGTTATGGGTCAGATCTTTAGCAGCGGTCAGGTTTCTCAGATAAGCAAGATGGGAAGAGATCATCATCATAAAAAGCTCTGAGTAGTGTTGGAAGCCAGATAAGGTTGTCTGTATGCTGCTCCAATGAAGAGCATATCAAGACTGAGCCCTAAATAAGAGTTTGGCTGAATTTAGTTGGGTTGACACTGCCTCCACATTTGGTAAGTAAACTTTAGATTTAGGAAAGGCAGATAATCCACCCTGGGAAGAGCCCAATCCATCTTCTCAAACCACTCTCAGGAGTCAAACCCACAGGATCTTACAAGATTTCGACCCTAGCACATATGTCACGTCATACTACCCAACGAAAAGCAGGCAGTGAGATGTGCAGTTTATTATGGTGAAACATCAGGATCACACCATAAAACTTGCCTATGCTACCTGCTTTTTCTCTAAATGGAGATAAGCACACAATAAGTTTTTCAAGTGCACACTGCAGAGATGTGGGCATAAAATTATTCTCTTCTTACAGACTCATGAAAAATACTTCCTAGAAAAGTGGGGGAAATTGTGGCTGTACCTGGGCCCTGTGTAACCTCTTCAGCTCCTCCTGCTTGGCTTGACGGCGAGCAGCTTTCTGCACTCGCCTGGTCAGTTTGGCGTTGAGCTCATCTTCTGTGTATGCTTTCTGTAGTAACGAAAAGTAGAATGTGTTTCAGCCTCTTACAGCAAATTGTCAGCCCCAATAACTTGGGACAGGAAGTGATCCTTCTTTCCTAGAGTGTTGTGCTACTTGAGGACTTCCTGCTTAGCAGGCATACTACCTGTCCATACGGATGCTAAGAGTGCAGGAGATGTGGCTTGGTGAAAGACTAAGACGTGAAGGAAGAGGCGTGAATCAAGTGCAAAGCAGTGATTGTATGTAGAGCTTCAAGTTACAGCTGATTTCTTTTTCCATGTTCCTTGTGGCCCTACCTTAAATATAGGCATCGCCACCAATTACACTAACTTTCTTACTCAAGATGTTGAATTACTTGGTTTATCTAGTCTTGGTAACAAATAGAACTCATGGCTAAATCATGTTAAGAAATGGACTGAGCACATCTGTGAAGGTCACATGGGCACATGGTGAAGTGCCTGCCAGTGCTGCTTTGAGTTCAGCACATCTGCATACAACCCCTTGATCCATTCAACTTGCATTCTCAGCATCATGAGAGAGGACTGTGTGATTTATCTGGTGCTGGACTATCACTTCAGACTGTGAGGACACAAAGGCCACAGCTAGACCTAAGGTTTATCCTGGGATCATCCAGGGTTCGCCCCTGCCTGAGCACTGGATCCCCTGTGTGTCACCTAGATGAACAGGTTTGACCCCTGGACGATCCAGGGATAAACCTTAGGTCTAGCAATGGCCCAAGTGGGGGAGAAAGGTTATTGGATTATCACCCATATTTTAAGAATCAACTTTCAACACATACAAAACTAGAATGCTAGGTGGGAGGTTGTACTCAAACCCTTTTGCCTGACATGGAAACATTCTAGGGTATTTTTTTACCTGGCAAGCATAGGATAATGGGGTCACCCTAACAACAGTCATAAATGGTATAGTCCAGCAGCAGATGCATCATATGGGGCTGCTGATTATGCAGCTCAACTTTAATTTTGTGGAATTAATTCGCCCTTAATTTATGATTATTATTATTTTGGACACATGCTCCAATGTCTTTTAACCATCTTGTCAGAATGATTAATGCACATAAGAAGCTCCAAGGTAGACATGTGACTTGCATAGCTACTTTTGGAGCTGTGGAGTTAGCATGTCTATGCTGAAACTAGATATGGGGGTTATGTGTCTTATATCTTCCTCTTGTTATCTCCTTTGACACAAGCAGCTCAGGATTATTTATAAGCACCCATTATCTTCACACCATTTTAAAAATCAGTTGAGGTAGATCAGTGTGGCTGAAACCCTGAACAGAGTAGAGGCAGGAAGAAAAGGAATCCCATTACAATCACCACCAGAATTTATTAGCGTGACAATGATGCCATGCCACAGGAAATCACTTCAGTGTCCCTTCAAGCCCATATAAACCACATCATCTTGAGATCCAGTTCCACTGGTGCTTTACATCAGTACTTGGCCAGAGAATATATAAAGATAATGTATTTGCCCTGAGAAAACCAAATCAATCAATTGCCTCTTTTCTTCTTCAAAACCTACCAAACTTGTAACTGTTATTCTCATGTTATACTTTTATATGTCAAGATCTACACATTCGTAGGTAGACATGCATTTTGTAAAGTGAGACTCTCTCTCTCTCTCTCTCTCTCTCTCTCTCTCTTTTTAATTTGGCCCAATGCATGCATCTGGAAGTAGATGACAACTCTCACGTTACAAAAGGCAAACCATCTTGAACATGGAGATTTCTGCATACAGAATCGTAACATGAGAAGCAGAGTAGAGATAGAGGGCATCATAGCCCAACAATATACATTGGTTTTATATTGGTTTAATTGTTATGCTGCCCATCCCATTAAAAAAAAGAATTTTGGGAACTGCTGTTTGCTGAGGATTCTGTTGAGATTTCTAAACACTCTCACAGAACTAGAGTTCTCAGGACTCTTTAAGGAGAAGGACTGTTTTTAAACCAGTTAAACCCTGTGGTGTGGATGAACCCAGAGTAGTGGAGACTGTGGCTTTAATGACAGTGGGGCGGAGAATCCCAGAAGCACCTTGGGTAGCTCCTTTAAACTTCTCAATGGTTCTGACTGAAACCCAGAGCAGATTCACCACCCCACTGACATCAAATCCACCAGCCTCCTCTGGCCCAGAGTCAAAAGCAAGGCAACTGAGGTCCTAAAACATTATGTTTCCTTGGAATGCAATTTGGAACCAGTTTTAATTACCGTATTTCTTCGATTCTAAGACGCCATCGATTGTAAGATGCACACTAATTTCAGTACCACCAACAGAAAAAAGCTTTGATTCTAAGAAATAATAAACGTACCCGCGATTCTAAGATGCACCCCATTTTTAGAGATGTTTATATGGGAAAAAAGTGTGTCTTAGAATTGAAGAAATATGGTAAGAATTCAGAATCAACCCAGTGATTTGGAAAACTGTATTAATGAAGGCAATTATTTACAGAGATTTTTTTTTAATGAACCCTAGTTTGCACCGTCCACATGTTTACATTTTTGTCACATCTGGATGACATATATAGTGGACAATAACTATTATCTATGGCAGGGACCATACTGTGGGCGTAGAGCTGAGAGGGTTCAAATCCCCATTCAGCTTACTGATTGACCTTGGGCCACTCACTCTCTCACAGTCTAGCCTGCCTCTTAGGGTTGTTGTGAGCATTAAATGGGTAACCCTGAGTTCTTTGGAGGAAGGGTAGGATAAAAATGTAATAAATAAACACCATTAATAGTATATATAGTATTTATTTTATTTCATTTTTATACTCTTCATCTTGCAAATGCCACATAAATACCCAATGTATCTAGCCAAACACCTTGTACAGTTCTTTAAAAAAAAAAGATCAATATTTCTCCCTGCTGGATCCTTGATGCACATATTGCATGCATTTCAAGTGGACTTGAAGATGACCTATTCTCCATATTTGTTAACCATTTCATACATGCACAGTCAGGGTTATGTTAGTACAAATGAAGGCAGGAGAAAGGGGCACAGACTAGAGTTCTGGCAGGTTAGTAACAGGAATGCATGCAACCATGGCCAGTCAATGAGAATGGAGACACTACCTTTGATGCGTATGATCTCTTGAATGCCAAGGCGTGTGGGACGTAAATCGACTTTAAAAGGGGGAGGGAGGGGAAGGAATAGCGAAGGCAAAAAAAACAAAACAACACATAAAATGGAGCAACATCAGTTCAATGTTAAAACACGGAAAACAAAATGCACAGTAATAAACACAAAGGCTGCTTGAAATGCACCATGAAACCACATAGGGGTTGAATCCTCCAGGATCTGAAATGCACAATGGAAGCTCAATGCTAAAAAAAAAAAAAAAAAGTAGTTCTTTAAAGGAGAGTGCCAGGACAATTTGAGAAGTGATTCATCCTGGGAACTCCACTAGACAATTTCTCAGGGGTTCTAAATTTTTGAGACACGCACAAATGTGCGTACGGCCATCCATCTCCAACCTGGCACATCCCAGATGTTTCGGATTTCCACTCCCGTTAGTTCTAGCCAACATGGCCAATGGTTAGGAATGCTGAGAAATGTAATCCAAAACATCTGGAGGACACCAAGTCGGGGAAAGACTGCACTAGACCCAGCTTGCACATCTTGTGGTCCAACGAGCCATGCACAACCTACCACTCCTGTACTGTGGCCTGCCGTGTGGTCTTGGCAATTACAAGCAGTTCACCAAACACCCAGCTCTTCAACACAACTCATGTTCTTTTATTCATTTTGGGGGGGGGGGAGTCACAACCTGGCCAGATCTAGGCTATACCAACCTTAAGTAGAAAGTGGAAACTAAACAGCTGAATAATAAGGGGGCTCTGCAAAAGCTTCTATCAGTATTCACACTAAGGTGGTGATGGTTAAAACGTGTTTTGCCTGTGACTGAGTTTGCATGGGAGAAAATGGTGATGAAGGCTAATAGGAAGGCTACTAGCAATGGAGACGGTTAAGGGTCAAGTGGAAAAAGCCAGTCTGAAACCCCATGTTTCCAGTTGCATTTGTCGATGTCAGGCAGATGAGCTGGTAGTGGCCTCACATTTCAGGTTTGGGACCAGTTTCCATGCTACACCTTTGTGTATACACACACAGACAAATACAAGTATGTGCCTATATATATAGGAATAGCTGCGTAAGTTGATTTCTAGCCCTAATAAAATGTCTTTGAAAGACTATCTTTGCATTCTCTTCTGAGTCCAATCTTCTACTTGAATGA
Source organism: Elgaria multicarinata webbii (assembly GCF_023053635.1). NCBI lineage: Eukaryota > Metazoa > Chordata > Lepidosauria > Squamata > Anguidae > Elgaria > Elgaria multicarinata. The sequence continues at coordinate 19,086,719 of NC_086179.1, read as the reverse complement.
GAGGCATATTTGCAGAATTTTTTTTTTTGGGGGGGTGCACAGAGACACCCAAAGTCCTCCACTTACCAGCTTCACTGTCACATGGCAGGAAAGCATACTCAATCAAATTTACAAATATGTTTCAGAATTGCATAACTGATTCTGCTTTTGCTAGTGACACAGGACGAAGAGGTATGCAGGATAGCCCTGAGGCCCTGTCTGCAGCCTTGTGGAACCCTGCCCAACATCCTGAACAAGCCACTTCTCAGCAGAGATGCTTTATGGCCTAGAAATTTGACTTTTTAAAGGATGACATATTGAGTTTTTCAGGGTAACGAATTTTGTGCTCAACACAAATTCTTGCCATTGTGAGGTAGAGTTTATTGAATTGCACAAAACACACAGGGAGCCCAGGCCTCAATGCCAGCCCTTTAGTATTTCTGCAGTATGTTCAATTTGCCTGAAACAAACATATAATCATGAGCAGAAAACTGAGAAAAAGTCTGAGGGTTTAGACAAAACCTCAGTAATTAGCAATCTGCCACAGGGGAAAATACATCTTTGGCAAGTTTGCTACTAAGCAGCTCAAAGATTGTTCAACAGCAGCGCAAATCCACATACACTGACAATAGGTCCTTGTAACACACAACCCACAGGAAATTTTGCTAGCAGATATTTAGAAGCGGCTGCTAGCATTACACATCAGACAAAATTAGTGCTTATCACAAACCTGATTTTGACCCAGTTCGCATTTAACGACCAACCAAGGCTTGTTTAACCCATGGTTGGTCAGGGCCACACAGGAGCACTGCCTCCTGAACACTTGGCGCTTTCGCTTTGTTTCTGGGTTAGTAAACACCCCAGAAATGTCCTGTTCCTGGATTGTGCTCTGTGACATATGAAACCAGAACTCTGGGGTTTGTTGAGGGAGAAAGAACCCAGAGTTTTAACTCAATAACAAACCATGGGTTAAAACTCTGGGTTGTTTCTCCCTCAACAAACCAGAGTCCTGTGTTCACACATTCCCAGGTTGTTTTGCAATCCAGAAATAACGTGGATTATTCGGGAGGCAGTGTGCTCACTTGCTCCTGCTTGGCCCTGGCACTGGGCCTGTAAATCAGGTCAAATAGGCAACCTTTGGGAAGAGGGGAGATGGTGTTGCAATACAATTACTAGTAGCTGAGTTTCAATCTATAAGCAGTTCAAGATCAGTCACGTAGCAGAGAGAAGAAAATAATTATTGGCTCAGGAGATACACACAAGATCATGCTCTCCTATTCCAGATTAGTAATTAAATTCGTTAATTCCACCCCACCCTGCCATTTCTGTCCTCACAACTCGCTAGCATGGAAAATGTCACACTGGAATGGAGCATCACAAAGAGAGCTCTCTGAATTGTGATTGAGAGCAGTTGCCATTCCATGCTCCCTCCTGCCACCAGCCATCTGTTCCTCACCACAATTAAGCCTGCTCCTGATCTCTGTGGTGAAGAAGCCCCTTTGCTACATGCTCACCCACTGAATATCAAAATGTCTGTTGTGGATTAGTTAAGTCCATGGAATGTTTAATCACCCCTTTCCTTCACGTAACTAAGAGCGACACAAGGATAGATTATTCCCACTCTTTCAATGCGTATTCTCAATGCTATATTAACAGCAGTTTTTCACAGAGTATTAAGAGACCTGGAGTGTTTGCACTCTGCTAAATGCAGAACAGAATCACCATCCTACACTCCAATTGCTCTTTAGAGGGGAAATCATTCAGCTTGTCACAGACTTCCTTTTGTCACACTTAGGCCGTCTGTCTGAACCAATCGTGGTGGAAGCAGCAACTAATCCATGCTAAGTGATTGTGTGAACAGCAGGGCAGCTTCAAGACGCTAAGCGGACGTGTATAGCGACTGCGTCATGACTAATCCGAACCCACCATCTCCTCACTACTGCCTCTTCCCCATGCCGTTGTTTCCGGCATCCCCAGGTACCTCCTTTCTTTGCATCCCAGATGCAATGTGGAACCTGCCACGAAAAGCCTGAAGGCAAGCATGAAAAAAGTGGACGAAAAAGATCAAATAAAAAGAACAGTTTAAAAGGACTGACTGCAGATGAGTTAACTATCTGGGGAGAAACTCAGGGGCTGAATATGAAAATCAATCCCATTTACTGATGGGTCAGCATCTGCACATCATTGCCCTCTTGAAGGATTGCTGCCCTAGCTGAGTGCTATCATCCCAGGTAAAAGCAGCCCACTGGGTGTTTACCCACACATCTATCTGCTATCAAAAAGAGCTATAAACATCTGCTTGACATATAAACAGACCAACCCACAAGTAAGAACCCCAGCTTGCTGTTTCAAGTAGCAAGCTTACAGGACGTTCTTCACGATGTCATCAAAACAGCCCCCTTTGCTTAAAAGAAGAAGAGGACACTGACCATTTGACCTGTGTAGATAACATTGGTATAGTTATTACAAGATTTAAAAAAAGTAATGCTCTTCACACACTACTTTTCTGCAATATAATCTGGAAATTTATCTATAAGTGGACCTTTGCCAAAAACACTTTCCACTCCTACTAAAATATCTTTCTCTGCCCCCACTGAAATCTATATCTGGACATTGTCACTTGCCTAAAACCATCTAGAGAGTTCAGGGCTATGATGGAATCTAAACACATTTCTCAAGTCCAGTCTCAGGTTGCAGTCCTATGTACATAAGCCCTTCTGAACAGAATGGGATTTTTATTTCTGAGTATTTATGCATAGGGTTGCACTGGGCCAGTGTCCGCATGACAAGTATGCAGCATGACCTTCTCATACAAAAGCAAGCAGGGGAGAAATAAACCTGTTTCGCATGATCTGCATTTCCCATGCAGTTCCCATGACCCAGTCAACAGAGAGACTAAAACAGCAGAAAATATTAAAATGAAGCACATCAGCCTTGGTAAGACTTTGGGACCCATCTTGGCTTTAAAAGAGCACTGCTGTCTCGACATTTCCCACCAGGCTTCACCTTACCTCTCGCTTGGATCTCTGCGAAGAGCGTTCCAAGACGTCATCATTGGAGAGGTCGGAGTCCTCGGAGAAGCTCAAATGTCGACGCAGTTGCAAATCTGAGGCAATAAAGGAACAATAGTATCCTTTAAGGTGGATTCCTGCATTGAGCAGGGGGTTGGGACTCGATGACTTTATTGGACTCGATGGCCTTATAGGCCCCTTCCAAAGCCACTATTCTATGAGGCATTCAAGAGGCAGCTGGACAACCATCTGTCAGGGATGCTTTAGGGTGGATTCCTGCATTGAGCAGGGGGTTGGACTCGATGGCCTTGTAGGCCCCTTCCAACTCTGCTATTCTATGATTCTCTGAAACTTATCAGGTGGCAAAGCCAGAGGAGCACTCGGCATCACAGTGATGGAGTATGGTGAGTCCCTTGAGGTCGGGCATATGCTTGCCTGAAACAGTACCGTACCCTCCATTGCTGCTACAGTGACTAGAGAAATAACGCCTTTCTCCCAGAACAATACCCTGATAGTTGGTGAGCTCATGTCTTGTTTAGGCAAGAACTGCAATTGTTTTCAACAACTGTACGTCAGCTTCAAGCATCCTCTGGTTGCCACAAGGTGTTGGATATGGGTGGTGGCTAACCAAATCTATGCCTTGGTTGCTGTCTGGGATGAGCAACTAGGGGAGTGCAAGCCTGTTGATTCTCTTAGACCTCTCAGCAGTTTTCAATAACATTGACCAGGGTGTCCTTCTGGATAGGATATGGGGGCATGGTATTGCAGTGGGTCCACTCCTTCTTGGATGGCTGATTCCAGAAGACAGTGCTTTTTAAAAAGCAGCAAACAGGACTACCTTTCTGATCACATCACTAAGAGGCAATGTGGCATAGTGGTTAAAGTGTCAGGTAAGGAAGATAGGTTAAAATCCCCATTCAGCTATGAAGCTCACTGGATGACTGGGTTAGTCACTATCCCTCAGCCTGACATTGAACACCTACCTCACGGTGTTGTTCAATGGATAACTGCAGGTGAGAGAATAGAACCATGTGTGCTACTTTGAGTTCCTTGGAAGAAAGCCAGGATATAAATACAATAAAATGTGTGGTGTGGTGGCTAAAGTGTCGGACTGGGAGTCGGGGGATCTGGGTTCTAGTCTCCGCTTAGCCATGGAAACTCACTGGGTGACTTTGGGCCAGTCACAGACTCTCAGTGCAACCCTCCTCACAGGGTTGTTGTTGCAAGGAAAAAATGGAGAGGATTATGTATGCCACCTTGAGTTCCTTGGAGGAAAAAAGGCGGGATATAAATGCAATAATACATACTATATCTATCATTCCCTGTTCTCCCTGCAGCAAAGCTTCCCCACCCACCCCGCTTTATGGAAATAATAGATTACAACTTCTTAATTAAAGTCTTATCTAATAAAAAAAACCCAGAAGGGATCTAAGAACCCAGAAGGGATCTCCGCATCCACCACTTTCTCTGATGCCTTGATTTACACATCCAAGCAACATGTCCCTGAAGGGCAGTACAGCATCGAAGAGCAGCTGGGATTCCCCCCTCCTGTAGCAGGCATGTCATCAATTATGGCAAAGCTCTTGCAAGTGGGACTGATAATAATGAGTTGTGAAAGTGGCCAACTCCATTTTCATAGAATCATAGAATAGCAGGGTTGGAAGGGGCCTAAAAGGCCATCGAGTCCAACCCCCTGCTCAATGCAGGAATCCACCCTAAAGCATCCTTAGCAGATGGTTGTCCAGCTGCCTCTTGAATGCCTCTAGTGTGGGAGAGCCCACAACCTCCCTAGGTAACTGATTCCATTGGCGTACTGCTCTAACAGTCAGGAAGTTTTTCCTGATGTCCAGCCGGAATCTGACTTCCTGTAACTTGAGCCCGTTATTCCATGTCCTGCACTCTGCGAGGATCGAGAAGAGATCCTGGCCCTCTTCGGTGTGACAACCTTTTAAGTATTTGAAGAGTGCTATCATGTCTCCCCTCAATCTTCTCTTCTCCAGGCTAAACATGCCCAGTTCTTTCAGTCTCTCTTCATAGGGCTTTGTTTCCAGACCCCTGATCATCCTGGTTGCCCTCCTCTGAACACGCTCCAGCTTGTCTGCGTCCTTCTTGAATTGTGGAGCCCAGAACTGGGCACAATACTCTAGATGAGGCTTAACCAGAGAGGAACCAGTACCTCACGTGAAGGTACTGGTTCCTCCTTTGCTGCAGATCCTTTGCTGCAGATCCTGAGAAATGTCAGGTGTTTCTGACTTAGACTGAGGTTCTTTTATTACTAGTTCCCTGAATCACTGAGCTCCTATTTTAATAGTTCTAAACTGGGCCAGACAGTAGATGAGAAACAAAAGCATGAGATCAGGCTGACAACTATTACCCAGAGGACCTTTTCTTCTGCCGCTCCCAGTTTGTGTAATGGGTTGCCGGGAGAGATTCGTCAACTTAACAGTCTTCCATCCAGAATTTAAGAAAGCCATAAAGACTGATCTCTTCCGGCAGGCCTACCCAGTTGAATTTTAAGATGCCTTTTAATAATGTGCTGTTCTTAATAATGTATTAGTTTTAAATGTTTGAATTACATGTATTTTATGGCATTTGCATTTATGTTGTACCCCGCCTCAATCTGGAGGGAGAGGTGGGTAACATTTTTTTTTAAAAAAATTATTATTATTATTATTATTATTATTATTATTATTATTATTATTATTTATTAATTAATTAATTAATTTATCACTCAGGACCCCTAGCTGGATTTGTCAAGGCTGCTTAAGGGACAAACAGGGCATAGAATCCAATCTGGACCACAATAAAGCGGGTTGTATGAGAAAGACAGCAGATCATCCTTACTCTGGCAGGCTTGGGACACCAACTGAAAACCAAGGGTGAATCACATGATAAGCCAATAACTGCTGCCAACCCAAACCTCTCTCTTGAATCGAACTGTGGCAGCAAAATGGGTAGTCCTGGATGAAACAGTCCATGGTGACGGATGCCTTCAGGGTCATGCAAGGGAACTATTGTTGATTAGGCAGGATGGAAGGAGTGATGTTGCCCGGTAGCCATGTGAACTCATGTTACGTGTTTGACTGCTTTGGAGCAGGGGTTTCTTCTCAGACATTATGGCAGCAACCCACCCCAAATCAAGAACACTGTCAAGAACCCAAATATAAGTGCACACAATACTTCACAGAGGGCTTGGGCTAAATGTTGAACTCTTAATATTGTGAGGATTCTTGTGACACTCCCAGGCCTTTGGAAATAACTATTTTCCTCTTGCTTTCCTTGATCCTATTCTGTTTTTTCATGTTTTATTCAGGGCTGGGAGAACCAGCAATTCTTGAGATTGCTCAAATTCTCCAAAAATCACTTCAAAGCTTGTTTCAGCTCACTCCCATTTTCATTCTGAATTTTGGCTCATTCAAACAGGAAAAGTGCGCATTACAAATGGAAAAAGTGTGTATTTTTGTGAGCATTTTTTCAAAAGTGTGCACTTTCCCCCCTTTGACTAAACATAAAATGTGTATTTTGGAGGGGGTGGGAAATGGGCATTTCAAAGGGTTGATTTAAAAAACAACACATTTTTCAAATGCAACTGCAGGAATTTGTAAACATTTCTTGAAAAAATGCACTCCTGCTCACGTTCACCTTTGGGATTGTGGGCAGAACATTTTACATGATTTGTGAACAGAAGCTAAGTTCTTCTACATCCCTAATTCTATCTCCCCACCCCCTTTTTAGTTACCTCCCAAACCACAGGGGTCTGCTTGCAGGGTGACATCAGTCACCTATATCTGGATCAGGGAGCCAAGAGCAAACCTTAACCTGTGCCCATATCCTGCGCACACAGGAAATTTGTTTCCCAGGGATTACAACAGAATACAACCAGTGACAGAATACCTGCTGCTCTAATTAGCGGAGACGCCTTATGTTTCCCTGAATCCACTGTGGCCTCGCTGGAGGGCGTACTAGGGCATGATTTGTCATCCGTCTTTTTCTTCTTGTCCTTCTTATAACCAGAGAATACAGATTTCCACAGCGATTTGGGCTTGGTGACTTCCTCGGCGGCGCTGCTGGATTTGTCAGAAAGCTTGCTGTCGTTCTTGGACTTCTTCTCCTTCTTGTTCTTACGGGGGGAGAAGAGAGAAGTCCTTTTCTTACTTTTCCCTCCGGAACCTTCCGAAGAGGTAACTGACCCATCGCGTCCACTGGCGTCCGCAAAGGGCGAGAAGAACCTTTCGCCACTAGCCTCGTGCTTCAGCGTGGGGCCTTCGCTGGCTTTCGTAGCCAAATGCTTTGGGGACTCGAAAAACAGCTCTTTGGTCTTTGAGGGCATGGTAGAGGCTTTGCACAATTTGACAGCAGCACCAGGCACCTCTGGATCTTTCATCCTGCAGAGCTGCTTTACCATGGCATCGCGCAAGGCCTGGCTCTTGACAGACTTCTCTCGGGCCCTCATTCTTTCCTCAGCCAACTCCTTGGCTTCTGCTGAGACTTGAAGAAGGCCTCTCTTTTGCTGGCTTCCTCCTTCCATGGAGGGTGGCCCACCGTTTTCTTTGACCAAATGTAGGTGAAGAGGCTTCTCTGGCCGTGGCCTGCTGGGGGGCGTGTAATACTTTTCATGAAGGCTTGTATCCTCAGTCCTCTCGTCATAAGTGTCCTCTACGTCATCAGCAAACGGTATCTCATCCACGCTCTCCACAAACGACTTCCTCACCTCCTCTCTGGGGGGCTGGGATGACTCCCTGGCTGGCCGGATCCGTTCGTTTGCTGGTGGCGGGTGAGGTGTTTGCATAGATGCCGGATTTGACTCTGCCTCATTCTGCCAAGTGGCTTGGTGCCTTTTTCTTCGCAGTGTTGCTGGCTCTTCATTTTGAGGGGGTGGAGGGGGAGGGCTGGAGGGAGGGGTGAGCATAGTGGAATCGGATGTGTTGAAGCTCTGGCTGGCCAATGTCCTCATGTTGGATGAACTGCCCTGAAGACCCAGCCCCGAACTGCTGGACAGGTCTCTCTTAACATCACTTGAGTTTTTCAGCTCCTTCTCTGATGGGGACTTTGGTGTCAGTAAAGAAAACTGCTCATGGTCTAACTTGGGTGTGACTGGCTTCCTCGGGGCTGGCTGGGGTTTTATAAGGTGGATCCCCTTTTCTTCTGGAATCCCCTCAGGAGTGTAGGATTTCAGAGGGGCAGACTCGAGGGCCGAGATGGTAAAGCTGGGCTCTGACCCTCTGCTTCTGTTCACAGGGGTGAGACCCAAACTTCTCCGGATTTCGGCACTCTTCATCCAGAACTCCTCCACAAGGTTATTCCTTTTCAAAGCTTCTTCTGCCGTGGTAGGGCTCCCCAGTTTGTCCACTTCTCCCTCTTGACTCTTTAGGGCAAGTTTGGCCAAAGGAGTGGAGGTTAAGGCTGGGACAGGTTGAAAACACACTGGCGGCTCCCCTGGAGATGGAGCAGATGCTTCACCAGAAGGCAAAGGCTGTGAACAAATAGGCAAGGGAGCAGCAGCTGGAGATGGAGATGTGGTGGGTGTTGCTGGATGCAATTTCATAGGTGATGTCGGCGTGATGGCCTCAGGCAGTGCAACTGGCTGGGACCGTATTGGAGAGAGCAGTGCAGGTGGGCTTTGGACTTCTTGATCATTGAGGATCTTGTCTTGTTTCTCCTCTTCCAGGAGGAACGGCTCAGGGAAAAAACGTGAATCTGAGGATCCCTCATTGCAGGCTCCTGTTGCGAGAGGCTCCTTTGAGTCCTGCAGAAACAGATATAACCACAAAGCATCACCAATAGAATGAAACACTCTTCAGTAGGCTTTAGAACAGTGAGTTCCAAGCCTTCTACTTTCCAGGGAGCTATTTCCACTTATCTCCCTAGGAGCATCTCCATGTTTGTCATATATCCCAGTGTGTATTAGAGCAGGGGTGGTCAGAAAGTAAATCTCTAGATGCTTTGGACTTCCAACTCCCAGCATTCCTGACCATTGGCTATGCTGGCAGGGGCTTTGGGGAGTTGTGGTCCCAAACAGGGTAATGCTATCAGTGGCTACTAGTCCTGATGACTATATGCTACCTCCAGTATCTGAGCCAGTATGCCTATATACATCAGTTGTTGGGCAACATGAGTAAGATGGTGCTGTTATACTCATGCCCTACTTCTGAGTTTCCCATAGGAAAGCGGTTGGCCACTTTGTGAACAGAATGCTGGATTAGATGGACCCTTCTTCTCATGTTCTTATCTGGAGATGTACCTTCTGCCCTCCTTTGTGTTAGAGGATAATAACAATAATAATAATAATTTACATTTGTGTACCGCTCCATAGCTGAGGTTCTCTGGGCAGTTTACATAGGATAAAAACACTTAAAAACAATATACAAAAATTTTAAATCACAAAAACATACAAAAACAAACCCAGGCTAATTTCATATTACTAAATGCCTGGGAGAAAGGTCTTGATTCTGGGAAGAGTTTAGGGTGATGTGCCATTCATTTGGGACACTGCCCAGGCTTCACCATTGCCCGACATTAACTTGAAGTGTAGCTTAAAACGTAAGAAGTGCCCTGATGCTGGATCAGACCAAGGGTCCATCTAGTCCAGCACTCTGTTCACACAGTGGCCAACCAGCCATCAGCCAGGGATGAACAAGCAGGACATGGTGCAAAAGCACCCTCCCACCCATGTTCCCCAGCACACAGGCTTATTGCCTTGAATACTGGAGACAGCACACAACCATCAGGGCTAGTAGCCATTGATAGCCTTTGCCTCCAGGAATTTACCCAACCCCCTTTTGAAGCCATCCAGATTGGTGACCATCACGACATCTTGTGGTAGTGAGTTCCATAATTTAACTATGCGCTGTGTGAAGAAGTACTTCCTTTTATTCGTCCTGGATCTCCCACCAAACACACTCAACATTTCAACTTGCAATTTTATTTGTCAGTTTGGCAGCAACTGAGCTTATGGCCTGGACTTAGGTATGGCTAGATTTCGATCCAGCCCCTCATCTGAGTAGGTGAGGGCAACCCATATTGCTTAGTGCTGTTGTGAAGGGCCAGAGGAGGAGAGTTCATTAATTACTCCAGGAAAGAGAGAGAATAAATGTCAATAGCTATTGGGTTATTTAGGATGTATACGTCCTGACAGTCATTTAAGCTTGACTCAGCCTTTGTAACTTGGTGCCCTCCAGATGTGTTGAGACTACAACCCACATCACGCCCGGACAACATGCCCAGGGGCCATGCTGCCTGGGGGATGCTGGGAGTTGGAGTCCAACATGTCTAGAGGGCATCAGGTTGGGTAAGGCTGGACTAGAATGTGGCTCCCTTTTAATGCCTGTTCTGTTAAGCAGTAGGCAGTAAAGAAGACCTCAGTTGGAGAGAGAATACCATGGAAGGCGCACCATTGTTTTGACCTATCCAGCTACTCTCTTCTTCTTATGTTTGATGTCCTTAATTCTGAAGTAACACTGCCCTTGAAACCCAGTGGTATTAACTGAATAAGGGAAATGCTCCCTTACCCCCACCCACTAGTACTGGCGTTATCAGCTGATCTTCTGTAGTCTAAATGATTAGGCTACGAGACCCCACCCCACCCCAAATCATGGGAACCTTGCAAATGGCCTGTCAGCAACCAGGAATGCACACAGTGTGCAAGATTGCAGGACTAGAGATGAGAAAACACCACCAAAAGCAAGAGAACCTGCTATCTGGGCTGTCACATTATGAGAAGGGGTAATGCTAGCCGACTTGCTGTTAGAAGGTAGCACTGGCATAGTGGAATATAATCCACAACTCCAGCTGTAGAACACAGATCGCAAAGTAGCATGTACAGAGAGTAGGTATGCTGCAGAGCAAATACCTCCAGCTGACTCAAAAAGTGAAAACAACAACAACCACCAAATGCAGAAGGAAGCACCACCACTAAGGAATATTAGCCAATCTAACCTTTCCCCTCTTCAGGCATTTGGGAAGGAAGATATCTATATTCACTTAGACTAATGCAGAATTTTTGGTAATGATGTCATTGATGATTGTTATTCTTTCTCTGTATTTATTTGGAAACTAAGCGTCCCAATTCATGGAAGAATTGCTATAGCTGCAGTTAAAATAAAAATCACTCCATAAAACTAGTGCTGAAACTAGTCAAAGCCAAACAAGTCAAATAATTATGTTCAAGTCAAAGAAAGTGCCAGCAAAGATGATAGATATGATGACTCCTGACTCATCCTCAAGGAATGACTGGCTCAAATCTAAACATTCTGAGGATAACACTGTAGGAATGTCCCTCATGGATGATCCAAATCAAGCTGGTTCCAGAAATGATTCTTTTACCTAAGGAGTTTACTGGAAAGTCTAAGGGAAGATAGTCTTAACATTTTTTCCTTGATCTCAAAATATAGTCAATTACGTTGCTACATGATACAGAAAGCAATTTATTAAAGACTAAAGCAAATCAGTTCTTTAAACTTCTTCCCCACTCTGGTGCCCTCCAGATGTGTTAAGAACACATGAAGAGCCCCTGCTGGATCAGGCTAAGAGTTCACCTAGTCCAGCATTCTGTTCACACAGCGGCCAACCAGCTGCCCATGGGAAACCCACAAGCATGACAATTCCCAGGGTCCCTCACCATTTGCCACACTGGCTGGGGCCGATGGGACTTTAAAACATCTGGAAGGTACCAGGTTGGGGAGAGTTGCTCTAGATCATAGATTCAGAAGAGAATGTGTGGATGCTAGGAGCTATGCTCTAAGCTTAATTTGACTAACAAAGCTAGGCAGTTACCTTCAATTCAAGCAGCACTGTTCTCAACATTCCCAGAGTCACTTGTCATCAGGGAGAGGCTTTCTTGAGAAGCCTCTCACAAGCCGCTACCCTAAAAGTCCATCTCCCACCTCCTCTCAACTCCGCTCTCTTGACCCTGCGGCAGACTCTTGGATGTGTCAACTCCGATGTCCCCTCGCCTTCAGAAAGAGGCTGAGTTCCCAGGAGTGGGGATAGTCTCTGGGCCAACTGCATTCTCACAGATAAGCTGCTGGGAAGATTCAACCTTGACTTCTGAAGAGTATTAGAGAATCTCCTCCCCTGCTTCCTATGTTGGCTGGTAAATTTCTGGTCCTTCTTCTTCGGATTCTGATTGACCCCCCACAACCCCTTCCCCCCACACTAGAGAGAACAAGCCTGATCCTGACCTAGAGCTGGCACAATTGGTGCAAATGGCTGCATATAGTGCATTTGGGAAACAAATTTATAGTACTATATTTTCTAAATAGGTATGTACATAATTGCAGAATGGTATATAAATGCATATGTTTGCTTGCAAATCAACAAGTGAACACCAACATGAATGGCATCACACCTCCTCTTTGAAGTAGGTTTGTGTGTGTTCATTGGATTGTAAGCCTGACTAGAGCCTGCCTTAGTTTTTAGAGAAAGTCCACTTCTTAAAATATATTACTATTTAGATTTCAGTATCAATTTCTCACCAATTTGTGTTTTAACCTAAAGCGTGATGGAATACTGAGAACTGGTTTTTATATAAAAAGATTCCAAACCAACTGCCAGTCCTGTTTCACAGAAATAAACTGCTATCCATTAAATATCTCAAACTTTCACATGTATTTCCACTATGAGTTAATCTGCTAAATGCAAGCCAATAAAAATGACTATTGGCTTACATATACAGTAGTTTGGGTATGGTGTTCAGGTTTGTGATTAGATTGCTCTTTTAACAAAGCTTGACATGAATGGGCACATATTTGCCATTAAGAAAAGCATAACATATTTTCTCACCTCTTTTTCTGCTTCATTGTGGTTACCAGCTGGTGAAAGAAGAACAGCCTTCTCGCGTGGTGATTCAACTGGCAGACAAGGCTTGCAGGGATCTGAAAGAGAACCAGTGAACAAGGCTATCACCACCTTAAAGCCGTTTGATGTACAAGGGAGTTTACTGGCTGCTGCTTGCACCTCTGTAGATAGTTAATTTGGTACCTGACCTGAATAGTGCCATTCCTCCCAGTTACAGCATTATGCTTTGTTCAGCCTGAGCTTTTGTATATTACTTGGAAGCAAGTCCTACCGAGTTCAGTGCAGATTACTCTCAAGTAAGCATGCATAGGATGACAGCATTATATGCCAAAACATTCTACTGCTTCTGGAGGTAATGTTGGTGGTGATGGTGGTGGTGTGGCTCACTACTGGCACCCCAAAAATATGTCCGGCAGCGAAGGGCAGAAGTACCACGCTGCTGGATCAGACCGAAGGTCTATTGACTACAGCACGCTGCTTCCCACAGCGGCCAACCGGATGCCTGTGGCAAGCCCACAAGGAGGAGCCCGAAGAACAATTCAATTTTGCTATAATAACTAATTGATAGACCTATCTTCCATGTATTCCAATTCCCTTTCAAACTGTGTAAGCTAGTGACAATCACCATATCCTCCGGCAGCAAATTCCATAAATTCATTATGTACTGGGTGAAAAAATACAAGGCAAACTTGAAATGCATTTGTGAGCCACATAGCTGCAAGCCAACGTGTGTGTGTGTGTGTGTGTATGTGTGTGTGTGTGTATATATATATATGTTTGTGTGTGTGTGTGTATGTATATATATATATATATATATATATATATATATGCTTAATTTGCACAATTTGCTCCTCTTTTGCTAGCCATGAAAGTGACCGGGGTTTGGGAGAAAGACAAGAAGATGAGCTGACTTACAGAATCCCCAGTCTTAGAGGGCGTTCAGACAATCACAGGGGGGCGGGGAAGAAGCCATTGTGGCTTCTCTGGCCGCTGCTGTGCATGCTGCCATTTATATAACTACCCATAATAACAGAAGCAAGCTCCAAATGCAATTCAGCAGAGGAAGCTGCAGCAAGAACCCTGCCCATCCAAGATAGTTAGCTATAACTGGCTGAGGCCTCCCCTGAGAGAACCAAAGGCATGCCACTGGAGGAAACAAGGGTCACAGAGGAGTTCCACAGAGAGGACTCCAAACCTGAATGTGACTCCGGCTGGCACACACTCCTTCCGAGGTTTGGATACCCAAATAAGATCAGCTATGATTTGGATCGAAAGTGTCAGATGCCAAATAGCATTATTGCGACATGCAGTTAACAGTGGAGGGGAAATTCCCCAACTCCTTATTCTTTTTCCCTTTGTGGAAATTGGCACACCAGTCTGAAAACGTAAAGGCAGCCTAGTTTTGTGTATGTCTGGACACATTTTGCCACATCTACAGTCTGAAATGACCTTTTCCCATGCACAGACCTTCACGGCAATCATCTGCAATCATTCCCCCAGCTGCAAATGTTCTGGGGCAACTTGGCTATAGATTTACTTAAATAACGATAATGTGGGAATTGGGCATTGGTTCATTAGAAATTAGCAGATGCCTGCTGTATAGACTGCTCTTAATCCATCTAGCCTAGTACGCACTGACCTTCTGTCACAATGCAAGGGGCAGCTGCCGCTGCCTCTGCCTCCTGGTCTTCAGAGACTTTCAGCTCCAGCTCTTTCTCCTCTTCTTGATGCAGACGACACTCGGCTTCTGCATCAGATGGGATGTCATCTATTCCGCATTGATTTGCATGAGGAAAGAAAAAAAGGGGGAAAATGATCTTAGGTGCAAATTTACAGTGACTTCCTTCTAGGATTTTGGTTCGTCATCCCAAAGTCAACAGAGATGTGTGAAAAGACCGGCAGTGGTGGCAATGTGATCTGCTGGCGATCTGAAGGAGGAGGTGTGCTGTCCCCACCCTGCATTCCATCCTCAAAGTGGCCTTCCCTTAAATCTGCTGGCCAGGGTCTCATCACACTCTTTAGGAGTTTTATACAGCCACTTAGTAAGTGGCTAGCTTGAAGATAGTGAGTGGCTTTACACAACATGCCAACCCACACTCAAGGTTCAGCATGGGTTATAAATGAAGCATGGGTTGCTGAAATGTGGTTGTTGAGTTGTGTGAACCCAGCCAAACTAACAAACCATGGTACACTATGTTCAGCATCTAAGGCCCTCCTCCAGGTATCGGAAGCTCAGAGAATAGCCACAAGCGAGAGGGCCTTCTCAGTGATGACCCCCTCAATTGTGGAATGATCTCCCTGATGAGGGTTGCCAGCCCCAAAACTATTATCTTATCAGCGCCAGGTTAAGACCTTTCTCTTCTGTCAGCATAGGATAATGTTTTAATCAGATCCTGGATTTGTCCTATCGCAGATTGTTTGAAATAGTTTTAATTATATGTTGCCTATATGTGTGCTGTCTGTTTATATGTTGTCTGTAAATGGTTTTACAGTTTGTATAATGTATTCCTAATGGTTTTTAATTTTTGTAAATCCCTCAGAGAGCTGTAGTATAGAAATGCAATAAATGAAATGAAACCATGAACAACTCATGAAGAGAACCCATGGTTTCTTGTTGGGTTGTGAACTGGGGGTTCTTCATGATAAACAAACCATGGTTTGTAAGTATAGCTAGTTTCACAAAACACAACAACCCATGTTTCAATGACAACCCACATTCAACCTTGAGTTGTCATGTTGTGTGAACCCATATTAAATAATAAAAATAGGCACTCTCTGCCCATCTCTGAAACATTTTCACATATGAATAAAACTAGACAATTGCAATTCCTTTGCCATTCTTTTTCCCCTTCTCGTAGTACTAAAGCAGCACATCAGCCTTCCTCAACCTGGTGCCCTCCAGATGTTTTGGACTTCAATTCCTACTAGCCCCAGGCAGCAGTGCCAATGTTCAGGAATCCTGGGCGTTGTAGTCCAAAAACATTTGGAGGGCACCAGGTTGGGGAAGGCTGGCAGATGCACTGAGCTCTTTTGCTTTGGGTTTGCTACATCTTGCACAAAATACCTGCCTCCCATCCTTTCGTAACAAGACTTTGTATTGCTGCAACAATGTTTGATAACACATCAGGGTATTCACAGCCCCATACCATCGTCCAGCTCTGCACCCGTGTCCCCATCTTCAAAAGCTTCTGCAGGCTCGGTGCCCACCTCCTCCTCATAGTCATTCTCCTCACACAGGGCTGGAATACATTTGATGTGTAGATTTAAACAAACAAACAAACAAATAAACAAAAAGGGAGGGGAAGAGAGAAAACAGATTTATGTAAATTCAAGATTCTGATGTGAAACTGCGGTCTATCTGAAGTCCACGATTTCTAAAAGGTTTTCGTGAGACACACTCCAGAAACAGCAAAATCATGTGATGCAGACCTTGCTGGACTGTACCGCCTTAGATTAAAAGTGGTGTGTATGTGTGTGTGTGTTTATCTTTGAATGCTTCCCCTCAAAAACAACACTCTTCACATAAAAAAAAACCCTAGCATGTCAGGAAGAAGGCTGCACTAGAACAAAGCTTTTTTGGTTATTTGTTTTTATGTGGGGAGTATTCAAAACTGCGATCTCCACCTGCACATACTGAAAGTGGTACATCAATGATTCTATGTGAGCTCAGTTAATAGAAGTTGTTGTATAAACATACAAATCCCATATCTCTAATCGAGTTAATCGTTTTAAAAAGTATTTTGTACCCAGTGCTAGACATTTCCAAAAAAGTTTGTTGCCTTGAAACTGTCTGGGTGCCTCCTTCGAAAAATCGTATTTGGGAGTCGATTACACCATAGTCATTTTCTATTGGACTTATTTTGTGCTGTATTTCAGATTAAATAGCAGTTTCAAAGCACAGATATCTATGTCAAATGGTTACCAGGCTCTGGCTGGTCTAAGCAACCATCCAAAGCAAGAGTAATTGGAACTGGAATATAACATAGAGACTAAAATAAGGGGCATCACATGCTTAAGTGATTCAACACTTTGCAACATCCTTGAAAAACAGGAAATCTTGTTATTGCCTGAGCTATTGTACAATTTCCCAAGAATGCCCTGAAAACATTGTCAAGACACCAGAAATTGGTGACGTGTTTAAAGGAGGCAAAGATTAGAAACACATTGGTGTAAACATATATTCGGAGAGGGGAGGTGTGTACTTATTCACAGTTATTGTACAAGTATGCATTTACACACATTATGCAGTTAGATGAAGTGCAAGGGAATAAAAGCTGTCACACAGAAACTTGTGAGCTATGAGCTACGGTAGCCAGGAACTAATGGAGGCAACGTTTTGTCCAGGTTGGTCAGCAGCCCCAACTGGATAAGGCGATATTGCAGCCGTCCTTGTAAGCTCTGCTGTCAGAAGCAAAAAGGTTTAGAAATGCACTAACTACATCCATGCAAAACTCAAAATGTCAGTTCGCAAATGATCACTGTTCTACTGTGTGAAATTAAGTTTGTCACTGATCGGAACTCTGTTCTTCCGGCAGGGGCTGAGTCTGAATAATAAAATCCGGAAGTAGGGCAAAGTAGAGCTGGCCTTTATAATGCAACTTTAGTATACAGAGTAGAGCAGTCTTCCCCAACCTGGCACCCGCCAAGTGTGGAGACTACAACTCCCACCATCCCCAGCCAGCATCGGGGATTATGGCAGTGTAGTCCAACACATCTGGAGGGCACCCGGTTGGGGAAGGCTGGGTAAGAGCATTTCTCTCATGATCCATGCATCATCTGAGAAAAAAAGTACCTTTAAGAAGAATTTGCTCCTTTAGTAGGGAATCTAATGTGATGATGGTGTGGTAGGAAGAGCCTACAAGCTTCATCCTTTGCAGACTTCAGGATTCTTATCTTCCAGGTGTTTATAGCAATTACTTTCCTTTTGAGTGCAGTTTTGACTTAAGGGCCTGGATAGGCAGACTGGTGCCCTCCAGATGTTTTGGACTACAGCTCCACTAATCTGAGCATGGGCACTTCTGAATGGGGCTTCTGGGAGTTGTAATTCAAAATATATACAGCGACCCCGGTTGCCTATGCAAGCTTTATTAGGGTGTATCCAAGACCAGCATTCTTGCCTCTCATTGATCTTCATGGAAATACACTTTCCTCCCAGAGTTTTGGGCACTGTTTATTTTTTCCTTCATGCTGAACTTGCATAAAATCCAAAATAAATCTAACAGACGTGGAAGAGGACCTTGTGATGCAATTGCTGTGAAGTTTTAGATCTGTGAAACGACAGAAAGATTCAGCAAAGAGTCTGTGGCAAATGGGTTGCAGGGGTTGAGAAATATAATTTTTTCTTCTGCTCTTTTTGTAACAATGAAGGCCATGGCCGGAGAAGAACGGAAGGGAGAAGTTTCTGTCCAGACCAAGAGCGGGAAAGCTTGTTCTTCTTTAATGTGGTGCATGTTTCTGCATGAAAAAAGTCTGCAGGAACTGGAATACTGAACAGGAATAGATCATGGGATGTACTGCGGACTGTACAACTTCCTCTCATGAACCAATCACTTGGAAGACTGCTGGTTTGGATGCACTCTCTGGGCCAAACTACACATGACATTAAATGCTTTATAGCGTTTAATGCAAGTATAGTTTTAAACAACTGTCGCTGCAGGGGCTCTAATCCCAATCAAAACTCTGACAAGTGGGAAGATTCACTCTTCCCTCCCCTCCTCTTCTTGCCGGCCTGCCACAAACGACGTCTCCCCACCACCCCTGGCTGCAATTTGCCTCTGAAGGCAACATTCAATTAGCACCAATGGCAGCTTTCTTCTAGAGGCAAAGTGCAGCTGCCGGGGTGGAGTTGCCTGGACTCTAGGAAGGGAGAGGAGAATTATCCCCTCTCTCCCAATCCAGATCAGGGCTTCTCCACAGCAACAACTGTTTAGAACTACAGTTGTGTTAAATGCTATAAACACATTTAAGGGGCAATCCTATACATGTTTAGATGGTGGTGGTGGGGATTTCCTCCAACTGCCAGCTTTCCCCAGCCTGCCATGCTGGCTGGGAAATGCTGGGAATTGTAGGACTTTCCCCTCCTCTAAACATGCATAGGATTGTGTCTTCAGTGTAATGTCTCAGTATAGCATCTTTCCTTGGTTTTCATTTCAAAAGGAGAAGCCGCTTCGTCAGTCGGAGGGAAGGTCTTGGCTTTTTTCACCATTAGAGGATTTTACTACTAATTTAGAACAAACACACACTGCCCCCTTCACAAGTATGGTCCATTGCAAACATGGTGCTTCCCAAACATATCGAGGGGGGGGGGGCACTCGATGCAGCTTCTGTAACGTTTTCCAGCCAGCTGCCTGGGACCATACACTGCTTGTTGGGGAGGGGGGAAGCACTGCATGTCTATGAGTTATTGTAGCCTCCTAGTGTCCCTCATCCAGATTTCACTTCTGCTATGGAATGACCATGAGGCTATAAGCAAGCCACCATTTATAATATGGGGATAACCCTAATCTAACTGACAGGATGGTTGCAAGGATTAATGAGAGAATATATGTGAAGTCCCCTGAACCATCTAACGGCACAGTTCTGGGAGTAAGTCCCATTGAACTCAACGGCACTTACTTCTCCTGGAGAAGAAGGCTATCAATGGCTACTAGCCCTGATGGCTATGTACTACCTCCAGTATCCAAGGCAGCAAGCCTATGTGCACCAGTTGCTGGGGAACATGGGTGGGAGGGTGCTGTTGCACGGTGTCCTGGTTTGTTGGTCCCTGGTTGACAGCTGGTTAGCCATGGCTCTTCTTGACACTTATAAGATTGTGCTCTAAAGTATTATAAAAATGTATCATCATCATCATGATAATGATAATAATATTTAGGATGAAACAATGAATCAAGAACCTTTAAAACATTAAGGGCCTGCATGGCTTTCTTGCAGGAAGTGTCCTGTCTAAATTGGTCCTAATGGTCAAAGGTATAAATGCAAAACCTGACTGCTCCATTTCCTTCATTCAATGAAGGAAGCAGCCACTTCTGTTTGCTCTGCCTTGGAGGAGGTTAAGATGGAAGCCTAAATCATGCAAGAGTGGACCATCTCAGGGAGACATGCAGGCCCCGCCCTCCTTCCCTCCCCAACTCAGCATGCGTGAGCGACGAAGGCACAGGTAGCCCCATGGTTAAAAGAGGGCCAGCAGCTGAGGCGCTGAAAACGCAGAGAGGTGGGAGCGCCAGCAGTGGTGGGCAGGGTTACTTTTGAGCTGCAAACAGAACATTGCCAAAACTACCTCCTGGGACTGCATCCAGCCACGCCTGCACTGCCTCGTGGCGTATGGAGGGAAGGTCAGATGCTGAATTAAAAATAAAATAAAACGGTAATAAATTCCAGATCACATAAAACAAACACTTCGAAATGGAAACACCATGGAGAGAAATGTACAGAACTCTAAAGAAGAGAAATAAAAACCAGGGAGGCATTGAACTCGGGGAAGAACAGACTCAGAAGCCCCCCTTCGAAGTGTATGTGGGCGGGGGGGGGGAGAAGGAGGAAGCGTGGATTCCTGGAGCTGCCGATTCCTGCTGTAGCGGCCTTTGCTCTACCCACCTGCAGACAAAAATGTTGCAAAGACGACCCTTTCTGCATTTAGTAGAACCGTTGTCCAAATTTTGGTCAAGGAAACCTCATTTGGGCTACTGCAGGCTGGCCTTCTTTTCTCTCTTCACTCAAATTAGGAAGGCTTTACTATATGCCTCTCGCCTAAAACTTAAGCAGTTGAACTGATTCCCCAGTTCTTGCTCATCTTTTTTATACCAATACATGGCAGTGCTAGTCAGAACCCAGGGCTCAGTGTCCTTACATCACAGGCTCTTCAGCTCTCTGCCCCCTTTGCCAAACTCATCTGTTACGGACTCCTTTTCCCATCAGGTTCACACTTACATCTTACAGGGCCATTCCCTGCTCATTCAATGGCCTTCACAGCTTTCAGAGGAATCCCTTTCCTGAACTACTGTCAACAATGACCCAGTTCACACATAACAACTACCTGTGGATTCTTTAAACCATGGGTAGTTGGGACTGAGTGGGAGCTAGTGAGGGTACAGACTGCTTACCCCTTCTACTTTACGAAACAACCCAGAAATAGTCCCAGGTTGTTCTCCGTGACGTCTGAACCAGCACTCCCAGCCCGGAGTTTTAACCTAGTAAAAAACTATGGATTAAAAGTCTAGGTTGTTTCCCCCTCAACAACCCAGAGTTCCAGGGTCACACATCATGGAGCTCAAACCAGAAACGGGGCATTCCTGGGTTGTTTACCAAAGTAAAAACATAGCAGCAAGCATTTGAGAGGCACCACGCTTGCACGTTCCAGACTAACCATGCTTTAAACAACCCATGGGTAGTAATTATGTGTGAACTGGGTCTATGAAAATAGTTGTTATGCAGCGATTTACCTTCCTCAATTTGCTACTCCTTTATCAAGACCTGGGCTCCCTTTTCAGCCTCCTCTGGCAACTCTCATCTATGTGGCAAAGTCAAGTTCTTTTTTGCTACATTAATTTGGGGATGAAATGGTAGACAGGATAAGAAAGAAAGAAAGAAAGAAAGAAAGAAAGAAAGAAAGAAAGAATTCTGAGAAACAAGGGCCCCACAAGAGCAGAATCCAGAGAAAGCTGAACTCCACATGGAATAAAACAAAACAAACAAGCAAATGTCTACTCCCAATATATATCTCCCCAGGCCCCAAATCTACCGGAGCTCCAAAACTATGCTTTTGGTGTTTTTAAAGAAAGGGATAAAATACCTTCAGTGTTTGGAACTGGTCCTTGGCACTGCAAGTTTAGATTTATCAAAGTTTGGGGTTGCTTATATTTGAGGAGGCTCAAACTGTTGAGCTCACCCTTCTCTTGCCTAGAGTGTTCGCATGACCTGCTCTACTTATAATTTACTTAAAATATTAAACACACAGAAAACAGCAGTACAAGTTAGTCACTTATTTAGAGGTAAGCATAGGGAAGACAAGACACTGCAAATGATTTGGAGAAGATCCATGAATAACTGGACCAAAAGGGGCTGGAGATCTTGACTGCTTTGAAGAAAAGACAGTATTCCTCAATCTCACCCCCAGCAACAAAATATTACTAATTGAATACTAGGAACACAATATAGCCAATTAGAAACTGAAACATTACTTAGAAGTCTGGGATTGCCTGCAACAGAAAAGTAACAGATGCACGTTTATTGTGCAGAACAATGATTTTCTGGTAAATCCTTTAGGAATACAGACCACTGTATCATCTCCAGAGGTTGGCACAGTTGGGTATTTGCTGTGGTCATATAAGGGCCCAGTCTCTCAACGGCAGACATAGTTTGCATGAAGCACTCAAGGAGGTCAACGGTAAAGTGAGAGAATACTGCCTCTTCAGGGTTAAAAAAATCCCACTGAGGTTTCCTTGCCTGGAGGCCCCCAAAATCCTACACAAGACAAGGAACACCAAGCAATCCTCCTTTGTTCAGAACCAGGATACCCAATACATAAAGGTATTCCCTACACCATTCTTTTCCAACCTGGTACCATCCCCAGATGTGTTGGGACTACAACTCCCATCAAGCCCAGCCAGTATGATGGAAGCTGTAGTCCAACATATTTGGAGGGTACCAGGTTTAGGAAGGCTGCCCTACACATTCCCTTTCAGCTTTTTTAAACCACCAAGGAGGAGGATTCCAGAGCTCCTATAGCAAAACCCATCTTATATTCCCTTAACATTCAAGAAAAATCAACCTTTGAGTTCCTTATTTTGAGTCCTGCTCTTATGAGCGAACAGCTACCGTTCTCCAGACATTCAAAACCACCATTTTGAAGGCCTTGCTCTGGGAAGGCACAAATATTTTAAATATACCGTATTTCTTCAATTCTAAGACACACTCCCCCCCCCGCATATAAACATCTCTAAAAACGGGGTGCGTCTTAGAATCACGGGTGCAATTATTATTTCTTAGCATCAAAGCTTTTTTTCTGTTGGTAGTACTGAAATTAGTGTGCGTCTTACAATTGATGGTGTCTTACAATCGAAGAAATACGGTATTAAAACAAAAACAAAAGGGAGAGTCTTCTTTTTAAGACTTTCGAATACCCAGCTCTTTCAGGTTTTCCTCCCATCATTTCACTCCTATGCTCTTCATCATTCTTGACACTCTACTCTGAATCTTTATGCATTATCAGGGCACATCTTGCACTGTGCAAAACCCTGCTCCCCCATGAACAAAATACTCCAGAATTCTAAGCGGGCTCAACATCACCAAGAAAAGATGCACTATTACTTCCAAGGTCTTTAATATCATCCCTTTGCTAATTCTTCTGTACCTTTCTATGGCTGTCTACTTCTGATCCTTATGGACTTGTTCACCTTTACACTTCAGTCTCTCATCAGCCCTCACCACCAGCTCTCACCAGTACAGCTACTCCTGTCTGCTTTAAGAAGACAAGAACTCTTAAAGGCCTGCCTGTAGGATCATCTTCTACTACCTCCCAGATGTGCACAGCACCAGATATCCAGAATTTTGATCCTGGCTTTGTACCTTCTCTCCATCCCACAGAGACAAAGCCAGAACTGACATATTTCCCAGCCGTTAACAGCCGAGTACTAAGCTTGGGTGCCAAAACGTCCTCGAACAAGCTTCTCACCCCTGGGCAGAGCATCCTTGGTAAGCTCAGAGTACAGGTGATGACAGCCATGACTGCCTCCTCAACCAGCTTCACCAAGTGTGGATGCACCTTATGGGTCATCTTCCCTTTGGTTTAAACTAAGATACTTCTGCTCACACTGAAGCTGATCAGAAGAGGAAGCAAAGACATACCCTGTTCTCCTGCCATCCTCTGCTGTACTATGAGCGAGCCTGGCAGGGCACTGACGCATTATGAGAACAAGTTGTGCGGGTTTGAATAAAATCATACTGCAGATTACTAATTGGCTATCCTAGACTATCAAGGCTTCCGAAATCACCTCCTTCTCCCAGAAATGTTGAGCAACATCTTATCAGGTACACACAATATTGTCAGAAAAGCAACTGCCAAATTTAGTCAGGATAAGGCCCTGCGTCCCTACATAAAATGGTATGACCTGCTTTTAGACCAAATTTAGTATCCACACTGCTCTGTGTCTTGGACATACAAGATAATGATTTCTATTATGAGTTAAGACTGTCCCACTGGACGAGGCCAACAGTCTAGCAAATCCTATTTTCTGATCTCTTCCCCTCTGTGACGCTATTCTCATATGAGGACATAAAATTGTAAATGTAACCAAAGATGAAAATTCTGTTTCCTGTTGGCCTCTATAAGCGCTGACAAACGGAGACCAACTTGAAATCAACACCACTAAAAGCGACATTACGACACTCTCGGGAAGGAGGGTTGGCCTTTCTGGAGACGAAACCAATAGGGAACAAAAGCCCTTGTGATGGAAAGGGTCAACGCAGGAGACACGTTTACCTCTGGAGGTGGAGGACTTAGAAGTAGGGCCCACTTTTTCCTCCTCCTCTTTCTGACGGATGTGTGTCCAATGCACATCTGCCAAGATCTCCAGGGGATCAATCGGATTTACTATCTGCTGCAGCCTCAGGTTTCCAGCTAGCAGATAAGAGGCCAGCGGTGGATCATGTTGATGGAGTGGCAAAGGAGAACAGGGAGGAAAAAGAGAGGGAAGGAAGAGGAGCACACACCATAGGAAAGGAAATGCAGGGAAAGAAAAAAATGAGAGAAGTTATTTGCTGAGATCAGCTTTCAAGAGAAGACAGGTAAAGTTCAGCATCATGCATGCATATGCGCTCTCTCTCTCTCTCTCTCTCTCTCGCTCTCTCTCTGTGTCACACACACACACGATTGCAATTTACAAATTCCACTCCATGCCAAAAACTCTTCAGTGAGGCACACAATTACTTGAGGATTCATCATCACTATATTTTCCTTTTAAGTATCTCTAGGGCAACAGACCACATTCTGCAAGTAATGAGAGATTAATGTGCAGTTTCACACAAACCTGTACTTTTTAACATCATTTTCTGAATACTAACACCACATAGGTGTGAGACACTGTCCACCCAGTATGGTTTATAAAAAAGACTACTTTTGAATTTCTTTCTTCATTTGTATACTAGAGCATTTCAAAGAGTAAGAAGCAAAACAGCTGCCCATCACATGTCTTAATCAACAAAAGGGCAAAAGGAAACCAAATACAACAGAGTTTGAATTACAGTCAGTTTTTTGTTCTACTTTTAATACCACAATATTGCTTCCATCTCAGGAAGTACCATTCTAATTTGACACAAATTAAAACATAGAACTGAATTGCAGAAGGCAAACATTGATGCAGCAGTGAGTGAAGGATCCTGGCTCTCTGGCTGACACATGGCACCTCATGCTGCTAGTCCTTGGGTAAGTAGAGTTAGTGTTTACACCACATCACACACACACCTTAGGAGTTAGAAGGATGAGTTTTAATCAGCAAGGATTAACAGTGGGAGGAAAGTAATAAACAGAAACTTAGCAAGGCTCCCAAAGAGCAGGCCTCACCTAGTCATCAGGAATTGTAACTCTTTATTTGGGGTGGGAGTGATGTACTGCAACGTTCCCAAATTTGATGGATAAAATATCGCTTTCACAAAAACTTGGATGGGGATTTTTTGGGAGGAAAAGTCATAGGGAAGTTTAACTAAGGGTGGCTAATTGGTCTCATTAAGAGAAATCCAGTTAACACCATCATTGTTACTGTGGTCCTGTTCCTGAATGATACAATAATTGTTGCAACTGGATATAAAGCACCCCACAAAAAAACCCTCCCCATTATGTCCCATAATGCTGCCAAAGTTATAAAAAGTAATATGTTTCAAGGGAACCTGTGAAGGATTGAAACAAAAAGGATAATAAGCCCCAAAACAGGATGGGAATTGCCAGTGTTTTAGCCAAATCTTCCATAATTGAAAGATGTATTCTCACATTCTGTGGCATAATAATAATAATAAAAAAGGGGCGGGGGATGGAAAGGTAATTTGTTGATTCTTGTGTCTCTGGAAATCACTGGAAGAAAAATGCAGGCTACATTGTGAATTTATTTATTTATTGCTATAAGAGTCATGCAGGTATAACATCAGGCATCAAATTGCTTTCTAATGCCCTAGACCTCTCTTGCCAAATAAGCAAATCAGGAAAAGGAACAGAAGCTAGGGCACAGCAGCCAGGAAAGGAATTTTAATAAGATTAAAGCAGAGGTTCACAACAAGCTTTTAATCCAACACGGTTCAATTTGCATATTTGATGCAATAAACCAAGAACAAGCAAGATGTTGAGCTGGAAATTTACAGGGTGCTCTTTGCTCTCGATCTGGAAATTAGCAGCGATGTTAAAATACAAGTCTGGCATCTTAAAAATACGCTACTTCAGGTGAGACCTGCTCTTTGCAAAATGGGGCTTCCTCCTCCTCCCCCCTTTTCCTTTGGGGAAGTGGAGATGGCGCGAGGGTACCTTTAAATGTACCCGTGTCCTCTTCGTTTGAGAGACGCTGAAGCCAAAGGCCTTGTTGAAGTTCTCTCTCCCAAGGGTAATACTCTCCCTCTACAGCAGGGGGGAGTCACACACCAACAAATAGCATTGATACAGAAAGGAGAGTGAAGGAAAGAGAGAGAAGGACAGAGAATCAGAAAGAACACAGTGGTGTTTTTGCAACTTTCCCCAACCTGGTCCTCTTCAAATGTTTTGGACAACAGTTCCATCATCCCCAGGTTTGGGATGATGGGAGTTACAGTCCAAACTATCTGGAGAGCCCCAGGTCGAGGAAGGCTGGTTTGGGGAAACCCAGAAGGCTCAAGGCTGCTTCACCTACCATAAGTGATCTTAAACAGATTTCATTTCCCGTCCTGTGCAAGTACACTGTCCCCTGTGATGAACGCATGTCTACTCTGTTGTGTGTGCATGCTGCAAAAACTTTCCATTGATTGGTACTTCCCACAGCATGTCAGAAATACATATGGTGTATATGGAGTTACAAGCAATTTCCTTACAAATAATCAGTGTTTGTCTAGCAAATTTTTCACAGCTGGAGCCCTCAATTCCAAAGGTATTCAGTCTGCTAAATGTCTTCTGTCAGGCAAACGTAAGTGTACGCTGGTGGTAAAGAAGTTCTGGGAACTTCAGAACTGTAAATCTACTTTACACAGGAGCTACCAAGCTGCAACGTTACAGTATCCACTTAGAAAAATACTATGTAACCCAAAAACGCAGCCCTTACTCGATTTCACACAGCAACATAATTATAGCTGCCATTAATCCGGGCCCATATTATCAGATCTCTTGATCACTGTTGCCTTGTATTGGTCAATACCATTTAGAGAAAAGACACTGTGTATCTTAAGCAAATCCTGCCAGAGAGATGGGAGATCTCTGGCAACCAAGGCCTATTTTGAAAGCTGAACCACTTACTGTATTTGGAAGATGCACTTCAAAGGACAAGTATGACTGAAATGAAGCTTTTGCAGTTGCCAAATGCCATTCTTTTTCCAAAAAAAGGACATGAGCAAAGAAGCTGTTCTGCAGTTTTCTTTCTCTACAAACAGCCCTCCCTCCACAAAAAAATAACCCAAGATGCCAACACGCAGAGAGAAGATTCTACAGTGGTTCCCAAACGTTGTGATTCCAAGACTTTTCAATAACTGAAATGTCTCTCCCTTAGGAATACACCTGCTTCTACCTTAACACAGACCCCCCTTAGAGTGTAATCCTACATGAGTTTATACAGAAAAAAGTCCAGCAGCTCCCAGCATTCCCCAGTCAGCCAAATCATCGGACTTTTTTTCTGTCTAAACATGTGTTAATACTGCACTTGTCCTCATTGGCTGCCAGTATGAATATCTACCCATAATATTTACAAGATTCCCTGGTGATTTCCCAATTACCTCTAGTTTAGTCATATTTCTTTCTGATCTCAATTAATACCATGTCTGAAGCAGCCATAAAAAAAAACTGAAAGCGGCTCATAGTTAAACTATTTAATTCACTACCACAAGATGTGGTGATGGCCACCAATTTGGATGGCTTTAAAAGGGGATTGGATAAATTCCTGGAGGCAAAGGCTATCAATGGCTACTTCTCCTGATACCTAAGTGAAACCTCCAGTATCAGAGGCAGTAAGCCTATGTACACCAGTTGCTGGGGAACATGGGTGGGAGGGTGCTGTTGCATCGTGTCTTGCTTGTGGATCCCCGGTCAACAGCTGGTGCTGGACTAGAGAGACCCTTGGTCTGATCCAGCATGGCTCTTCTTATGTTCTTAGGACAGCAATAAAGAAGAACCAAAGATTCAAGTGCAGAACCTAGAGAACCAAAACTAACCAAAACTAGGAGTTCTTCAAGTCTCGAGGCAAGGGCATAGGCTGAGCTTTGGCCAACTTTTTCCACTATTTATAACTATTTTGGGGGTCCTAACTCTGCACTATGATGGACTGTGGACAGATCCAAACACTCCCAAGCCAAATCAATTCCAACTCTGGGCATTCAATCAGCAACAGGCACAGAATTTTGCCAATAAGCTGAGCTACCTTCTCGATCCCAGTTCTAGCCATTTCCTTGCCAATGAACCCCATTGAACCCACCTCGCTGCCATCATGTGGTAGGTACAGGAAGATGCCTTATACTGAGCTAGACTCTTGGTCCTCCTAGCTCAGTACTGTGTACTGTCAGAAACTCTCCAGGGTTTCAGATAGGACTCTTGCTCAGCCTTACCTGGATTGCGGGGGGCTGAAACTGGAACCTTTTGTGTGCTAAACATGTGTGCTTCCACTACTCTATGGCCCTTTCCCAAGCCTCTTCATTGGAGCAATATCTGCCTCTTCTCCTTGCTCCAGAAATCATGATTCTACACCTTAAGGATGATTCCCATCTATCTATCTATCCATCCATCCATCCATCCATCCATCCATCCATCCATCCATCTTGTAGCCCCAAAAGTAAAAAAACCCAAGCACTGTGTTCCACGGATGAAAAACAGAAAGAGAGCAAGAGACAGATTAGACAAATACAATCTGAGGAATCGCTGGCACGATGAAGGCCACCGCTTTTAGTCCTATTCCTTCTTCAAAACGGTTTTCATCTGACGTTTCAGCAGTCCATACACATTGCTCCCCAGGAGGTTCACAGCTTTCCCATCCATTTCCAGCTTTTTCACAAAAAGAAAGGCATCTTACATTTATCAGATTATTTATTCTGCATGATTGTGATCCGCAATCAATATGCACATCAGTAGCCATTCCCAGAGGGAAAAAACAGAACTATCTACTACTAACCTTCACTAGAGGCTTCTTCCTCTTCCTCCTCTCTTTCCTCTTCCTCGTCCTCCTCTTCCTCCTCCTCCTCCTCCTCTTCATGGTCATGGTTTTTCTCAGCCTCCAGCTCCTCCTCGCTCTTGCCCTTTAGCATGGCATGTATCCGCACAGCCTCTTTCCAAGGCACACCACCCAGGTCCGAGGAGGGTTGTTGAGGCTGCCCTTCCTCTTCCTCCTCTTCCTCCTCCTCCATCTCAGATTCTGAACTACTGCAGGGAGGAAATAGACAAGCTGATGATGCTTTCAAAATAACTATGGCCAAGAAAGAACAAAGGAGACTACCTTATACCAGGTTCAGGCTATTTCCCTATCTAGCCTGGTATTGTCTACACTGACAAGCAGCAACTCTCCCGTGTCTCAGGTAGAGGTTTTTCACACCACTTGCTACTTGGGGCGCATCTACACCAAGCAGGATATTCCACTATGAAAGCGGTATATAAAAGGCAGGAGCCACACCACTGCTTTATAGCAGTATTGAAGTGCACTGACAACTGTTGGGGCCCGTAAGACGCATACCATATACATTCCTACCGCTATATCCTGCTTGGTGTGGCCCCTGCCTTTTATATACCACTTCATAGTGGTATATAAAATAGTGTAGATGAGCCCTTGAACTGAAGATACCAGGCACTGAACCAGGGATCTTCTGAATGTGAAACGTGGTCCCTTGCTACCTTTTCCATTCTACTGGATTTCAAAAGGAAACAGCTAACTAGATCATGCACTCCAACAGCTGATAGAGCATGTAATGAACGTGACAAGGAAGATGTGGGACATATCCTTCTGACTTATAATGTTTACTCTGGCATTCCTGCTACTAATTAGGAAATGCACATCTTCAGCTCATTTCAATTAGGTGTGTAGCAGCAGCAGCAGCACTTTACACTACACTTTCCCCATTGTCTTTGCTTGATTTGTTTCCTTTATCAAGAATCTTGCTCTTTTTAATTTTTTTGCTATTGAAGGATAGCTTTGGGTTCTAACACTATTAACATAAGCCACAAAACTTCCCAGTTGTTGCTTAGCCATCCATCTTCGCAAAGTAGTATGGGAACAGATCCTTCATGACTTTCCTTTTTTAACCAGGCTGTTAAGTGAAATTATGGGCAAACGTACCAAAATGTAGAAGCCATATGGGAATTTTATCTGGACAAGGAAAAGATAATTGCGATTTTCTCAACTTCTAAGAATGTGTTTTTTTTCAAACATTTGTGTTAAGAGTTATTTTTAATATATAAAAAAAGCAAATCACAGATTTTATTTTAGCACATTGTTTGAGAGATAGCTTGCCCCCAAAGAGGAATGTTGGCTTTGCTTTGTTGGAAGAAGAAAAAAAGTAAGTTTTATATTTGCTGTCACTTAAAAATAGCATGCAACTCCCTGTCAGAGCACGGAAATCTGGCTCAAACTACACAAACGGAACATTTGGATTCTTTCCTCGTGTTTTTGTTTAAACTAAAGCAGCTTGGTACAGACTGTGTCTGAGTGGAAGAAAGGTAAGGCAAAGATACTTAACCCTAATCCCATGTTTTGGCAATGGCCAATAGTTGCCTATTTTTGGGGAGGAGGTTATTATATCAATAAACTTTGTATTGGAACAGTCTTTAATATTTATTGGTGTATATGTCCTCTTAAATTATCAACCTGGAAGTTAACCCATGCTCAGCACAAATGGCTTCTCCACGACGTTTTGAAAGCTAAAAGACTGATATTACAACATTTGAAGACTAAATGCTCACCTCCTATAATGCAATGAAGACCTTATAATAATTTCTACATTTGAACAGGTGGTGCATAGATGCCACCTGTGAATGGATACTTATTTGGATATTTGGCCTTTTTATATAGAATTCTTAGAAAGCCGTATACACACATACTTTGTATGCATGTATTGAAACTTATATATTCAAATTTATATAGTATGTTGATGTTGTTGAAATTTCACAATAAAAATTAATTAAAAGGAAGTTTCCCTTCCTGTAATGTTTTAGTTCCCTCCCCAGGTTCCTTTTTCACTTGCAAGAGGGCAAAGGAGAAGAAATATAAGGACCCCATATCTTTTCTCCGTGAGTGAAAGAACAGAAAAATGACCAAAAGGGAATTGTTTAAGCAGACTGTCTCTGTGTACCCTTCCACTCAGAAATGGTCTGGCTCAGGCGACTTTGGAGGAAGTTCAGGAAAGCACTGCAGTTAGAGGACATCTTTGCAGTAGGGCAAAGCCTACCTCCTTCCCTAACTGACAGAGACTCTCCAGGAGGCGCTCTATATGGGTTCTCACTTTGGGCTCCATGCTTCCACTGGCACCACAACAGGCATTTTGCCAATTATTTTTAAGAAGCACTCAAGAATTTCCTCCTGCGTAGGTTTTGGTGTAAGCTACAGGAAACACGGTGCAAGTTCTGTTAATCAGAACATAGAAAACTACAACAAATAAAACAACCTGCTGGGTACATCCTCTTCTGTTCCTTTGTCTAGCACACTGCTTAGGTTATGCTCTGCCAACGTCTCCTCGGGAACCTCTTCCAATTCTTCTTCCCGTTGCACCGAGAGCCGGTAATTCTCCAATTCGATCCGCTCCGGTGTGCCACGCAGTCTCTTGGCAAGACTGGGTTCCTCTAGGCCATTGACATTGGGAGCTGGAGAAAAATTAAGAGGCAACCCCCCCAAAAAGCATTATGATCGTAGTTCTAGAATGTGCAAAAGGACGTAGTAGCAACAAGACAGTGCTTTGTATTATTTCTGTCAAGGCACTAAACTTAATCCTGTTTTGTCGACGTGAAATTGGTATTAAAAGCAGGGTTTAAAAACAAGGGAAATGCTGCTCTGTGGAAATAACCCTGTAGAAACCAATCATTTCTGCTAAATGTCTTACCTTAAATTCACACAAAAGGCAACTAAAGAGGTCTAAAGCTGAAACTACACATGTAGCCCAATAAGGAGACTGAATAGACCATATGACTTTTTGAATGCTCTGCTAGATCAAACACTACCTCCAAGTAGAAAACTGAACTAGAACTACTCTCTTAGCTGTGCTCATTTTCTTCCTGATGGGAGGTGTTTTTAGTTTTAGTTTTAGCTCACCAGAGAGGTCCGCCTGGCGCCTACACTGTACTGCTTTCGTCACCAGCTGAAGACCTTTTTATTCTCTCAGTATTTTAACATTGAATTTTAACTTAAATTTAAATTTTACTGTTCTAACTCTGTATTTTAATCTTATATTAATTTTGTTGCGTGGTTTTATCCTGGTTGTGCTTTTTATACTGTATTTTGTAATTGTGCTTTTAACATGTTGGTTGTTTTATGATGGTTTTAACTTTTGTGAACCGCCCAGAGAGCTTCGGCTATTGGGCGGTATAAAAATGTAATAAATAAATAAATAAATAAATAGGTTGCTTTTAACATGGGGAAGCAATCAAAAATGGTATTCCCCACCTGAAGTGATACAGACTGCTCAACCATCATAAGACTCTACCACCTCATTCTGCTGCATCTGTAGATCCACCTGAAGTACCTTAGCACCCCATATGAAAAGATCATGTTCCTTGGTTCTGGGTTAAAAAAAATGGAGCGACTATTACTTCCAGTTCTACTCTTGCAATCATTAACACTGATTAGAATACCTGTTTCACCCATAAACAGAGCATCAACTGAATCGTTAAGCACCCTGATTATGAACACGACAGGCTGATTAAAGTATAGGAGTAACTCCTTCATGATAAGCAGCACTGAGTGATAATGACTCTAGTTACAGACATAGAGAGCAAGTCCATTTCATTCTAGAGAATTTTATATTTCTACCCCTAGCCCTGCTGGTTCCTATTCTTATTGTCCATGTAGAACAAAATATTGTTTGATCAGACATCGCTGCCAATCCTGTATGCCTCCCATCTGCATCTCCAGTCCCTTCCCAATTAATTTTCAGGTTTCACATTTTTTTTAAAAAAAGTTTCTAGGTATTTTACTTCAGATCTGTAAAAAACAACAATGAAATGGTACCTTAATCAAGTTGTTTAGTAAGTCATAAAACTACCATCCATAGATCTGGTTAATGAATCCACTTCAACTATATACAAGTTAATAAATTTAAGGCTGCAACCTTAAATACACTTACTAGGGAGTAAATCTCATCAACTATGAAGCAAGTCTCATGAAATCCAATGGGAATTACTTCCAAGTATAAGACTGTACAAGTTTTGTGAAGTGTACCTTGAGGCCTCTACACCACAGAATTTGTTGTACAGTGAAAGCTGCAGGAGATATACTGGAGTGGCCATATACAAAAGAGTGTAAGGCTCCTGTAGCTTTCACTGTTGAGATGAAGAGGGAATTTCACAGGTGCTCCAAGCATACAAATGACACCTGCTGAAATTCCCTTTTCTATACAACTGTTAAAGATACAGGAGCCCTGTCCTCCTTTTCTTATGGTCATCCTAGGTAGAGCCTTTCTCCTGCAGCACCCCTTCCTTGAAAATTTAAGATTTTCTTCTAGCAGTGAGCAATAACGGGCTTTTTTGACATCCATTTTTAATCAGTTGGGTACTGGTTTTATCATTTTGTCTGATATTGTTTTTATATCCTGGTGTGTAATTCTGCTTTTTGTACGCTACTTTGGATGATTGGATTGGCGGCATGAAACCAAAAAGGAATGAATCAAGGATTACCAAAAATAATTGCGAAACACTGTGGGAACAATCCCTAGTGATGAGAACTAGAGGACTTGGCCTGGAAAGGCGATCTATCTAGATTTAAACAGCTAATGCAAAATGAATTTTGGATAACAGAAGAGCACCAATGTGATGAAGAAAGCAAGATGAGAATGAACCTAGTCCCCTGTATCCATCTTTTGGGGGACTTATCAAGGTGACATTTCAAAACAGCTTGCAGTATAACTAACTTCACATTCTCATTAACATAATGGGCCTTAAACAGCTGTTTCTGCTTTGCCCTTTCTAACAATTGAAACATCTAGCAACACAACTGTAACATTCAGGGTTTAGTAGAAAGATCAGGAAACTAGTAGGTGTTTGGATCCTTAATCCAAAATTAAGGATTTTGTTAAGTGTTTTGGTACTGGCAAAACCATACTCCACTGCAATGACACTCCAGCAATTATGACTTTCTGCTTTAAGAGCACATAAAAATAGGATTGTTGGCAGGGTATGCATTTACTGGAGTAGTTTTTACCATTCCTGGAAAAAGGGATAATTAGTCCTAGTTTAAGACATTCATAACATGGAGATGATTTGTGAGGAATGGAGGTAACTTTAAAAAGAAATTGGAAAAACAGATCTGTTAAATATTAGGAGATAAAGATAAACTTGTTTTATGTTGATATCTGGTTAAACACTTTATTAGATTACAATAATATGGTAACGGGATTTTTAAATTGGGTTAGTGTGTATGTCCAGCAGTTTATATTATAATTTATGGAAGCTACTTTTTGTGTGCATGTTAAAGATTTCATTTTGTAATGTGCAAATTGTATTTTTATATGTTGTTAATTTTTTTTAAAAAACTTATTCATGGCGTCTGTCAGGGATTCTTTAGGGTGGATTCCTGCATTGAGCAGGGGGTTGGACTCGATGGCCTTGTAGGCCCCTTCCAACTCTGCTATTCTATGATTCTACACATAGTTCAAAGTTTAACATTAATTTTCAGATAATGATGGATGTAGATTGATTCTAAAACATATTTGTGATTGAAGAATAGAATACATTGGGGAAGGTGCAGGTCATAGTAGAAAACATGCTTTGTTTGCAGAAGGGCCCGGGTTCAGTTCCTGGCATCTCCAGTTAAAAAGAGCATTGGAAACAGAGTTAGAACAGCCTTTGTCCAAGACC
Organism: Elgaria multicarinata webbii; assembly: GCF_023053635.1. Lineage (NCBI taxonomy): Eukaryota > Metazoa > Chordata > Lepidosauria > Squamata > Anguidae > Elgaria > Elgaria multicarinata. The sequence continues at coordinate 19,051,739 of NC_086179.1, read as the reverse complement.
TTGGAGAACCTCTGCCAGTCGGAGCAGACAGTACGGGACCAACGTCGTGATTCAGTATAAGATAACTTTATATGTTCATATTATATATAAACAAATAAAAACCTACCTCTACCAGAGACTTGAGGCGAAATCCAACTATGTTATACTGTTAGCGCAAATGCAGTCGCGCTGACAGAAACCAGATTCTGAACTATGCACAAGAGAAGAATCCAACTCAAGTTACGTTGGTGCAAGCACAGTTCTGCAAGCAATTGTGCATTATGCTTGCACGACCCATTGTGCAACTGATCCCACAACAGGTTGAACAAATGTAATGGGCAACCAGTTGTGCAATGGAAAGATTCAGCAGAACTCCACTAGCACTATTTGAGTTTGTAGAATGACACAGCTGGATATTGCACTTAATGTCGTACCCTGGAGAGCTCCAATTTCCCATCTGTAAAATGGCTACAACAATAATCTACATGTCAGGACTGCTGTGATGGCGAACCAAGAAGAGGAGAAATAACTTAGCTATTTTGTATCAACACATATGCACAGTAATATTATTACACCCCACACCCAACAAGTTATATGTTGCAAACCACCTTGCAAGGGCTTCTACCCTGAAAGGCAGCCAAGAAATGTTTTAAATAAATAAATATAATGTATTCTCTCTTTTATTATTAAAGTCGAGCAGATACAGTACAATATTGCACATGCCTCCATTAAAAGATCTATCATCATGCAGTGTTGACTATTTTACTGCTAAAGATACCAACTTGATGGTCAAAACCCTGTTTGCAAGTTAAATATCCTTAAATAACCTTAACAAGCAAAGGGAGCTGTTTTTCCTAAGTGGACAGCCTGCTTGGTTGTTATATGAAAACTGACAGGGGAGTATTTCATTCCATGACAGAGCCAACGTCTTGGTAAAAGAAATGCCAAGGGAACAGATAACATCACTCCTCTGATGTGCCCTTTGACATTTTCCCTTGTGTGGAATATTCCCAAGACAATCCCCATTTTCTGTGAATTTTGTTCTAAATAAAACTGTTGCAACTTCCTAAAGTCAACCACCATCTTCCATCACAACTTTCACAGAACAAGTCAGAGATTGCCTGGATGGTGGCTTCCTATGGAATTGCAACTACAGCAAAGGTAGGAAGCTATTTCTACAAGATGCATGGAAGATTACATGGTCTGAAGCACTGTATATACTTAATATAAGTAAGCATTTATACCGTGCATTAGTGTCCAAAGAGCCTCACAAACTTTGTCCAGGATCTACAGCAGGAATGGGCAGAAGGTAGACCTGAATACTGATCTCTTGGTGATTTGCAGTAGATCAGTAGGCCCAGCATTGGGCAAAAGGCGGGATATAAATAAATAAATAAATAAATAAAATAATAATCAGCAAGGATTTCTGACTCACAATTGTTTAACAACAGCAGCTATTTATTTCATTTATATCCCACTTTCTTTCCTCCAAGGAACCCAAGGTAGTGCACATAATCCTCCCTCCCTCTATTTTATCCTCACAACAACCACCCTGTGAGGTAGGTTGGGCTGAGAGTCTGTGAATGGCTCGAAGTCACCCAGTGAGCTTCCATGGGTCGAGTGGGGACTAGGACCTGGATCTCACGACTCCCAGTCTGACACTCTAGCCACTATACTACAGTGACTCCTGCCTGACTTACATTAGAGAGAGAGAGAGAGAGAGAGAGAGAATGAATAGGATGCAGGTAGGTGCACACACACCGTCAGAGCCATAACCATGGAGTGTGGCAGATAGAGTGTCTTTCCGAAGGATGCTATGCCTCTCTCGTTGCCATACTCCAATGTAGGGTCTCAGAGTTTGCATATATACTTGTCTTCTATTCCCTTTCTCACTCAATAGCCAAAGCTCCCTAGCTGGTTCATATGGTATATCAGCATTATATTGATATTAAAAACGTGAAGGTGGGGTGGGGGTAAGCCTTGAGAAAAGAATAGCTTGTCTAAGGCTCCCATGTCAGTTCATGGCAAAAGTATACTTTGAACTGGTAACTTTTTGGTTTACAGCTCAGTCATTTAGCCATTATACATGGATTCATGTAATCAGAACTGGAAACCAACATTTATTAACTAAAGTGAGAGCCTTCTGGACAAGGCCTGCTAAAGAAAAACAAGTCCTCTGAGAAACTAACCACAGGATTACAAAAGGAACTATGCTGTCCTTACAGCTCCAGACCTGAGACTTCGGAGGTCAATGCAAGACCAGTCGCAAAACAGCAAGCAAAACAGTGAAGTCTTTAATGAGTATGGCTGTTTCTACACCTGCCTTTCCCCCCAGGATCACCCTGGGATCATCCCTGTGCATGCAAATGACACACAGGGGATACCGGGAGCAGGCAGGGATGATCCCTTCATTTTCCTGGGATAAGTCTTAGGTGTAGAAAGGGCCCTTTGCTCTCTTTGTGATAGCAAAGAGAGAAACCCAGCGAGAAGTATTTCCCCAACATCATCCCTACTAGAGCTTCAAAAAAGTCAGTACTGTGCTCCACAATAACCAAAATCCTGCACCAACAGAATAGTGTGACTTTTCTAATTATGCAAACTAGATTTGCATATATTTGCTAATTTTGCATAATTTATTCTCTTTGTGTTAGTCATGGAGGGTAAAGGGAAATGCAAGGCACTGGAGCTCCTGTACCCTGATTAAAGGGCTCAGATCCACTTCTGGCTTCTGGTATTTTACAGGCAGTGTCCAGTTTCCATATACCTGGAACCCTAAATTGCTCTGTTTGAAGTAAAAGCTGGAATTAGGGGTATATTCCATCCTGTGTTATATAACAATTTCTGCATTTGCAGAATGCCCACATCCCAGTTCAAGATTAGAAGGGTACAAGCAAGTGGGCTGGGCAAACACGTCTGCTTTTTTCTGAGAGATCCATTGGTTGTAATTACACTTCACCAATGACAAAAAGCTAATTCTCCAACTCCTTCCCCTGAATACATCTCCTTAACTGGCAAAGTATTTGTGAACTCCCTACCAGGGGGAACTAGGTCAGTGGTCTTCAAAAGTGTGTCGCTAGATCAGGCCAGGTGGGTTGCGGTAAAGCTGTTGCTGCCATGTTGGGCATGGAGAAATGTTGGGCATGGGTCCCATGTTGCAGGTTGAGAGTCCAAGGTGGGTCTCGGGTCTGGACCAGTTGAAGACCACTGATCTAGGTGATATAAGGATGGGGGGCAGCAGGGAGAGAATTATCAGCATTCCCAAGAGATTAAGTTGTGGAACTATTAAATCAGCACAAATTAAAAGAGAATTAGCCACGGCTCAATGGGAAAGGGCCATGGTTCAGTGTTAATACATATGCCTTGCATACAGAAGGTTGTACATCCAAACTCTGGCATCTCTAGTTTTAAAAAGTCAGGTACCAGGTGATGGGAAATGTTTCTGCTTGAAGCCTTGGAGAGCTGCTGCCAGTCAGAGTAGGAAATACTGAGCAGGAGGAACCAACAATCTGATTTGGTCTAAGGCAGCTTCATATATATTCTTAAAATATATCCACGTAACTCCATCCAGAATATGTCCCTTTCAAATCATTGGCTTCAACAGGTGTCAAATCTAATTCCTTGAACCTAGGTGCCTGCCAAACAAAACTATCAATGACTGTATTTACATCAGAAGTGTTATGGAAGCTTCCAACCCACTCATTTAGGATAATTAATGCAAATGTTTTGTTTTTAAAGTCAAGAGATGTCAAGAACACATTGTACTTTTTAGTGAAGTAAATGTCTATGTGTAGAACTGCACGTGGTATGATTGGCAGCGATATCAAGAAAACATTATGGAATTCCATGAAAATCAACAAAGCTTTGTTTGGAAGGTCACTTTCATATACTTGTGATTTGAAAAATGTGCCAAAGCCCAACTAAGGGAAAGGATGACGAGTAAAAAATGCTCGTGTACACCAACATCATTTGTACTTGCACTGTCAGAAAGTATGAAACACCATGTGTATTACACATACTGTAGATTGTACTGCGTTGCTATGTTATGTTCCACTCATCAACGTCTTTATACTGTGCACGAATGTGCATTCCACAACAGTGAAACCTACTATTCATTAGAAGAAAGAAGCTTGATTTTAGAACCTAACCACTGGGTGGCAACACAATCCTCTGGTCCCCAGACCAGTGTCTTCAGAGTAGAGAGGCCATGGTGAATATAGAAGTTGGTCGCCCCTGATGAACATGGTCACTTACCCTGGGATGAGAGAACTGTGTCAAAAAATCTTGAAGCCAACTCAACTTGAGTCTCTGATGTACCCAGCCTTTGAATATGTAAACAAATTAGACTGTTCAGCAGTTGTAATAATTAATTAGTTTAAGTAGGCTGTACAATCTAGCCTTCATGCCTATTGTTGCCTACCGATGGGTACAACCATTTTTTTTCTTATTAAGTTGAACAAAATTTTTTGAGGGAGATGATAAACTAAAAGAAATTTCTACATTGCAGGCTGAATTTAGAGGTGATTTCCGAGTCTAGAAATGCTAAAGATCGTGGCTCTATACCACACAGTGGCTACAATGCTGGATTTTTATGTGTCAAAACCCATATTAAATTCCCTGTTCAGCAATGAAATCACTTAGTAGCCCTAACACATGAAGGGTCAAACATGGCTGATGATCCAAATAGCTGCAAATCCTTCCCCTCTATGTTATCTATTTAAACGTTTGTCCCTTCAGAGTTTGTATAGTCTGACCTTGAAGACAAAACTTTTAAAAATGCTCGGGGAGAAACAGGGAGGAGAAGGGGAAAGAAGTTGTTAATTTTTATTCTATTTAATAGAAGTTTCTGTATTTCAAATCCTCATTATCAGAAACAAGCCACAAAAGATGCAATATTGTGGTATTAGACAACCCCATAAGTCTCTTGTAGCATTAATTTATCATCATGGGAACAAGCTTAATTCAATTTTAAAGTAAGCTAGCAGAAGAGATCCAAAATACAGGTTTGTTTTCATACTGGCTCAAGTCAGACATTGTTGAAGGGGAAGGCACCCTAAGAAAAATTGCGGAGATTTCATTGATTTTCACACCAACATGCAGAATTTTAAGTTTTGCATGTAGAGTGCAAAGAATAGCAATAGCGCCTCAGAAATTTCTATGACAGAACCCTTTTGAACCCTTTCCGGTTATCCCCAAATGTTAAGCAGAGAGAATGGTGTGTGTGTGTGTGTGTGTGTGTGTGTGATTACTTCACTCTGACCCCTCAGAGCTTGCAGCTACACCCTTGGCATTTAGCTTCTGCTAAAGCCAGCTCTACAAATAGCATTTATATGTGTAATGAGGGAGCTCTTCATCCAACCATGAAGTCAGGAGACAGTTCAGGCTCCCCTGGGCACTAGCTTCCCCCACTCCTACCATCTTGTGTGGATTCAAGGCTGGTAGCTAGTTACATGCTGCACACAGAGACTGTTTTGGTGGTAGTGGAAGGAAGGGAGGAAATATTCCAAAGAAACTAAATCCATATTTTATTATGTGCACAGGAAGATATGGAATCCATATGACCCCACCACTGTGATGGTTTATAGTGAATCTCTGCTAGTGCTGCTGTGTGCATACTGCTTAAGCAACATGGATCTTTTCCTCTACCTGTCAACAGTTGCATTTTCATTGCAAAAGCACATCTTGGACATCAAGAACCATCATCTTAACCCTTCCTGCTTCTCTTGAAAGCATCCTGACAGTATAGCATTCACCATGTTCCTCTGGAATTATTGAATTACTAAAAGAGATGAGGAAGAAAGGTTCCTGATTTTACTGCTGGCTCTTTTAGGATTTGGCACAACAGTGCTATTTATTTTACATCTGTCATCTCTCATGTGCAAACTATTTTGCCTCCTCCTCACAAGTGTCATGGCTCCATGACAGCAAAGCTCTCTCTAGGATTGGAAGTGTCTTAAGAGTTCAGTATTCACAAGGCCTATCATGTGTCCTATATTGCTGTTATTGTAAGTAATGAGGGGCAACTCACAAGAGAGGAACAGATTTCTCTGCTTCATTTCATTTGTTTGATATATGCAAGGAAAAACTAGGTGTTCAAGGGCTCTGAAATTCTCTTTTCTCTGTATCAAGAGTTAGTTGAACCAAAAATATTTATACAGCAGTGCCTTCCAGAGCAGACCACTGCCAAAATGTTCATTCCTTAACCTTGGCTGTCTTGTCGCACTTAATAGAGGTAGAAAGAGTTGCACTATGAGAAAACTATTATCAGTATTATAGAACAAAAGTGTTAAACATCTTCGGTGATGAAGCAACATTATAAGTACATGATGAGAAAGAAAGCTGTGGTTAATTTGCATATAATACTTATTAATAAATGGTCAACAAATTGTAGTGAGTGAGCATTTTATTTCATAATTTAAATCAACCCCTGTAAAAAAAAGAAAAAAACCTATACTGATTTAGCAATTTGGTTCTCGTTCACTTCAGCACTTTTACTGTCCTACTGTTCAGGTTGCTTCCAACAAAGAGAGATAAATAGAAGACTGGGGGTTGGTTGGTTTTTAAATGCAAAACCACATATAACTCTCTCAAATAAAATGCCTGGCATTAGAATGTGTGGAATGAGTGTATGAAGTATACATTGGACTCCTGTGTGCATGCATGCATAGCTGCTGCATACTTTGTACATGGATTTACACTGACCCATGTGGAGCCCCCGTTAGAAGACCAGGTCATCACTATCAGTAGTGGAGGGCAGGTTTGTCTTTCATTGCAGTTGTGTCCCCAAGTACAGTGCTTTACTTCCGTTGATGGTAGTGAATTGCAATTATATACTTATTTAGAATAAAGGGAAGCACTGGGGAAAGGGCTAAATCTGTTCTCTACCATTGGTGACCATAGCCTTTTAGAATCAAGATTACCCCCATTTGGATAGACACATCCAAGGTTCTGTTTCTTGGCCATGCTTGACTATGAGAGCTAGAGTGTGAATTGCTGTCACTATATCCTACTATAACCTAAGATACTTCCTGAGCTCCTATGGAGTAATGGAATGTTCATAAACATTCTAACTATTTAGAGAGACATTGTTATCAAGAGAATATTTACAGCAATGTCACTTCAGCAGGGGAAGTGAGAGGTAGCTAGTTTGGAAGAAAACTCTCAACACAGAGGCCTTGTTGACAGGAGAAGATATGTGATGTTGGCCGCAAGAGTGAACAGGCAAGGGCCTTATAAAGACATGGCATTGGGAGGCAGGGGTACAAAAAGCCAAAGAGAACAGGAAAAGAGGCTAAATATTATATGCTTTGACTGTTCTCTAGTTCTATTTTCCCCCTAACAAGAGCACATAGACTGTACTACCTTCAAGGCATCCTATTGCCTTGGGATTCTGTGCATACTACAGAACAGGAATGGGGAACATGTGGCCCTCCAGATGTTGTTGGAGTGCAACTCCCCTCACCCCTCACCAATGGCTATGCTGGCTAGGCCTGATGGGAGCTGCAGACCAACAACATCTGGAGACCATATGTTCCTCACCAATGCTATGGAACCACAAACTGGAAACGCAAGCATTGAATTATGTTTAAAAAAATCCTTGCTCTGCCAAATCTTACTCTGAAGTATATTTATCTTAGTACTGGCCAATGCTTAATTTCAATCTAGTGGTCCAGCTGCAGAACCCCATCTCCTGAAAGTCTTCACTCCCACCCTGTTTTTCAGGCTTGAATTGCAGGAGATAAACAAGGGGATGGAAAAGAAACACTCAGAAACCTGAAGATTGTTTGGAATTTATTCCCTTTTTTAAATGTGAGATGTAACATTTGCACAAAAATGTATTGCTTTCACAGCAAGAAAAGTTCCAGAGTTACAGAATGTAAACACACACACACGCACACACCTGCACCACCACAATAAGTGCAAAAACCAAAGGCCAAAATAAGGTGCAACTTCTCAAGTTGGAGATGTGAGGTTTTCTGGAGCATATTTCCCATTCCTCCCTGAGTCATAGTCTAAATCTCAAGGGGGCTGTCTTTTCTTAAATTTTGCAATTCAGAATAGGAGGTTTTTAAAATAGAAGCACCCCAGTTTAATTGCTGGGAGGGGGAGAAATCATACCCCAGTGTCCTCGAGATTTAAGGTATTTTAAACTGACACACAAGTAATATTGCCTACAGTTAAGAAAATGCCCAGAGTAACTCACATCCTCCATCAGGAAATGCATGTACATATAAATAATAAAGCAAGTCACTACAATCTATAAGGTTTGAAAAGAGATGAGAGAGGGGAGAGGAAGGAAATGCTTTTCTCCCAGGAATAAAGTGTTCTCAACAGGATTTTATGGTGGATCCCCAATAACCTTACAGATTTTGCATTTCTTCTCATCCACAGAAAATGTGAAGCATTGCATTTTTTCTTGTAAGTCTGCTATACCCTCTTGACATACCATACCCAGGCTTCTTTTTATTTCTCTCTGTCCGTGTGTCCTGTGATTTGACCATTTCTTCCCTCCACATCAATACCACCATAAAAACTTATGAAGAACACTGAAGGGAACACATGAAGAGGGCTAGGAACAGTCTCTTAAAGGCAGCTTCCAAGCTAAGCTCTGGAAGACTTTGTTTCATAGGGAAGGAACCCTATCTCAGTCACCAGGCATACATCCTCAACTTTCCAGACACACAGGGCCTTCGTCAGTAAGATTTATTCTAAAAGCAGTTTCATACACTACAGTAGCTTATGCACATCTGCATGGGGGCATTCAACATGGGCCTATACTGTATTAAAGCAGCAGGTCACTTGGAACAGCTGTATCACACAGAGAGTTTTAACGCTAGCACCTGCTGTGCAGCCTATGTGACACAGCCGATCCTCATGTTGTGCTGCTACAGGTTAGGGCCTTATTTGGAGCAGCCAACAAGCAGAAGTCAATTGACAGTCTAGGGCTGCTTTAACATATAAAATGACTCTAAACATCTCTGAAGTGATAGATCTGGTTGTTTCTCGATTCCTCGAGTCCACTCTTCTATCCCGTTTTAATGTTCCCAGAAACATTATGAAACAGAATTCTTGCCTCATTGCTGCATGTTCTGAGTCCACAGCACAGGATTTGACTGACCTATAGACTTTTACAAGATTGTTTGGCTTATAAACAAAAAGCTTTAAGATGACTAGTTTAACCTTATTTCACAGATCATTAGATTGCTACAGTGGCTATAGTAGGATCTGAACAACATTTCAGAATAGGGTCAACTAACTGAAATGTAGCGTTGCTTGTGCAGGATAAGCAAGTCCATCTACACATGTAAAAGTATTCTCTCATAGGTGAAAACTGCTCTGCATCAGCCCAAATGTTTGCTATCGTCAATTCTGTGAAGAAAATATTCTGTAAATACAGAAACTGGCAGCACTTGGATGCTGGCCAAATGATATATCTGTGCTGAATTTGGGGCAAGTAAATTTTAAATGACCTGAGATCAAGAAAGTATCTCACAGCTTAGCCTATTTCTATGACATAAAAGTATCATGAAATCTTGCATTCAAAGCTGGCAACTGCATCTTAAATCAAAGTGACAACCATTTGACCAGCAATTAAAGGGCTAAATTAACTGAGACCAGGTTTAGCACATTTTAGAGCCTGTAGATTCAACAATACACCTACACGCAAATTAACTTGTCAAAGAAAAAAATACATTCAGATCACAGCCTGTTGTGACTAAGGAAAGTATACTAGCTTTTAATATGTATGTCTATGAGGGTATATACTTTTACACTGGAGATATATATCTTACATATTTCACTAAATCTAGTACAGTAAGAACACCATTCTCACAATCTAACAGAGCTTAGTCATGCTTGAATTGTGGCCTATATAAGTATTCCTACTTACTTTGTATTCCGACCTACTCCATTCCATGGCAAGTTCTGCTCCACATTGGTTATTCATTGGATGAACCAATGCATTTGCAGGAATACAACATTAGGTTTATTGCAACTCTCTAATGATTTCTGTGAGACATTTTAACACAGTTATTGAGTGCTCTATTGCTAGAAGGGACTCATCCACCTGTTTATGTTGGAAAGCAGAGATTTCCAAAGGAGGAGAGAAGTGAAAAGAAAAATCTTAGGGCTCCTCTGACCACCCATTAAAGAAGGCACTCTCCCCCCGCTTCTGCCGATATTGTAAAAATAAATGCACATAGACACAGAAGTAAATTCACCTTGCAGTCTGCAAAAACAGGTATATATTCCAAGCTGCTCTCAGAAACCCACCCAATTGCCATCCAAGTACATGAAAGAGGAACAGTATAACCACAACCCATGGGTGCTTTTGTAAACTCTGTCCCATTTTCAAACTCCTTCTAATAATCCAGGGGTCTTGATCTATGCCTTTGCCAAGCTATCTCGTTAGTGTGGAAATAGCTTAACATCACTGGGATACCCTATTGAAAGATATACCCCAAAGCAGATAACTTCTGTCCCTCAAAAGGGAATGTTTATTGAAAAAATTGAGTGTTTATTAAATTTTTGAATGATAAATTCCAGGATAGCATTTATCCATCTCCATCATCTTTATTACTAGTCTGAATCTATGTACTATAATTTATGTATTTGTAATTTATGTATTTACTATTTACTTTTATATATATCTTATTGTTTATTTTGTATATTTCTTATCATTTCAATTTAAAAATTGCACATTTATCTACATTCTAATTTTTCAGGTTTTCTCTTTTGTAATTGAGATGTCTTGGATTATATGGGTAACATTTAGGGGCTTTATCTAATGGAGAATTACTGTAATTTCAATACTCCTGTGAGTCCATGCAGTCTTCCCTAACATCCATACTTCTCAACCAGCATGGCTAGAAGTCACGCTGGCAGGGAATTATGGGAGTTGAAGTCCAGCATATCTGGAGGTTGCCAGGTAGGAGAAGGATGAGTTAGTGAAGGAGGCCCAAATGTCATTCTCATAAAGTTTAAGGGCAAGGTGCAAAGAGACTGTTCCAAGCCCACTAGACCTGGGGAAGGAATCAACACATTCAAAAACATTTTACAGACATTTACAACAAACAATACTTGTGTATTTAAAAAACATGTATATAAAAAAAATATGCATTGTAAAACATTCCAAAAAATACAAGAGAAATACGACTGTTACAGGATACAACCGCTGGAAAAGCAAGGGATTCCCACCCCCCTTTTATTGGCAGCAGCAGCAGCAATTGTGTCACATTTGCAAACGCAGAGATTGGTTGACACAAAATACTCAGGAAGACAGTACAAGGATAGGCTTAATACAGAGTCTTCCACAAGCATGCCAGAGTTAAAGCAGAGAAAGCACCCGTCACCTGTCACAGCTTTCATCACCCTTGGACCAGCAGAAAGGGCGACTTGCATCTTTTACAGACAGTTTGCAAGACACTTCTCCAGATAGCAGCAACATCAAAAGCTACTCACTTAAAGCAGCCTCATGTGCCACACACACTCCTTGGCAAACCAGAGCAGTGTGGCCTACTCTAAGGGCTAAATGCTGAGCTTTGGGATCAGTGAATTATGGCCTTTGTAATAGAATATATAGCTCTAGGAACAATCACAGAACACCTATGATACAAGAGTCACACATGCCAGAAAGTCTATAGTCATACTCTCTCACAGGAAAGTGCTTACTGTTCCCTGACCGTTAATCTAATGCCTGAACTCTCTCCTCTGCTGTCCCAAGTTGGTCAACAAGCAGGGAAGGGAAGGAATGTAAAATTCCATAGCGCCCAAGTCAACACTGGTTGCAAATTTGCTTGAAACATGCAAATAGAGGAAGCAGTGTTCCATTAAAATGTTTTGACCCATTCCATATCATCAGCTTGGAATGATCATGAACACGAATCAGTGGGAGGTGTGGATTTCTATTTGTTCCAAGACCGCACTTCTGTGCTTCCCCCCAATACCATCCAAGCACATTTTATTAAACACAAACGTTTTTATTTTCAAATCACAATCATTTTGCACATTATAAAATGCCATTCCCTGCAGGAATTCCAGTATCTTTAATGTGCAGTTAACAGAATCCTCTCTCTATCATCGGTAGCAATTCATAGTTCACAAGAGGAATGCAATACTTTGCAAGGCTGTCTGAGTTTGAAAATCATTAAACTGAGCTCAAAAAAAATCCCAGGATGCCTGGGATTCCTAAACACTTTGAACTGGAATCTAGGACCTGAAATGTTTTCCCAACACTGACCATGTAAAATGCTGGTTCTTTAAAATATTTTTTCCAGCACAATCTTTAACTGTATTCAAAAGTCATAGAAATTCCATACCACAAAGGCCAGGATTAATTAATGCTTCAATTATTGCTGTATTCTACTTTGTAGAGAGATTAAAGTATCATCTATATAAACACATATAAGTACGTGTAAAGCACACACACACTGTCAATATATATATTTAAGTCCTGATCTCAAACTCCATAAATATATAGAGATGTGTCCAGCAGCCTTCCAGTGAAATATATACATTAATTTCCCATATAGTCTTTCACTCACTATTGAACCTGTACATTCAAGTTAACTTCATACCAAGCAAAAAGTCTTAAAATGTGAGATATTTACTTCCTCCTCTGACCCGCAGAGAACAGGAACTAAAAGGTACATGGGTTAAAGGCAATGTAGGCCAGAATTAAATAATGATAAACTGAAGATAGCAAGGTGTAAAGCAGCTGAAAACGACAAGCCCAGAAATCAACTTTGCTCTTAAAAATCAAGTTTGTCACATGTACTGTACTCCACTTGTAAGTAACCTCTGCAAATTGTTGTAGTACTAAACTCATAGTCTGAATTTTAAAATGTTATCTGAACAGCCATGTCTCATCTCAGCACCACATATCACTTTTACTTCAAATAAAGCAACTGATAACAAGTAATAGGCTAGATAAGGGGTGGCTGTCCAATTTGCCTACATTTAGCTTCACTTAGATGCACTTTATTCCACAATCAAGTTCCACAGCCAAATGACACCTGTCCAAGTGTCATTTATCCAATAAGAAGCTGTGTTTTCATGTTTGAAAGGCTTGCTCGTTATAAAATCTTTCTCAGAGTGAGGTATCTTATTAAATTTTTCATTCTGTTGTTGGGTGGAAGATGCCATACAAATACCCCCCCAAAAAACACCTTCAGAAAAACACCTCCAGCCTTTTCCAACCTTGTGCCCTCCAGAGAGCTGCAGTCTAACACATCTGAAAGGCACCAGGGTGGAGAAGGCTGCTTTAACCCTTCAGTTATGGGGCAGTATCCAGCGATGCCCAAGCATCAGCGGGATCCACCACTTGCACAATGGGGATTAAGAGCTTTCACAATGGAGGTCTGCTGACCTGTCCTTTCCACAGCTTGCTTTATGAAGTGCTAAATCTCCACTGCTTAAGTGCTTGACCCCACTGGCACAATAGAATCGGCACAGCCCCAATGGATACTATGCATAATTTCTCCTGCCATTTTAAAATGTTTTTTAAAAATTATATATCCAATGGAAGGGCAACAATTTAGTACCTTCACATAAGCATAGCTATTTAATTCATGTGTGTTAAAATAGACTAGTTTGACTCGCCATAACCAAAACGTAGAACCCATTCCAGCCTCTCAGATTTTACTCAAGGTTAGTCACCGACAGGCCAAGTGAAAAGTGGGGCCAATACAGGAGTTTGTGACACAAAGGGAGTATCACTCCCACACAGAAAGGAATCAAGTTTAAGATTAATCAGAATGCCCTCAACAGCATACAGCTTGGTTTGACAGGCAGGAAAATTACTGGCAGGAAAAGCAAATATTTTGGCACAGGAAACCACCACATGCCAACACCAAGGCCACCCAGAATTAAAGGCTACGGGTCCCCTTAGCTGTAAAATACATCAAGGAATCAGCTATAGCAACCACAGTTCGAAGAGGTCAATGAGATTTTGATGTTTTGCTATTCAGGTACCGTGTTAGTGAGAAGCAGAGGGACATCATATTCAGAGTTCAGGTGAACACAGAAATCCAGTTAATGGACTCTTCCAAACAATGATAATACTCTACCTAATTCGCTCAACAACACAGTTTTTACAGATAAATGTTTAAATTATTGGATTCACCCCAGGGAAATCCTAAACTGAGTGTCTGTGTTTCCCTGGACAAGACTGAGAACAATACTCTTGTCAAAACCTTTTTTTGAACGGCTTTGTCTCCCAAACTATTTCCCCCCACACACATACCAGCCCCCAAAACCCAACCCAACAAGTAAACAGTGTTACAAAGTTGTTATTACTGTATTAATATCCTAGTGCTGATAAAAACTCCCCTAGTATCTGCACAAGAACCTCTGACTGGACATACAGAAAGGGAACCCCAAAAGCCATCAGCTGGCACATGAAAAAGGAGTCCAAAGGATTTTGAGCTACGTGGTGCCCAATTGAGGAAATTGTGCCTTGGAGGAGCTGGCTTGCCACCCTAACTCTGTCAAAGAGGCGGAGTGAGTACTGCGACACCCTGCCAAACAAGGAAGCAGAGCTACCTGGGGTCCTCTCTGATGACGTTGAGATGGAATTTGCACGTCCGGCCCCATCAGCTGCCATGCTGTCCTGCTGGGTCCCTTTGTTGTCCTGGGGAAAAAATAAGCGAGGAAATGTGAATTTTAAATCTTAGCTTAAAATGAGAAGATGCAAAGAACAAAACAGTGGTTTACTCTTTTACATCTAGGACATTCCAGATCTCATTCTCAGTATATCATCCTCTTCATCCAGCTACCTATTTCTTCATGGAAAGCCAGATGGAGGGCATAGCCAGGGCCACATCATTTATTCTGCACTTTTAATACACGACTGCATTACTTTTCCACAGCACTGCTTCGAAGAACCTCTTGCTGTCTGGCCATTTGCTTCGAAGCCTCAACAGCAGCAACATCTAATGCAGGGATCCAGAACCTCTTTCAGTCCGAGGGTGAGGTTCCATTTCAGAGAAGCTTTTCGGGTCCGCCTTCTAATTGTAGGCAGTGTGAAAGGCAAAAGGGGTGTGGTTTAAACCTCTTGCTGCCCGTAACTTAAGTCTTCAGAGAGGGATTTCAACATTTTAGAATGGGGGGAAACGTCTCAAACCCGGCAAATCTTCAAACAGCCACTTGGTGGGGGAAAGGGGGAGGGACGGGGGTAGGAGGCATGGACATGCAGGGAACTCTGGAGGGCCATGTTTCACTCCCAGGAGTGTGGTATTTGCCTCCTAGGCCTGAGATTCTGCAGCCCCTGATCTAAAGGCAAGGGAAGGGAACTTTTCCAATGACCCGGGGCCACATGCCAAAGCCGGGGGACGGGGACGGGCGGCGGGGACGGGAAAAGAGCAACACGTGGGCAGGGCCACCCCATCACTTCCTTTTTCCTTCCTTCCTTCCCTCCCTCTCACACACATGTACACTTCTCTCTTCCTCCCACCAGCAGCCTGCCCACCCCTAATCTGGGGAGTGGACATTTTATATCATCATTCCCCCTGAGCCTTCATCAGTCATCACTCCCTTTAAATTAAATCTTACTGTGTTTATTAAGTATTAGCTGTCAGATACATATTGTCAGCCAGGGTATAAATATTTAAGTAAAATAAATACTGTTAAATACATGGCATGAAGCCAAGCAGTGAGATTTAAAATATATCATTAAAACATGGGTCTGTAAATACTAGATTCTGCCACTTGAAAAAGAAAGAATAGAAAACAAACGGCAGAAATGAAATACATGCACGTTAGCCTTTGCAATTCAGTACTTTTAGAGTTATTCCTGATATTTTATATATATAGTGGCAGAATCTAGGTTTTAAACTTATATTCATGTTTTGACAACTGACTCCTTCGCTTTGGGTTTGAAATGATAATTTGAAGAGTTCCCTGATGGAAGACTTCTCCCACGAAATACGGTGGATGCATGGAAACATTGCAAAGCCCCCTATTTTATTAACCTCAACAATAAATTGGATCTTGGCTATATAGAAGTACGAATGACTTATTCTGCATATTCCTGCACACCTATTCTGCCTTGCCTTTGGACTGGCACGGTTCCTCTTGGATTTTTGTAAGGTTTAGAAGCAACTCCCAAAACAATTTGTAAAGGTTTCCATTAAGTGCTGGATTCAACAGACTACAGCTAATAATTTAAGAAAGATCCATGCACACATGTGATTCGGGAAGATTCTAGACTCTTTTGCAACAACGCCCTCCTCTTCCAAACATCCTGAAGCCATTTTCCAATACAAAATGGCAAAAACAGCCTTATTGGTTAAAAATATAGAAGCAACTTACCTTTCCAGACAGAGGACCCACTGCTGGTCTCTTCCTCTGTGCATAACCTGAAAGTCTGTAACAGTAGTGAGGTTTGCAGTAGAATTTTCCTGCAAACAGAACAAGTGGGAGAACGATAATGAGAAGATGAAAGCTATAGTTTGGTAACACTGCAATGCCACAGTTCCTTTGCACCCTCTCTGTCCTATCTCATCTAATATAAAAGGAGAAAACTGTGCCTAGAAGTTTTAATTCAAGTTAATTTCTTCCGTTCTTGAAAATAATGGATTTTCCATAGGGTGCCTTGACAGCCGTTTAACCAACACCCAATCAACCACCAGAGCGGCCCAGGGAAGCCGGCGTGGTATCACAGATTAACAAAGCAGTACTGTGTAAGGAACAAAGGCTGCATCACATGAAAATCTGGCAGAAGTGCTGCTGGAAGATGCAAGAATGAAGGCAGAGAAGGGAGGGCTGGGCATTAACTCCAGCAAGACCATTACTTTGTAAGCCACTGTGGGAGCCTTTTTTTTGTCTGAAGAGCAGGGTTAAAAAGAGTTGAAATAAATACTAGATAAATAAATCCAGGCAACCCAGGTGATGTCCAACTATAAGCCTGAAACATGGTTCTGGATATTCTCCTTTGACAGTGACAAGAGGTCAGTAGAACCACTACTGAAATCAGGGGCATGGTCTTGCAAGATCATCCAATGTGCCATTGAAGCTTCTGAACAGTCTTCAAGGACAGCCCCATATAGGAAGCTACACCAGGCTAGTCTCAAGGTACAAAAGGCAGGAGTGGTGGCTTCCCCGAATAGGCTTTCTATCATCTTTGGCCTTATATACACACTGAGCAAGAAGATGACAGGATGGGACCCTACCCATCCCCCTACTTTGGATGTCCTTGTACAAAACCTATTGAACGCCTCAAGAACAATTTAATGCCTGTAAAATTCCATGGTCTCATCACCAAAATCTCATGATCAACTGTATCAACAGAGTACATCATCTCAAAGTGATGCCAATCTCATTGCCTTGTGCTCAGCCCCCACTCTTTTTAAAAGCCTGGCAGGAATGAAAAAAGCTGGTGTTCCCCTTGTGTGCCCAGAGCTGAAATATAACCACTCACTCCAAATTGGGAAGTTGGAGACAAGACAAAAAAGTTAGATGTTTGAGTAGAGGCCAAATAACCACAGATGAAGCCATCCAGCCAAAAACCTTCTAAAATTATAAAATCTGCTAGGGAAGTTGTCCTCAATGGAAGACTTTGGCTGGGTTCACACCTCACGTTAACCCATAGTGGGTAGCAAGTTACACTGGGTAGGTGTTTATGCAAGTAACCTATCATGGTCCCATCAGACAATCAGGCAAACGAGCTGAACAGAGTAATTTATTTCACACACCCCTCCTTCTCCACCTCTAGTCCTTCCACCCTGCCAGGCAGGTATCCCAGTTTCCTTTGTGGTGGGAATAGAAATCTCTTGATGGAACCTGAATTTTTGGCCACTCTTGACAAGCAGTTCTGTAGGCAATCTCCGTAACCCACGCTGCATGACAGATAACATGTTAATCCACCATAAGTAAAATAAGCCTTACTGCAGAACATGGGTTCTCAGGGTGGCTTATTTGTTAGAAATAACCCACCATGGGGCGAGGAGAACATCCCACAGTCAACATGCTAACCCATCATGGATTGTTCCAGAAAATAAACATCGGTTAGTATGTTGTGTGAACCTAGTCTTTGTCTCTCTCAACTCCAAGTTGTTACTGCTTTATTTCAGAGATCCAAGTGATTTAAAGGCACCAGTGCTTCCATCTCTAAAGCTAAGCAGGTTTGATTTTGGTCAGTATTTCAATAAAAAATTGCCTGGAAACTTTATATCCATCATTCAGCGATCTTTACAGAAGACACTGGATACAAAATAAATAGATCTGTCCATTGTTTAAAACATATCCCATCCTTAGCCCACAATATACAGGGTAGCAAACAACGAACTACAAAATCCATTTATTGATTTACCTCTTGGTCTGGTGTTAGAGTTGGTTAATTTGGCAGCATCTTCCAATCAGCAGACATGGAACAATCCTTATACAGCATCAATCCCTCTCTCCAACCAGAGGCACTTACAGTTATATGCTACAAGCTCTATGAATGTTACTGTGTAGCCCCGTTTCTTGCCTTTGTAAGAGATTTATGCCCTTAACTGTATTATTTTATTCAATACAGTTCTGGGTACAAGTAGTGTTAATTAGGGTTGTGCATTGGATTTGACTGAAGTCCATGATGAATTGGGCCACTTCAGACTGTTTCTGATGCTTCCTGAGGCAAAGCAGGCTTCCCTCCAAAATGGGCAGAACCAAAGCTGGACCCTGCATGAGCCTTCATCCCAAAACAGTGCCTTTTCCCCTACTTTCTCTAAACACTAATATTCTGGGGGTGTTGTTGTTAAGCAACTGACAGGTCCCACATCTGCACAGTTCACTTACCATCCACCAGGTCATAGGCATAAGATGATAAACGCAGAGTGGTGGCACAGTATTCACACTTGAAGCAGCTGCGGTGGAAGAACTTGCCTTCGGCACTCAGTCTTTCCATCACGTAGACACGCTTGTGGCAGAAGTAACAGACGTCGCTGCCTCCCAAGTTTGGGGGGAATTCTTTTTTTAATGAACCCTAAAGCGAAAGGAGCAAGGAAAGGCCTGGAGTTATCAGCTTGCTTCCTGTTTTCATGAGGATTGTTTTTATATCCCGTAGAGGAGGATGCTCCAGTCAAAGTCAAAACACCAAAATACCTATGGATAACTGGAAGATTCTGACATGGGGAGAAAAGGACAGCCAGAGAACACACTTCCTTAAACTGTAGCTTCCAACCACCTGAAAATAAAGAGCCTTAACAGCATATGGGGGACTCAAGGATCTGTAAATGTTGTAATTTCTTCCCGCTGCCTCAGTTTCTCCCTACCTCCCATCTCTAAAATGGGAATAATGATTACTTACCTCATATGGTTGTTGTCAGTTAAAAACTTGTGCTCACTAAAGAGTCATAGAAGTAATTACACAATTCTGATGGCAATAATCCTTCTCCCATATCTAGTAGAGACAATTACTATTGAAGTTAGCCCCTAAACATCCATTGACAAATGACATGTCCATACATTAACTCCAAAGACACCACCTAGCTTTGAGGGGGCAAAGTCTCCTCTAACCAATCTTTTGTGCACTACCCAATTTGTCTTTATAGTAAGACCCCCAAAGATCCACAAGTTCAGGTGGAGGCACAGACAAGGAAGGGCTTATGTCCAGCTACCTTTTATCTAAGCACTGAGGAAAAACTAGACTCCGTATTACAGCAGATCTAAAGAAGAGCCATCTAATTCCTAATCACAAACACACATCACCTTCTGTACATTCTCTTACCAGTTCCTTCTTGTCTAGAAGGGTTTTAGACTGTTCTTTCCTTTGAAGCTGATTGGCTATCTGCTCAGCCAATGAGCTCACGCCACCTGTATACATCTTTATATACTTCTACCAGATGAAGGTAATTTGGGCAGTGGGGGGGGGTAGGGGTGGGAGAAGAGTAGATGAACAGGAAAAAAATGAGGGAAAAGAGAAACAATATAAATTCATGATAAAACTAGGAAAGAAAAATGGCACAAAAGGTGCAGAAGGGTTTCAAACCATGCCAAGACAGTGGACAAGGCAAGCAAATGTGGTACCAGCAAAACAGGTGATGTCAGCAATCACTGGCATGGGCAGCACTAAAAGTTAAAAGTTTGTAATCAGCCACACTAATAACCTGGTTAGAGACTGGGTTGTTTGTTTGTTTGTTTTGTTTTTCTAGGGAGCCTCCTTGAGAAGTAGGTAGGAGGTGAATGGCCAACATGTTCCAAACTCCATCTCCCCAAAGAATTTCCTTTACAAGTCCTGTTATACCCACCGGATTCTTTCTATATCCCCATTTTTGTCTCTGACAACTGTGCGTGGTCTCATCAAAGGGCCAGATCTAGTCCAAAAGCTGCCAGTTGCTGACCCTCCACAACTGGCGATTCAGAGGGCCATGTTTCATGGAGGTGGCAGTATGGAAGCACTTTATTCACAGGGATACTCAAAGATTAGGATACCGTTAGCATTTATGATATCCAAAAACATAAACTGGGGAACTGTATAATTTAGGTAAAGGTTACCTTGGGGGGAAACATGGGGAAAGAGGCATTTAACATGGCTAAATTTGCTGGTATCCACACTATGCTTAGGAATACGTTCTACTTCCTTGCAGGGCTGTAAAAATACTATATAAACTTCGCTACTTCAAGTGCTATTAAAGCAGCAAGCAGCACTACATGAAAAGGGGAAAAGATAGGATTATGTTTCAGAAATACACTAGGGAAGGAGACAAAGTCATGGAATGCATAGGGGCCTAGACAGCGAGATGGAACATGCACAGCTACACCGAACAAGTCATAAAAGCTGAGTCTTCCTAGCCCCAGTTAAATGTAAGGGGAAGAGATGGTGGGTGGGGCAGCATGACCTCTTTGCAGGAAAGGAGGTTTGGAAATAGAATACCAAACAGATTGGGCTCAATCTTCTAACAAATTTATCTACTTCAAAAACAACAGATGTTCCAACTCTTACATGTGAATCTCCTTCGTACACAAAGCAAGATTAGCGAGACACCTTCTGACTAGAGATACCAGGAACCTAAGAGGGGTGGAGAAGTTCCACTAGCTGTTAAGAGCATAATAGATGTCTCCAAACAAAGTTTTATCTAGTCAAGCATCCTTTGCCCTCACAGTGGCCAGTGTGCTTCTGGGAAATGCAAAAGCAGAACAGAAAGGTTTGTCCCTCCACTCATCTACAATAATTGATATTCAGAGCTAAATGGAATGGAATTTCTATTTTGCTGTCACACTGTCTGTATCCTCCCCACCATGAATTTATATACTACTCTTTTTGAAAACATCTAAGCCATCCTTCCCAACCCAGTGCCTTCCATTTTTGTTGGGACTACAACTCCAGTCATCCCTAGCAAGCATTTGGAGGCCACCAGGTTGAGGAAGGCTGATCTAAGCCTATGTACAATGAAAGGGGATAAAAGCACCATGGATTAAAAGGCAAAAAGAGAGTGTTGAATAGGGCAAAACATGATTTTAATGTAGCTCTTGTAGCTCAACGTGTTTAGGAGTCAAAGATTCCTTCTTCAGAGCTTGCAAGATTCTCTAGTACCTCTTGAGCAGACTCAAAATTGGTTTTAGAACAAAAAAGCAATGTTTTTCTTTCATTCTATCCTCATGCATGAATAGCCTCTGCAGAAATAAAGGGGTGGGAACTGTTTTGTTCTAAAACTAATCTTGAGTCTGCTATATCTCAAGAAGTACTAGAGAATCTTGCATATTCCTGAGGATGGAGTCTTTAAGCCAGTTCACATGTCATGGCAGCAATTAATTAACATACAACTGGCTGGGACACATAAATACTTCTGGTTTGCATAAATACCATATGAATGCCCCATTCGTGACAACCGAACCCAGACGTTCCGGGTTGTTTATGGGTTAAACATGTCAGAGCTAACCTAACAACAAGTCACAGGTTAACTCTGGGTTCCACATTGCCTTGTATGGAAGGTTCTCTTAGTCCCTAATGATTATTTTCATTGCCTCTTCTGCACCCCTTTTCCAGTTCTAGGATATCCATTCTGAGCTTGGGTGACCAGAACTGTACATAATATCCAAAATGAGACTGTACCACACACTTGTCTAAAGGAATTATGAGCCTAGCTGTTTCATTTTTAATTCCCCTCCTAAAAATTCCTAACACAAAATTTATCTTTCACAGCTGATGCACAGAGTTTTCACTGAGCTATCCACCAAAGCACCAACTTCTTTGTCTTAGAGAATCACAGCCAGTTTAGAATCAACCAAAGTATATATGCATATGCTTTTGCATGTGTTTATTTTGTGAGGGTTTTTTTTTTTACGTATAATATATTTAAATGTTTTATGATATATTAAGGAAGTAGTGTTTTTTTTAAAAAAATCTTTTTTTAATTGCAGGTGGAGAGACTGTAGTACTCTATATTGTCAACAGGTATGAGAAGATAGGATTGTGATATGCATATATAATTCTTTCTATATATCTTCTTTTATTTATTTTTATTTATTTTTCTTATATCTTTTTATATACTAAAACACTGAAGAAGACCTACGGTCTAAACATTTGGTTATTTCTGGTATTGAACAACATGATTTTATAACTTGATTTTGGTCTCTTCTATTGCTTAACGACTATATGTTTGCAGCGTGTATAAAGTAACTTTATCAGACTTTCGGGATATTATTCATCTTCACCAATTTACTTATCCCAATTGTTTTATTGTTTCTCGCTTTTGGGTTGGGATAAGTTTCCTGTTTGGTCTGGAAACCCAGAAGTAGAACATGAGTGCCAATAGCACTATCCCACTCCTGTTCCCCAGCAACTGGTATACAGAGGCATACTGTCTCTAGAACTGGAGATAACATATAGCCATTAGGACTAGTAGCTCTTGATAGCTTAATGTACTTAATCACTACATCCTGAGGTAATAAATTCCATAGTTTGACCATGCACTGTGTGAAGAAGTACTTCCTTTTAATATCTTATTTGTCTCCAAGACTGACTCCACTCCTTTGAGTGTGAAGTGAACAAGAAAGTTCTCTAATACTAGGCTACCTACAAGACTGTCCCAATTCAGAGCCTTGGGGGATCCCCACTGCTTGTTTCCATCTATTGTGAAAACTGGCAATTAATTCTTATCTTCCACCTCAGGGGTTATAACTCCCATAAACCCCAGCCAGCATGAATAATGGTCAGGGATATTGGGAGTTGCAGTCCAAAATATCTGGAGGGCACCAGGTTGCCTAGCCATGCTCTATTTGTTCAGAGAACTTGTAACTAGCTAATGAAGAGGCAATGCAATTGCTATGTCTGAAGCAGGCTTCTGTGGCTGCCAGCAAATTTTCTGTTGCAGAGGGAAGGCCTTGGCTTACGACTGCTTCTCCTTCCCATCCCATAGGGGTGGAGGGAGGAACTGAGAGACCTGTGGTATGATGGTTCTCACTATCAAGCTCTTCTCTAGACTATCTAGGGAGGAGGCAATGCAAGGACGCCTTACCAAAAGAACTCGTACTACTTTGGCTCATGTGCTATCCCAACATAGGGGAAAGACAGGCAGAAGCCTCAGAGGAGGGGACCCTGCTTCCTGTCTAAAAGATAGGGCCTGCCTGGGGTGATGGGATGGGACATCTTTCTCCTGCTAAAATCAGAAGACTGAATGGCCCCATCCTCTAACTGCGCTCTGGCCACCTTGGACAGATAGGCAAATCCAAACACCAGTTAGGATCATCAATTTGAAACTCACTACCACCACCGCCGCCTCCCACCCTGCTCAAAACTCCCAGATGAAGATTACATACTCAACCCATACTCTGGGTTGGCATCACATGCAAACCAAGCCATTTTTTAAAAGGACTAGCTGAGTCAAAGAGAGGTGTCCACATGCTCAGTGATCTGTTTTGCAGAAATAGGCAACATTTACTAACACAACAAATGAAATGCTTCCTCTGAAATTCCTTGAGCCTTCATCAGAATAAGGCAAGTGGCAAGCATTTTCCTATTTGCTACAATGCTCAGAAAGCCAAGCGTGACTACTCCATTATTTTTGCACAAGATGCACAAAGCAGCTTGAATCACATCCTCAAAGTGAAGCAGCAAACAAGCATTTATTTCTTGTGTAGACTGTTCTATGACCAAAGAAAGTTCAGTCCTAGAGACAGCTGATGAGAGACATACAACACAATGATGGGAATCAGGAAGCCTGGTTGTCGGATCTTTTGGCAGCCAAAAATGGCTGCCTGGGACAATGGCCATAACATCACCATGGTTTAGTGGCCAGCTGCAGTCCATGGGTTCATTCATTCCTCCCCTCCTCTTCTTTACAATAACCATGGTTTACTGTGACGTCTAAACTAGTACAACATAATTACCCACTAGCCAGACTTGCTCTCAATCGAGAGACGAAAACCAGGATTTGATCTTTTATCTAGTTTGAGAGCAAACTATGGTTAGCAGTAATGATGGTATCACCAGTTCAGACAACACAGAATAATATAGCAATTGCTCAGAAGGAAATAAAAATGAAGGAGGGCATGAGCCCAAGGAGGATGGAAGGGAAAAGAGGGGGAAAGGCACACAAGCTCACAAGGCACTCCTGATGACCAACCCATGATTTGATAACTGGTCCCCATGAGGGACAGCATTACCAATCTGGAGGTAGAATCAGCCAGTTCCGGATGACAGAGACAAGATGCCATGGTAGGTGGGTTTTTTCCCCCATAAAATGTTTGGGAGCCACTGTTCTTTCTCCTACCAGACTAAGCTGGCAGCTTTGAAAGATACAGGATGTGCTTCATTTCAAAGTTCTATAAAGCTTAGAATAACCAGGACACAGTGACAGCCTCAACCTTCTCATTTGCAGGCACATCGGCTAAGCCCAGCCACATCGAGGCAAAGGTAACATATGAGTCTCGCTTTATCTGGTGGCACATTCTCAAGTGGCAGGAGATGGAGTAGGCCTAGGTATGCAGCCAAGTGCAGCTTTTAAGCCCCACACCATGCTACCTGTCTGAGGGAGTCAGATGAGGGAGAAGAAGGGCGGCTGGAAGAGCGGAGGCTACAGGAGAGCTCCCACTGCTCAACAACAGATCGACGAGATCGCTCGGCCTCTGGCTACAAAATAAAGGCAAGAAAGTCAGAAGATGGCATTTTGAGAAGCCACATTGATCGGAGCCTCTGGAAATAAGAAAGGCAGATCTTGCAACTAAAATAGAATTGTGCATTTGCTGTGCACTCACCAGCCAAACCTCAACACATCAAATGTTTGGAGGAAATGGCAGAACACTTAAACCAAAGGCTAATTTCAGTTGTGAGTGACCTCCCTATTACTTATCTTTCAAGTTCTAGAAAGGAACAACTATCAGAATTAAAGGGCTTTATAAGGACTGTGCGCTGTGAACTTTTCTAAATTATATACTGAGGAGTGTATATACTCTGGACAAAATTGGAAGAATTTTACTGGACGTTTAGAAAGAATGCAAATATATCCTTTGGAAGAAATAAACAAAAATATCCTGGTCATGAAGCAATACAGCAGTTCTTAATAAAAAGAAAAAAAGAATTTTCTAAAATGACTTCTTTTTCTAAAAAATGAGAGGTTGTAAGGCTGCTGAGCAAGACATGTCAAAATATATATGCTCATATGCAAGAACCTCTTTTAACTCAGTGGTTCAATCAAAAATATATACATAATTGATACTTGACAGTACAGAATTTAGCAACAAGGTGAAAGACACTGTACCAGCCTATGATATAGGGCGGGATACAAATGTTTTAAATAAATAAATAAATGATAAACGTGGAAGCAGAAAGCATGTTTTGTTTCCCAATTGATATATGATTATATTCTTGACACGGAGATACTGCATTAATAAAGTAGAACACATATGAAAATATATGTGTTTCTTTTCTTTCTTTACAATATAAAGGTTTCCAAGCCCATTTGGTGGTTTGGATTACTTCCTGGTTTCTTTTGTTTAGGACTACTCTTTAACAAGCTAATTTTATAGATTCTTGTTTCCAAAACCTAGTAAGTACCGCAGACACCGTTCCTCTCCAGTTTGGCAATGCAAAGCTCCACTAACACTACTTGAATCTGGCTGAAATCTTTGACAGCCTCTAACTTCTTCTATGGATATACAAATTCCACTCTTGATCAAGAGTGCCTTTAATTTCCTCCACACATAAACCACACTCCTTTTATTAGTGCAAGGAGCATCAATTGACGAACAGACAAAATAATGATTCAGCAAGTAGAAACATTTGTTAGTACATAACAGGAAACGTGGAATTATGTGTTCTTTGGTGGTGGGGGGGGGCTTTGCACACTCAGAGTGGTGGAAGATGTTCTCTTACAATGTGATAGTGTACTAATCAGCCATGAACACACGACATCTGATGCCAGCCATGTAACGGCTCAAGCAACCTTTCATTTCCCATTCTACGGAAATGCAAGCAGACACAAAGCGCCAGACAGACAGGAAGGCAGTCACCTGATGCCTGGTTGTTGGCCTTTGCTCCAGGAGGGCAGCCAGCTGGCTTGCCCTCTGCTCAATGGTAAGTGTGCGCTCTGGCACACGGTCATCTGAAAAGAACTGCCGGGATCTCTGCAGGGTAACGGATAAGGAAAATGAACAAAAGAGTACTGGAAGAGAATATTCACGGGGAAAGCACAGTAGTACGAACAGAAGCAAAGCAGAAAATGATGCCAGTGCCAGATAATTAAATGTCTGTACGTAAATAAAAATAATAATTTAAAAAGCAGGTGGAAAGAACCAGAGCTTAAGAAATCTTTTGGATAAGGTCTTCCTTCCTTCATCAAATGTGACCACCCTCATGTAGCACAAGCCACTTACAGTAGGACAATCTTATTCATGTCTACTCTAAAAGTCACATTGAATGTAAGGGGTAAGCAGTCACAGGGCTTAGAAAGCTGTGGATTGCTTATCCTATGGTGGTGGAAAAGGCAATTCTCTATCCTCGTGCCTCCAAAGCAGCAGCACCATCTAGTTGATACAAAATGCGGCTGTATTGTGGGTACCTGGAAGAGGCATGGAAGGCATGGGCAGCCGGGCAGCTGCAATATCAGTGGGGTGGGATGAGAACGGCAGGGACAGGAACTGAAATAGATGGATTTCCTTCCTCACTCCCCCTGCCACTCAAACTTTTAAGTTGGTTGCTTTGAAGAGTGGATGTATTGTACCACCAATCTGGCAGGCAAGTGAGGTGCTCAAAAGACCATGGAAGATAAGCAATGGCAAATGCAAGATTTTATGCTTCCCGCCCAAAGGCTCTTTCTGCTCCACTATAACATCTATTAAAAATAAAATGAAATGAAATGAAACAGGAAATGCTAAATTCACAGTACTGATACGTGGCAAATTGAAAAAAACAAAACACGTCATACTATCCAGAGTGGGCGGAAGCCTGAGAAGCAAGTGTTTCCGTGAATGTCACACACACAAAATTACTATTTTTAGAAACATTTTCAGCAGTGCTGCACTGGTGTGTTAGTATTACTAGCACATGGATAACTGCACGCCCTCCTCCCCCCGCTTTCCCAGTTTGCATAACATTCCCCCAAGATTGCACACGCCCTACTCATGCTGTTTTGCTCATGCCTTTTTACCCGTTGCTGGCTAGGACTCTGTTCTCCAGCCGGGACTGCATGAGGATCCCTGTTTGTCTGCAGGCAAAATAATTTCCTTAACAAACCCCACACACAAAAAAGACAGCATAGTTCAGTTAGGAAACACCCTACAAGAGAAACATTAAAACCAGTCCTGGAAAGGTTTTGGAGTTTGGCAAAGTTCATGTGGTTACTGTGCAGAAGATATTTATGCAGTTTTATGCAGAGCAGTTAAAAGTAACGCCTCACTCAAATTGTATTAGTAAATGGTGACATAATACATAATCTACACAGTGATACGAGAGGAGCAGGAAGAAGAGAAAGTTTCAAAGGAATGGTAATATTCGTGCATTAAAGTGTGCCTTGAAAAAAATCCATTTTATATGGGAATATTACTTTAGACATACATGTCTGTTGGGCTGAAGTCACCAGATTTATTTTTCGTACACAAGTTATTTTGAAAAGACTGGATTCCCCTTAGTGATAGCAGCAAACAAGGCTTCTGGGCTAGACTATGGGCCATAACTTACCATGCTCTGGAGCCTGCTCTAGTTAAGTATCACATTCATACAGGTATAGTTTTTATCAAAAACCTGTTATCTTCATGAAAAGAGCCTGATATACATATGCTATCACTATCCAGAGAATTCTATTAATTTTATGTGCTATGTAAAATAGCATTGTTTCATGCAACTTTCATTATGGTAAGTTACTATGTTCTGGCTTAACTCAACAATGCCACAAGATTCAAAATGGGAACATTTCTTTTTAAAATAAGAGTTAACAAGATGGAGTGATCTGGAAGCTAATTCCTCTTGAGGACCAAGCAGAGATTATGATCTGTGCCTCAGTTTTTCTAACCATGAGAATACCCATTTTTGCCTTATAACCAATGGCATCAAAATGAACACACACACACACACACACACACACACACACACACACACACACACACACATATATATATATATATATATATATATATATATATATATATTATTTTGCAAGAACACTGTTTCGACTCTGATGCCAGGCTTCCAATAATTGGGACACTCATGTAACTAGGGTGTTCTGATTTGAAGAAGCTGTTTGGGAGGAATATATGGAGGACATTAGCTGGGGAGGGTGACCAGAAAAGCCAAACAATGCAGCATGACATGCTAATTAGTGGTGGAGGTAAGTGGGAGCAGGAATAGAACAGCACACTAGAGAGAGTAAGGAAAATTGTAGCAGGATGGAACTTGGAAGCCCTCTGTGACCCAGATGACTGGAGAGCATCCTGACTGTCCCCAACCTCACAAGTAAAGATGCAACAGCAAAAGGGCTTACATCCCAGTAAATGGCAAGGTGTTCCCAAGACCTTGTTAATTAGTAGAGGGATCCTGGTGGTGTGGAAAGGAGCAGTGTTGCAGTAACTCCAAAATCACAGGGGTGATATAAGAACCTCCTTTATGTGTTCTTGTGCAAGTCACTGTCTTTCATGAGAAAGAGAGTTACAGTAAGTCTCTATTTGTAACCTACAACCCAGAGACAGGATGCACATAGGAATGTGCATTTCGTCAGTGGCAATAATTGGGGGCGAGGGGCATGTCCTGATGGTAAAAGTCCCATTGATAGATCACTCTCAGATATGAACAGGCAGGTGCCAATAATTTCAATGTGGTAGTTGAAGGTTCACAAAAGTGTTACGCTGTACTTTTCTTCCCACTACAATGTAAATCAAGCTACAGGCTATCACAAAAAGTCTAAGCTAAAATATAAGTAGTTTATTTGGGGTCTAGATATGTCACTCCTCTTATAGTAGCCAATATAAAAGCTGGGCAATACTAATAGTACCCTTTATTCATTTGGTATAACAACCTATTGCACACAAATAAAAATAACAGTACGAGAAGTTCTACTACATGAAATCAGAGGATGTTAAAAAGAAGTCTGGTCTGTTGCATGGCTTTGGGGAGCAAGGAGATCAAGAAACTTGCTGTCTTTTTATTCAGCTTATGGTGGAAAGTCAAAATAGAAAGGGCATGTGCTCTAGTCACTTGTGGAAGCAGGAAGGGAGAGAAGGACAGAGCATGCAGAAAGGAATCACCTGATGACTGGGGTACGATGGAGAAGTGCAAGTGGAGGAAGAGGAGAGCATGATCACTTTTTTGGGGCAGGTCCGAGAACGCTCCTTTTTCCTCATCTTTGTTTTAAAATAAGGGGGGAAAAGAGAATAATAATAGAGCGAGAAGAAACATGGTCATTCGTTCTGCTTACAGCAATGGCAAGGCCACAGACTAAGATTTACCCAAACCGCAGATGAAGCATTTCTGGATCGCTACCAGCTTAGGCTACAGATGTGGGGGTCTGTGGGTCTGAATGGCTTCCCATCACGCACAGAAAACTCAATTATCATGGAACAGCCTAACCTTTGGCTCAATAGAAAGCCAGCCTAGGTGCAAGGAATTTTTCATTCAACCACATGGCTGCCCATCTAAAGTTGTAAACTCTAAGAATAATTTTATTACCTCCTTTGCATTTTGTGTGAACTAAGCCTCAGAAATGCATCATCTGGAGGAAGATGACCTTGTTTCTCTTTCTCTGCTGTCAAGAAAGTATCAGCATGGCTGCAATTCAATATAGTGGAACCCACGAAGGGCTGTTTCCTTGCATGGCAGCAACAATATTTGAAGTCCCTGCTGGCTGCCTGTTACAGGATGCCTCATTAATCGGAATAGCTGAACTGACAGGTGTTCGGATACTCCTAATTTGGAATAAACAGGACTTCTAGGTTTTCACTGACGTAATTGAAATTTGAATAACCAAGATTCAAATAGGAGGAGTTCTGTTGTGCTGTTTTAAAAGCATCAGCACACAGCAGAACTAAAAAAAAAATGCAGTGTATATCAGCATTCATGCAATTGGTCCAGATACAGTTGATCTACTACAGAAATATCCTTCTCCTTCCAAATGAATTAAAGTGGATGAGGTGGAGTAGTTGAAATACAGAAAATGTTTTATTGCTGACCAAATGTATCAAATATATGCCAACCCTGCCAGTTTCCTGCTAATATAATGTATATGCATTTGGGGTAGGGGGTTAGTTTTCTCATACAAAGAGGCCTGTTAGATCAGAATAAGGCCTCTCTACTCAAGCATCCTGTTTGCCACATTAGCCAACCAGATGCTATGGGAAGCCTGCAAATCAGGACATCTGGACCTTCCCACTCACGTTACCCAGCAATGTGTATTCAAAGGCATCTGCCTCTGATCCCGGAAGTAGCACATATATACTACAACTAGTATATATTTGCCTAATCCCCTCTTAAAGCCTTCTAAGTTGCTGGTGAAAACTGCATCTTGAAGTAGCCAGTTCTATGGTTTAACTATGCACCGCAAGTCAAGCTGCAGCGCATTCTCTTCAGTTTTTTAATTTTCCTATTATGTTTTCCAAATTTTTAAGTATCAGCTCTGGGCTTCTATTTCCTTCAAATTTTGAGTTTGAACCCTTCTGCTCAGTAAAGCCAAAATACTTATCTGTATTAAAGATGATCCTTGAACACTTTTAATGCTACATAATTATAAGGCCTAGAAGGAATGATTTTTTTGGGGGGGGGTCGTTGTAGGTGATGAACACATTAGCTCTGCACATTTGGAATAATCCATGGGATACATAGGAGGATTGTGTCCATTCAAAATTATGGAGGGAAAAATCATTAAAATCACTCCACTGGCTGCCAATTAGTTTCCAGACGAAGTACAGGTTATTACATTTAAAGCCCTATATGTATGTGATTTGGGTCCAGGTTACCTGCATGATTGCCTTCCTCCATTCAATCCACCCTGCACACTCAGGTCCTTTGGAGAGAATTTACTCCAGTCAGCCAAAACTAGGCTGACAACTGTTACCCAGAAGACCTTTTCTTCTGCCGCCCCCAGACTGTGGAATGGTCTGCCAAGAGATTCGTCAACCTAACACGCTCTCCGAATTTAAGCCAGCCATAAAGACTAATCTCTTCCGGCAGGCCTACCCAGATGAATTTTAAACATAAGAGTTTTAAGATGTTCTAATCATTATTTTAATATTGTATTGGTTTTATATGGTCTTTTAATCAGTTTTATGCATTTGATTTATATTGTAAATGTTGCTCCCCACCTCGATCCAGAGGGAGAGGATGGTTATTATTATTATTATTATTATTAATAATAATAATAATAATAATAATAATTCATGAAGTCCACAAGCCTCACCTGCTGACTCCAAATTTTGCCAAGCCATGGTCCCTTCCTGCACCTTTTTAAAAACTGTAGCTAAGATGGTTATCATGGAAGGTAAGCAGAGGGTGGCTCTTCCGTCCTCCCGGTAACTTGAACACTGTTTTCCATTCTCAAGTAGGATGCATTTCTGAGTTCACAAAAAGCCAATAGTGAAGGATGCTCTTCAACTGAAGGAAGATTCCATATGACAGAAATCAAGCTGGTCGATGTACTTCTCTTCCATTTTGATAGTTGACTCTGGTTATTTCAACTCAAAGAGCTCTTTTGTTCTTATCAACGTCAGAGTGTGTGTTTGTTGCATATGAATTTCCTTCTAAGTAAAAGCCCAGGCCAATACACTCCTTGGCCTTCTTAACAACACCTTGATGTCCCCCCATCTACATCCCCAGATGTCAAACATGCAGCTTCCGGTTTCACAAACCTCCCACTCCACCACCCTGACACACACTCCCACTCCCACAAACAGAGACCCACAAAGTTCTGTTAGTATGCAAATGAAGAATGATGGAGTTAGTTCACTGGAATTTCAAAGAAAACACATTTATGAATATCTAGGATTTCTACCTCCCCTTCCCCTCATACAGCAAGACTGCAGATTCAGGTTTGTTTGGTTTTTAATAATGTCCAGTTTTTGTCAAAAGAGAGCAATCCAGGGATATTGAAAGCAATGGCCATCAAAACCTAATTATATTAGATAAGCATACACAGAACCTCTTGCAGGTAGTTTATTCCCATCGCTTTGGGAGCTTAAGAATTCATAGCATGATCATGAAGGTTTTCTGTAGAGAGCAGCATCCTCAAGATTTGGTTAAGAAGGCAGCCCAGCTGGCATATCTGTTGGTGGAGCAGTAGAAATGGAGACTGCATTTCCACAGGCAGTTTTGTGTGTGTTGGTTTTGTGTTTAAGAGTTCTTTCCTTAATTTGTATAGCCCACCTGATCCTAGTCTCACCCAAAGAAACAGGCCCTGATTCTTGTGGGGGAAGAAAATGAACATAAACAGTGCTGTCCCTGGACAATTACTCCTTGTCAAGTCACAAGGGAAAGCAAGCAAGAATCAATGTGATAATGACCTAATGCCACTCATTATTAAACACACACCTCTATCCATCAATAGATTTTGAATAGATTGTATTCCTTTCTGCCTCTTCCATTAGTATGCTACTGAAAAGTTCTTCACAGGATGGACTCTTTTCTTATGGTCCCCCATCCTATCCTGATGGCTCATTTTGGTGATCTGTTCTTCATTGATAAAGATAGTAACACTTCCTTACCAGCACTCTCTTCACAAAGAACAATCTTATGGAGACTGAAGTAAGATCCCAAAGAAGTTAGGTTTTGAAAAACTAACAATACGCATCATAGCTTTCAAATGACTGATTCCCCATGAGCACAGCAGAATACAGGCTAAAGATATCAATCAGTCTGGCTAAAAATAAAAGTGGCAAAACACATGTGTTAACTATTGTGTGAATGAGTCTGAAGGCTGCAACCCTGGGCATTCTTGTATTGGTAAGCCCAGTTCAGTTTAATACATTGAATTAAACATGCATAGGATTGTGCTATAAGACTCCCAATATTTTAATTACAGGCTAAAGCAAAATTCATACTGAAGGGTTATCTTTTTCAAATCCTCTTTCTGCATATCGATTACATGGTTCTCAGTACTGTAATCAGCACATGATTCCAAATAACTGTATAGTTTGAGCAGGGGCTGAATTGCCACATTTAAAAGTATCCTACTGACCTGGATAAACCCCTTCTGCCTTGGCAGCAACATGTAATTACTGAAACTAAGTTCACCTGATCAGCTGTATTGCAGGCTGGCGACCTTAACTTGTTTTTTATGAACCTGGGTGTTCAGCAGATGCAAAGTGAGGAAATAATATTAGAAGCAGTGTCACTATTACTCTTTCCTCATACCTAATCTGTTTGCTCCTGTAAATGTGAACATTACACTACAAAAAGTAGTACTGATACACGAGTAATCCTTGTGTTAACTGACTAAGTTATTTGAATTTGCTCATGTTAACACATGGGATGAGAAGACTTTCCAGCCATTAGATGATTTATTACAAAGAAACTATGTACTCAATGTTTAAAATAATGCTAGTATAGCAACCAAAAAACAAAATAGGAAAAGAGGATAAAATCTGATTCCTCAATTATCTCTTCGAGTTAGGCAAACTCCATTTTTTTAACTACAGTACAATGAAATTCTATTTTGAAAAATGATGAAGAGATAATGGTGAGAATGATGAAGAAAATCTTAGAGCAGTTTGCAGAAAGTTTTTGACACATAGCAAGAATTAATGTCACATCTGTAACAAATTGAATAAAGTTAATTTGGGGAAAGGAATTCCTCTGAAACAAGTGCAAGAATGGCAAAAATTTGTAACTGTGCCAAGGAAAGTGGACAGTTCACATTTTCTTGCTAACACTTCGATTGGTACACAGTAACTTCCACTTGCCTAATATGAGTCTTTGGGAAATCAGCGGTTCTTCCCAATTAATTCAGGAAGCACACTCCAGGAACTAGGTACATTTCGTTGTGGGTTGTTGCTGTTTTACTTCAGAAAAGAGGCTGATTCTCACATTATGTTTTCCGGTATTTAAATCTCCCTGAGCAAGATCCTCATGGATATTGGAATGTGTTAAAACATGTTATCTGTTTTTCCAGCCCACTCCCAAGCCCCCTGCAAAAGTAAAACTCTGGCTTACCCAAGTTGATAGGAAAGCAACTCTTATGTATAATGAAGAATGATTTTAATAAGGATTCTTTACAAGAGTTATCTCATGACTGAGCAAAGTCATGTGGATAAGATAAGAATTTGAGAGGACAATTTATGCTCAAATAGTCCCTAACTGCCAGAAATAAAAGTAAAGCAAAAGCTATTATGGTCCTTTGATATAAGCCGTTATACCTACATAGCAAATGACAAACAAGTCTCCGTCATAAAACAGTGCCTGTACACATGAATACTGGAGGTAGTTTGGTATGGAAAAGCAGCAGTCGATGGGGTGGTAGTTAGAAGTGGGGGTGAGTGTCACAGTCATTCATCCGGTTTTGTTTTACCTGTTTCCACTGAGGTATTTGGGCAAGGCGGCCCTGCTCTCGCGGTCGGTAGGCTGGCTGGCTGAGAGCACGGTCTTGATAAGGCTGGGCAGACTGTTGCATGCAGGTCATAGAGTAAGCAGGACGGAGGCCACGGAGGGCATTAACACAAAAGGCAAAACAAAACTCACAAAGAAACCCACAAAGGGATGGGGGGAAGATGTTAGATGGGGTTGGTCAGCAGACAGACATTTAGGAGGGAAAAAAACGGAGTAAAGAAAAATTAGTTGGCAAATAAAATATAAAATTATATGAAAGTGGAGAAAAGTAAAGAAAGAAAAAAAAAGGAAGATGGAAACTTATCCATGAAAGAAGGCCATCTGTCTCCTATTATTTGGACTGGTTATTTTAACAAGTTTAGGTTGGAACCAAAAGAAGTTTTCAACACTTAAGAGGAATAAAATTCCTAGAATTCTCTCCCAAACAATTCTGGGAGCAAAGGAGCTCATTAGTTCTAAAAAAAACAAGGGTGGTGGTGGATGTAGCATCAGAATCGTGCATCTTAGGAGAGCTTATTGGCTTCAGGAATGATTTTCTCTATTGCAAGACTTTTGTTAAATCTTGAATCCTTCTTCCTGAAGCACTGGAGACAGGCAGAACTGGAGAGGGCTCAAGAGCCAGCACCTGGGATAGAAGGCTCTTTGGGCACTCCTTGGCTTTGTTTTACTTTCATGCTCACATTGTGCCATATTAAGGGAAGGAGCAAAGTTTCCATTTTGCCTGTTTAGAGATGCTGGTCTTCCCTTGGAATGGATATCATAGCTTGCTTGCTTTCCTTAGCCATAGGGAATTGTTCCAATCCATGTACTCCTCGCGCTGTTGAAGGTATTTCTATCATGGTTCCACTTGCAACTCTGTCATTTTGCTTGCAGCACATGATAAAATGGATTGTGTGTGTCGATGAATAAAAATCGTTCTCTGCCATGCTCAAGCAAATTGAATTACAGCCAGAATGCCTGAGAGATGAAAGTCCCAGCTATCAGGATCCACTCTCCCAAACAAAAGAGCTGGTTATCACAACGAAAACTATGGAAACTCTTCCCATACATTAGAGAGATTGCAATATAGCAAGGATTCTCTATAGTCCGATAGTGCCCTTTCCCAAACTAGTACAGGACCAAAAGGGCTGGTAAAGTAGCGCATTTCCTTTATCCTAAAGACATTAAATCTATGGTAGGCATGTATGACTTATATGGGAACAGACAGATATCCTGGTCAAAGTCAAAATGACTTAAAGCCATCCCTCTGTGACCCCTGTCCCTAAATTAATATATATCCTACTAGCTAAACCATTGGCTGAGGTCCAAATTACATCCAACATGTAAAGCCCCTTCCTACCTGTCTTCGGATGCCTGTGGACTGCACAGGGGCATTCTCCTCAAATTTGGCCAGCAGCTGTGTTGCCATGGATTTCACTTTATTCTGATTCCCAATAGCAGCATCGATTCTTCTCTCTGTCAGGGCGCTTACCAGGGTGGGCCTCTCTTCTCGGTAGCTTCGGGAAGTGTCCTCCTGAAAATCGGTATATATTATACATTAACAGATTGACTTAAGAGGCTCTCTAATCAGCTCTGATTTTATGCATCACCCTGAGTTTTGAAATATGCTTTCTGTCTTTGCCAATTTGCCTTGCTTGCTCTGCTCATGCACATTCAAAACAACAGGAGTTTTAGCAACAAATTGTAAAACAGCCTTCCTCAACAGATGTTTTGGACTCCATGAGCCCCAGCCAGCGTGGCCAATGGTGAGCAATGATGGGAGTTGTAGTCAAAAAAATGTGGAGGCTGCAGGTTGCACAAGGCTCTTTCAAAGAAACAGAGGGGAGGGATCACAGAACAATGGCAGTGTAGATGCTTTGCACGCAGAAGGTCTCATTCAATCCCCACCATCCAGGTAAAAAGATCAGGTAATACGCAATGAGAAAGCCTGAAACCATGAAGAGCAAGGTAACTTGAAGGTAACTTGAAACCTGCCAGTCTGAGCTAATAGGCCTCCCTCCTGTCAAGTATTCAACAAGAATGCAAGGGCAGGAATCCCACCAACTCAAGGTTACAATTTTTAATGCACATCTCTCCGTCAAGATGCATTGCACATTTTCATATGTTCCCAAAAGCTCACCCACCCACAAACATTTCAAAGCAATGCTACCCAGGTATAGCATCTCTCATAGTATGCTAAGCCATGACCACACAGAGCCTTTTGCATTCAACACAACTACATCTCTCTACTTGTTTGGATGGATGACTTGTTTCACAAACATCAGATTGGGAGACACACACACCTCTTTCTGAGCTGTATCAGGTTGGGGCTCAAATGACTGAATAATCCTCTGTACAAAATTACTCCCTGAACAGTGAGAACTTGTATGGCAGGGAAAAGGCTAGGCAAGAATGTTTCTTCCCAATATTTAATTGTATGTATGCATGCATGGATATTAATTTTTTTTGCCTATTTTGATCATGGATGTTCCTAGGTACTGGCCCGGTTCACACGTAATGAGAAGCCACTATGGGTGAATTTCCCCATGAGGCTTCTCATTGTGGCGATAGCTGCTAGTCTGAAAATCCGAGTCCCAGTAGGGGCACCATAGCTTACTTCAAAACAGCCCATGGGTTCTGGGTGGATTGTCAACCACCTCAACAACCCACCTCCCTGGGTTCACAAGTAACAACAAGCTATGTCACATCCCTGCTGTGGCTCAAATATTCAAAATGGTGGCCACTGCCAAGATGACAAGGCCCACAGAGAAATTCACTCCCAATACGTTAACACCAGGTCACTGTGTACTGAATACATAGTGTGAATTAGACAAGGGTTGCCATCGGGAAAGATCCTGGCATGAAAAGAAAGACAAAAGGAAGAAACACAGCTGAAACAGTATTACTTACATCCTCTGACTGGCTTGTTTTCCTCCTCTTCCCTGCACCATCCAGATCTTTCTCTTTTTTATCCTAATCACAAAAGAAAAAAAGCCTGAGTCCCCCAACTGTTTAGCCTATAATACATCTGGTAAATGTACTGCAACGTTTGACTAAAACTGGTACCCAACTCTGCTTTTCCATCTAAAGCAGGGGTACAGATCCTCAGTCCCAGGGGCCAAATTAGGTCTGCCTGGGTCTCCCCAGATAGCCATGCCCCCTTCCTGTTTCCACCCTATTTCTCCTGACCACTGATCATTTGTTGGTTTTCCAGCCTTTGTGCAGTCCCTTACCCCTGCCAATTCTAAAAGATCAAAATGCTTCCCTTAAGGTTTAGTTACTGGCAGCCCTTTTATTACTACAGTTAAAATGGTATGGAAATTGTATTTAAATGTTATTTTTTCCATTTCTTTACGCAGATTTCTAACTGCCTCTTTGAAGCACATATTTTATATTTATTCTACCTTTCCAAAATTTGCCAAATAACTAACCACCTTATGGGAACCTTCCAACAAAGTAACAGATAAAATACTATTTTAACCCATGCAAACAGCTTTAAACATCTGACAACGGCCACCCTCTGTCTGAAGGATCAAGCCCCATCCTTGATTGGCACTGTCAAAGCTGACAACTCTGGTCTTCCTTTCAGAGCTGTACATGATTCCAAACACAGCACTGGAAACTGTGCACACAGCTTCAAGACCTGCATGTCAAGACGCAAGTCCTGGGAATGGAATATTATCACCCTTTCATATGTGTGCTATCCATAGCCCGCTAGGAGATGCTTACAGAAAGATGCTTGTTCCTGCATTCTAGACTTGAGCAAACATGACCACATAAAGACATTCCTACCTTTGGTGTTCGTTTCCGAGAGATGCTTTGCCCCAATTTGCTGAAGAAGGAAATGGGAGATTTGGTGCTAGCAATTAACGCAGCTTTTTCTTCTGCATTCAATTCCAGATTGTCTGTGAGCAGAAAGAAAAGATCAGTGGAGACATAATAAAATTAGAGATTTGAGAAGCATTCCCAAAGAGAATACCATTCTGAGCTTCGTTATGATTGCTTTATCCCATCCTTTCCACCCCTACGCCTTACACTTCCATTTGCCTACACTTTCTGCACAAGAAATCAACCCCCCATTCAATGGGCAGGTTCAAACGTCATACTAAGCCACCCTGTGAATAAGCCACAGTGAGTTGATTCTTCACAGGACAACCCCTCCTTCCCCACCTAGCTGGCTCTGGCACATATCCCAGGTGCCTTTGTGGCAGAACTTATCTTGTCTCTTCACTCTGCCCCCCTCCCTGCCCCTATTGCTACCCCTTTTTGTTCCCCGGCACTTTTGTTTTCGTTACTTCAAGAGTACGCAAAAGGAGTTGTATCATCATCATCCCTTTGCAAGTTCAACTGTCTAATATATGTAGCCTTGTCTTGTCAATTTCTTAGTATGTTTCAGCTGTCAAAGGGAGTGCTGAAGTGATAAAAAGAGGAGCACCATAAAGGGTGGGGGGGACCAATATCTGCCACTTGGCAATATCATCCTCTGGCTTTTACATATTGAACTGTCACCTGTCAGTGTCCTCCTCCCATTCAACATTTTCCCGAGTTCCTTGCAAGTCCAGAAAGGGGTGATTATTTGTTCCCTCCCTTTTCACTGCTTTTTCAGAGCAGTCACTGAAACATACAAGGAAACTGGCAAGGCAGGGCTACACACCTGGGACAAGCAAAAGTGCAATCCTGCGGAGGAACAGGAGAAATATAGATTTAAAAAACCACAACCACATTTGCGTACTCCCGAAGCCACCCAAATTTAAAAAAACTGATGGCGAACAACTGATGGTTCCTCCAAAGTGCAATTTGGGCATCGACGGAGAAGGAATCAGTGGCAAGGGAGGCTGGAGGCGGCACTGATGAGATTGTAAAGAGTGGCACAAGCTTTTTGCCGCTTCTGTTGGACGGCTCTGTAGCTGATCCCAGCAACCCACAATAAATGTTCTATTTCAGGTTTGGTCAACACGACAACCCACCATGGATACAAACAACTCTACAACAAGCCATGGGTTCCAAGGGTGGAGTCACAAAAATTAAGCCAGACTGCAGAGAATGTGCTGGGTTCAGATGACACAACCAGCCACCATGGTTGGCTGCCCATGGTGGGTTGCCGTGTTGTGCAAACCCAGTCAATCTCTTTTCCATTATTGAAAATGCTTTTCACCTGACCATTCAAAATCAATGTTTGGCTGCCTTCCTTAACAAGTCAATCAACGGGCAAAAAGAAGGAAGAGATGAGAGTACTGTGAATATTCAGCAAGCACAATGTAGCCAGCACTTGCTTTTAATGATTACATCAATTTCATTTAAAGTGGTTATTGTAGAATTTATTCAGCATTCACAACATATACAAGTGAACCGTCAAGGCATTGCTGCTGCTACTATTATTCTTCTGGTTAGTGGTTAGAATGGTTGCATAAGCCACTACTTCTTACTCAGGCAACAGTGTCCTTCACCCAATTATGAGAGCCCACAGATTTCTTTGAAGAGGAAGACTTCGCCAACACAACTTGTAATATTGCCCCACTGTTCTTACTGAGCCCATGGCATTTTTGTCCTACTTGGTTGTAAAACTCTGGGCAGGTCTAGTCAGAACAGTCCTACACAGTTCAGCAACACTGTAAAAGTATCCCAGGGCTGAAAGGGCAGGACTTGCTGGAAAGTTAATGGGACTTTGGCAATAACAGCAAGGTCACTCCCCTCCTGCCCCACCATCTTAGAAATATCCCAGTCCGAGATACTTTGCAGGGCAGACTTCCACCTTTTCTTGTGGGTTACCAATTCAATACATTTTGTGCACTTTTGCTGCACTGATTTGATAAGAAAAATGATCTAAGCTTGAACACTAAGGCGTGGGTGAAGCTCTGGAGAATATAAAGCCCTCAAGAACAGAACAGAACCAGCTGACTGAATATTGCAATGCTCATGGCAATGCTTCTACCAGGTATGTCCTAGGCCCCTTACCACTAGAAGGGAGGGAGTCCTTGAACATCTCGTAGAACTGGCTGAGATACATGACCATGGACAGCTTGTCTGGTTCACCAACTGATGCCATATCTTTGCCAGTCATGATGGGAGAGATTCCAAACTCCTTCTCAGCGATATCAAATGCCAGCTGGTTATTCTTTTCTACATTGTGTTCGTCTAGAGAATCAAAGTCTCTGGAAGGGGGAAAAAATAGGTTGTCTAACAGTTAACAGGGTTATGTTCTTTCCATTCACAAGTCCTTTGGAAACATCTGCCCCATTCCAAATAACGATGGTACCACCAGACCTTTGAACATTATATCCCTCCCCAGCAAATCGGACAAAATGGCAAGAGGACGTGCTTCCCAATTTTAAGTCCAGTGACTTACATGAGGTCAGGGCGATATCGATGGATAATGGCACACAGTGCTAGGCCACTCTTCCAAGACATTGTAAGATCCGTTACATTAACACCAGAATATCCATCCGTCTGCCTCTGACACCAGCCCAGTAGTTTGCTAGAGCGAGCCACCGACTCTGAAAGCAATATTGAAAAATGTTGGTCCTTTGACCTGAACACACAATTGTTATTCTAGATAATCAGCACTGTTACCTAACAAAAAATGGCATCCTGGAGTTATAAAAATGCAACATTCTGTGATGGATCCCCACCAATACACAGACAACTCTAGATAAATGCCCACCCCACCCCCAAGTCTCTGCATAAGTCTGAGAATGCAGACTGTGTTCATAAAAAACTAAAGGGATCTTGACGTCACCAACGGTCAGGTTTGGGCCTCTATGCAGCTTAAGAAAATAGCTGGGCAATACCTGCCATGACACAGTCTCTGAACAACAGGCCCAGCCGCAGACACTCCCTGCTCAAGCCAAGCACCACCGCTTAATACACGTGAGGTGAGGGACAAACACTGCCTTTCTCCAAACTACGTGGAGAAAGAGGTTAAATGGAGGAGGATTTCAATAATAAAATAATGCACTGTAAATTATATGTGCTGAGGTGAATTATTGTCAGAGTGGGTGCTAAATGAATAAACTTCAGGTGATAAATGCCAAACAGACATGTGGGATTTTTGTGGTAGTTAAAACAAAATAATTAAAATTTATTTTAAAAGTTCATAAGCTTTGTTTCAAAATCAAACATTTAAAAACCTTTTTGAAACCTCTCATCCAATCCTTTCACCCATTCACATACACACTTTCCTGTCACACACACATTCACTCTTGAATTTTATTATCAGTATTGTTTATTTTACACAAACTGTCTATCTGCACACCCCACTCAAAAGACACCACTCTCTATACTGAACCTCAAACTTTCCAGAATCCAAGTAGTCTGCACACAGAGAGCTAAAGCACTAAAGGCTAAGACTCTAAGAGTACCTAAAAGTCTCTCCCAATCCCCTCAGTCATTCCCTTATGTATCACTCCTCCCCCTTCCTAAGACATTCAAACTCCACCCACTCAGGTCAACATTCTAAGCACCACAGACTTACCAATTCCAGCAGACATGCATTAGGGAACTCACTTTTGGGGTGTAACGCCACAATACCCATCTAAAATTCAATGCATCATTTAAGATCTCACCACTGATGGCAGCTGGCATAGATTCAATGAAGGAAAAGATAAGGGAGGGAGAAAGCAACATCCAATGAATGGGATCGAACTGGACCTTACCATTCCGTGACAACTTTGGGGTCCTGGAGTTCACCAAGTTCTCTATCTCCAGGTGAATATCTTTCAAGTCACCTGTATCATACAAATGGCGTACCTGTAGCAGTTCAAAAGGATTAGACATATCACATCAGACTTTGAAGAAGGATATAAAAAGAAAGCATTTGTTCAATGACACAGGTGTGAACAAACTGTGTAATTACTGCAGCACAGCAAAAGCTAGGAATGTTGTATTATCCTCAATTCCTGCTGTTTTGAATCATCACTGAGCTTAACTTGCATATATCTGATCTTTGCACAGAAAAACCTAGGCATTTTATGGCATTTAGCCCAACTGATTAAACCTTTTTTCTCCTCTAGAGTCTATACTCAAATCAACAGACAGACCTAGTATTTATCCATTTACCATGAGAACTGCAGGATCATAGGTAAATCACTGCAACAATCCACAAACAATTATCACATACTGAAGTAGAGAGGGGGAAGTATTTCAACCAATAAACCCTAAAAAAATTCTATGCCACACTCTTCTTATTATTATTATTATTACTATTATTTTTTCTATATTACCCAATAGCCGAAGCTCTCTGAGCGGTTTACTCCCTGGGCGAATAAAATGTCCTTCCCAAGTTGTCACAGCTGTACTATCTGCCTGCCCTCATTATTTAAGCATTCAATTACAAAGCAGAAGAGTACAAAAATAATACCCTTTATTATTTAAAATATACCCAAAAAAGTACATTTTAGTATAAATCAGGTACTGGGGAACATGGGCAGGAAGGTGCTGTTTCACCCATGTCCTGCATGTCGATTCCTGGTCGACAGATGGATAGCCAACAGTGTCAACAGTGTTGGACTAGATGGACCCTTGGTCTGATCCAGCAGGGCTCTTCTTATGTTCTTAAGTACATAAATCAACACCCTTGCTGGGATTCAGGAAGGGCTGCAATACTCTGTGTGTGTGTGTGTGGCTATGTTTTTGTGGCTGATGCATTGTATTATTTTAATGTTGTAAGCAGACTGTTTTATACGTGTTCACCCACTTACTACTGGAAAAGCAGCATATAAGTATTGAACATAAATGAATAATAAATAAATTATGGCAACTTGAGAGAAGAGATGGGGAAACTGATTTATGCTGCACGAGTGACAGGCATTTGCTGTTGTGCCTCAGCTTGGGATAGAGTGGAAAGGAGGAACAGCTGAGCCTGGGAGTGTTTGCGGAGGGGCCCTTCAAAGGAACAGGCAGAAGCCGGCAGCAGGCGAATGCAGCTGACCACAACCCCTAATCACCATTTAAGACATGCAAGGGCCCCTGAGCAATGCTGGAAGCAACTGTTGTTCTTCGGTGCATCTACCCTTGTTCCTTGTAGACCAGCTTCTGAAACTTGCCTAAATGTAACCTGATCTTGGACTGGACTCTGACTACTCTTTGGCACATTCCTGAATCCAGTATTGTTTGACCTGGTTTCTGATAGATACTTTTGGCTTTTGACCTTGGACTGTTTATTGACTTTTCCCGCCTGCTTATCTCTCTAATGTCAGTGAATTACGACATTTGCTTTTCCACACCAAGCCATTTAGTACATGAATACTTATGGATACAACTAGCCCTCCCTCTTCTCATGATTACCCATTTGACTTCATTTCTGCCTGTTCAAGTTGCCCCATACCTCTCTGTTGACTCCACATATTTCTGATCTAGTTTATTTGCTTTTCTCACATGTACTGACACGTCTCCTTTTCAAACTATATTTTTTTAAAAGTCCTGTGCAATTTCACACCTACACACACACACACACACCAGAGTTCTTCACCCTACCAGCCCATATTTCAGATTTCTGACTCCCCCATGTCACCCTCCCATCTTCACCCATTCAAAACCATGACCGGCCTGCACTTCCAGCAATTGCTTCCACACCTGATCAAAGGTACAGTCAGCAGACAATTAGAGA
The DNA here is from genome assembly GCF_023053635.1 of Elgaria multicarinata webbii. NCBI lineage: Eukaryota > Metazoa > Chordata > Lepidosauria > Squamata > Anguidae > Elgaria > Elgaria multicarinata. The sequence continues at coordinate 19,007,244 of NC_086179.1, read as the reverse complement.
TGAAGACAGTGCAAGACAATCACATCAAGGAAACACAGGATCCACATTGCATTAAGTGTACTAGAAGAGCTCAGGATTGACGTAATTACCTGGTTTGGCCGTAGGAAGTTGACGTTGATGTTTGGATACCGAGTGACAGGATCAATGCAGTACTGGCTAAAGTTCTTGCTCACATTCTCAGGGGTTGTCTGAGGCAGCAACCTATAGATACTCTCTCTAGAAAAGAAGAGACATTGAAGCTGGCTCAATGACGTAAAACAGTGCCCAGTCAATGCCTTTGACAGCAGCCATATTTGGGCAGAATTACTTTGTCCTGTTTGGTGTATGGCATAACTGTCTTCACCATATATGGCACACAGTTATCATTTTTTGATTGCCTTGTAGAATAAATAACTCTGTGGCATATATGAACAGCTAAACGTGTGGCACTCTGTATTTAAAAAATCACTTAAGATTAGTAGTGTCCTTTCTGAGTCTTAAGTATTGCAAAGCACACTGAGGTTTAAACTGATTATATTTAGGTTTCAAGCAATCCCTCATGAGCTGGTTGTCTAGGCCTAGCAACTCAAGATGCACTTTTTCCATTCAATGAAAAAGTTCAAATACAAAGCAGCCAACGTTGGTTATATTCTTATTTCTGTTTCATCCAAGCTGTGTTTGGCCATCAGCAGGTGAGAAAGCCTGACATATGTGCACCTGCTGGATGTATCCTTGCCATGCAAAACAAAAGATATTGTCCCTGATAAGCAGCACTCTGCCGTGCAGTTTTTAAAAACACAGAAACAATCTTTGAGGCCATGTATTGCCACAGTCTTTTTGGATTGTTGGAAGGAATCACAGGTTGAGTGTCAACAATATTCAAAGGCAGTTAGGGCCAAAACAATTACTTTAAATCTGTGTCAAGCAGCTATACTGTTTTTTGTTTCATTTTTAATCCAGACTAGTCACAGGAGCCCCAAATTCTGACTGGGAGGTAGGGCGGCTTTTAAGATCCAGATTGGGTGCCCTGCACCTACTCTAGAGTAAAAACTGAACAAAAGACATAGCTGCTAGATACAAATTTAAAGTAATGTCTGTTTTGGCTCTTAGAAAAGACAGGAGACTGAGATTCGTTTAGAGTGAGCTGAGCTCGTTTAGAGTGAGCTGATGGTGTGGGGCGGGGTGAGTGAAGAGCGTTCAAGCTGTCTGTGAGGGAAGGATAGTCATCTCTGCCTCTTCTATAAGCGTGAACTAAATTTCTTTCCTAAATCCCACCTGTGCTCAGGCATGACATCAGATATTAGTAATGCTGTTACACAGTGGGACAAGGAGCGAAATCCAACTCAGAGAAGAACAGCTCCAAGCTTTAATTACATTCTTGTTTGGCTCCAAAGCCTTTTAAGGTAGGAAAGTTCACAATTGCTGGTTTTAGGTGATCAGTCTCTGCAACAATATGAATAACTAGTACAGTCTGGACCTCATCTCATCCCGTTTTACCAATTATGCTTTAATTATTTTCTACCTCCAAATACCAAGATGGGATGTGGGATCAAATCAATGAATGATTTGTTCCCTATGATTTCAATGAATGAAATGAAATGCAATCCACTTCCTCAGTTTGGAAGCTCACTAAGGCTACAATCTAAGCACACTTACCTGGGAGTAAGTCTCACTGAGCTCAGTGGGAATTACTTCTGAGTAGATATGCATAGGACTGCACTGAGAGTGTAATAGGGCCAGTCTCTCTTGCCACCTAACCTCTCATATAGGATCATTATTTTATAGGATGAAAAGGCTCCGAATTATTTTTTGTTGAGTTGGATTTTTGTGCATATACATAAAGTTACTAACGTCTGTAGGTGAAAAGGTGTGGAACTAACATGAAATACAACAATGCGGGTTCAGAATTAAAGCTGATTCATACATACGTATACATCACATGATTACCACCCCATTTATTTAATTTAATTAATGTATAGTCCACCTTTCCAGCAAAAAAATAGCACTCAAGTCAGCTAACAACAAAATCCAGATTAAAAACAAAATCTTAATTATAATATAAAGCACAATTAAAAACAGTAGAAGAAATAAACAGCACCAATCCATGAATAACTACTTCAGCTTATGTGCCAACCAAAAGCTTGCCTGAATAAAAATGTTTTTTTTGCTGCCGGTAGAAGGACAACAGAGAAGCAACTAACCTAGCCTCCTTCAGCAGGGAGTTCCAGAGTTCCAGAGCCTGGGAGCAGCCAATGAAAAGGCCCTGTCTTATCCCCCAACTAAATGTGCCTCTGATGGTGGTGGTACCAAGAAAAGGGCCTTCCTTGAAGATCTTAAAATCTGGACAAACTCAGGTTGATGTGTGAAGGAGCTACCAGACAGAACCATATTCTCCCACATCTGGAGTCAGTTCACATTTGTTTCCCACTCCCACCCCAACACACACACACACACACACACAAGCATTTTATTACCTCTCTGCAAGGACCTCCAAAGGGCTTGTTCCCAGTGACCAGCTTCGTACCATCCAGGCAGAATCCATGGCAGCAAGAAAGCCCCTGGCTATTCCAGTTCCCATTGGCCAGAATGGCTGGAAGTATAAAGAGATGGTAAGTAGATTGGGGGTGGGGAGAGAGGAAAATCAAAAGAATAACCTTCCTGAGAATACTGGAGAAATTGACATATCACAACCCTCTAAGGCCCAAACTCCCTCTGAGCCTACCCGTACACTACGCTCAACATCTAAGGTCCTCCTCTGGGCGCCTACTCCAAGGGAAACTCAGAGGACATCAACAAGGGAAAGGGGCTTTTCTGTGGTGGCCCCCAATATGGAACTATCTCCCTAATGAGGCCCGCCTGGCGCCAACATTGTTATCTTTTCAGCACGAGGTCAAGACTTTTATTTTCTCCCAGGCATTTAACAGCATATGTTGAGTTTTAACTGACTCCATAACTAGCTTTGGCCTGGCTGAGTGTTTAAAAATTGTTTTAAATGTTAGCTGTTTTATGCTTTTATGGTTTTACATTTTGAATATTGATTTTTAATGTTCATTTTTTTTAACCTTTGTAAACTGCCCAGGGAGCTTTGGCTATGGGGCGGTATATATATGCAATAAATAAAATAAAATAAATAAATAAAACAAGGAATTGTTATAAGCAAGGCATTTAAAGAACAAACCTCTAATAGACTGTCTCCAACCAATGCAACCAGCAGCTGGTGGCCATTCACCTCTCGAACCATGGCTGCGTTCTCTGAGGCATACATGCACGTGAAGTCAAACATGGCCACATCAGGCTGTCCATAGTGGTTAATGGCGAAG